>NC_135320.1:47841406-48529531 GCF_048772815.1 Callospermophilus lateralis | reverse complement strand
AGTTGGTAAGTCCGACTTTGAACTTGCAATCCTCCTGCCTCAGCCTCCTAAGTAGCTGCTGGGATTACAGGCATGTACCACCACCCCCAATTACTAGTGTTATTTTAAAAGAGCCAGAATCCTAGGCAGAGAAAAGTTAAAAGACTTGTCAAAGTCAACATTAGGAAACTAAATGACCAGTGCTGAAAAGAAGAAGTCTGAGTCTAGAGAGAAAGTTCCTAAATAAAACAATTTTCGCCAATCTTTGATCACAGTACCCAGAAATTTGCCACTTTATAAGAACATTACATGAAGAACACGGTCCTTATATAAGTTTTGAAAAAATGTAAAAAATTAATTCAAGAATATGGAAAGAATTCTATGCTACACAGTGGCAAATACAATCCCATGCTCTATTTTGTAAAGCACTCATTTGAAGCACATATTTCTTATGTCTAAAATAGGTTTTTAAAAACTAATACGGAATGAAGAATACAAAGCAAGTTTAAAAATTTTAATATCCCTTCTAACTCTTCAGAAATAATATAATTTCTATTTAAAATAAATCCACAGATAATTCATGAGTAAATGTCCTTCAATTGATGTTTTTTAAAGTTTTTCTCAACTTTAAAAATAATAAAGGAGGTTGTTTATATTTTGATATGTGTAGAAATAACATAACATTGAATAAACCTCCAATACTCACAGTAATGAATGACATTATAAAAAAAGTTCAAGCATTTTTATTCCTAATACTAGTCACAATACTACTATAAAAATTTCCTGAGATTCTGAGACCCAGCAGAGAGACATATAAAACTAATGGGCATGGTTCCCTCTGGTGGAGAGGTACAAATATAGCACTGCTAAGAAAAAAGATCTGAGAAACATTCCTTTCACATCTTTGAAAAACACAGTTCCTAAAGTGAATATGTAGAGCCACAGACTATTCAACACGACTTGAATATATAATCACCATTATACAATTCGATTAATAATACTTCTAGTTTCATCCATCTGGCATTTTAGATTACGAACTTTTATGCAGGTACTTCTTTATTTAATGTTCACAAATGCTTGATGGAGTATACACAAGAATCATTAGGCTTATTTGATAATTAAGAAACAAGCTAAAGAGGATAGGAAAGGTAGCAGAATACAACAGTTACTATTATGGTATTATGTAAAAATGTGGCTGTGTAACCGATGTGATTCTGCAATCTTTGTAATGTTTTGAATAACCAATAAAAAAAAAAAACAATAAATACATATGATCAACAACAACAAAAAAAGAAACAAGCTAAAGAGGTAAACTGACGACCCTAGGTCACAAAACAGAGAAATGGAAGGGAGAAGTTAGAACTTCAACCCAAGGATAGACTTCTTAGCTTCTTTCTGATATCCCAGATTGTCCCATCACCACTGGGTCTATTTAGGTGTTTTATTTTGTTATAATGAAACAAAGTTAACAGTAAGAGTTAAGAAGTAGGGCTGGGGATGTGGCTCAAGTGGTAGCGCGCTCGCCTGGCATGCGTGCGGCCCGGGTTCGATTCTCAGCACCACGTACAAACAAAGATGTTGTGTCCGCCGATAACTAGAAAATAAATATTAAAAAATTCTCTCTCTCTCTCTTAAAAAAAAAAAAAAAGAGTTAAGAAGTAGTGATAAAAAAGAACTCTTAATAGATCTTTATAAGTGACTGAACATACTGTTTTCTTATCCATCAATTTTAATGCATCATCTAGGCTTTCAAGTAAGTTAACTACCAATTAGGAATTCAAAACACCATTTTAATAGATGTGTTGTGGAAAGAGTTGACTTGTAATTTCACATAAAAATCATTTTCTATTTCTAATGTTAAGAAGTTATTGTTCTAATAGTGATGTTCATCAGCTGAACCATTTTTTATAAGTCCACAATATCAAATATAGTGGCACTAGCAGCATCACAAATGAAAACACCAGTCCACCAGCTTCTCCAACACAAAGATCTAACACTGAGCTCTTAAAACGAAATAGTGCTTCTCTTACTTAAGGTAGATATTTTAATCAAAGGCAAGAGGATGTTAACTCCCTATTTCTTGGTCAGTCAAGAAATGGCAAATATACAAAGAAAAGAAATTTTCAAAGAGAAATTGAGATCAGGTAAAAAAATGTCTTAAAATTATAGAAGGGATTCAGAAATAATTTAACAATGCACAATCACTATAAATAATTTCAAACTTACCTCAAGTTGGCCTCCCCATGCAGCTGTGTTTACAATATCATCACAGTACTTTTCAAACTCTTCTACAGAGAACAGATCAGAATATTGCACTTAAAAATTTTCACACCTCATGTTACAAGGGTTCTTTTTTACAGCTCCCACAACCCCTGATGAAAATGCCTAAGTCATGAATATCTCCCTTCTCTACTACCTCCCTCCAAAATTTAATCTACTTCCCAGATCTAGATTTAATTCATCTCACTTTTCTACTACCATTCTATCTAAGAGCAAAACAATGAGTTTCTGCTTTTCTCCCTCAACTTGAGGCCCAGAGACCAACATAAGAAACCTACTTTTCTCTCTTCATCTAATGCAATAATTCTCAAAACTGCCACCATATTCACTACCTTGACATGTGTTTTGAAGCCCAAATCTGCACACAAAAGAATACCATGAAAGACTAAAATATGTAGCCTATCTATAATTATGCTTTACCCCAGTAAAGTGCAAGTGAGTTTAAACTCCTTTTCTGGAGATAGCATCAAATAGTATCTCTACCTCTTATTTCAGAAGCACTTAAATTATTTTACATCGGATCAGTTTTACCCAAGGAAAGGGATTTTTGGATCAACCTTGGGAGGAGAAGTAAAAGACCTAATCTGAATTTACCATGGGCATGTTTTATTCCCACACTTTTTTATACAGCATGTTGAAGTGGAGTACAAACATTCTTTCTGCCCAGAGAGGGAAAGAGACTACAGGCATCTAGTAGAAAAACATGTTCCATGTATTTGCTTCAATCACTGTTAAATCCTCAGCGCTCAGAACAGCACCTTGCATCCTGCCTGGCATACAGTGGGCTTCAAAGAATATTAACTGAATATAGATAATGAACTCTTTTTTTTTCATCTTTTTCTCTGATCAGCATAATGAATTTTTACCTCCTCTCAAATGTCCTACTATAGTCAGAATTAGGGAGTTTCAGTATAAATAACTCAGTAATCATGTCAAAAATAAAGCATAGGACACTTTGTCATGTTATTTCTACACATATCAAAATATAAAGCAAAATGCGTTTTGGATGCCAAAGAAATCCTGGTTATTTAGAAAATAGTAATGACCTAAAACAGCAAGAGATATGAAGAAATTAGTTGGCTATGGGATCTGATATGCTTATACTCATGTGTAGGCCATACTTACTAAAGGAGACCTAATCAACTGTTTAGTGTTCATTCTTATCTTCTGTATCATGCTCTGGAGGGCAAACTCAATTAAAGGAAAGTCCACCTTAACCTCCCACTCTCCAACCTATCCTAGCCACATGATTTGCTTCTATTGATTACTTTATAATCTGTGATCTTCTCTCAAAGATTAACTTGCCTCTATTCTGTTTTTTGAGGTACTAGGGATCAAACCCAGGGCCTTATGCATTTTAGGCAAGCACTCTACCACTGAGCCACAGCCCCATCCCCTATTTTTACTTCCCTGAAACCCTTTCAGATAATTTACTTGCTCTCCCTTTCATTTAAATATGCATTTTTAACTTCACTATAAATACATTATATTAATTATCAGAAATATTGTAGAAAATAAAGCAGGCTATTAACTAGTTTGTTTTTGGTCTAGCAAAATCAAATTTTCTCACATAGTAATCTTCCTAATTATAGTTCATGAGAAGAACACAAATTTTCCACAGTATAGAATAAAAAAAAAAAATTAGTTTTCATAATCATTCTCAGCTTGTGGTCTAAAAGCTAGTACATCCAGTCACTGGTCAAAGCTTACCTCTCTATGATTAAATATGAAAACATTATTTTCAATAATAATGATTAATCCTATTCCCACTTTTATCTTATATAAAATAATACACAAAATGGTTGTATATGTAAAAGATTTGAATAAAGTAAGATGTGATTGCATCTATTAAAATTATGGAAAGTAATTCTTCCTAAATTTTACGATGTTTTCTCCTCATTAGGGTTGTATGGGTTCTTTTTATGCTCAGTACTAGAAAAAGCTTTATTTAAAAACAACCATAACCATTAATAAAACATAACAAAGAAAAATGCATTACCTGGAGTATACATATTTCCTGAATTAGGATTCGTTAAAAATGGCAAAAAGTCTTCCACATGGCTTTGCATATATTCAGCAGTTTGACTTCTTAAGGCAGCCACAGTCACAGCACAGTCCTGTTCTTTCAGTTGATCCTCAATGGCTCTATACATACAGTGGCCATCAGATGGAATCTGTTTAATTTCCAACTCTCTGGCTGCCAATATCTGAGCAAGTTTTTCACTTTCTACATGTCTAGCTCCAGATAAGTTCTCAATTTCAGCTTCAGCTATCCTTTCCTCCCGCTCCTTTTCCAATGCAGCTTTCTTTTCCTAAGATGAGAATATAGGAAAGTTAATTCATAATAATCAGGACTAATTCTCACTTATTAAGGGATAGAGATATATGATTCTCAAAACTTTTTGCCATTTTTCTCCCTTCTCCCACAAGCATTATCATATTGACCATCCTGTCACTTGTAGAATATTCTACACCATCAATTCCTTTAAGTGCAAACTATTTTACTCACTTGATCTGTGGGCCTTATCATCTAGCTCTGTACTGGGACAAAAAAAAGTTCTTCCTATGAAGTGTATTTAAAAAACTAATACGGGGCTGGGATTGTGGCTCAGCGGTAGAGTGCTCCCCTAGCACGGGTGGGACCTGGGTTGGATCCTCAGCACCACATAAAAATAAAGGCATTGTGTTGTGTCCATCTACACCTAAAAAATAAATATTAAAAAAAAAAAAAAACTAATGCCAAGTTTCTAAAAATTTTACCTGCTGATTTTAAAGTACTGTCTTAAGATTGAGTCATCCTAGGCCTTAAAGTACTTCATCATATTCAAGCCCAGGTTAACCTAAGCTTCTTATTACTCCACAAGTGCGACATAAATATGCTCAAAACTTTAGAAGGGTACAGGCAGACATTCTTTTTATCTAGCTTAAAAAAAGTGTACACTTATGTATATATGTAAATATATACATCTCTCTTTATATAGAAATATGTAAAGATCTATAGATATCTATACACATATACATAGATACCTATACACAGATATACATACATATGTCTATAGATATCTATATATGTATGCACACATATACATAATTAATAAAGTAACTAATTAAAAAACTCCTATTTACAAAAAAATTAAAATACTACAGATAGATCAAAGTTCTCCTGAAATATCATTGTCATCCCAGTACTTTCTCTAGAGGTTTGGTATGTATCTTTCCAGATTGTTTTCTGATGCATTTTAATAAACACAGCATACTTGTATAAAATGTAAAACAAATGCTTTAAATAAATGCTCACAATTTATTTGACTTATTCAAACACCTTAAGAGATCTTCCCGTGAGAGCATATGTAAGGATGGGGTTGGGATGAGGTCAATGAGAGATTTGTGACACAAGTGATATGGAAAGATTGGAGGAGGAAACGATTCCTGACAGCTAAACTAGTAAGGATCACAAGTCAGACAGCACTATGTTTCAAAGGTAAAAACAGTTTACAAAGCTAGAGTACCACATTAAAATGTCAAGAGATGATATGGAGGCTAAAAAGATAGGGATATAGTTAATATATATTAAGTGTATGCTTATAAAGCATAAAAAAACTAGAGGAATATATACAAAATATCTGTAGTGCTTTTTTTCTGGATGGTAGCATTAAAATACATTGTATTTTAGTGTGTGTGCTTGTATCTATGTGCTTTCTTTAGCTTCTAATTCTCTACCATGAGTTCTTTTATTTGTACACTCAGGGAGGAAACTGGTTTTCAATTTAAGAGAATAAAAATAGTTAAATCAAATTCTACAAATCTTAACATTTGTAGTGAATCACAGTGAAGGAGTTTGTAAACCAAGAGTAGAAAAAGTAAAGACTATCCCTACTTCTACTCTAACTCCTCTTGGGGCTAAAGAAGTGAATGGGAAACAAATTTCAATTAACTCATTGCCACATTACTTGTACTATCTGCCTGTTATGTGCCATGTTAGATGATCTTGAACTGATTTCTAAGTTCTCTGAATCAAAACAGTAATATCTCTCTAACAAAACACAAGCCTGTTTGGGATTTACCTCCCAACTTCAACAAAGACAGAAGTAACATGAACTACCTATCTACAAATATGAATCACAGGGCATAATATCTTAAAACACAAGATGGCACTATTACTTTATAACAAGCTAACAGTTTCAGAGGGGAGAGGAAGAGTAAGCACCTTGGATATCAACTAATCTAAACCACCACCCCCCCCTCCATTTTCCTCTTCCAAGGAAACAGATGCATAAGGATTTCCAAAGCCATACAGTTAGAGCAGAACAGGGGCGAAGAACAGAAAGCTCCATCTATTCAGGCACCTGAATCAGAATAAGAGTTGGAGCAGACAGAAGCTGAGTTAATGATGTCATGCACTTTTTTTGCTGGAGGAGTAGAACTTTATTCTATACACAAAACCCTAAAGGTTTCTAAACTACCAATCATTTTATTTTATTTTTTTTTCCCCTCATGTTTTCCTTCAGTATTCCCAGGTAATTGGATTTTCTCTCCAGTATACTGGGTGGGAAATCCTTTGCATTCTTTTCTTTGCAATGTAGTTTTCCAACAGCATTAGACATCCGTTTTTTTACACATCATACTGGAGACAGAATGGCATCAATGACATTAAATGAAAATGTATATAAGATAAAAATAGCATGGGACATATAAATATATTTAGAGCTCAATTCTAACTTCTACTTTGGGCTTTTTCCACTAAGCCAAAAAGCATCCAAGTTTTTTGAAGTACTAAAATATTCCTGTGTCTTTCCAGATTAAAAATAAATGATGTGCTCCACAATATTCTACAGTATTCTTATACAATAAATCTTCAAACATTTTTGCTGTGGTTTCATACAAAATTGTATCTTTTCCATAAACAAACACCATTAATTAAGTGGTTTTTATTCCTTGGTATTTCAGCTAAAAGAAAGGTTCCAAATAATATAATACCAATTGTCCATCCTGATTTCGGACTCCATTTCTATAAGTATCATAAACATTTAGGGTTTTCTGTTCTAAAATTCCATTAACATAACCAAGTATTAAGAAACTGTATATTATGGGTATTTTTTCTGCCAACTGTTAAGCAACTAACTGCAAAAGCTACTAAATTTTATGACAGTATAGCTGAAAAAGGTATTAACTTTAATTAGGAGAAAAGCAACACAAATTTTTGAGAAAAGTAAGGGAGTTTGTTTTGTTGCCTAAGAGTCCAGGTAGGGATGAATAAGGAGAGTTATAGCCTTATGTTTTCTGGAAATAAGTAGGCAATTGTAGGATGTATCAATTAGTAATCAGAAGTAATTCCCAAAACACAGTTATGCTGCCAGCACACAAAATTTCCAACCTTTTGTTCTTAATCTATAGAAACTAGGTGACAACTGTGAAGCCATCACTAAAAGAAATCCTACTACAAATAGAGAGCTGAATTAGACAATCTCCAAGACAGCATGAAATCTACATTTCATTATTCTTTTTTTTTTAAAATAATACTTCTTATACCTTTATTTTGTTTATTTAGTTTTTTTTTTTTAATGTGGTGCTGAGGATAGAACCCAGTACTTCATGCGTGCTAGGCAAATGCTCTACCACTGAGTCACAATGCCAGCCCTACATTTCATTATTCTTTAAAATTCACAATCAAAATATTTGCTCTACAATCAAATTCTATACAAATATGAAAAATGTTTGACCATGTACAACTTAATCAACTTCCAAACAAAGGGCTCTCAGATTTCATTTTTTTTTAAGAGACATACTATACTGTGCTTAACACAGTGAACAACACTTTGATTTGTTGAACCATTAGGTCTCTAGTCATTGTGTTAAGCGTTCTGGCAGTATATTATTTAATATTCATAATAGTCATAGGAAATAAGTATTATTTCTCCTCATTTTAGAAACATGAAACTAAAGTTTAAAGAAGTTAAGACTATTGTAAAGCAACAACAGTAAATGAAATAAAAATCCCATGTGGGGCTTGACATGTGGCTCAGTTGTAGAGTCTTTTCCGAGCATGCATGAAGCCCTAGGTTTGATCTCCAGTACTGCAAACACACAGACACACACACTAAACTCCAAGCTCAACTAAATTACACACTACTAAAATGCAAAGCCAGCTTTAAAATATGCATTTTAATCCTAGAAAACATCAAGTATTAGTAAAATAATATTTGGAACTAAAAGAATTGGGTTTAAACCTTTCTTTCCCCCAAAGTAATGTAGTTTCCCAACAGCATTAGACATTAAATGAAAATGTATATAATTTACTATCCAATCTCATTCCCATAATATTAAGATCATTAACTCACTACTTCAAATAAATAAGTTTCTCTTTAGCTCTTCATAATACAAATTTCATTCCCACCTTTGTTCTTATGCATTCTATTTCTCCTATTTGAAATATCCTAACTAAATATTTTTAGTTTTTTTTATTTTTGTATTTTCTTCAAGTTCTAAATCATCACTTAACATAATGAAACTTTCCCTTCTCTGAATCTTTATTGTAATTAACCATTACAAAAATATCCACATAATTCTGTGAAAATGTTTTATACCTCTATATCTTGTTTAACTTCTAGGTTCAAATCCTTCCTTCATTACTTAGTACCATAGTTTTTGAACCAGGGTTATACATCACAATCACCTAGAAACAGACTCTACAGATTCTAAATTAAGCCTGGGATAATACATTTGTTAAACAAACACAATTCCTTTGCACTGCCCCTTCCCACCATCACCTTCCTAGAGAGGTGTAAACTGTATTTCCTATGAGTGCCAATTCACTGAGCACTGGCACTCTTCCCTTCTCTGAATGTTGATAGTACATATAAAATATACATCCTGTGCTTGCTCAGCTCATTGCTACCTTCATAACCTTAAATGTAGCAGAGGCCCTTTTCCCTCTTAATTAGGCAGAACTGAATGAGCACTCATTCTTGACCCTACTAACAAATGAGCTTTTCCTATCTACAAGTCTTATTTTAGGCCTATATTTTTCTCTATAAAAAGGGGATAAGAAATTCTACTTCATAGGATTATTGTGAGGACTAAGTGAGACTGCCTATTTCACATAAATAGCTTGACATAGTATCTGAGACACAGCAAGTCCTTAATAAACCCTGACAGGAACTACTTTGCATTTTTTTTTTCTATACCCTTCTTATACAACATCTAAGATAGTACTAAGCCTGCAACAGCAACATTAACTTATGTATTTGGTGACACGGCTTTCATACCCGTCTCTTCTGTGCTTTCGATATTCGAGGAGGCTGGTTTTCAAGTGCCAAGTTTGAAATATTAACAGCAACAGAATCTATCTGAAGGAAACAAAAAGTATTAACAAGTCAATTAAAAATACTTTAAAATTATTCAAGCATTAGGTCACTAAATTATAATAAAAATCACACATACTTCCAATTGATATTTCATATTTGAATAACAGCACTAGATATCAAATTAGATAATATGGTTTGTCTCCTTTCTCTATTTTTATGAGAGAATTTATTAGCGTCCCAAGAAATCTCCTTATTGTTCTTCAAAGACAATGGTTATTCTACATGCCTTCCTTCTTTCTTGGAATGTCTACTCCATTAATCTAAATACTGTACTTTCTATAATTGCCAATTCATTTGAGCATTGGCACTCTTCCCTTCTCTGAATGATGACAGTACGTATAAAATATATGTCCTATGATCGTTCAGTTCATTACTACCTTCATAACCTTAAATGTGCCAGAGGCCCTTCTCCATCTTAATTAGCCATAACTTGATGGCACTCATTTTTGACACTACTAATAAATGAGCTTTTCCTAGCTTTTGCTATCTACAAGTTGATAATTATAGGCAGAAAATGTTTATAGTACCATTAGATATTATAACTAATTTTAATACTCAAATGGCTACATATGTATTTGCTGAAGTAAGAAAATCAGATTCTTCATTTCTTCTATTAGGATGAATAACTAGTATTTAAGTATCTACAGATTAAGCTAGTTTTTAGCATGACATATACATAAAACTCAAGGCCTCTAAGACATGCAGACAAAAATCTCAAGAGGCTACATCTCCCAATTTATCAAAATATCAAATTCAGTTAAAGACTTCAGAGAGTGGTTACCAACTTGACTGAAATTAAGAATCTTAAAAGGATTTTTCAAAAGATTCTACTAAAAGTCACAGCCATATTGAAAACAGGCAAGATACAGAAAAGCATTTGAAAACCAAAAAGCAATGATGTAAGAATTTAGGTAGGGTTCAGAGAGAAAGCTTGTTTACTTTAATGAAGAAGATAATAAATAAAGAAGAATGGGAATTTGTATTTTAACAGGTAAAGAATATGTAGCTTAACCATCAAACAATTTTGTCCTTGGAAACCTGGGGAAAAAGCTCAATAATGAAGGCCTAAGAGAGGAAACAAAATTATTTTGCTAACAGAAGTGATCAAAATAGTATAGTGAAGACGATTACCAATATCACAATCATGACAACACAATTAAACACCTGGAGAATCATGCCTTGTTTTCTGTAGATAAAAGTAATTATAGGACAAAGAAGCCCAGGATCCTGCTGACAGGTGAATAAAATTAAAAAAGAAATTGAGACTATGTTTAATCAAAACTACTGTAAATCAGTACAAATTGCTTCCCTTGTCAACATCAAAAATGAATCAAAGAAAATTTAATTGTGGCAGAGAAGATTTTATATAAACATAAGAACTTCCTAACCACCAAAAATGGTGAGGTTCTAGAGTCTATGATCCTTTGTATGCAAAACCCTTTCAATAAACTGCTATACTATACAAGCTATGACAGTATTCAGAAAAAATAAGATGGTTCTGATTTTGATTTCTGCTTGGCACTTTACAGCTGTTGTGACTTCATAACAAAGTTCTTAAATCTCTAACCATCTTTCCCACAGGAATTGCGGTATTATCTATACTTGATTCACCGATAATATCATAGAGCATTACCAAGGATTAAGTAAAATAGCACATGTAATATGTTAAACAAAGTGCTTGGCACATATAAATTAGCTACAATGATAAATATTAGTTCAAATGATGGAAGTTAGCCTGTTTACATTTACCCCAAAAAATCAGTAACATTTCATTTATTACAACTTGTTCATAAAGCATTTTCATAATTTAAAAATGATTTCACATTTGTTGTCCCATTTGATTTTTATAAGAACTTGTGATTAGACAGCAGAAGTATGTGTCATATTACATGTAGGGAAATTTGGCCAGGTTAGAAACTTATACTGTGGCAATTCTAAGACAAGAAGTCTGATCTTGCAACTTTCATTTGGTGAAGCTTTATCAATCTGCTCATCTTCTGGGTAAGTAAATAGGTAAAGAAATGTACCTTTCTTGTTGATTTCCTTTACAAAAACTCACTGACATGTTACCCTGGCCTCAAAAATATTAATAAAAGATTATGCATGAGTATTACTGAGTGACTTCATTTCTATACGAATTTCATGATTTTGTATAATAAACAGTTGTTTTCAACTGATGTAAGCAGAGATAAACATTATTTCACATGCCTTATTCTCCTTGCAAGTCAGTCTCAATTGCTCCAGTTCCTCTTTATGTTTCTGTTCCATTTCTTTTTCCAACTTAGCAACATCTTCAGTGAGTTGCTTCCTCCTTTTTTTGTCATTCTTGGGAACAGCATTCTTCATGCCCTGAATTTTGGCTACAAAGGCACCAAAACCATTAAGTCAGGAATAAGAGAAAATGGAAAACAGTAAGCAAATAGATGGGAAGGGGAGATAGGTACAGAAAAAAGTAACTATAGAAGCAAGAGGTCATGACATATCAGCTACAGAGAAGAGCCCAGATGAAGCTTGAGACCATATAAGAATACAAAAAACAGCCTTAATAAAATCTTGAATTGGTGTGATTTGTTTCGGGGGACAGGAGGAGGAAAATGGGAAAAAAAAAAAAAACATTAAGTGAAGTAAGTTGTCAACCATTTAAGTATCCCTTCTGAGCCCTCCAAACTGAGGTGAGGCAATTAAAAACGCATCCAATGGGGGCTAGAGATGGAGCTCAATAGAAGAACTCTTACCTAGCATGAGCAAGGCCCTGGGTTGTATCCCCAGCAAAGTAAACAAACACACACACACACACACACACACACACCCCACTCATTAAGGTCAAGCATCGGTAACCAGGGCAGAAAATGGGGAAGGGAGGCAGAGTGGAGTTGGGAGAGAATCAGATTTGGTCCAAGACTTTGTCTCCGCGGTATTTTCAGAACTAGCAACTCGGGAGGCGCAAATTAGTGGTAGCAGAGTTCAGAAGAGAAAGCCTCTGAAGGCTGCGGGACTAAGGCGCCTCTGGTCGGGGGATGAGGGACAGAAAAGGACACTCCTTACTGGGAGGATCCAGGTCAGTCACCCCTACGGACTGCCCAAAACCGATCTGACCCGCGCCTTTCCCAGGCTTCTAAATTCCTACTTCCTATCCCATCACCTTGCAACTCCTTCTTCTCTTTGCGATGCCTTCTCATCAGCTGCTCCTCCTCATCAAGCTCTTCGGTCAAGTCTGATTCCATGACGACCGGGTCGCCAAGCACACGCGTTGGAGAAAACCTGCAGCACGAGCCTAGCAGACACCTTCCACCCCTCAACCCTCACCCAATGCGCCATTGGTCGCCGCTGAGACCCAGCCCCGCCTTCGAGGCGGCACCAGATCAGAGACCAGCCATTGGAAGGAGGAGGAAAGTTGAGCGGGGCTTTGCGCACGCGCACTACCGTGACCCAACTCGATGGGCGGGGCAGAGAGGGAGGAAGCGCGGAAGTGTAGTCCCTAATTGACTATCGAGCTGCAGCCCGGTCGGCCGCACAGCTACGCGGCAGGCTATTGGCCCTCGCGGGAGGCGCGGGGAGATGACATAACGGGAACCATTTTGGATGTTATTCAGTTTTGTGCGGTGCTTGCAAAGTACTTCGTCAATTTTGAACTTCGATGATTTTTGGCTGCCTTTGCTCAGAAGAGCTGTTGGAAAGGTAAGAAAAACAAAACACTTTAGTAAAACCGTGGATGATGATTATTAATGGGGCTTTTGGGGCTACGTCCTTATACGATAGAGGATTAAGTTCGATTGTTTTTTTTCAAGGTCGTAATACCGCAGTTCAGAAGAAAACCAATAGACCGACCCAAGCGAGAAGATGCCTCCTCTTGAAGCGGATATACCAGCGGTACCCGTGGAAATACAAGATATGGAGAGTATTAAGCGTCGTATAATAGAGGAGATTAAAGACCTGTGCTTAGTGATGAGGAAAGTTATGTCAGAGCACTTGGAAGGCTTCCGGGAGTTCGAGTTAACAAAAATGTGTAAGCCGGATTGGCCACCAAGTGAGACAACCAAAGTAAATGCCAAACAAGAGGATGTAGAGAAAAAGGGAGATGAAATCAAGACAAGAGGAGAAAAAGAGAATTAGAAGGGTGATCCAGGAGAAACAAGTCTACCGCATAATAGAAATACCCAAAACAAGACAGAGCAAATGAAGCTAAAATAATAAAACTAACTAACTAACTGAGGAAACTTTTCCAGAGTTGAAGGTCTGCAAATGGAAAAGGCTCACAGGGTACTTTTAAAATTTAATGAAAAGGCAGTAACGCCTAGACATATTCTGGTGACTTTTTAAAATTTCGAGGATAAAGAAAAACTTACAGATATCCAGACAAAGAAAGCAGGTTACCGAGAGAGCGGCAAAACTCAGGCTGCCCTTAGGTTTTTCTTGGGCAGTTCTAAATGGCGGAAGACAATGGAACGGTATCAACAAAGTTTTATGGGTAAATCATTTTGAACCGGGAATTATATACCCTGCCAAGTTATTTTTTTTTTTTTTTTTCTGTTTGCAGGCAATTGGAAGATAGATATGCAGAGGTTAAGAAAATATACATCAACTAAGAACCTGCTCTGAAAATCTTGCTGATTTACTGCAGCCGGTAGAGAATGTGAATTAAAATAAGTAGGGAGGCAATTGTATGAAAGAATTAATGGTAAGCATTAAAACTAAAGAGCATTGCATTTCCTTTGTTACATGTAAGGTAATAAAGCTAAATATAAAAATAGATTTGTAAGCAGCATGTAAAATTTTTAACTTTATAGTTTTAAGCTGCCAAAAGGCAAGCCAAATACTCAAATGTAATTGGTCAAATATTGTTTTATTTTTGCCATGTAGTATTGTAGCTAAAAATACATGTTGTTAAGCTAAGAAAGAAAAGGGCTTTGTCACTGTGGAAAGGACATGTACAATAAAGACTGTACTTGATAATCTGACAAAAGCTGGAAAATGGCAGTTTTATTTCCCTGTATGTTTAATTATAGAGTGAAAAACAAAAACTGACAGGTTTGTCCTTATGTATCAATATCATTAATACTGATAATGTAGGAAGAAAAATTCCAAACCACTGGTGGGGAAGGCTAGATAAAACCTTGTTTGATATACTGGATTGGGAAAAACAATAGTTACTCTGTCATACAATAGTTGATGTAAGTTAATGTGTCATGAAATTATGGACAAAAATATAATATATACATTCCAAGTCAGTCTATCTTATGTATCAGCGTTGCCTGAAAACTTACTAGTAAGTGTGGTATGCTAGGTCAATAGCATCATGGTATTAGGTTATGAAATACTAGCTAAACATCTTCAAGACTTTTCCCTTAGCACAGTGCAGCATACATTACGGATACTCTGTAAATGTTAATCCCTATTGGTATTAACTAGAAACAGTTTTGCTTAAATAGTAGTATTGTAGAAGAGATTCTAAAATTTTAATCTATATTTGAATTAAAGATTTGGTCACATTTCCCAAATATTCCAGTTGTTAACTTTTGGGTAGACTTAATTCAATCCATGTCCTGATATTTCCTAGGTTTCTGGATAAAACCAAAGCTCTATCTATAAAAGTAACCAAAGACCTGAAGTAATCATCTAATTGGTGACATAGATAAATAGAAGTATTGGCAATAATTGCAACAGTAGCTCTAGTAAGTTATGAGGCTTTTTAAATTCTCCAATGATGATCTCTGAAGGTGATACCACCATTGTATTAGTAAGCATGGACTAACCCAGTGGTTTTTAAACTTGAATGTGCCCACCAATTGCCTAAATATTATATTAAGATGCAGATATTGATTCATTTTGTTTGGATTAAGATTTTTCTTCCAAACTCCTGTGTGTTGCTGATGCTGTCTTCAAAGTTCCACACTTTGAAGTAAAACAATATAAAACCTGTACTTCATCTATTGACCATGAAAAAGAAGCTCAAAGCTGTAATTGGCTTAAGTCATGTGGTAAATATCAAAACCAATTCTGATTCCAAGACTAATTTCTTTCTCATAATTTCTTCCTTCCTTTCATCCATCCTACAGCATCTTTTCAAAAGATTGTTGTGAAAATAAGTGATATAATTATTAATCTGTTTGAGAAGGAAGAGAGCTCACTACTTCAGACAAGTTATACTGAAAATGGTGTTTCATAAAGAGGAGTAAATGAGTTTTGTTTGGAACATGTTAAGCAGGCTTTGTGAGAGCGACATCTATAGACAGATCAGACAGGTATTTGCAAATTAATTTCAAATTTCACTTTATTATTGACTAATACAATTTCAGTGTTAAGAAAAAAACAAAAGGAAATAAGAAAAGGAAAGGATATTGAACTTTTAAGGAACACCCGTATATAATGGGTAGTCATATTTATATTTGCACTTCAAATTGAATTAAATATTGAAAATAATGCATGGTAGTCAGTGCTATACACGAGTAATCAGAAGCATGGGGGGATTGTGTTAGATTTGTTTTTAATTTATAATTTGTGACCTATTTTTAAAAACCTATAATGACATACCCATTTTTCCTTTATATGATTCAAAGTAGTTCACTACTTCGTATCTGTGTGTAGTTGATATCAGTGGTAATGTTCTATAAAAACACTCAAAAATATATTTAGTACCTGGATGCAGTGGTGAGCACCTATACTCATAACAGCTCAGGAAGCCAAGGCAGGAGGATCCTAAGGCCAGCCTGCACAATTTAGTAACAACCTGTCTCAAAAATAATGTAGCTCAGTGGTATAATGCCCTGGGTTCAATCCCCAGCATGGGGTTGGAGGGATGAGGGAGTGGACAGTTGTGAAATTATTGACTACTGAATCATGGCAACTGGAAGAAATACAGAATTGGATTCCTGGGAGCCTCATCATATGATTTTTGTCAACCAATCAATACCTTGTTTCAAGAGAACCTTAAATATGTTTTTGATTCATTAACCTTGAACTCAGATCCAACGTTGTAACTTAGTCCGTAACAGTTTTTCTAATAAATTATTAAGGTATATCATAGCCAGCTTTGTGCTTAGGGCAACTAGATAACACTGTGCTTGAAGGAGACATTTTAAACAGCAAAATCTCAAAAAAAAAATAAAGTTGTGTTATTGACTAATACAATTTCAGTGTTTGGGGCTGGGGGTATGGCTCAGTGGTAGAGTGCTTGCCTTGCATGTGTGAGGCACTGGGTTCAATCCTCAGCACCACATAAAAAAATAAACAAAATGAAGGTATTAAAAAATCTACCAAGTTAAAAAATATTTTAAAAAAACAATTTCAGTTTTAAGAGACCAAGTTTGCTTTTTATCCTGTTAGATTTCTTGAGCTAAATACACTTCTTGAAATACCATAGGTAATAAATGTGTTTACAATCCATAAACAAAATAATTGTAAATAAGGAGAATAGAAACTGCTTTAACATTTTAAAAAAAAAAAAGTATGTGCACTAAATATAATAAATGGAATGATTCTCTTTTCTGAAATATTAATTTGGAAGTAAAAATGTACCTTATTTACCACTTTTCCAGTAAAATGTCAACCAAATAATCGAATCCCAGAGTCATCACAGCCTTGGGTTTAGATTTTTCAAAATTTGGATTTTAAAAAATTCTCCCTACTCTACTGATGAGGAAGGTATTTCCAAAAGAAACAACTTACTCCTGACTCTTTGTTTATTAGTGTTGTCTTTTATTTGCAGTATTGGGGATTGAACCCAGGGATGTTCTACCACTGAGCCACATCCTCAGCCCTTTTTATTTTTTGAGACAGGATCTCACTAAGTTGCTGAGGCCATTCTCAAACTTATTGCCTCAGCCTCCCAAATTGTTGGGATTACAGACAAGCAGTACTGTACCTAGTAGTAGTGTTACCTTGAACAAGGATTAGCAATCTCCCGTGCCACAGGAGATACAAAATATAGCTTTGTGACACCCTTGCCACCAAGAGATGCAGTGTGATGCATTATTTAAAGCAGATGTTGTAGATCCTGGTCCTGATTCTTGTGAAGAGAAAAATGAGTGGCAAATGAAAACAGGTCATTAGCTTTAGGTGAGTCTGCTAAAGATACTTCCTTGTCAATACCTGAGTGTCCACCCTAGTCAAAACTTAAGAAGAGGTGGGTTTTGTCTTCAGTATCCTCTCTCCTCCCCTTTATTGTTCCTGTCCTGCCTTCCCACACTCTTTCCCACATACTGCAGGCAAATAAAGTGTGTGCCCTATTCTTCATCCAAAGGTGTTCTCTTTACTTACACTAAGTAAATCCCATGTATCCCAGTTGTGTACACCTGTCTTCCTACTTAATCTCTCAAAAGGAGAAAAAAAAGAAAAAGAAAAGGATGCTCCTGGAGATTCTAGTTAGCTGTGATGATATGAGTTGGTGAAAAGATTAGACCTATTTAGGACAGAATGAATGACCATAGCTAATAAATGTAGCGTAAGCTTTTCTGTAACTTTATATTTTAAGAATGATTGTTACTGAATGTACCTCAATTTGGTAAAATTTTGAGAATTTAAGTGAGCAATTTACAAATGTAAGATAAATTATAAATTTGGGTGGTAGTCATCTCACACCCCTTCTTAACACATGCTCCTTTTTTTTTTTAAGAGAGAGAGAGAGAGAGGGGAAGAGAGAGAGAGAGAGAATATTTTTAATACTTATTTTTCAGTTTTCGGCGGACACAACATCTTTGTATGTGGTGCTGAGGATCGAACCCGGGCCACACGCATGCCAGGCTAGCGCGCTATTGCTTGAGCCACATCCCCAGCCCCAACACATGCTCTTTCATCCATGCTAAAATAGAGGTAAAAGTACTGACAATGATACCTTAAAATTTTGATGATCTGTGAAAAATAAATCCTAATAAACATTTTAAAAATAAATCCTTTTCTAAGCACACTTGGGGCCAGATGAAAATGATATTGACTGAATCTCATTATTTGTTTATTCCCTTACCTCCTTCAGAAAACCAATTTGGCTTCACCTTTCTAAATGTAGGACTTTTTCCTGTATGCTCTTCCATTTTTAAAATGTTCCCTACTAGTTCTCTGAGAATTGTGATCAGAGACACTTCATTGTGTTACTGCCATTAATGTCCTTAATATCTAATGGGGAATTCACATGGAGTAAAATGTAGAAAAGAAGTGAGTATCCAGAAACCTGATAATTTGGAAATATAGTGATGAGGCAGAATGCATTAGACCCCAGAATTCATAAAGGAATAGCAAGGATTCAAATAAGAAATAGAGAATTGTTGAAAATCAACTTCATTCTTTATGATAATTAAATATATAGTGTAAGATTAGGCTTAAAAAGTATTTTTGACAGTTAAGAAGCAAACACAGTAGGAAAATATTTACCTCATTTATTAATAGGAATATAACTTCCAAGTTTTTCAAGACTGGGGCTGTATGATGGGGAGAATATTCAAAGGGGAGATTTTCTGGAAAACTGGAAACAAGGTTTTATACATTACAGATACATTGTACAAGTTTGATGAGCTTTGGTAAGACTGGTGTTGTGATCTTCCAGAAAAGGGATGTGAGAAAGATTTGAGTCCGGTATGTTGTGTTCTTGGAAGGAATTCAGAAGAGTGGATAAGTCTTTCAGTACCAGGGAGGTCATGGGTCAGTGTGCAGTCAGAGGATAACATCTTACATTTCTCCACCCAGGCAGAAGATAAACATTGAATATATGAAAATTAATTTTTCATAACTTTCTCATTTATTAGTAGGAAAACCTACTTCCTGCTCTAACTGATAAATCCCAAAATCTCATTGGCTTAACACATAAAGTATTTCTTGTAAACGAAATCAGTATTCTTAGTGGGCAGTTCTCCATAAGTAGGTGACTAGTGTCCCAATATCCTTTCTATTTATACCATTTTCAACATGTGCATCCCATGTCCTTGAGGGTCAACTGCTGCTACCCAGCTTAGAGAGGGAAAGAACATGGAGTATCCTGACCTTCCACTGCATAGAATCCAGACATATCACCCCTAGTGCAACAATGACTAGGAAATGTAGTTTATTGTGGTTCCCAAGAGAAAGGAGAATAGTTTTTATTGACAAATAATTTTAAAAGAGAATGTAGTTAAAAACTCTCAAAAAGACAAAACTCCCCCAGAGAAAAATTGCCAATATCAATGACCCATGAAAATGTTAAATAATATTCAGAATCAGTAAGGATAAAATTAATTTGAAAAAGTAATAAGTCAGTGACAGTGTCACTATTAAAAATATTTATAATACATTTTTTAAGTGGCTGAGAAATTGATAGTATCAGATACCACAGTGAGGGTAAAAAAAAGTTTCTCAAAAACATTTTTAAAAGTTTCTCAAGTTCAAAAGGGCAATTTGACAGCATATGTACTAAAAATTTATCTATGTGCATAGTCTTTGATCCAAGATTTCAATTAAAAAATTTTATCAGGAATAATCAGAATAGTATTCAAAAGTTGATTGAACTCAATGCTGACTTCTGTCTTAATACTCTTATCAAATTGCTCAGTAAATTATGTTAGATCTATACCTTCACAAATATTCCAGAATCTGATCCCTTTTTTACATGTACAGTCTTCTTACCTATGGTTCAGTTTTAACCAAATAACCTTTGTAATTTGTTTAAACCCTATCCTGTGTCAAGTCATTCCTTGACAGCCTCCAACAGCTCCATAGTTTTCTTATTTAAGAGGAAAAGCAAAAATGGCCCTATGTGACCTGCTCCATCAATTAATCCAAATTTCTCTGATCACATCTCTTACTCCCCACCCTAATTCTCCCAGCTTCCTTTGCTTAGACCACAGACTTCCTTGCTGTTCTTTTCTGTACCAGGCATGCTTTATTGTTCAATGTCGACTGTTCTGCTCAAGTGTCAGTGAAATTGACCTTAATCTATTCATGTTAAAAAAAAAAAAAAAAACAGCAATGTGTGACCTCCAGCCATTTTTCTTATTTTTCTCCATAAAATTTACACCACCTGACACAAGTAGATCCTTGTTAAATTGAGCATTGCTTATTTTCTGTTTTAATAAGGCCTGTCACATAGAAGGTGCTCAGTAAACATTCTCTGAATAAATGAATGAATGAGTGGTGAAATACTGCAGCAATTCTGAAACACGAAAACTAGGATTGATTAAATAAACTCATTGATGCAGTTAAGGGTCAGACAAGATAGAATCAAAACAAAATAAAACCAGATATTCTGTATCTCACACATGGAAGTGCTAGGAGTACCAATTTCTAAAGAGAGAACAGTTACTGTTCTTACCCAAGTGGCTTCTGAAGTCACAGGAAAAGGAAGTTTCTTCTAATATGTTTGCACATTTATCAGCTGCTTTTATGGTCTCATTTTCTCTATGAAATGTGTATATACATGCAGATTATATGTGTATATATATATATATATATATATATATATATATATATATGTCTTCAAGGGTAAAAGACTTTTTAAAAAGTAATCTAAGCAACTTGGGAGGCTAAGGCAGGAGAATCTCAAGTTCAATAACAGCCTTGGCAACTTAACAAGACCCTGTCATAAAATAAAAATATAAAAAGGGCTGGAGATGTAGCGTAGTGGTAGAGCGCGTAGTGGTAGAGCGCCCCTGAGTTCAATCCCTGGTAAAACACACACACACACACACACACACACACACACATACGCACGCACGCACACACACGAAGTAATTTATTTTATTCTGCTTGTGCTACCATAACAAAATATCACAGACTACATAGTTTAAACAATAGAAATTGTCTCACAGTGGCTAGAAGTCCAAGATCATTATCCAGCAGGGATTAGTTGGTGCTTAGTGAGGACTTGCTTCCTGACTTAGTGGCCACCTTCTCATAGTGTCCTTATGTGGCATTCCTCAGGGCATGCTTATGGAAGGAGTGGATGAACAAATTCTCTGTTGTTTCTTATCAGAACATTGATTCTATCAGATATGAGTCACACCTTTATGACTCACTGACCTGATCACCTTCAAAATGTCCTGTCTCCAAATATAGTCACATCAGAGATTAGGCTCAAGGTATGAATTTTGGGTGGAGATGGGGAGAAACAATTCAGTCATAGGTATATTTACTCTTTTTATTAAACAGGAAAAAAGTAGTTTGTATCACCTCAACTAATTTTTAATTTCCAAATGTTTCTAAAGATCCTCAGATTATACTGAGTTAAATTAATAAATGGAAAGTTATTCTAGTTGAGACCATTAATTTGAAAACACTAGCACAGAGACTTAAGGGGTAAAAATAATACATCCAAATCACACTTTGTTAGTAGAAAGAACACACTGTTCAGAAGGTTAAAACCTTCAAGTCAGAATCGGATTACTTCTTAAAAATTCTTTGAACCATAAGACACACACATACAAATTTCTCAGAGAAACTTGTTTGGGACAGTGAAACTTCCTGATAGAGACCTTTCAAGGCAGCAGCTGTAGTGCTTAATTATGCACCAGATCTTGCGGTTTAAGTTCTTGAGACATCTCTATAAGATGCCATGCAGTTAGCATGTTGAAGTTATTTTCCTCATACATAGGCCCAAAGTAATTTTGACCAAAATGAATTGTTACAATGGTGACTAGCATAACACATGGTCATATTTTCAATGTAGACTAGCAATCTTCCCAGTCTCTTCTTGCAATTGTCTTTACCGCCTTCATAAGAAGGAATAGTTTCTCTCAATATTGCTTCCTTTTTTGTAGTCACAGCATTTCATTTCAGATATTTATATTTATTAGTCAAAAATGTCTGAGTCAAGGAGAGCATGTCATATGTATTCCTACCTACTCTCCTTCCTACATATAAAACTCCATAGTTTATTTAAAAAAACAAACAAAAAAACTTCTCAAGGTACAAGTTAGAAATGTTTATAGTTTTCTACCAATATTGACCTAACAGGGCCATTTTAAAATCCCCTTTGCCTCCCATAATAGATAGTTCATAACATCATCATATCTTGGGAAAACTCTTTAATTCCTAGTTGGTTTTAATGATTAAAAATCCCCTAGACCTTGGGCTGGGGTTGTGGCTCAGTGGTAGAGTGCTCGCCTAGCATGTATGAGGTACTGGGTTCAATCCTCCGAACCACATAAATGTAAAATAAAGATATTGTGTCCACCTAAAACTAAAAAGTAAATATAAAAAAATCCCCTAGACCTAAAAATCCAATTTCTTAATCAAATTGAAGATTTCTGATTTAATCACCTGAAAGCCTTGTGGCTGGAGAGATTTAAAGTCAGAAAAGAGATATGATCTTCTTTTTCTTCTCTCATTTCCTACCTTGGGGACATGAGTACCTTTTGCCTCTGATTCTGAGCTTCTTCATTCTTCTGGATTCAGGCTCTCCCAATGGGGAAGCTCCAGGAGGAGTCAAAGAGATTTACTGGGCACTATTACAACCTTTCTTTTGCTGTTTCACACGAATTCTTGACCAATATCAGTTATCCATCAACAATGCCCTCTGTTTTTTGGAGGGGTGCGTACCAGGGATTGTACTCAGGGGCACTCGACCACTGTGACTCCCATCCCAGCCCTATTTTGTATTTTATTCAGAGTCTCACTGAGTTAATATGCGCCTCCCTATTGCTGAGGCTGGCTTTGAACTAACAATCCTCCTGCCCCAGCCTTTGAGCTGCTGGGATTACAGATGTGTTCACCTCTCTTGATGGCAGGAACTCAAATACTTGATTTCCAGAGGAATCCCAATTGTGGGTTCTTTCAAGAGTCCTGCTTCAATTTTCCCAGCCTTCTTCAGCTCTACACTTACTGGTATACTCCATGGAATTTGTTGTTGTTATTGTTTTGCAGTGCTGGGGATTGAACCCAGGGGTGCTCCACCACTGAACTACATCCCTAACCCTTTTTATTTTTTATTTTAAAACAGAGTCACTAAGTTGCTGCAGCTGGCCAAGAACTTGATTGAGACCCTTCTGCTTCAGATAGATGGGATTACAGGCATATGCCACCATGCCCCACAATGGACTATTATTGCTGATTTTTCTTCACCCAGTAATTAGCTGGGTGTTGGTATCAGAGTGATGGCATGAGCCCAAATGGTTTTTGTTTGTTTGTTTATTTATTTATTTTGTTACTTGGCCTACTGGAAATCCACATGTTCAAAGCAGAAGTGATAGCTGAGCTACCCCACAGGCCTCTCTGATTACCCAGCCATCATTTTCCACTTTTCCTTTGTTTGTATAAACTTTGAGAAGATCGTAACTTTTAAAAGGACACACATAACCTGTGTCCTAACTTAATGTGCAACTAGAAAACCAGATGCTAGTTTTCCTTTTTAGTAAATATTCCTAGACTTTGCAAATGTCTCCCTCAGAGCCTGTCTTGCCTGGCTTTGGGGAGGACAGGAGAAAGCCAAGGCAGTATCTCTTAAACAGACAAATTGTGATCCCAATAATTCCCCTTCTTCCTTTTTCTCATTTTTTTGCTTTTAAGCATTGGTATAATTGTGTTTATCTAGGTGCCAATTCTGCCAGTTTAGTATGGGGTACTTATTCTTTGTCCTCATCTTTAGCCCCTAACTGTGTTTAGGGTCAACAACTTCCATTTATATATCCCCTATAGAACTTTGCATTCTACTTTTTGCATTTCACACCTTTCTCTCTCCCCGGCCTTCCCTCCCTGCCCTCCACCCTTGTTGGGGAGTTCTTATAGAGCTTTTATCTTATTTTACTCTTACTAGCATACTGTGAGATATAGGGCAGCTACCCCGTTTTGCTGATAAAACTGAGATAAGCAGCTGCAAGCTTAATAAAATAATTTTATTAAATAAAAATAATTTTATTAAGCACAACTATGTGTGTGTGTGTGTGTGTGTGTGTGCTACTGTCAATGCTTTGATGGAAACGAGTAGTCCGTGTCTACTTATGCATGTCAAATAGAATAACAACTATTTTTAAGTGATGGAAACATGGTAAAAATTATCACAAAAATAGAACAGAGAAAAAATATAATTCCAACCCTAGCGTTCATATGAGACTTTGCAGTTCTGGTAAAACCACAAAACACTGAACTCTGGACCCACAAGACCAGAAACTTGAACTCTTCAGCAATTTCCTACATCAGTGTCAACAGAGATCCAATGTCCCTCTGGGAAGAACTGCTTAGGTGGGAACAAATCCTTAGCCTCGCCTTTTTCAGTAAGTCTTGAGGTAATACAGGGAAATGCATTTCTTCTGGTCACTACTGGTTCACTTCACACCTGTACCTTAGCCTTCTTGCATCACTTCCTAGGATATTCTGCAGCTGCTGCAGCCTGTAGGCTGTCTCTAGCCCTCTCTCCTTCCTGGAATTTCTGTGACTGCAGTTGAAGTTTTGAACCTTCTTACTATTTCTACAGAATGTTGCAGAAATAGTTTTTGACTCCTGACATGGCTTTATTCTCTTAGGATTGTAACTGTTTGCTGGACAAGTAAATAGAATCTGATAGGGCTAAGGGTTAAAGCTATTCATCCTGGACACGATTTCTCCCCCTCTCCCCCGCCCCCCATACTGGGGATTGGACTTGGAGGCACTCGAACACTGAATCACATCTCTCCCCCTATTCTGTATTTTATTTAGAGATAGGGTCTCACTGAGTTGCTTAGCAACTCACTTTTGCTGAGGCTCTTGATCCTCCTGTCTCAGGCTCCTGAGCTGCTGGAATTACAGGCGTGTGCCACCGCACCTGACTAGAACTGATTTCTTGCCTTTCCAAGGTATGAATACAATGAAGGGGCATAGCTCACCCTTTTTGTGAAATCTAGATCCCTGATTCCTTGGACTTGGCAATGTCCTCCAAGACTCCTTAATAGGCATAATAAGACCAAGAAATCTTCACATTGAATACAACCACTTAGGCCTTGTATGAAAAATTAGTTTTTGCATTAACCATGAAGGCTACCCACTGAGATCTACCATATAGCTATAGTGTAGGTATAAATACATTAGTAAGCTACAAATATGAACAGATTCAAGTTCACTGTGTTCTACTTTAGTTTAGTGATGCTTATCCCCTGGTTTTACTTCAGATAGAAAAATCTATGTGCTAAGCACTGATGGTACAGTCCATATATTTCCTTATATGGCCATAAACATCCCAAGAGGGAGGTGTATTATCTACTCTCAGAGGTAGTAGATTCAAATATAAATTTATATTTAGACTTTACCAAGACTAAATACCCTCCCTCACATAAGAAAAAGAAAAGTCAGGATTACAAAGTAGAAGCTGCATTTTTTAAAAAGCATTTTTTTTTTTTTAGTTGTCAATGGACCTTTACCTTATTTATTTACATGCGGTGCTGAGTGCCTCACATATGTTAGGCAGGTACTCTACCAGCCCCAGAAGCTACATTTTGATATTCACTGAGGGAAGCAGATACAACCTTTATAATAACATATGCTTTACATTGCACAGATATTCCTAAGCATACACTTCTCAGGGGAACTTTAGAAGTTTTAAATGAAACTTCTTCCCAAAACCATGGTGTCCCATGAATAATACCCCTTTATCTTTTTCTATGCTTTCTTAACATAAATGTCATTTGGGTCTATGATAGTTCACTAATAAATCATACCTCTCTGTACTATACCCTTCTACATGTGGCATCATCACAACTTCCATCAAGATACTGAATCTTTCTGCTGCTTGAATATGGACTGGCCCTGTGACTTAAATGTAACCTTGTGCATAGTCCAAACTTTGGACTTATGAGGCCTGCAGCATCTGACTTTGAACTCCAGGAACCCTATCCTGAGACTGCCATGCAATGAAGAAGCCCAGGATGAAAATGCATTTGAAGAGAGAGGTTCAGCCAAGTAGGCTTCTCAGCTGAGCCCAGAGCCCAGCTGATCTACAGACTGAACAGTCCGCCTAAGTAAATCTGTGCAGGGGAGACTTGGCGAAAAACAACCTGGTCAGCCCTCATGATTGTGAATAGAAAGTCATTGTTATTTTAATCCACTAAGAATTAGGATAATGGATTCTTACAAAGCAATGTATAAACAGAATATGGTACTAAACGTAACAAGCAACAGATAACTTCAACAGAAATTAGTACTAAAAGGACAAACTAATAGATAAATGTAACAGAAATTGGTATTGCTTTAAAAAACCTAAAATATATGGCATTGTCTTTATGGACAGCTATCAGGCCAGTGCTGGAAGGCAAGGAGAGGAGATAGTGACATAAGAAGACCCAGGAGAAAAACAGGCAGTTCAGTTAACTGTTGCCTGTGTTAGAAAATGTAATGATGAACTTGTTGATTTTAATAAATTAATTTCCATGGAGAATTTTATAAAAAGTGATAAGTTGCTTCTTCTAGCTGTGTTTAATAAGGTATTGTAAGAGAAAGGTTGCATTTTCTTTTGATGCCATTAAAAATCACTACAATTTTAGCAGCTTAAACAATGCAAATTTATTATAGTATGGTACATTAGAAGTCAAATATGGCTTTCACTGGGTAAGATCAACGTGTTAGCAGGGCTCTAGGGGAAGGTCTGCTTTCTTGCTCATTCAGATTGTTGCAGAATAGAATTCTTTGTTGTTGTGGGCGGAAACTCACATGTTCTTGCTGCTATCAGCTTAAGGTCATTTCCAGCTTGTAGAGGTCACCTGATATTCATTGGTCTACTTCCCCCATCTTCCACGCCTGAAATAGCAAGTTTAGACCCCTCCCCCCTACACTTCAAATCTCTCTTTCTGTGAATCTCTATGACCACAGCTGGGGATGGGTTCTCAGCTTTTTAAAATGTACCTGATTAGGTTTGGTCTATGTAGATCATCTAGGATAAATTCTTCATCTGCAGGTCTGAACACTATAATCATATCTGCAAAATCCCTTTGCTATGCAAAGCAAAATTTCACACAAGTTCTGGGATTAGATTGTAGACATCTTTGGGGAGGCATTATTTTGCCTGCCACAGAGGTGAACTAAAGGAGCTTTCGATTTTAGAAAGCTTAATTTAGAGAAAACATAGAGGATCCCAGAGGTCTTTCATGTAGTAACAAATTCTCAATGTAAGAAAAGGCTTAGGATAAAATTCAAATTTTAAATAAATAAAACTTATTTAAATTGTAAATAACAGGAGAGATCTGAGGTGCCAGGTGTCCCTGACTCAGTTAGGCTAGATGAGGACCCATAGCAACCCCCTAGGAACTACCAATCAACATGAGACAGGGAAAATACCTGGGATGCCAGATGACACCCCAGTGGTTTATGGTGGTTGATAACATGTTGGGAAACCATGTAGTTTAGCACATACACCCCTCATGGCTTCAACCACTCAGTTCAAATGAATCCTCTTGTACTAACCAACTTGTTCCCGCCAGTGAATGTGCTAATCAATATTAAGAGTTGTTGTTTGATTTTCCTGCGGTATGGAATGATTTGCTGTGTGATGTTGTGATGCATAGAGTATTCCCAAAAACCTATAAAATCTCACTGAACAAAGGACGGGGACTCACTCCCTGGTACCGCTGCATCAGGAACAGTTGTGAGTCCAGGCTCAAGCTTGCAATAAAGACTCTTGTGTGATTGCATCGGATTCAACTCCTGGAGGTCTATTAGGGTCCCACGAATCTGGCATTACATGAGAAATTCAGGGCAATGACTTGGAGACTTCGTTAAATAGACAAAAGGACATCTAAGAACTGAAGTGCCTCAAATGTGACCTAAATGTGAATGATGGTGGAAGACAAGGAACCCCTTAGTGTCTAGGTCCTAGTTCTCAATCAATATCACTTGTATCACATTTTCCACCATTAGTTGCTTTCTCATATCTATTATATATTGAGTAACCATAAACCACAATATTATGTTTTAAACTAGAATCATAGTATTTAAATTAGTATGAATTTAATTTTTTTTTTTTTGCTTTTTTGTGGAACTTGCCATTACTGAAAATATGACCTTAGTATACCCACTACATTTTATAGTGTCAGAATAGCTGATGTTAGCCTGTTGATGCTTCTTATAATTTAACTCAATAGCCTCTAGTCTATAACTTCTCTATTATGGATAGAGAAGCTAGAGAAAGAAGGGGGAAAAATCATACAGATCATTACCTGGGAAAAAGAAAACTTAGTTGTAGAACAACAAAACATAAAACAATAAAAATGTTGGTGAGTCAAATGGCAACGCTGTCTTCTTCATCAAAAAGGCATGAAATGAACTGGGGACAGTGATGTGCACCTGAAGCTGAGGCAGGGTGATCCCTTGAGCCCAAGAGCTCAGGGTACCAGCCTGAACAACATGAGACTCCTTCTCTTAAAAAAAAAAAAACAACCCTCCTTGAAACGGATCTTAAAAGTTTTCATGCCAAGGAATTTTAATAAGATTCTGGGGCTGTGTGGGATTTGTTCAGTCACTCATTTGTTTGTTTATTTGGCAATAATGTGCTCTAGTATTATGCTACATAGTGTAGTTTTTGACCTCATAGTTTTTTGGAGGTGAAGATTAGAGTGGTAATACAAAGAGAAATATTCTGTTATAGTGGAGTATAATGAGTGACATGATAGACTACTAGACTGTATTAGTCACCTTCACATCATGATAGCCAAGTATCTGAGGCAATTAATTTATAAAGAGAAGTTTAGTTTTTGATGACGGCCACAGGTGGCAATGGCAGGAGCACATGTTGCAGCAAATGGTCGCATCAGGATCCAAGAAGCATAGAGAGAGAGTGAGAGACTAGAATTCCACATTCCCTTTCAAGGTTATGTCCCCAGTGACCTAAGGATTTCTCATAAAGGCCCAACTCCCAATGCTACTCTAAGGACCAAACTTTTACATACAGATCTTTGGGGACACTCATCCAAACCAAACACTAGAATCAAGGATTCTGTTGATGCTTCTTATAATTTAACTCAATAGCCTCTAGTCTATAACTGCAGAAATGTTGCTGTTTGTGTTGTAAATTATAGACATGACTGCAGGGAGTGCTACATCTGCTTCTTCACTCTCCAGGTTTCAGAGACCTATACATGCCCTTGAGCTGCATCACATGGGGATCCTTGTATCTTCATGCTATTTACCCACAAAATATGCTGCATAAGAGAAAACACCATTCTTAAATTTTCCCATAGGATTTCCAGCTGGTGTCTAAATGCATTTTCTGGAATAAAGAGTATGTCTTCAGAGAGTAAAATGAGGACCCTTTTTAATGTAATAGGAGAAGTAGTTTCAAATGTCTGAAATCTGTTTTTCTTCATGCCAACTGAGATCTATAGCTGGGACCACCAGCCTCATTTTTGATTTTCAAGTGTGTTAACTGTTCAGGTATGAGATCATGGCCCAGATATCTATGTAGACTCAGTAAGCAAGTAATAAATATTTCTTGAGTGACTTAAAAGCATCATTGCAGGACTATTTTTCTATTACATTTTTATTTGGCATGTCCAAAGTTTTGTCTTGTTTTTGTATTTATGTAAACCATTTTAGAATAATATGATAAACCACCAAAAGGCTGGAGGGTTAGGGGAGGGATAACGAAAGGAAAAAATAAATAGTAAACAAGGCAAGAAGTATGACTAGCTTTTTTTTAAAAAAAAAAAAAAAACAAACTTTTTTTTTATGAGCAAAAAATTATTTCAAAACACTATCTTTAGTGGCTGAAGTTGTAGCTCAGTAGTGGAGCGCTTGCCTAGCATGTGTGAGGCACTGGGTTTGATTTTCGGCACTGCATATAAATAAATAAAAGGTTCATTGACAACTAAAAACACATTTTAAAAAAATCTCACTCTCTTTAAAAAACTGCTTTTACTTGCACAAATCTGGTTATTGTACACATGTCAGGAACAATATAGTACAAAACCAAAACTAAAATGGCAACCTATTTTGCAAGATGAAATTTGTGAAAAAGCAATACATATGCTTCAGTAAGGTACAGTTAATAGAGTGCCAAATGGGTAATGGCAACACTCCTTGTTAGAAACAATCGCCAAAGGAAGTAGGAAATGCCAACACTCGCCAAAATTGGCTTTCTCTTAGACAACCCATGTGAAACAATCATCTCCTAACAAAAGGAAGAACCCCTTAAGAAGGAATTGATAACCTTAACAATAAGCTTTATATAATTGCTGCAAAGTTGGACAGCAGAGTCAGTTTCTCCTCCTCCTCCCTAGAGAAGCTAAACTTGATATCTGTGTTTGCTCTAGTTTTCCTGTAATCAAGTCATAGGCCTTTTCTCTTTGCCCCTTTCAGGCTGCTCTTTATCCACCTTTTCCCTGGAGAAAAAGACTTGTCATCCCCAAATCCCATGTACCCTCCCCCTGGTTTCTTGGCCCCCTCCCTTCCCCGCATTTCCCAATCAGTTCTAATTTGTTCCTTCTTCCCAGGCTGGCTGAGCTTCAGACCCTCCACTTCTTCCCCTCCTCCTCCTCCTCTCCGGACTCTTTCTTTCAGCCTCCCCTCCCCTCCCCCAGCAAGCCTCCCGGCGTGCTTCCCTTCCCCCGCCTCTCCGTCCCGCACCCTCCCCTCCCCCCGCCTCCTGCCTTGTGACACATCCCGGGCCCTCCCGGAGGCGGCAGCAGCGGCTGCAGAGCTAGCCGCCACCTCCATCGAAGCCGCAACCCGGGCTCAGCCTGCCTCCAGCCCCGCAGCTGCTGCAGTCATGGCTGCGGATGGGGTGGACGAACGCTCTCCTCTGCTGTCAGCATCCCATTCGGGAAATGTCACTCCCACTGCCCCGCCGTACTTGCAAGAAAGCAGCCCCAGAGGTAAGGCCAGCGAAGACCTTTCTGCTTGGCAAGGAAAAGCCTAGAATATAGAAAGACCTGGGAACTCTAGCTTAGAGGTGGAGGCGAGCCTGTCACTGGGGCTGGGGAGGAGGATGCTGACCATGCCTCCCAAGCAGTGTCTGCCCGTCAGATAGCTTCGCCGCAGGGTTTTTCTGCTGCTGCTGCTGCTGCTGGTGGAGTGTGTTTGCATTTCACCACTTCTTACCCAGGGGTACAGGATGTGACATGCATTTCCCAAGCTGTGCGTTGCTGTTTTCAGAACAGCCCCTAAGTGCAGCAGCGAGGTGGTGCAAATCTTTCACAATCATTCACAAAACCTTTCAGGTTGCTGAGAAACCGGCGAGTACTGCTCACCTTGGCCTCTGTCCTTGAAGGGACTTCAGGTTGAAAAATATGCATCTCTTATATTCACCCCACCAGCACTTTGTTCACTCAGGAAATTGCCCTACCAAAATGCATATAATTAATCAATATTCCTAATATGTCCGAAATTCCTGCCCTTCATTATTACTCCTGCTTGTAGGGAGTATGTGTTAGCTTTAATTGTGAATAAGAAGAAAGAAGCTTACTTCTGATAGAAGGGAAGATGGGATATTTTTAATACATATCTGGGTGAGGCTGAAATTAACTTTTAAAAAGTAACCCAAGTTAATATTGCCTATATTTCCATTTTTCTTCTCACTATAAAATAAAAAATGATTTCATCAAATGAGGTCTGAAGAAAGGAGGATCTGTTTTCCAAATATTCAATTTATGTAAAGATCTGTCTTTGTTCTAATCCTTTTGGATGATTACTATAGGAGAAATAAGGTGGAGTCCAGAGTTATAGAGAATGGAAGGCAGGGCTTGAGAAGATCATCAAATATGGCACTTGCAAATGTAACTTAAGAGCATCCTCTATTTTTGCTGAATGTGAGCAAAGTTTAAAAACCCAAGGAGGCAAAAGGTAATGCTTTTGAAAATACAGGCAGGTCATGTTTCTTGTAACACAACTTTTCTATGTTCAAGTCTGAAATTGGAGCAGATATAGAACAGGTTGAACTTAAAATTTCCATCTCACACATTAAAACTTGAAAATCAACTCTCTGGCTCTTAATCCACACTTAACAAGAAGCAAGACAAAGGAAAAGATGTTTAGCTATGAATAATTCAGTGTGATTGATGGCTCGAGAGGTAAGGTGCAAAATGGAACAGAAACTTCTCTGTGAAAAACTCCCAAGTCATGTCTGTTGGTCAGCATTAATTAAACTTGTAGCAGAGGACACCAGGTAGGGGGATTTCATGAGTAGGTCAATTTGATTTTAATATTTTCCTGTTAAATAAATTGTTATTCATTAATTTCTTTTTGTGGTGCTTAGGATTGAACCCAGGGCTTCTTGTAAGCTAGGCAAGTGCTCTATCACTGAGCTAAACCCCAGCCCCCCACCACTGTCCTTATTTGTTAATTTCTTTATGACTGTTTTGACTTAATTAAGTCAATCTTTAAGACAAAATATTTGACAATTAATAAGTTTGGATTTAAGTAATTGATCTGGAACCCATTTTTATGTATTTTCTCAGATCCATGTTTTTGTACTTAAAATCAACTAGTGGTGACATTATTTAAAACAAAATAGTAACTTTCATGGTCCTGCATGTTGACTTTAATATTATTTTCCATAGATTTTTTTAAACATGATCAAACTCCTCAAAGTACACAAAAAATAAAAGTTCCATTTTCAGCTACTGAGAAAAAGTAATTTTGTTCCAACAACCAGAGAAATACAATGGTTTAGAAAAAAGCGCATTCTATAGAATAAATTTTTTCTTACTTGGTGAATGAGATTAGATAATTAGATTCACTATCTTCATATGACATAAAGCTATAAAACCAGAAGCATAAATGAGAAGTAAAGCCATTTTGTTTCCGTTTTTGACATAATATCTTTTCTCAATGAATAACAAATAAGTTCTTCATAGATGTTCTGAGTAATACACAAAATCTAATTATTGAAGACCGCTGCCATCCATTCATTCAATAATTTATTGGGCAGCACAATGCTCTAGGTGAATAAGACTGACCAACCATGTATCTCATGGAGCTTATATTGTAGTGGGGGAGAAAAGATAAGAAATGCATGACTAAATTAATTCCAGTTCTACAAAAAATTCTAATTCTGTCCCTAGACCAGAAGTTAATAGTTGAAAATAATTAGAGTTCAGAGTTGAAATTCAAAAAACCAGAAATAGAATGTACCTTTTGATAACAAATTTTAATTTATAATAACATTTATAATTACTAAAACTTGTATTAAAAAAATAAGTTGAGAGCCACAACTAGTCAACATTTTCTCCAATCCAACTCATTGCTCTTTGGGTCACCCTCTAAGATACATATATTAGTTCCCACCCTCAAGATGAAGTACTCCATTTTTAGTTGAAAATTGCTTAGTGCTTTTTTTTCTAGACAAATTATTAATATTGTAGTGAGGACAGTTAGCTTTGTGCATCAGGTTTTAATCCAAGAAGAATCAACATGTGTGGTATTTGGTGGGTTTCTAAGTGGAATGCTTCTAGTAGTCTCCACCATCAACACTGGATCTCTCCATGCTGTAGGGAATCACCCTTCTCCTGATTATAGTGTTCTCTTTTATACATGTTATGGTTTAGCTGTGGTGCCTCCCAAAAGCTCATGTGTGAGGCAATGCAAGAAGGTTCAGAGGAGAAATGAATGGGTTGAGAGAGTCTTAACCTAAACAGTGAATTAATCCCTGATGGGATTAACTGAGTGGTAACTAACTGGAGGCAGGTGGGTGTGGCTGGAGGAAGTGGTTCTTTGGGGATGAGGCTTTGGGGTTTACATTTTGTATCTTGAGAGTGGAGACTCTCTGCTTCTTCATCACTATGGTAAGCTGCTTCCCTCCACTACACACTCGGCCATGATGTTCAGCCTCACCTGAAGCCCTGAGGAATGGAGCCAGCCTTCCATGGACTAAGACCTCTGAAACCATGAGCCGTAAAATAAATCTTTCCTCCTCTACAATTGTGCTGGTCATGTCCTTTAGTCACAGCAGTGAAGAAGCTGACTAAAACAGTACATCTACCTGCTTTTGCTCAGGTTTATATTAAAATCAAGGACAGATTTATGCTCATTTGAAAGAAGATTAGAAAAAATACCACAATTTTGTGCAACATTTGGGTATATTAGTTGATTCCCTTATACATCTACATAATATTATAGGCAAGATCTGGCACAAAAAAAAATCACCTTTGCATTTATAAGATTTCCTTTGTAAAAAATGTTTTATATTTGGGGTTGTCTAATCTAATCTATGCACAGTACCGAATATGGAAATGTGATTATATACTTCACTATAATTCATAAGGAAAAAAGTAATTTGTAACACAGAGGAAGATAGTTTGGTTGGCGTACTCTCCTTTTTTTTTATTCATTCCACAAATAAATAGTTGAGCACTTGCCAATCTCTGTGTTAGTGGGGGAAGTGCGTGAGGGGTATTCAGACATAAATTCCATAATTCCCAAATCAATGCAAAATGAGGACCATGCTGGAAATTTGTCCAATACCTTGAAGGTATATATTATAATCTAACCTAGTTAGGGAGTCAGGGATGGCTTTCCTGAGGTTTGATTGAGATCTGACACTTAAGCAAGAATTAACTTGGCAAAAGGGACTTTGGATGAACATTCTAGGCAAAGAAAGCAGAATGGGCAAAACCTTGGCAGGATGAAGTGTGGCAGGTACAGGGCTGAAGGAAGTCCCATTGGCTTGGGTGCAAGCCACATAGGGAATGTGCTGTGGAACAGGATTCGAGAGAAAGGTACTGTTGATATTTTACAAAGACTCTCATTCTCCTCCAAAGAACTATGCTTTCAGATATTCATGCCCTTTTTCGGTTTAATGTGGATTAAAGCCATGACTTGATTGTGAGCTGTAGAATAAAGTAGAAGGTGTGTGGAATGACATAGGAGGTTCAGTCAAAAGAGGTCTTACAGCTTGTGCCTTGGTCTCTCTTGAGAAGTGCTCTCTGGAAAAAAGTAACTTGTCATGTGAGAAATGAAATATCCTGAACCTCTCATGCTTTGAAGAATCTAAAATCAGCCATGTGGAGAGTCCACACGGAGAGAGAAAGATGCCAAACCAACTTTCAGGATGTGTCGGTGAAGGTGCCATCTTGCATGCCAGCTCAGTTGAACCTTCAAATGACTCCAGCACTAGCCAGATTCTTACTGCAACTGCATAAGAGGCTCATGGTAATAATTATCCAACTGAGACTGAACAACCCATAGAACAATGAGTGCTAATAGTAAATTTTTTTTAAGCCATTAAGATTTTGGGTGATTCATTCTGCAGGAATAGATGACCAGAATAAAGAATCCAAGTCAGTCCATTGTTGGTTGTGCTAAGGAATTTTTCTTTCAAAGAGATGATTAGATTAGATTTTTATGCTTTTTAAAAATTGCTTTGTAGATTAGATAATGAATTCTAGGTTTCACTAGATGAGGATGGATGACTTCTTTGGCTGACGTATTAATTCAGACAAATTTAGTGAATTATGATGGTTGTTTGGACTCAGTTGGTGGGAAAAAATGGAGAACCAAGGGAAGATGTTAAGAAAGTAGACTGCAAGGGGCTTGATGATGAACTTGACATGAGAGTAATAAGGAGGTGGCAAGGATATTTCCTAGAATTCTGATACATGAGACTGTGGCATGATTACCTGCACTAAGACAGAGATCATCAAAAGGAGAACAAGTTTTGTAGAGTATTATGAGCTTAGATTTAGACATGGATACATTTTCAATGTTTTCAAATATTCAAAAAGAGATGTGGCTGTTGGATCTACAGGTGCAGTACAAAGAAACAAGGCCTGGACTGAAAATACAAATGTGCATTATTTGCATATTGGTGCATATTATTTGCCAAATATATGGATGTTGGTTTAGAGCCTCCCAGGTTTCACCAGTGTGCATGGAATGTCCTGCAGTGAAACATACATGTGCTAAGGTGTTGAAAACCTTCAGGCCAGTGGACTCCAGATCTTAGTAGCCATAAAAATGTTGTCATTTTCTCTATATACCACAGTGTGAAAAAGTTTGGGAGGTTCACGCAAGATCATCTACAGAGGAAAGGATAAAGTAAGAGTAGTAGAGAGCCTCAGCAAAGCTTCGAAGAACCACCATATTTAATGACTAGATAGAGGAACAGGAACCTAGGTGCCAGATGGGATGAAAATTAGGAGACAATAACATCACAGAATCAAGGGAAGGAAAATATTTCAAAAAAGAAGAAATCAAACATTTCAAATGCTGCAAAACATAACAAAGAAGATAAAGACAAAACATGTCTTTCAAACTTTGTGTCATTGGAGGTCATTAGTTACCTTAGTAAGAGTTGTTTATAAATGTTTATATCGAAGCCCTTTTTTAAAAATGAAGAATTATTCATTTGCACATAATGTTAATATTGTAATATACCTTTGCTTTACGTGCAAAATTACCTTAAGGCAGTTTAACATCAACTAAGAAGAGTTTACTATTCCATTGTATTTAGGATTTCTATGAAGCATAATTGTGTTTTAGAAGGCACTGCCATATCTTTTTCACCTTTATTTCACTTTTTTAAAAGTATAAATTTGAAGTCACTTAAGGAAATGTCTTCAGTGACTTCGAAAATAAAATAAATTTTACTGGTTTAAAAGATAAGTTTTTTAATCTGTACTTTGTGCTTTCTTAGAAATGCTATAATAAATGAGATATATGTTTGGTGACCCTCTTACATTCCACACCTAGAGAAACCTAAGTGGTTGTAAAGTCTTAGTTCACTTAGAATTATATTCTACATTACTCTAGACTTTTACTGCTTTAGAGTCCTTGAATATATATTGGAGTCTTATGATAAATTGAAAGAATTTAAGATTGGCTGTGAATTGTCAAGAAGCGATGATATAGACCCAAGGATTCATACCACGCAGATAGCACACTGTGAGAATAGATTAAATTTCACACTGTTTGCCAAATATTCTGAGACCCTCTTGAAGGCATGTTGTCACAATGAGCAAGAGAGATGCAACATATCTGAGAGCTGCTTCCTGAAGCTCCTTTAAGGCCCCAGTGGGGTGTTGTGTACTAGCTATTAATTCTGAGCAATCAGGGTCTTGCTGCATATGAGAAGCTTAATTTTGTGCTAAGCTAATGCTAGTGCTTAATTTAAGGGAATTTTTTTCAAACTGGCTCTTAAATCAAAATTTCTTTCATGAGGCCACACCTTCATGAAGGGAAAACAGAGCCCAAACATTAATGAAGTATATCTGCTTCCATTTTTCCAATATGGTGACAGGCCCATTTTCTTTCTTTCTTTTTTGGGTACCGGGGATTGAACTCAGAGGCACTCAACCACTGAGCCACATCCCCAGCCCTTTTTTGTATTTATTTAGAGGCAGGATCTCACTGAGTTGCTTAGCGCCTTGCTAAGTTGGTAAGGCTGACTTTGAACCCTGAATTCTCCTGTGTCAGCCTCCCGAGCTGCTGGGGTTACAAGCGTGTGCCACTGTGCCCAGCCAGGCCCATTTTCTATTAGATTTCTTTTCCATTGTTCTGTAGGCTTCAGGCTCCAGGATTCTTTCATGCTGCTTTATAATGGCCATGTTTCCTTCTGGCTTTATCCAGCATCATTAAAACATTAATCAAGAATTGTTTTATTCATTCTACTTTCCTTTCAAATATTTGAGTGCCTATTATACTATGCCAGATGCTTGGGAGCTTCCATTTCAGTGAGAGATACATACAGTAAGCCTTATAATTTCAGAATGAAGAGAATAAAACAGGGTCAAGGATACAAACTAACTGTGTAAAATAGGAGTGTTTCAGATAGTTGTTCAGGAAAGACATCTCAGAGATAGCATTTGCTCAAAGGCCTGAAAAATGAGCCAGAATCAGCCACTGAAAGACCGAGGGGAAGAGTGTTCAAGGCAATGGGGACTGCCAGCATAGCCTTGTTTTAAAAACAAGGAGGACAATGGGTTAATGTGGGGACTGTTAAGGGAACTGTGGTAGAAGAGATGAGAGATGCAGACTGGGGGAGACTAGATGAACTTTGTAGGCCACCATCAGCAAGGGGGACAAAGATAATAGGGAATCACGGAGGGTTTGGAGCAAAGAATGATGTTTTTAAGAAGATCATCCTGGTAGGTGTATGGGGAATGAATTACTGGGGTGAAGATGAGAAGATACTAACTCATAAGACATGAGGCTAATCAGGAGGCCTTCAGAGTTGAATGGGCAGGAGGTGGTGGTGGTCTGAACCAGGAAAGAGATGATGGAAGCGCTGAGATATGGGTGGGTTCAGGATGTTTTTAAACAGAACATCAGGACTTGATGATGGCTCGACACAATGGAAAGAAAGGAGTTACAAGTTTCCAACAATGACCTAAGTATCTAAGTACAAGGTTGTGCTTTTGTCTGAGGTAGACAAACAGGAGGTACCTGTGTGGGGGAGGGGGAGATGGACAGTAGAAATCAAAGCTATTTTACATGTACTGAGTTTGAAACATCTTCAGGCATCATTCCAGAGGAGATGTCAAATAGGCAGTTAGATGTACAAGACTGAAGGCTGAGGAAACATTGGTGAAGGAGGGTCAAATATATTTTCAATGTATGGTAACATTTTTCTTTGGTATGTGACAATGCTGTCAATTTCATGTTTATTTCCAAAGAGTATGCAAACTCTTTCCAGGAATATCAAAATTTTAGGGTAGAGCATTCTGCTAAAATTTTGCAAGATTTACCAGATGGATACAGATGTTGGAGAAAAGAGTTAGCAGGATGGATGTTCATAACTATCCCTGAGAGCGATAAGTAACTGTCTGGGAATTGATCCAAATAGGAACCCTAATCTTTCCATTTCGAGGAAAAGGAGACAATTCTGGATGAGGCTTTGTGCTCAGCTGTTTTGGGTTTTGTGCCAAATAAACCAGTCATTTTATAATGACTGAGAGGTTTAGAATAAATAAGGAATGACATTTCTTTAATAGCTCTTGAAAGCAAATACATTCCTCTTGATGTTTTATTTTGTTTTGGGGGGTCTTTTGGCCCTGTTGGGTACCAAACTCATGGTCTCGCGCGTGCAAGGAAAGCAAAGAAAGCTCTCTGCAGATGAGCTGCACCCTCCATCTTTCCCTCTTTCCTTCCCACCTCCCTTTCTGTCTTTGTGGAGCTGGAACCCAGGGCCTCATTCATGCTAACTGAGTGCTCTACCACTGAACTACACACACTCAGCCCTACCCTCTGTTCTTTTGAGAGGTTTTTTGTTGGTTTGGTGTTTGGTTTTTAGGGGGATGCAAAGGAGTTTGTGTTTATTTTGCATTTTTCTTTCCTCCAGTTGCTGTTGTAAAGTGTGTTTTTCTTTTCTTTTTTTGTTTTTTTTTTTTTCTGTAAGAATAAACAAACAAAAAAAATGTGAAAAAGAAGTGAAAAGCATGGCTCCTTTTCCTGGACTTCAGGTGAGTTTCTCACACGTTGTGTAACTAAATCTCTTCATGTCAGAGAAAATCTACTATCAAGTATAGTTTGGCCTGGAAGACCTAAGACTTTTTTTTTTTTTTTAAATCTCTTCTAATTATTACCTGTTTGACTTTGGAATGTTATTTTATATTCTAGAGGAATAGTTTCCCACAGTGTTATATTATGTTTCTTTTGGTTTGTATATTTTATGACACCATTGTTTTTTGTAAAGAATCTGGATACACCTACGAGACTAATCTATTGTTTGAGTATTTCTTATATGAAATGCTCAGAACCAGAGTTGTTTCAGATTTTGGAATATTTGCATAGACTTTTTACTGGTTGAACATCCCTAGTCTAAAGATGCAAAATCCAAAATGCTACAAAAGTCATGTCAGCACTCAAAATGTTTCGGATTTCAGCACATTTCAGATTTTAGATTTTTGGATCAGGGCTCAACCTATATGACTTTAAAATATAGATACTATCATCCTGTCTTACTTTACTTCCAATGCCCCCTTTTCACTGAAATTCCTATTTCTTCCAGTATGTTTTTGGAAATTATAAAGATAGTGTAATGAACATTAGAGAGTGTTACATAATTTTTTTTTTTTTTTTTTTAGGAATTAAGAGCCTACTAAGCATGCAGTGTTTTATTCCCCTGTAGAATGTATTTACATTTGCTACATGACTGGTTAGGGCATTTCATTCGAAATATAATTTCTAAAGGCAATGTCAAAATTTTTCTTAAAGCAGTATGGAGATTCTTTTTTTTTTTTTTTTTTGGATATAGCTCCTTTATTTTTGTAGGGTAGAAATGAGATAACTGGGTTTGTTATCAACAGCAACATTATTATCGATAATATGTATTCTCCCATTGTTCTCCCAAGTCTTAATTGTAATTTGCACCTCCACTGTCAGTAGCTTCTGAGAGCACCCATTTGTCCATCTCACTTCATCCTGGATAATGGATATCAAAGCCAGCATTGCTTCCTTGATATCTGCCATCTTCTATATGGAAAATGGTGTCTCTTTATTTCTTTTTTTTTTTTTTTTTTAATTAATTTTTATTGTAGGTTGTTCAAAACATTACATAGTTCTTGATATATCATATTTCACACTTTGATTCAAGTGGGATATGCACTCCCATTTTTACCCCATATACAGATTGCAGAATCACTTCAGTTGCACAACCATTGATTTACATATTGCCATTTTGGTGTCTGTTGTATTCTGCTGCCTTTCCTATCCTCTACTATCCCCCCCTCCCCCCTCCCCTCCCCTCTTCTCTCTCTACCCCCTCTACTGTAATTCATTTCTCCCCCTTATATTTTTCCTCCTTTCCCCTCACTTCCTCTTGTATGTAATTTTGTATACCCCTGAGGGTCTCCTTCCATTTACATGCAATTTCCCTTCTCTCTCCCTTTCCCTCCCACCTCTCATCCCTGTTTAATGTTAATCTTCTTCTCATGCTCTTTGTCCCTACTCTGTTCTTAGCTACTCTCCTTATATCAAAGAAGACATTTGGCATTTGTTTTTAAGGGATTGGCTAGCTTCACTTAGCATAATCTGCTCTAATGCCATCCATTTCCCTCCAAATTCTATGATTTTGTCATTTCTTAATGCAGAGTAATACTCCATTGTGTATAAATGCCACATTTTTTTTATCCATTCGTCTATTGAAGGGCATCTAGGTTGGTTCCACAGTCTTGCTATTGTGAATTGTGCTGCTATGAACATGGATGTAGCAGTGTCCCTATAGTGTGCTCTTTTTAGGTCTTTAGGGAATAGACCGAGTAGGGGAATAGCTGGATCAAATGGTGGTTCCATTCCGAGCTTTCCAAGAAATCTCCATACTGCTTTCCAAATTGGCCGCACCAATTTGCAGTCCCATCAGCAATGTACAAGAGTACCCTTTTCCCCACATCCTCGCCAGCACTTGTTGTTGTTGGACTTCCTAATGGCTGCCAATCTTACTGGAGTGAGATGGTATCTTAGGGTGGTTTTGATATGCATTTCTCTGACTGCTAGAGATGGTGAGCATTTTTTCATATACTTGTTGATTGATTGTATGTCCTCCTCTGAGAAATGTCTGTTCAGGTCTTTGGCCCATTTGTTGATTGGGTTATTCGTTATCTCATTGTCTAATTTTTTTAGTTCTTTGTATATTCTGGATATTAGGGCTCTGTCTGAAGTGTGAGGAGTAAAGATTTGTTCCCAGGATGTAGGCTCCCTATTTACCTCTCTTATTGTTTCTTTTGCTGAGAAAAAACTTTTTAGTTTGAGTAAGTCCCATTTGTTGATTCTAGTTATTAACTGTTGTGCTATGGGTGTCCTATTGAGGAATTTGGAGCCCGACCCCACAGTATGTAGATCATAGCCAACTTTTTCTTCTATCAGACGCCATGTCTCTGATTTGATATCAAGTTCCTTGATCCACTTTGAGTTAACTTTTGTGCATGGCGAGAGAAAGGGATTCAGTTTCATTTTGTTGCAAATGGATTTCCAGTTTTCCCAACACCATTTGTTGAAGATGCTATCCTTCTTCCATTGCATGCTTTTAGCCCCTTTATCGAATATAAGATAGTTGTAGTTTTGTGGATTGGTTTCTGTGTCCTCTATTCTGTACCATTGGTCCACCCGCCTGTTTTGGTACCAGTACCATGCTGTTTTTGTTACTATTGCTCTGTAGTATAGTTTGAAGTCTGGTATAGCTATACCGCCTGATTCACACTTCCTGCTTAGCATTGTTTTTGCTATTCTGGGTCTTTTATTTTTCCATATGAATTTCATGATTGCTTTCTCTATTTCTACAAGAAATGCCGTTGGGATTTTGATTGGCATTGCATTAAACCTATAGAGAACTTTTGGTAATATCGCCATTTTGATGATGTTACTTCTACCTATCCATGAACAGGGTATATTTTTCCATCTTCTAAGATCTTCTTGTATTTCTCTCTTTAGGGTTCTGTAGTTTTCATTGTATAAGTCTTTCACCTCTTTTGTTAGGTTGATTCCCAAGTATTTTATTTTTTTTGAGGATATTGTGAATGGGTGGTTGTCCTCATTTCCATTTCAGAGGATTTGTCGCTGATATACAGGAATGCCTTTGATTTATGCGTGTTGATTTTATAGCCTGCCACTTTGCTGAATTCATTTATTAGCTCTAATAGTTTCTTTGTAGACCCTTTTGGGTCTGCTAGGTATAGAATCATGTCATCTGCAAATAGTGATAATTTGAGTTCTTCTTTTCCTATTTTTTTTTTTAAGAGAGAGTGAGAGAGGGAGGAAGAGAGAGAGAGAGAGAGAGAGAGAGAGAAGTTTAATATTTATTTTTTAGTTTTCGGCAGACACAACATCTTTGTTTGTATGTGGTGCTGAGGATCGAACCCGGGCCGCATGCATGCCAGGCGAGCGCGCTACCGCTTGAGCCACATCCCGAGTCCCTCTTCTTTTCCTATTTTTATGCCTTTAATTTCTTTCGTCTTTCTAATTGCTCTGGCCAGTGGTTCGAGAACTATGTTGAACAGAAGTGGTGAGAGAGGGCATCCCTGTCTTGTTCCAGATTTTAGAGGGAATGCCTTCAGTTTTTCTCCATTCAGAATGATGCTAGCCTGAGGCTTAGCATAGATTGCTTTTACAATATTGAGGTATGTTCCTGTTATCCCTAGTTTTTCTAGAGTTTTGAACATAAAGGGATGCTGTACTTTGTCGAATGCTTTTTCTGCATCTATCGAGATGATCATATGTTTCTTATCTTTAAGTCTATTGATGTGGTGAATAACATTTATTGATTTCCGTATATTGAACCAGCCTTGGATCCCAGGGATAAATCCTACCTGATCATGGTGCACAATTTTTTTGATGTTTTTGTATCCGATTTGCCAGAATTTTATTGAGGATTTTTGCATCTAGGTTCATTAGAGATATTGATCTGTAGTTTTCTTTCTTTGAAGTGTCTTTGTCTGGTTTAGGAATCAGGGTGATGTTGGCCTCGAGAATGAATTTGGAAGTTCTCCCTCTTTTTCTATTTCCTGAAATAGCTTGAAAAGTATTGGTATTAGTTCCTCTTTAAAGGTTTTGTAAAACTCTGCTGAATACCCATCCGGTCCTGGGCTTTTCTTAGTTGGTAGTCTTTCGATGGTTTCTTCTATTTCCTCAATTGATATTGGTCTGTTTAGGTTGTCAATATCCTCCTGACTCAATCTGGGCAGATCATATGACTTAAGAAATTTATCGATGCCTTCACTATCTTTTATTTTATTGGAGTATAAGGATTCAAAATAATTTCTGATTATCTTCTGTATTTCTGAAGTGTCTGTTGTGATATTGCCTTTTTCTTCCCGTATGCTAGTAATTTGAGTTCTCTCTCTTCTTCTCTTCGTTAGCGTGGCTAAGGGTCTGTCGATTTTATTTATTTTTTCAAAGAACCAACTTTTAGTTTTGTCAATTTTTTCAATTGTTTCTTTTGTTTCGATTTCATTAATTTCAGCTCTGATTTTAATTATTTCTTGCCTTCTACTTCTTTTGCTGTTGTTTTGCTCTTCTTTTTCTAGGATTTTGAGATGAAGTATTAGATCATTTATTTGTTGGTTTTTTCTTTTTTTAAGGAATGAACTCCAAGCAATGAATTTTCCTCTTAGAACTGCTTTCAATGTGTCCCATAGATTCCGATATGTTGTGTCTGTTTTAATTTATCTCTAAGAATTTTTTAATTTCCTCCTTGATGTCTTCTATAACCCATTGATCATTCAGTAACCTATTGTTCACTCTCCAAGTGATGCATGATTTTTCCTTCCTTCTTTTATCGTTGATTTTCAGTTTCATTCCATTATGATCAGATAAGATGCATGGTATTATCTCTAGTCCTTTATGTTGTCTAAGAGTTGCCCTGTGACATAATATATGATCTATTTTTGAGAAGGATCCATGTGCTGCTGAGAAAAAGGCGTAACTGCTTGATGTTGGGTGGTATATTCTATATATGTCAATTAAGTCTAGGTTATTAATTATGTTATTGAGTAGGAGCAACTTCTTAATTTCTAGGCTAGCACTTTTTTTCCCCTCTACACTAAAATGAGCATCTCTCTATTTTTCTCAAAACATTCTGAAAACAGTGTGAAAAACCATAAACCTAGAATGTGTCCATGCAAAATAGCAATATAATTTTACATAAGACAATGTCAGAAAATTTTGCATTTTTAAAAATAAAAACAAACCCAGTAATAGGTGAAGTGAGAGAATGAATATAAATCAGTGCTATGGTGAAATTTTTACAATCTTAAGGTAGAGATTGTCTGATAAGAAATGGAAAATTCAGAGAAGAAGCTCCTATCATCCAGGAACTGACCATTGTAGGCCATTGTGTATTTTTTGCCGGGGTCTGCAGACACATGGCAGTTTTTGACACAATCCAAAAGCCTGGGATCACTGAGTTTGAGAAACGTTCTTGAAGAATAGCTCACAGTGGTACTCAGTATTCATCACTGCCTGCTAAGCACACCTGGTTTGTGGAGTCCTTACGGCCTGTCCTGGGTTCATGTGAGCTTCTACAGGCAGGACTGGAAGTACTAGGATGCACACTGTTTTTGATCCCAAGCTGATATTACAACCCCAACTAAAGTATAGCTTTTTTTCTAGAACTGCTGCTTGGAGGAACACTTTAATGGTAAAATATATATGGAAAGGTTGTAGTACTCAAATAAAATGCTAAATTGTGCCAAGAAGATAATGCCAACAACTTTCTTCTTCTCTCCATTCTTCAAAACCCAGACACATGCTTTGCTTTCATTAGATTTGAATGTTGTCATCTATATTCCCTAAGTCACCTTTGTCATATCTATTTGAGGACACTTAACACACTAAAAAGTCATTGTAGTTTTACCCTCTTTATTACATTTATAGAATGTGAGCTCTCTGAGCCCTAGTGACTGATCCCCCAAAGCAAGACTCATCCTTCATGGTATCTCTGATGTGCATCTAGCATAGGGGCTGGCACAGAGTAGATGCCTGTGTACTTGTGACGCACTGAACCATTGGCAATGACTAATTAAAATCACTAATTAGTCATTAAATCACTCCTAGGCATCCTTCATGGAGTGCCTGGCAGGCCTCTGCTTTTCACCTGCCTACAGCTAAAGGCCTCTCAACTTTCTCTGGCAGCAGAACTCATAGAGCGACCTATTATACTTCTCCAGTTAAGAAACAAGGATTGCCTTGCAGCAGCAAATTTACAATAACAAGTGTGTTGAAGGAAGATGGGATGACTGTCACCACCCCGGCATCTTTTTAATCTTTCATGGTGCACTCATGTCTGACATTACCTCAGGGATGCAATGTTGCTTTTGGTATAAGTTTCAGGGACTTCCACTTGGCCCCCATTCTTCTTGGGCCACAGAACCAAGTTGGAAATATTACTGGTTACCAAGAATGTCTATTCAAATTATATCTTTAAGGACAAGGAAAATAACTTCAGGGTGGGTCCCAAGATCTATTGGATCAGAGCTGGACCTGAGCTAAGGTGAGTTGGACCTGAACTAAGACTCCATCGATCACTTGATGGCCATCTGGTCTGAAGTTAGCACTATTGAAGTCAGTGTCTAGTCATTGTTGAATGATCTGGGTATTTTTCCCCCCGGTAAGCAGTCTAAGTATAGGTCTATTTTTGGAAGGTTTGAAGGAAGATTTGCAGGATATGCTATGGCAGTGCTGCTGGAACCTTCCTCACAGGCACCAGCCACCCCTTCAAATAGAGATGCTTTGGGTCTATGAACCTACATAGTTGGGAACTGGTTGAAAGATTAGGACTATTGTGGCTACTCAAGTTAGGTTGCTGGTTAATATACCTAGAATTTTTTCTATCATATCCAATCAAATAACATTTTTGCAGGTTACCTACTCATTTTATCCCAGGTTAATTTTAATTAGTCCCTGCCAATGGTTCTTGTTGGTAAAAATATTTGAATGTGTACTACTTCCCATTATAAGAAATGCATCCACTTTGTCTTTGATGTTTAAATGGTAGTTGGCTTGTTAGTATAGAATCACATAATCCCCACAGATATCAGTCATCTTGTATTGTATGTTTGGTCTACACTGAGAACAACCACAGCAGCATGCATGTATTCCTCTAATTATATATTTATGGGTGCCTTAGTGAAGGGAATATGCTCTGAGCCTTCTCAGGGGATGTAGTGGTGTGTGAGTATGCAAGTTTCACATGATGAATCCACTCCAACATTCTTTATTCCCTAAGCACTTGATCACTTCTTCTGAATCATACCAGGGATATTCTGACATCTTGGTCTCATTAAATATGAGACTATGCCTCTTCAAACAACAAATAAACTCTTAGGGTCACTTATTTATTTTTTGGTTTATTTTTACAGTACTAGGGATTGAACGCAGGGGCCCTCTACCATTGAGTGACATCCCAGCACTTTTTATTTTACATTTTGAGACAGGGTCTTTCTGAGTTGCCTGGATGTCTTTGAACTTAGAATCCTCCTGCCTCAGCCTTCCAAGTTGCTGGGATTACATGTGCTCAGTTTACCATGTGAGTCAGTGTTCTCAGTTTACAGTCGCTTCTTATTAAAACAAACATTTAATCCAGAAAAATCTGGCTAGTATTATGTTCTGTTTTTCTTTGGTTTGTCATCCTTAGAATCTACTTAAAAATATTTCCAGATTTGAGACATATATATTACCAATAACTTTGCAAAACTTGTAAGCTTCTACCTAAGTTAAGACTTTGTATTTGTCTTTGTGGGGCATGTTGAGATTTGACTCTTAACTGTGGATGTTGAGGTAATGAAGGATCTTTAAAAAAAAAAAAAAAAAAAAAATATATATATATATATATATATATATATATATATATATATAGTTGTAGTTGGACACAATATCTTTATTTAATTTATTTATTTTTATGTGGTGCTGAGGATTGAACCCAGCGCCTCTCACATGCTAGCTGAGTGCTCTACCACTCAGCCCCAGCCCCACCCCCAAACCCAACAAACAGTCTTGATGATGGATCTTAAGGAAAATGGCCATCTCCTTCTAAGGCAACTATCCCAGTGAGGTCATTACAGAGTTTTCCAGAAAGGGAAGACTGGACTTCTCAGATACAGAGGTAAATCTATTTTCTATTTGGAAGAGAATCTCAGAGTGACTCAGGGATTTAAGATTCTTCACTCTGATTGGGTACAACCACATGGCTTCATTCCAATTTCCAGAGTTCTACCTCTTTGCAATAGGGCATGGCTTTCAGTAAGAGATTTAGTAAGGCTGTGAATATTTACCTGACATGATAATTTTTTTAATTCACAGAAATGAAATTTTGTGTTTGATTTCCAACAATATAATCCCTCTCTTAATTAGAAATATATGATAAATTTTAAGGCTTTGCTCAGAGTTCTTTTGTACTCTAACTATGACTTGAATAGAGAGCTCAAAGACTTAAGCCTTATATTTATTTATTTATTTATTTATTTATTTATTTATTTATTTTTTTGTAAGGGCCAAGTGCATTCAAGAGGATCCATCTACATCATAGTCCATGTAGTAATTTTTATAGCCTCGTGTTCAGTAAAAGAGTCACAAAATCACAGTCAGATACAAAGTATAACCTGATTCAGCAGGATAGTACCATATGTTATGGCTTACTACCGTCCTGTTTTCCACTGGTAAGAAGTTCCCCATGACGTTCAAGGTCAAGTTAACCCATCCACTCCTTCAGTCCATCCTTGTTTCCTGGGATCACTTTCCATATAAGATTCTATATCAGGAAGGACCTGATCAGAGAAGAGAAACCACACAATAGAATTTAATGTAAAGAATTGTTAACTAGGTATAAGGTTAACTAGGTAACTGAAATGTAAATATATCATTCCAATGTATCAAGGAGGTAGCAAATAAAAACTACATAGAAATTTCATCTCACTATAGTTAGAAAGGCAATCATTAAGAATATAAGTAATTCTAAATGTTGGTGAGGATGTAGGGGAAAAGATACACAGATATATTGTTGGTGCAATATTTGTGCAAATAGTACAACCACCCTGGAAAGCAATCTAGAGATTTCTCAAAAGAGGAATGAAACCACCATATGACCCAGTTATCCCACTCCCTGGTATTTATCCAAAAGAACTAAAATCAGCATACTATAGTGCTACAGGCACATTAATGTTTATAGCAGTGCAATCACAATAGCCAAGTTATGAAACCAACTCTGGTGCCCGTCAACAGAGGAATAAAGAAAATACAGAAGATAGACACAATGAAGTCTTACTCTGCCATAAAGAAGAATAACAGTATGGTATTCACTGGTCATGGGTGGAACTGGATAACATCATGACAAATGAAATAAGCCAGACTCAAAATATCAAGGTCAAATGCTTTCTCTCATATGCAGAAGCTTCAGTGAAGTAAGGGGGAAATAGGAGAGGGGGTGAGTCCTGGTAAAATAGAGGAAAGATCAGTAGAGGAAAGGGATTGAGGGGGAATGAAGAGAGATTGGGAAAGGGAGGAACTGTAGAGTAAAATTGACGAAATTATGCTATGTACATATATGAATATACCATAGTGGATTCTATCTTTATGTATATCTATAAAGCACCAATTAAAAACAATAAATAAATAAATAGAAGGAATACCAGTAAAAGAAAGAGAATGGGGGGGGGACGGAGGAAGGGAGGGAAAGAGAAAGCACTGGAGACTGAAATGAAGTGAATTATATTTTATGCATGTATGATTATGTCAAACTGAACCCCACTATTATGTATAACTATAATGCACTAATACAAACAAAAGAAAAAAAGAAAGAAGCTGCTGCTACTGCAGCTGAGAGAACAACAATAATAATAATAAAAAAAATTGGAACTTACAACTTAGTCACCTAGAGGAGGAATCCTACAGAGCTGTCACATGACTTCTGATGAAGCACCTGCCAGCTGGTTCTGGTTTCTCTGAGAAACAACTGTACACTTGAGGAAGGAAAACTGGCTAGCTATTACTGGGGTTTTATTGGAGGGGACACTGTGAAGTTGGTTCTGGCAAATGTTGAAAACTGGGAACTGGATTCAATGTTGCTATGGAAACAAAATGCTACTGCCAGGATGAAGTAGTACTCTTGAGGTGACAATCAGATAGACAACAGGTAGATAGGAAGCTCCTAGGGAGCAAACAGGCAACAAATAGAAGGGACAAGTCTATTCTTCCTCCTTCAACTTTGCAGGCTCTATCTTCGATTAATGACTGACTAGTATCCACCTGGTGAAGCTGAAGCATGGTTTGCTGTATTCCAGCATCAGTTTTCCAGAGCAGAATACAGAAGGGTGGATTTGGAGTTGAGGATCAGGAAACTGATCCCTATAACATTTACATTCTAATCTGAGTATTGCTAGGTAGATCCTTCTGAGAGAGTCATGGGTCTAGGAGAACCCCAGAGTGTCTTGGTGCCGCAGTCTCTGGCTGGGCACAAATCACGAGTCTCCACACAGCTTGTAGATTCAAACAGCAATTCTTTATTCCCGAACTCACACCGGCCGTCTACAAACACGCTCTGGGGGAATCCACGTTTTCTGCCCAAATCCACTACTCTGCCCAAATCCACTCCACATGGGCTTCTGTCTCCCAAAATATACTGTCTGACCCTAAGCACTCAAGAGGAACTCAGCAGCAGGATACGCCCTATTCTAAAGGGGGAACACCCTAAACACAGATCCTGCCCTGGTCCTTGAGCAAGGTCACCTTTCAGAAGTCCTTCCACAGACAGCATGGACGTAAGCTGGCAAGGAGATTGTCATACCTACTTGGCTGATGGCTCCCAGCATCTTGGGATAGTTTAATTTCTTTGGTTTCAGAGAAGGGGAAGAAGAGAAACTAGGCTTTTTGTTCTCTGTGTTGAGCTTGTCTGGAAAGGTCTGCCACTAGACATAGCTATCCCGTAGTGGCCAAACTCACTTCATCTCTAACCCACACTATCCCGAAGATCCTAAGGGAAAATGAATTCCTACAATGAAGGAATACCAGTAAAGGAGGGGAATGGGGGGAGGGAGGAAGGGAGGGAGGCAAAGAAAAAGCACTGGAGACTGAAATGGAGTGAATTATATTTTATGCATGTATGATTATGTCAAAATGAATCCCACTATTATGTATAACTATAATGCACTAATACAAACATAAAAGAAAAAAAGAAAGAAAACAGCTGTCACTACTGCGGCTGAGGGGACAACAACAATTTAAAAAAATGGAATTTACAACTCAATCACCTAGAGGAGGAAAAAATCCAGGTTTTCCTCACAAGCTGCTCCTTGTATAACAGAATCCTAAAATATCTCTCATTTTAATCTGATGCCATTTTTCCGTTTTTGATACACTTTGTCAAGGGCCTGGAGGGCTGAATATAGAGAGTATACAAGTGAAGTAAATGAATTAAACTGGCAAATATTGCCATCGAAGAGACTAATAAGGTTGAGAGCAACCCAACAAAAGTATTTCTACCTTTAAAATGCTGGAGGATGTATCTGTGGAAAAAAATGAATTATAGATTAATATCCCAGGATGAATTAGCAAGACAAAGGGGCTATTTGGCATGAAATAGATAAATTATATTGATGTTTGTGATGATGGGAAAATGTAATCTGATCACTTGTGGGTTTATGGAATAGTAATGTTTCCTTTTGAGTGTTTTAGGAAGACCACTGTGAATGCCTGGGATCCATATGTGTTCATTCTGCCTCTTTTATGAGTCTCAGTTTTTCAATGAACTTTCATTGTCACATGATGTGTTTTTTTTTTCATACTCTGCTCATTCCCTCCCCCCCGCCCCCGCTCTGATTTTCCAGATCTGATTTTTTTTTCAGATATCTTCACTGTTGAATTTTTGCTTGATTCTACAGAATAGTCTCATTAGTCCTCACACTTTCCCCCTGTGTTAAGTCATTACTCACCAAGGGAAGTGGTTGCTGTGCAGAGATCTCTGGGGCAGGGGTCAAATCTTGGCTTTGCTGAACGTCTGTGTAACCTTTAGAAGGTCAGGACTTTGGGCTCTGGGCTTAGTTTCTTTTCCATAAAATAAACAAATTGGACAATATAATTCCTAAGATTGCTTCAATGTCTAACATTGTACAATTCTGGAGATTTGAGGGAGTGTTTTAGGATAAGGGATTATTAATCTAACAAACACTACCCACAGGGAGGAAAACATTTTTTTTTCATTTATTTTATTTATTTATTAAGATTTATTCAGTCCCATAGAAAAAAATGACCATTGTTTAATTAACAGTTAAGACTCTTCAAAATGAAGAATTTTTGTGAATCTTTACTGTCTAGTGATACCCAGTCCTGAGATTGCAGAGGACTTTTCACCTAGTGCCGAAAATTTTAAATAGGACTGTATTGGTGATCTGTTGCCTGTTTTAAAAGGAAAACATAAACCATGAAAGGATCTCAGTTGCTGATTATTGTAGGTCTGATAACTTTGGAAGCAATTTCTGGAATTACAAGTCCTTTACAAGGGAAGATAGGTGAAGGCTTCCTTGGGATAAAGCCCTAGTGGTAGGGCAGCACCAGTATAAGAAATATCTCTAAATTGTCTTAATGCTGAAGTAATGGGCAGAAAATTGAAATGGAAGGCCTAGAAGCAGTGTTTAGTGGAGCAATTAGGCTACAACATCTGTCATTCTATTGATCTCTTGGATTGATTCCATGTGTCTGGTCAGCCAGACCAACATCCCCTGTCAACCTCACCTCTTTCAGTGCACATTTTGAAAAATTATTCTTCCATGGAGGAGGCAGCCATGTTTTTCAGTCAAGCTGCCCTCTTCTGCTAGGTTCTCAGCTACTCTAACAAGGAGACTAGTTGTAATATTCTTAATGTTATTTTTGGAAAAGGCATAGATGTGCCTGAAGAATTTCAGTGATTCACTCAATCATTCAATAAATATTTAGTAACCATCTGTGATAGAGTAGGCATTATGACAAGTGCCAGGCATGCCCTCAGCCTCATGGGGCTTAAGGTCTCTCCCATTTTATACTTCCACTCTTTCCCGGTTATCCCATCCACCTTCCTCCATTTCCAAAGTCTCCAAAAGAGTAGATTTGAACACCCTTTTGTCATTAAAGGCTTTTCTGTTTTGGCAGATTTAAAATTATGTAGTGCTAATCTTACAGGAAATATCCACAAGGTTTTGTAGAGTCTGATACAAATCAAATGATTCTTAGGATCACCATCTGAAGTTTTCTTAGAAGGGTGCTTTGAGCAATTTTTTTGTTTGTTTGATTAGATGGATTTTACTGTCTTTTGATGTCCTTGCCATGTGTTAACTCCTCCCTTCACCCCAGTGTACTTGGCTTTATTATTATTATTATTATTATTATTATTTTTTTTTTTTTTTAGTGAAATCATTCTGACTTTAAATTTCTGTTCTATGTTGTATGTAAAACAGTTCTGAGATTATGGGAGAACTAGTTCATTTTACTTTATAACTCAAAGAAAAAATAAGAGAGGAAATTAAGGTTTATTAATAATGCTAATAATTATTTTGAAATGAGTCAGTGTGTCTTGAATTTTTAGTGACTTATGTATTCTTTTCTCCAGAATAATGGCTTCTTTAGTGAGATCTGATAAAGCAATTTGCAAATTGCAAGATCTTAAATGTATTGTTGACTCATTGTTTCTTTAACCTGTTTTTGTCTTCTTAATTTATTACAGATTATTCTGTATCAACCTCACATTCTTTCAAGGGATTTAAAGCTATTTTTATAATTTAAGGCATGTATAGCTTCTTTCAAATTCAGTGTTTGGCAGTGTTCTGGTGTAAGCTTCCCAGAAATGTAAGCATATTATCATTTCAAAGTGGCCTCTTTCAGGGCCTTGGCTGTTGCAGAAATTTGGCTTATGAATCATTTGAATGAATAACACTTGTTGCTAATCCTTTGCAGTCTGAAAAAAACAATGTGTGTGATGAACCCCAAGAATACCTCATGATAATATGTAGATTTTAAATGTTGTGCTATGCTTTGATGCTGTTTAAAATATTACAGAATTCAGAATCTAATACAGTGGATACAAAAATCACTATTTCACAAATAGCTTTTTTCATAATTAGCTATTGTGCTTGTATTTTGTAGTGTTATAAACTCTTCTTGAGATATCAGTTCTTTTTAGAGGTGCTTCAATCATGTGTAAGGGTGTGACCCTTTCTAAATGTCCTAAGATAATACCTTACATCAAAAGGGCTTTCTCTACCTATAACTGAGATGTCTACGTAGAGGGATTAGACAGTGTCCTTTAGAAATCACATGTTAGAGTAGTATATCAGGGTTCTTTTTCTTTGGTTTTCTAACAACAGATGCTTCAGATGAACACTTGATTCTGAATCCAGGCTGCACACTTGATTCTGAAACCAGGTCACACCCTTACCCACTCTATCACACTTAAACCTCCCAACAAAACAAACAATGACAAACTTAGTATATGTGCATCTTTGAGTTATGGGAATTTCCAAACATTTGCAAAAGTAATATGAACGAAACGACCTTCTGTGTTATTATATTCATAAATTATCAGCTTTTGCTACTCTTGTTTCATCAGTTCCGCATTCTTTTCATTGTGATTATTCTGCTGGAATATTTAATACCAATATCATATTTTTTAATCCATAAATACTTAAGTGCATTTCTTAGATCTGTAATGGTAGAGAGAAATTTGAGGCGAAAATTGTTAAATTTACTTTATTTCTGTCTTGTGTCTGAAATTAGTATAGTTCTTTTTTTTTTTTTTTTCTTTTTGTGGTGCTGGGGATTGAACCCAGAGCCTTATGTATGTGAGGTAAGCACTTTATCAACTGAGCTATATCTCCAGCCTAAATAGTTCCATTTTTGTTCCCCACTGATTGGTTTAGTTTTCCTAGATTTATTTTTGTCTCTCCTTGTCTGCCTCCAAATTCTCATTTTATTTTTGTCATGACCATTCTGGGCCCAGAACAGAGAAAAAAGCATGGCAGTACACAATTTATATACATGTATAAGTGATTTTAAAACTTCACTTTTGGTGACCACTTTTATTTCTTGGTAGTCAGATCAATAGTGAGGTTTTTAGTTTAGGCCTAAAGCTCTCCTTTATGAATTTACCCAAGGAATGGAGTGGAGATTTGAGTGTATGTTAGTAAAAGGAAGTTGGGTCACTGGGGAGAACCTAAGCAAACAAGATTGAGATTTTATCAGCATTAAGTATTATTCTACTTGACAACATAGTTCATGTGTGTTTATGCCCTGAAAGTAGGGCAAATTGAGCAGTTTTAAAACAAAATGGTGGAAAGTTTTGATAGTTTCTACTTCTATTGCTTATACATCAAACTAGCCATTTCTCAGCAACTCTGATTCAGCAATTCATTTCTTTTCAGCGGAACTTCCGCCTCCATACACCGCTATTGCCAGCCCGGATGCCAGTGGTATTCCTGTAATCAACTGCCGAGTGTGCCAATCGCTAATCAATTTGGATGGCAAACTTCACCAGCATGTGGTTAAGTGTACGGTTTGCAATGAAGCTACGGTAAGTGGAAATTTCCATTAACAAAAGCATAAATTATTACCTAAAGGGAGTTCTTTGATAATGTTACTTAAGAGTGGATGGGTACAAATAGAGTGATCTTTTTTGTCTTTTTCTGTCTTTTGTCATATAAGGATGCCTCCTTATTTGAGCTAACCCTGTTAAATCATATTTTTGGTGAATTTACTTTCTAAAACAAGACTGGCAGGTATTTATTATTATCTTAAGTATCTGTTTACATCACAACTAAATCCCTTCTGGCTTTCACAAAAATTGAAAATATACTAGACTTTAAGGCAAATGTGGACTTTGCCCCTATTAAGTAGAAAAATTTTTAACTTATTTTGTGTCTGCAGGATGTCAGTATTATTTTCTCTGAGCTTTTATAATTATGTTATTATTATTAAAAATCTGTGTCAAAGTGTTTACAAATACCTTGACATTTTATTCCATTTGCTAGATATTAAGTCAATGAAATGTTAAAAAATTTGAAGGATACTTTTTTAAACTGAACTTTGGGAAGAACAAATACATTTTAAGCAAACATTTTACAGTTTCACATCATAAACTGGTAAATCATATATTGCCTTAGATGAAATGTGTTTCTACTTTCATCATTAGGTTTTGTTTTAAATATTCTGGTCTTTCTCAAAATCTGCAAAATTCAATAGTTTAATTTTTGGTGTTTGTACTTTTTTCCTCTTTAGAAAAGTCTAAAAAAGTCAGCTAGTGATTATTGTGTCTCAAAAACTACAAATCATGGATATTGGCCTTCATATGTTTGATAGAAAAGTCCTAAAATAAAACCTGAAGTCATAAAGCAATATATTTCATTGTCAATAGTTTTTTCCCCATAAATGATGTCATTTGGAGAAAAATTTTATTGTGTAAATTGGTGATACCTACAAAACTAGCAGTTTTCTTCATAAGTTGAACGCTGAGTAGTGAATTGAATTAGCATTAACTTCTTTAGCGTTCTTTGCAGAGTTGGCAAGAGAGTAAGAGTTGTGAGTGGAATAAGAAAAGTAAGAGTTGGGAGTCTCGTGAGTCATAAAAGCAATTAAAATAACAGTGCCTTCAATGTTTCCTTGGATTCAATGTTAGTGTTAATATCACCCATATCAATTCTTGTTCTTTAATGAATAGACAAAGGGAGTTATAAAGTTTTATAACTCATGGAGATGAACAGAACAGCCTTGGTCATTTGTGTAGGAATCTCAACGTGCAGATTTAGTAAACAGGATCAATCTGGCTACTTAGAAGTGAAGTTCAACAGGACCAGTGGGGTTTGGCTGTAAGAAAACTACCTCTGAATGTAAGGGAAATTTTGCTGAAATTGTTACATGATTATTGCCTCCTGTGGAGTAAAGTACAATTGTGAAGATTCCAGGGAGAGTGAATAGTGTTTAATCAGATTGCCTTATTTGGTATCAGTAACATTACAGAAGAGGAAAAAGAAAAAAAAAAAAAAAAAGACCTTGAGCAGTATCTTAGCATACAACTTGCTAATATTTAAAATGTGACTTGATCTTAAATTCTAAATGAAGAAGTATTAGGAGATTAGGAGCTTCTTTGGAGATGTTCTAGGTTGAAAATACAAATATAATGGGCTATGGTCCCTTATGTATATTATTCTCTGTGCCCCATTGAGTTTCACTGTGATTCATTCTCCTCATGTCATCTAAAACGGGGTATCAGTATATCTGTCCTCTTTAATGGCAGCCACTTTGATAGAAACCTGATACACCTATGCCGATTAAAAAACAGAAAAGAAAAAAAGAGAGAAAGAAATCTAAGGTTAATAATATGTCCTTTTTCAACAGACTGAATTGGGAAGTAAGGAGCACATATGTGTGTTATGTGTGTGCACACATGTGCTAGCAAGACTTGGAGAAATACAGAATTAAAGGTTAAGGGAGAAATGATTTCTAGTACAAGTTAATGGAAAATCTGAGATGTCCTGGAGAAAAAGTGGCACTAGATGACTGTGTAACTGATGGAGAGACTGAGATTCAGAGGCTGAGGTCTGAGGTTTGAGTCCTTGCTCTGTCATTTAGTAACTCTATTTCTTTGGAGACGTTACTTCTCGAAACTATGGTTTCTCATTATTAATAGTAATTCCTGCATTATAGGTTTGCTGTTGGGATACGGGGGTTAAAAGCCTAGCATAGTGCCTGGTACCTGTAAATCTATTTTGCTAAGTAAGAATCTTCAAACTTGTACATAAGGACATGTTTTTTTTTTTTTTTTTCTTCTTCTTCACTGAAGACTGAACATGACATGGCATAGGCTAGCACTGAGCACTAGTGCTTGAAATCTTCTAGTTCAGTTACTTGGTGTCATGAGTGAAGGAATTGAGGTCTAGAAGTGAGATAGGAAGAAGATATTTTAAAAAAATCCTGTCCTTTGTCAAGCAGTTTCTTAATGGCAAATTTTGGATATACACAAATTAATTCTTCTATTCTATTTTTTCTCAATACTTCAGAAATTATAGGTATACATTCTGGATGTTTGTGAATTTGAGATATTTGGAGTTAGTTATCTACATCTACACTTTAGTAAATCACAGATGGCTTATTAACTTTCATATATTTTTATCAAGGTTATTTACTTTAAAATTTTTACATCTTTTTTAAAAATATTACACATAAAAAAGTTTAAATAATTAAAAATGATAGTATGTATTATTTTTGTAATAATACTGAATATAACCTCAACTTCGAATGGGATTTTGTACTAGTTAGCCCTTTGTAAATTGAACATACGGTCAATTGAAAATGTATTAATATACCTACCCTACCAAACATCCCAGGTCAGCTGAACAGTCCACTGTACAATGTAGATTGTTTCTCTTTGAGATTGCCTGACTGATTGGGAGCTGCAGTTCATTGCCTCTGCCCAGCATCTTGAAATATCATGCTACATATCTCTAGCCCAGAAAAAGATCAAAATTCAAATCTCTAAATATGATTTCTACCCAATGCACATCACTTTCATATCACTGAAAAATTATTAAGTAGAACTCTTGAAATTCAGGAGCCATCTGTAGGTAGATGATCAATTCCCATGTGTCTCTTAATTATAAACTCCCCAAATATTAGCATTATATTACATTAGCTTTTCCTAAGTAATTTTTTCTAGTCTAGATTTTCTAAAACCAAGGGAATTCATTTAAATAATCACATAAAAATAATCAAATGTAAGAAATTAATATAGATACAATATATTATCTAATCTTTTGACCTAATTCATGTTTTCCTGATTGTCTTGTTAGTCCTCAATGGAGGAAAAAAAAAAATATTCTACTCCAGGAATCAAACCAGAATCGCTTGTTGTATTAGGTTGTCATATCTCTTTACTCTCCTTTTATCTGAAACTTGTTCTTTCTTCATCTTTTATTTTTTTAACATTACAGGCAAGATATTTTGTAGAATGTCTCTCAGTTTTGGGTTTGTCTGATGTTTCCACATGATTAGCTTCAAGTTATACTTTTTTGGCAGGAATGTTACAGGAGTGATGTTCTGTTCCGTTCATAGATTATTTAGTTCAACAAGCTTAAGTTATTGCAAATGATATTTCCTTTGATGTTATTTATTATCATTTTTAAGTTTACTCCAAAGTTTTTTTTAAATGCTAGTATTAAGAGCAATTACAAGATTTTTAAAAAAGTTATGTCATAAAATTAATCATTTATATTCTATTGAATGAAGTTTGAGAAAAGTTCAAATGTGTTCTGAAGTCCACTTTTCCCGTTGTTCTTACTGAGCTTGCTTTTCCTGGACAGGGGCAGGAATCTTCTATGAATACTTGCACCTGGTCAGAGAGAGAAAGAGAGATAACCTTGTCTTGTGAAATTTAAAGGGAAAACAACTCTTGGTGTGTGATAAATATTCCTCGTATATTAAAAAGTCAGTACAAACTCATTTTGAAATATTCCCTTAAAAATTAATCTCTACCAGCTCCCAAAATATCATAGAGTGCTTGCCAACATGTGTGCTATTTGAACCACTTGCAGTGCACCTTTTCTTTGGTACTTTGGTAGCACTTTGGGGAGCTTTAGTTTTAAAGGAATCATTTCCTTATTAAACACAAACAAGCTTTGACAATCTGTATCTTGGTTAATTTGCTGTGTTTGCATTTTCTCCCCTTATGTAGCCAATCAAAAACCCCCCGACAGGGAAGAAATATGTTAGATGCCCTTGTAATTGTCTCCTCATTTGTAAGGACACATCTCGGCGAATAGGATGTCCGAGACCCAACTGGTAAGAGATAAAGATTCATTCGTTTGTTCATTCAACAACTATTTATTAAAGGCTCATTATATGCCAGGCTGTGTTCTAGACAGTATTTGCCCTTAAACTGATTATAGCATCTAGATTAGTATTTTGTTGTTGTTGTTGTTTGCTTTTTGTTAATGAAATGACATGCTTAGAACTTCATGGTCATAGGTATTTGTAGGATATAATATTTTTGAGTGAGCAATGAATGATTTCTTTGTATGCAAGTACTTAATGCACTATAACAAACCAATGGCTCATTGAACCTATTTAAAAAGAACCAGTTGGTTTACCTTTGATGTGGTTAATTTTAACCCAGAAATGTATTTTTTTTTTTAAAGAGAGAGTGAGAGAGAGAGAGAGAGAGAATTTTTTTTTAATATTTATTTTTTAGTTATTGGCGGACACAACATCTTTGTTTGTATGTGGTGCTGAGAATCGAACCTGGGCCGCACGCATGCCAGGCGAGCGCGCTACCACTTGAGCCACATCCCCACCCCCCCAGAAATGTATTGGTTGTTATTATATATATCTCATTGTATGCTACATTACTTTCTGCTGAGCACAATATATATAATAAATTCTGGAATATTTGCTTTTGCCAAATGCCATTATGGATATGCTTAGATACAGATATAGATATAGACATAGGTATACACACACACACAAACACACACACACACACATGCACATACACACACACAGAGAGACTTTAACCTGTTTTTTCTGTGATTTCTGATTTTTTGATCATTGCATGAATCATTACAGGCCCATCTGATGACAGTCTGAAAAATAGAAAGGAAACGTGGCTCTCATTTTGCTTTCTTTCCATCTCTGATTAAACAGGCATCAAAGAATACTGGATTGCTCAGGGAAGTTTAGTTGTAACTTAGCACTTCGATACTTTTACGACATACACATTTTTGTTGATGTAGAATATAACTTACTCAGTCTTCTACAAAACTTAATTTGTCTTCTAGAATAAGAACTGTACTCTGATTTAAACTTACAAAATCTTGGAAATGGCAGTTAAATTGTTCCCAAGATCATTAATCAATGAATCTGTGCAATAACATTGTTTCTATTCCAAGCATAAAAAGACTTTTTTTTTTTAAACTTTTGTGACTATTGCTACTTTCTGTGGTTTTGGCTCTAAAACTGGACATTAATTTACAAAACAAGTATATTTTCACTGATAATATTCCATATTTTTGGCTGTATATTGTAGATTAAACTCTTAGCCCATTTATAGGATAATGAAATACTTACTTACCTTTTTTTATTCCACAGTAGACGCATAATTAATCTTGGCCCAGTAATGCTTATTTCTGAAGAGCAGCCAGCTCAGCCCGCATTGCCAATCCAACCAGAAGGAACCAGGGTGGTGTGTGGACACTGTGGAAACACATTCCTGGTAAGTAATTGGACATTCGTCAGAGGGCATTAATCTGTAAAAGGGAGTCATGATCTTATAGATTTCACAACTGCTCATAGTCTTAGAGTTTGTTTGCCCATGAGCAAATTGATCAAAATAAAAAAGAGCCTTATTTAGAAAGATGGTCAAAGGCACAGCTAGGATATACAGCATCTTTTGTGAATTAGACAAAAGATCCATCCTCTGATTGGTCTAATTGCAAAAGAAGAGGGGCTTCTCTGGATAAGTCAATAAGAAAAATAGTGCCCTATCCAGGTTTAGCTCTATGGTATCTTTTTGTTTTGTTTTGTTTTGTTTTTTAAATCTGTGATTATTTTGACATGGTGAGTAAAAGAATCTTAGCTCTCCTTCCACCTACTTGGCAGAACACAGAGTGCACAATCTCATGCAGTAGCTCTGCTTCATAGCTTCTAGATTCAAGAACAGTTCTTATAATTTATCAAATTTTAAAAATTAACTTTGGTACCCATAAAGGATTTCTATAAGATAGTAATCTTGCCGCAATTTTACAAATGATAAATTGACATCTCAGGAAAATTAAGCAATTAGCACTACAGATTTTGGTCAAGTTTTGTCTAGCTTGACAAAAAGATTAAAATGGATAATTATCTCATTGTAAATTATAGATATGAATTCTGCTAGTGATTTTTTGGATAAAAAATAAGAAAATATAAGTAATTTGATATGAGCCACAGTTATTGAAATTTATTGTTTTACTACTTCTAATTTCAACTCAAAGTTTGATGTTAAAAAAGTTAACTTCATAGTGACCTACCTATCAGGAAGAAAAAGAACAGGTTTTCTTTTGTTGTCCAGTCTTTATTGGAGACAAAATAGAACCTCAGTATTAAAGGTCCCTTCCAGGGTATAAACAAGATGGCAGCAAAATACAACAGACACTAGTATGGCAGTATGTATAAACGTGGATGTGTAACCAATGTGAATCTGCAATCTGTATATGAGGTAAAAATGGGAGTTCATAACCCACTTGAATCAAATGTATGAAATATGATATGTCAAGAGCATTGTAATGTTTTGAACAACCAATAAAAAAAAATAAAAGACCTGCTGTCATTAAGGAATGAGTGAGTTGAGAAAAGAGTGGGTGATTTGTTTTTTTTTTTCTTCTTCAAATTTTTGCTTTTATTAAGGTAATTCATATGCACAATTCTAAATGTCACATCGGACTGCAGCCTCCTAATCTGGCTGACCTCTAGTTTTCATCCCCCAGGTACTTTCAACTCTTCCAGCTTTTCTGCTAATATTTCCATGTGTTTGCATTGTTTGAGCATCCTTTTTCTTTTTGATTAAGCCATTTTAGACATTATGTAGACAGGTAAAGTTGTAGAATTTAGCCCTCATACCACCCTCCCATTCTTCTTTCTTTACCTGTTTCCATATTCCCAGTCAAGTTATAATATTACTTAGTGTTTGCTTTTTTATGATTAGGTAAATTACATTCACAGCCTAGTCAAGTAATATGGTACATTTTTCTCATATGGCTCTATAAACATTTTCTTGGATTTATAGATAACTGTAACCTGTAATGAAACCTATAAAGAAGCAAACAAAAGCGCACGCACATACACAAACACAACACACACACACACACAAACACACACACAAACACACACACACACACACACACACACACAGACAATGCAGAAGAGAAGTGGCTGCTCCTCCCAGCAGTTGCGTTTATTTTTCTCAAAAGGTACGTAGCTTATCGATACCATAACTACATTCTATAACTACATTCTAACTAGTATTCCTTTAACCCTGAGTGCTAGCTAACTGAGATAATGTCCAGGTTAATACAAACACAGAGCCTTTTTCTCCAAGGACGTCACCATAGAAACTAGAGAGTGCACCTGCATAGTTACCTTAATAGCTTCAATGGGAAACTGCTGGGTATTCCAAGTGTGGGAAACAGGGCACCAGTAACACCCCCCAACCCCCCATCCCCCATAGTTTGCTCACCAGGGGAATGCTTCCCTGTACATTTCCACTGTCAGAATACCTACAGCAACCTCCCCTTTGGATTTGTTTAATTTTTTATATATAAATCATTAGTTCTTCCCATATTCTTTTATTAAACTATATACTTCCCATTAACATAGGCCAATGGGTCAGGCAATCTTTTATTTAGGCTTCCTGCTACTAAGCTGTCATTCTTCACCATCATCCTGAAAATTCCTCTTTCTCCTTTCTGGTTTAGATCCCACACTGTCCTGATTGTTCTTGGCTTATTCCTTCATTGTGGTGGAGCATAGTCTCTCTTTACTTTCTGAGAAAAGAAGGAGAAGAGAAATGAATTTTAACCCTTTTATTTCTTAGATGGTTTTTGATCTGATGTCACATTCCCTTTGTGGTTCTTCCAGATGTAGAATTCAAGGTTGCCAATTTCTCCTCTCAGAAAGTTGAAGGTTTTATGCCACTGTTCAAGAGAAAATTGGCTGTATTATGACTCCTGATATTTTCTATATCACCTATTTCTTTCTGTTTTTTTTTCCTCTTATTTTCTGTTCTCTTCTTTCATTTTCTTCACTGTCCCAAAATTCCATGAGGATGTACTTTAGTGAGAGTCTTTTGGCTCCTCAGTAGGCCTTATATAGCCCACTCCATTTTATTTGTTCCTTTTCTAGAACTCCTTAGATAATTTACTAGAAAAATTCTTCAATATTATTTAAAATTCTTCAGTTTTTCTAAACTTAATAAAAGCTTTTAATTTTAGATGATCTAACTTAATTTTTAATTTTGAAAAGCCTTGTTCTCTGATCCCTTTCTGTTTTTCTCCTTTTTTTGTAGAATTCTCTTCTTTATGGCATTTTTTTTTAGAAAATATTAATTGTATTTTTCTGAGGCATTAGTTTTGCATATTCTTGTCTCTGTTTTCTTTTCATTTTTTCTACTTGTTTTCCTTTTATGATAGAAGTCTTAATCATATTTTACTTATATTTAAGAGTAAGTCACTGATTGGATTCTATTTCTGAAATACTGAGACATCAAAAAGAATTGTCCTATGTATTAAAATAAAATAATATCATGTGCTGTGTTTTCAACAGCATTCTTCTATTAGCCTATATTTATTTATTTATTTGGCACCAGGGATTGATCTCGAGGGCCGACCCCTAAGCCACATCCTCAGCCCTATTTTGTCTTTTATTTAGCCTATAATCTTTTAATATATCAATATTATAAAGCTAAAGTTAAATTGACAAGGACTTTGCACTGTTCATACAATTTATTGCACAGTCTGGCTGGAATGAAGAGTACAGTTTGGGGTTGTTTTTTTTTTTTTTGGAGTGGGGGTGAATTTCTCTGGGGAAGGATCCTCTAATATATTGTGATAGATAGATAGTCCAGGGGACAGCATTCTAGGAGCCAAGAGAAGTAACAGGGGGTGGGGTTATCATGGTTTGAACTCAGGGACACTCAACCACTGAGCCACTTCCCCAGCTCTATTTTGTATTTTATTTAGAGATAGGGTCTCACTGAGTTGCTTAGCAGATCGCTTTTGCTGAGGCTGGCTTTGAACTATTGATCCTTCTGCCTCAGCCTCCTGAGCTGCTGGGATTATGGTGTGCACCACCATACCCAGCAAGACAATAACTTTAATGTACATATATTTCAGAGTCAATGTTAACCATTGTCTGTTATATATCCATTAAAAATATATTCCAGTAGGGTACTATTGAATTATTAATTTTAGGTTATATATATATATATATTTGAGCCTTCTAAGATAAGTTTAAATAAATATATATTAGGAAATTAAGTTTGTCTATTAAATACATTGGTTTTTAGAAATAAGTAAAATATGGGAAGACTTCTAGAAATGATTGTGATTGAGGGAAGTTGCTCTTGATCTTTCTTGACAGAAATGAGTTTTGTTTGTTTATTGAAACTGCAAGTTTTGGCAACAAAATTCTAAGTGTAAGAAACAATGTTTTAAATAGAGGAACAGTCATAAGTCAACTTCTTTTCAAAAGCAGTTATTTGAATTGAGTTGAGTAGATTATGACAAAATCATTTTTAATAATAAATGCCTTTCTGTTCTTAGTTTTCGACATTTAAGGGAGTACTTGTAGATAACAATAAAATCTAATGTGTGGATTCTGAGTTACTCTTGACCCAGGGTTTTGCAGATGCCTCTTCAATCCTTTTTGCTTCTTTTAACTATGAAAAACTGAAATTTGTTACTTATAGTTTATATCTAAAAGGACATTACAAATTCAGCAACTATGCTAAACGTACGGAAATATAAAAGAGCACTTAATATTTCTATATCCTTCTACTACCGAATGTTCTGTTCCGATTTCTGTAAAAATCTGTTCAGCACATTACTTCTGGAACTTTTACTGATAAAAGTAACTTCAAAATAATTCAAGTTGTTACAAAATATAAGTAAATGAGAGGAAGTTTTGCTGTTGTTTCAAAGATGATGTTGCCTTCGGTTGATATTCTCAGATGTTGAAAAACAGTAATCTTGAAAAATAAATGAAAGTTAAAAAAGTGAACAGTCATGTGAATTTTTATTTCTAGTTTCCCTGTCTTAAGACTCTATGTTCCTATTGTGACAGAGAAATTATCAAAGTTCACTAAATTTCATGATATTTGACATAATGATGAAGAAAAGGAGTCCAAGAAACCCAAATTTGTTAGAAAAAAGCATGTTTTACATATTTTCTGAAAATTATATTGTGTGGAAAACATTTAAATATGAATAAGTTCTTGAAATCTCACTGCCTACAATTTGAATCTTCTAGAAAGAAAAATTGATGACCTAGAGTCTTATGTAAAATTAATTTTGATAGAGGAAAAGTTGTTTGATGATGAACTACTAAAGTACTTAAATAAATTCCCCTAAAACTATAAAGGAAATAATATTCTTACCTTTTCTAGAAGGTATATAGAAAAATAAACAAGGTGGAAAGTTAAAAGCCATTTTTGAATGGAGGGGGTCACATAGAGTGCGGCACAGTGAACTGAGGACCTTGCACATGTTCAACTTATGCTCCACCGTGAGCCACACCCACAGCACATTAGGAAATCACTTTAAAAATCCATATTATGGGGCAAAGATTTAAATTTTCATTGCACATTTTTTGAAAGACTTTAACCTACTATCAGGAAGGCATTTTGAATATCTGAATAATATTCCTATGAAGAAGATAGTACATTCTATCACCTACATTTATAGGAAAGAAAATAAGAAAAGTGTACCAACAAGTACTGTGTTTTTGTTGCATGGTGCAAACAATGACAAAGGAGAAGTAGTTTTTTGGTTTCAGTTGGCCAGTATCTCGTTTGTGTGGTTTATGTATTTTGTGGCTATTCACATAACTAGAATAAATAGTTGCATTATAGTAATAAATCTAACTCTTTTCCTTTAGTCTGATTTTCAAGACTAAAGGAAAAACAACTTGGAAGGTCTATGAAATACCCTGGAAGTGAACTGAAACGTGAAGAGCAAGGAGATGACCCTAACTACCTCATTACATTCAGTTTTCATTGTAAAACTAATCTAGATTGCGTCAGAGCCTTGGAAAAGTCATGGGAACTGTTTCAGAGGGAGATCCCAAACTGTATTTTGAGGGCAGGAGAGAAGTGTTGGAGGAAAAAACTCATGTAACCATGAGAAGGCAATTGCTTCTGCTGTCGTCCCTGATGACATTTAAACTAAAAGAAGCATTTTATCAGATTGGATGGTTTCCAGCTGTATTTTTTTTTTTTTCAATCCCTCTTTATTTATTTTACAGTGGATGGAACTGAGGTTCAACACTCTGGCAAAATGCCCACACTGCAAAAAAATGTAAGTTTTCTACCTTTGGAGATACTTATTGGGAAGTACTTGAAAATAGTTTAAGGAGTTCGGAATTTAAGTCACTTAAGTAGAGTCTGATTTTTTAAGTCAAGGTACAAAATAAGTGCATGCTTAATATATTGATGGTTTTCAAAACTAAAGATAAGCTATTTTTAAACTAATTAATATATGCCATTTTGAAATTAAAATGCTTATACTTGATTATCATTCTCTAAAGAGAAATTGGTTTCTAAGAAACTAAAATTGATAAATTGACAGTTACCTGGTAAGGGTTTTCAAATGTCCTAGTAAGTTACAATATAAAAAACAAACAAAAAAAAATGGTGAATTTTTATCCCATATGCAAAATCTTCTCTACTGAGGAAGCTCACATAGACACCCAATGCCTTACACATCAAAATTCCAGCTACCCGAAGGAAAGTGGATGTTCAGCATAAGCCATGTTGTTTATTTATAAAACAATTTACACATAGTTTGTCAGTCAGGGAATAGTGGGAACTCTCAAAATCTTAAGTTCCTGGATGCCCGTTAAGGGCCAAACTTGAGCATAAGGCTTTCTAAGGACAGCAGACTCAGGCCTGCTAAGTTAATCCTTTATGCACAGCTTGTATTTGGATCATGAATTTTCAATTAAATTATCCTCCACTTATATGTGTGAATTATAGCTTAAGCAAGGGAAATTAAATTGGAATGCTTTGAAAATTCAATTTTAAAAATTGAGAATATAGGGATCATAATTTTTTTGTCTTACCTTTTATATATGAATACCTTATCTAATTTGAGAATAGAGAAATCCTAAGAATGGTTCCTAGAAAAATATAATTAAGTGGCTGAAATATAGAGCATATGTAATAAAATGCCTCCATTTATCTGTTAGGTCTGATTCCAACTAAATATAGCCCTAAGAGAATGTCTTCTTTACAGCATATTTTAAAATATTTTTTAGTTATAGATGGATGCAATATCTTTATTTTGTTTATTCATTTTTATGTGGTGCTGAGGATCGAACCCAGCGCCTCACATGTGCAAGGCAAGCGCTCTGCCACTGAACCACAACCCCAGCCCCATATAGCATATTTTTAGCTTTCAAAGAACAGATACTTCCTTTTCATTTGTAAAATTAATCATTCAAATTATTAACTTTATTGAGTTCAGTTGAAATCTGTTCATGGAGATGACCCCAAATAAGTACACAGAAAAATTCATATTTGAGGGACATAACCTATACTCCCCTCAACACATATGAATATACATGTGAATGATACATATTTCTGTTTATTGTCTGTATTTTCACAAAAAATGAACAAAACCAAAATCCAGATATCTGCACCAAAAACATCAAATTGGATTAAAAAAATGATAGAAAATAGAAAGTAGAGACTTCTTGTGATTAGCAGAGTCTGGGCCAAGCACGGCAGTAGTTGCTTTTGTACACATAAACACTAGCTATAATCTTCATAGCCATCCCGGGATGCAGGGATTTTCATCCTCATTTTACAGATGAGGAACTGTTAAGAGAGGTTAAAGATGTTATTCAAGGAAATTGTTCCATTAATTATTTTAGCACAATGGCAATATTTTGCTGGTAAAAAAAAAAAAAACAAGTATTGAATGTCTCGATGCTCTGATTACAAGACAGTGTTGTTAATATAAAGAAGAATTTGTAATAATTAGGGAGCAACTTTCTTAGAAATTCACATGGAATAAATCAGCTTACATATCATTCTAAGAGGAAGGTTTGTGGCCTCAGAGTCACATGCTAAGCATGGGAGGACTCAGGGCAGTCATTACTTGTATGAGAATAGATGCTGTTATCACATGAACACTCATAGCTGATATTTGGATTTCTTTTCTTTTTTGGTGTTTTTCTTCATAACAAAGGGATGGGTCAGTTGGAGTAAGAATATGAGACAGAATTTTATTTCTTTAACACAAATATCCTAAAATTACTTTTGAGTTCTAGGAGGTCCTAAATCATTACTTGGAAACTTGTGTCATTTATCTGTCTCGTGAAGACATGGGGAAGCTTGCCCCAAAGCTCCAGAGATGGAGAAACATTTCTTTAATCACTGCTTCTTCCTCACACAATGGCTGGGGTGCTGTTAATGAAGGTGATATTTGTCTTTTTATTGGGCAGATAGTGGCCACTATCCACTGGAGTGGTAGCATTAGCATTCTTAAATACAAACATGCATATGTCATAATAGACCTAAGACTCACAGAAATGTTGCTTTAATCCATGATAATTCTCCTTGAACACCATTTCTTTTACATCATTGATGTATTCCATTGTGAATTGCCTCCTGCCATTTTGACCAACAGCAGACAATTATTACTCTCAAATGCTAGTCTTTTATTTTGTATTTTAGTGCTATAATTTAGAATTATTCATTAATTCAACAAACATTTCTGTGCTAGATACTGGATGCTCAAAATGAAAGACATAATCTTGCTGGCAAGGAACTTAGCTTTATGGGCAAAGTGGGAGAATAGACAATTACCGTAAAGTATTTTAAGTGTTTTCAAAGAGATATGGCCAGGATGCTCTTCTCTGAAGATGAGAGGAAAAGAGATGTGAGGGAAGGCTTTCATGAGGGAGTGATGTATGAACTAAGTTACAAAAGATGAGGGGGAATCATGTAAAATGGAGGGCTAGATGGTTCACTGCAGAAGGAGCTGCTGTGCAAATGCACAGAGTCAAGTGGCAGGTGTGCTATTAAGGAAACAGAATGGATCAGATTAAATGTGAAGGCATAGGGGAAAGAAGCTGGAGTCTAGGATGACCTTATTTCAGACAGGCTAGGGAGCCATCCACTAAAATAGGGAATTCAGGATCTAGAAGAGATGTGTTTGGCTGAGGATGATAAATTCATTTTGAACATAGATATTGAAAGTCTTCTAGGTTTGCTAGATTAAGTCTTTGTCCTATCTATCTTTTCATATTCTTTTCTTTTCTGCATAATATCTATGTTGATAACAATGATCCCTTTCTTTACCAGGATAACTGAAAACTGAAAAATTTGGTAATGATCAGGTGTTTATAAAAGTACAGTTTTAACTTTAGCTAATGCCTTGCTCTAGATTCCTTTTTATAAGTGTCCTTGATTAACTCTCTGCACCATTTCTCAAACAGCTAGCTCTAGATATTTACTCTTCCTCTTTTTTTTTTTTTTTAAGAAAGAGTGAGAGAGAGAATTTTTTAATATTTATTTTTTAGTACTTGGCGGACATAGCATCTTTGTTTGTACGTGGTGCTGAGGATCGAACCCGGGCCACACACATGCCAGGCGAGCGCGCTACCACTTGAGCCACATCCCCAGCCCTTTACTCTTCCTCTTAAACTTCCCCTTAGTCCCTCTGCTCTCCCTGTCCTTGCTGGTGAGTTGCCTCCTACTGCTCTGCGATGGGGTTCTCCTTGACTCACACAGCTTCTCACTCCTACCTGTAAAACTAATTCTGTCTGTGCTCACTTCATTTCCTCTTCTCAGACAGAGGTAAGTTTCTTCTCTATAAGGCTTTTGCCTTTGTTTGATTGTGTCCCCACTCTGGAGCAAAACGCCACTAGGACACTGAATTTGCCCTGAGGAAATTCACATCCCAGTTGCAAGGTCCAGTAGTTCAGTCCTTACCTTGCTTGCTTGCTTTGAGTACCTGTTGATGGTCCTGGGTAGAGTGGACTGACCCCTGACACTGGGGGCAGGCTGATTCTAAGAATTCTGCCCTCTAAGCCTTGACTATTATTCAACTGTCCAGGGCCAGTGGCTAGTCAGGGCCTGAGGATGGAAGTTTTAATACTGCCAGTATCAGTGTCTTTCCTTATAGGCCAGGTTGTCCTCTGGCAGGTCTGGCTTGTCTTTTCCTTACCAGCTGGTCACCATTCATCATGAGGTGGGCTGTGGTGGTTAGCTACTAGGAGCATCGAGCTGGATTGGTCTGGGTTGCTAGCCCAATCTTGCCTTCCAAGTTCTTTCTAGATCAGGCATCAGGATGGGGCCAGCAGCAGGTCCCTGGCTATTTTTTTCCCTTAAAATTTGTTCCTTTCTTGGTTTTCAGATACCATTTTTTCCTTAGTTTTTCCACTTCTCAGAACACTTCTTTTTTATTTCCTTTGTTGTTCTGGTTTTCTTTTCCACATTGTTAAATACTGCTGTTCTCCAAATTTGGAGCTTGATCAGCTTGTTTCTGGATTTTCTCATGTTCTTAAATCACTTATATGCCATCACATCATTCTAGATCTCTCTCTGGAACTCAGATATAGCTATACAATCTCTATTCACTTTCTTGCCTGTATTTATTTCAACCCGATATCTCACTGATATCTTAAACACACGGTGGACAATTTCCCTACCCTATTCTCCAAAAACATCTTCCTTGGGTATTGATGAATATGTTATATTAATACATATTTTCCTATCTACTAGATGACCACACAAGAAATTTAGGTGTATCTTTTCTTCATTGCCTATATCCAAATGATAATGTCCTACCAATTCTGTCCCTTGACATTTACTTTTGTCCTCTTATTCTTGCCATTCCTACTTTAGTTCATGCATTCGGCATCTCTCACTAGGACGAACACAATGCTTTTTCTAAATTATCTCTTGGCCTTCATTCTTAAAGTTCTTAATCCATTATTAGAATAATGACACCCAAATACCTGCATAGTCATATAGCTCCAAATTTTTCAGCAGCTTCCAAGTTGATGACTCTGGCATACAATTATGCAGGTTGCATACTGCATAAACCAAGAATACAATATTTTCATTGTTATCTTAGGATTATCTATTTAATGGCACATAAATTATTTCAAGAAAAAAAGCTTATTTTTTGGAAGAAATGTTCTATCTGTTGTGTGATAACTGTATTGTATAAAGTCCAAAATTAAACTCAGACATATTCAGCTCTCCAGGTTTAGGACTTTGCTTGACTATCCTAGTGGTATCTTTGTTTTGTTCCACCTTTATACACAACCCCTGTGTCCCAATCTCAACAATTTTTTTTTTTTTTTACTTCTGTGGAGACATTAAACAGTTTCCTTCTCTTGTCCTGTAATCTCATCCTTCTAGGCTGGAGACAGCCTGGCTAATCCCTTAGTACCTTCCTCACCTCTACCTACCTAGAAATCTCACGTGACTTCACCAATTAGCTGAAATATCCCTTGCCTCTACTGTTCAGCTAAGAAACCTCCTCTGGCTGAAAAGTTATTCTACTACTTGTTACATGAACAATTTGTTTTCATTCCTGAACAGTGCTACTATTAGCATTACTCCTCCATCTATTCACACTTTGCTCTGTCCTTAAACCTTACTGTATTAGTCTGTTTTACATTACTATGACAAAATACTTGAGACTTTGGTTTTTATAAATAAACTTTAGCTCACAGATGTGATCCAAGGTCAAGAGTCTGCATGTTGGGATGGCCCTCTTTCTGTTAGAACTCTGAGGCAATGTAGAATATCACACAACAAGGGACAGAGAGGTCTCACTGACCTTTCTGTCTTTTCTGCCTCTTATTATTTATTTATTTTGGTACTGGAGATTGAATGCAGGACCCTGCACATGCTAGGAAAGCACTCTACCACCAAGGTGCACCCCATCCTTCTCCCACTCTTCATAAAGCTACCATTCTATTGTAGGGTTCCACTATGATGACGCTGTCTAGACCTGATTGCCTCCCAAAGGCCCTGACTCTGCACACCATTCAAATTAACTTTATACCTTCCTTCTTTCTACCACACCAGGGAGATTGAAATGTAACATTAGTTTCTGAGGGATAAACTGTGTGCAAACCATAGCACCCACCTAATGGAGCCTCCTTGGTTTTCACATCTGAATACAAGGAGAATATGGTACCTTTTTCCTTATAAATTTTACTGCCTAGCCACACTAGCATTTTCCAGGGATCCCTCATAATCCTAGAGTTCAGTAGGCTGTTTTCGTGAATGGGAAGATAAGTAATTTGGAAGAGCGAATCATTGGATGTTTGAGAGTCTTGAATGACCTTTCCTCTTGGAAATTCACTGTCTGCATTTTGTATATGCTTTTGCCTTTCACATCCAATAATATGAAAAAAACAATTAATTATGACAAACATCAAGATGCATAGTTTAGCTGATATGAGAGCTAAGATTCCAGGCCCCAGAGTGAAGATGAAATGATAACTAGGATTATGTGGAAGGTTTTGGTGTTCCAGTAAAAATGAGAGAGGTGGCCTTGGGCTCACAGAAGGTGGAGGGATTGGAACACTTCCCCCTCCCAGTATTTCTCAAGAAAAGAGTAGGGCAGGAAAAAAAAATTCACCACAAAAGGAGAGATGAAAACTTATATCAGCAAACACCTCAACAACAAAAATGGAAGCCAGAGAACAAGTTAAAAATACTGAGAAAGTATATGTTGAACTGGATTATAGACCTATCTAAGCCACACAGAATAATGAAGGTAAAATAAAGATCTTTTTTTTTTTTTTTTTTTTTTGGCAGGGGTACTAGGGACACTAGTCCTATTTTGCATATTATTTATAGACAGGGTCTCACTGAGTCACTAAGTTCCTTGCCAGTGCTGAGGCTGGCTTTGAACTCACAATTCTCCTCTCAGCCTTCCCAGCCACTGGGATTACAGGCGTGTACCACTGTGCCCAGCTAAAATAAAGATCTTTCTAAATGCAAAATCAACCAACCAAAAAAGACACTCAGAAAATATAGCATCTTGATATATCACTTAAAAAAAAAAATCTTCTAAAAGTTGAACAAGAGAAAGTGGAAAAATATTCCAGAAGAAATTTCTGCAATGCAGAAGAGGAGGAAAACCAGAAAATTATAAATATTTACTGGGAACATTATTGTATAAAATAGCAAAAACAACATAAAATATCAATACTAACAAATTTGGAGAAAAGTACACAATAGAACTTAAATATTGGATAATAATAATATGCAAGTTGGGATTGGACTGTTTCAAGTCATGCTTTCTAAGATCTTTATATTTACTATAAAGGTACCTACTAGATGGTTTTAGTTTTTAAAAGATGTGACTGTTAAAATTTTAAGTGCAACTTAAATGAATAAAATTTTAAAACTTACTTTCAAAGTAGTAAGTGGAAAGTGAAATAGAAGAATAATAGTTAATCCAAAAAATGTCTGAAAAACAAAAAAGTGGAAGAGCACAGGAAATACAGAAAGAATCAAAAGCAAAATAAGATGACAGAAATACTCCATACATCAGACTAATCTTGCCAGTAAAATTTACTAGAAATTAACAGACTAGATTTAAAAGACCTATATGAAATTTGAAGAAAAAACACATAAAAATATGAGAATATAAGATGAAAATAAAAGGATGGAATATTGTGAAAGATAAAATCTGAACTTGAGCACACCAAATACTAAGCCTTCAAAATGTGTAAAATTAACACTAGGAGTTATAAGGACTATGTTATTGTGGATGAAGACAAATACATAAAGCAAAATTTTAATACTTTTAAAAGACAGAAACTTTTCTTTATGACAGATGTAGGAAAGAATTTGCTTGATAAGGCATAAAAAGTCAAAAACCTTAAAGGAAAAGATTAGTAATTTTGAATATATTTTAATTACCTTACATTATGTTGATTTTTTTAAAATAAAACCTTCATCAAAAGATGTAATTAAAGTGAATTTTAAAAAACAGTATATGAAAAGATATATCCAATATACACAGGCTGCCTTGGATACTATCCAGATTATACAAATGTCCTCTATGAATCAGTAAGCAAAAGGCAACACAAATCAAGGAGTCATAGATATAAATAAGCAAGTAACAGTGAAAAAAAAAGGAATAGTCAGCTAGCATTTGAAAACATAGTTAACCTTGGTAAAAAACAAGGGTTACTAAAGTCACAATAAAATGTCATTTTTATCCATGAAATTTAAAAAAATGAGTGTTTAAGTGTCCATGGGAATTTGTGTGGTGCAATGGTATCACTCACATACTTTTTCTGGGGATTTGGTATTTATTAAAGATATGCTATGATACAACCCAGAAATCTATTCCTAGGTATATGTTTGAGAAGTGCCTGCAGATATAAAGTGAAGAAATATCAAAGAGTATTCAAATTAGCACGGTCACCGGGTATGATGGCAGATACCTGTAATCCCAGTGACTTGAGAGGCTGAGACAAGAGGATAACAACTTTAAGGCCAGCCTCAGAAACTTAAAGACCTTGTCTAAAAATATTTTAAAAACTATTTATAAAGCAACATGGTTACATTAACAAAATATTAAGAAAAAAATCCTGAATATATGTATCAATAGGGAGAATGATTAAACTACATGATATTCATAAAATGAAGATAGTTGTGGAAATGAATGAACTACACTTTCATATGCCAATACGAAAGTCTTATATAGAGACACTTATAAAAAGGACAAATCACAGATGCATACAGTTCAACACACATACAAAATTTTACCCACACAACAATTCTGTATATTGCATACAGATACTACATGTGTATTAAATGTTAAGAGATCTGTTATTCAGGCCATAGTGTTTGTTGGTCATAGCCCCATCTCTGGGGTGAGATAGCATTTTGGTTGTGGAATGGGAATAGATTATTTTATGGTAGACTGTTTTAGTTAATGTTTCACACCCAACAAGAACAACTTAGAGGAGAGAAAACGTGTTGGGGGCTCATGGTTTCAGAGTTCTTAGTTCATACATGGCCATCTGCATTGCTCTGGATTCAAGCTGAGACAGCTTGGGGAAGGGCCCACTGGAGAAAAGTTGCTCAGCTCATGGTCAGGAAGGTGTGTGTGTGTGTGAGAGAGAGAGAGAGAGAGAGAGATCAATCCCTTTCACATCACACCTTAGTGACCCACTTCCTGGTTACAAAGCTCATAATCTGATCATTTAACCTTCAAATATTCTTGCATTAGCAGGAGCTTTGAGGGAACACTTCACATCCAAACCATAATGAAGACTTCAGAAGTAGTGATGGAGTGATGAAAAATAGGGCACAGGTTTTCTAAGCAGAATTCACACACTGAAATTGGTCTACTCAGTTTATTCTCTTGGTCCACAGAAAAGATGCTCTAATATTCATTTAGAATCTTTGATTTTTCCAGACATAATTCTAAAAAGTTTAGGTGGTTTTTGATGCACGGTAGATTAGACTGCCAGAGTCAGGTACATAGATGGTAATGAGAAACAACCACCAGCTGTAAGGCGTAAGGCTGGAGAAACCACTAAATGGATGAATAGGAATTGAAACCAAAAGCAATCTGAGGCTAAATATAACATAAAGGCAGTGAATTCTGCATGCCCTCTTAACTCTAGATAGCAATCTGCAACATGGTAATGAATGATGACCACTAGGTCATCCAGATGTTTATGTTTGGGTTCAAATATTCAGGAAAATATATGATCTATATTTGCAGCAGATTTCACTGATTTTAAAAGATTTAGATATTAAAGGAAATGGCTTTGTTAGACAAGATTAACCTCTTTGGAATAGGATATTTCTAAATTATGTCTAGTGAATGATACATTTCTGTATTCCACTTTTTCAATTGACATTCCTTGAGAGATTACAGTAGATTGGATAAGACCATACTTCATTATGTCTTTCACTAACAATGCCTGGTAAATTGTGTTATTAGATGTATGTATATTTAGAGGAAAAAGTGCTAATTTGGTTATTTGATCTATGCTATACTTGTATCATTTTGTAAATTACAAATATTAGAAGAGTGAGAGAGCTAAATACTATTGCATTGGAATTTCAATTGAGGAGTACAATTGCAGTATATACTTTTATGAATTTCCTACTGGCTTTTTGGCAGAATATTTTAAAAGTTTAGTTCTTTCATCTTTCTCACCCTAATTCTAAAAAAAAAAAAAAAAATTAGGAAAATGAGGAAATAATAAACACAATTATTTTAAATAAAGCTTAGCTGGCATAATTTATAATAATGAAAATGCTTTAAGTATGTACTTATAGGGAATAGGTTAATTGTTCAGTTATCAGAATTAGAGTTTGAGAATACCTAATGACATAGGAAAATGCTTTTGCTATATAATGATAAGTAAAAACAATGGCAGGAGGAAAATATCCCAGATTGTTGTTTGACTATATTGTGGTGGTGAGACTATAGGTAATTTTCCTTTTTAATTCTTTTGTCTTTTTTTTCTACACTAAACAAAGTGTTACAACTATATTTCAAAAAATCAAACACTATTTATAAGATGGTACTGCTTTTCTGTTCCTGAAGAGATTGTTTGCAACACTATTTTGGAATGTCATCAGGGGTCACAGTGTTGGATATTGTCAATGACCAATGCTTGAATTTGTTTAAAGGCACAATAATTTCACAAATGCATTTTTATGATTTTTGTCACTCATTGAAAATGACATTTTCATGAATGTTATCTATTAAGTTGAAGAAATGAATAAAATCTTATGTTACTAAAGCCGTAGATAAGAACTCAAAAAGCTGAAAGAAAAATCTTTATGTAAATACTTAATGTTCTCTTTTGTTATGAATGTGCAGCTCCTCTGTGGGTAGTGCACTTCCACGAAGACGCTGCTGTGCATATATTACCATTGGAATGATATGTATTTTCATTGGAGTTGGATTAACTGTGAGTACTGTTTTGTTGTTAGAATTCTCTTAAGTTTATCAACATTAACCAATGGTGAGGCTTGGGACAACCTTCAGTGACCTCTGAGAATGCTGCCTCCCTGGCATGCCAGGCCCAGAAACTTCTGAGGAACTATGGGCAATCAGAAACCCCATCCATGGACTTGGTGTTTTGTTTTGGTTTGGTTTTTCCATGGACCAGTTTTTAATGAAGTTCTCCCATCCAGGTAAAAAGATGTCTTTGGCCCCCTATGAAAGTCCCTAACATTGGGAGATTTGCCATCCATTAACAAAAGCCCATTTGTTTTTATTCAGTGGCAGAATCAACTTTGCATGGGCATGGAGTATCTTATATTGAAAGCAACAATCATTCTGCTATGGAGGTCTGAAAAATCATTTTTCTCTTAATCCATATCAAGCAGAGATTGATTTCCAATATGAGGATGGCTTCTTTTTAGAGGACACTAAAATGAAACAGTTGGCATGGGGATTATGCCAGGAGAAGAGGAACTGATCTGTTTTGTTGTCATTTGCTTTCCGTGCTCCTATGTTCCTCAGTTAGTATACTATCCCATATTATTGGCAATGTCCTATTGTGTCACATGATAGTAAAGAGTCACATAGATTGAAAACCTTATAGAGAACATATTTTGGTGTGTTTGTTTACTTCATAAAATTTATAGTTAATATAAGTTGCAGTATGGTTTGTCAGTTATAGTCAACAGATATACCTTGAGTTTTATAGAGAATTTATGGCTTCAGTTTGGGGATGTATTTCATACGAATCACACATAAGCTGATGCAGGGTAAGCAGATATTTTCTTAAAGTTTCTAATCTTTTGTTTTTATATTGCTTTTTGTTTTAGGTTGGCACCCAAGACTTTGCAAGACGATTTCATGCAACCTATGTTTCTTGGGCAATTGCTTATCTTCTAGGTCTGATTTGCCTTATCCGAGCTTGTTATTGGGGAGCCATAAGAGTCAGTTATCCAGAACACAGTTTTGCATAAGCTTGCTTAGGATTCAATGATGCGGGTGAGAGGGTCTAGCAGTTCTTGATAAGCTATTCTGGACATCTTTAAATCATTTATCTTAACAGATTCCGTTCTAGTTTATGTGTAATAGTTTCAAGACTTTGGGAGTCTTTTATGAGTAAATAAATGCTTATTGCACTGCATTTTATGCAAATAGTTTGTTTTGCTGCTAGGTTTTCAAATTCAGAATAACAAAGCTGTGTTTTATGTTCTTTTAAATCAATTAAAGATATTTTTGGATGTTACCAAATATAACATAACATCACTCTATCTTATGTTCAAATCTGTTATTCCATTAATTGCTGATCTGTATTTCCAAGAAGTGTTTATAAATGTTTTTACAATTGTTTCATATTTATACTTACATTTTCATTAAACAGTATCAAAATCGCTTGCTTTAAAATCAAAGCAATATGCATTTTTGCTTGAACTGCTTACAGTAATTTTAACCTAAGATTATAGTGACCTTATTCAGGAAAAACATTTGAGTGTACTTTCAAAAACTTGACATTGTTGTCAGAGAAACATTTCTAGATAACCGTATGTTTGTTTTTTGTTGTTTGTAGAAAGATATAATATTTTGGTAGTAATTTAAAATACAAGAATGAAAATATTTATTTGTTCACAGTTGGAAATGTTGGATAAATATCTTTTCTCAAAGATCATGGGATTTTTGCCCTTTTTTTCCTTTTTATTTACCAATTATAAAAATCTGGTCTGCATTTATGGAATTTAATGTTAACGCACTGTATGTATTCCTTTATAGAGACTGCAGGAAGTATTTCACCTGACATTTTATAATACTTAATCATTTAATCAAAAATATTTACATTGGGTTGTGCTCCTTTCCATTAGATCATGGTGAATTTTTCTTGTTGGGATAATTATGTACCACTTATATATGAAAGAAGCCTATGACATTTTGCACTAGCTAAAATGTTAAGATTAGAGGTACTCTTACTATTCTTCTCAAATATAACTGGATAATTACCCAATTAATTTAATAAAATAGATCAGAGATAAAAAGCAACATAGTTTTTTAAAAATTCACTAGGACTTATGGAATCAGCTCTTGCACTGCCCATCTTTGCAGTTTTGAAAAAGAAATTGCTTAATTGAGAATATTCAAAGTCTTTCATATGATAGAATTACCTAATGAGATGATCTGAGTAAATTAATTGGTGATTCCAGGGATAAGACTAATATTTTAAATTATTTATGTTCCTAATTAGTATAAAAATGTACTCACCAGAGAGTTTGGAGCAAAATACATGTAAACTTCAAAGAGTAAATGATAAATGTATAAATGCAGTAGCTCAGGATTATATGTACCTTTGAAACTACACTAATAAAAATTATTGTTCAAAAATTACTTTGTTCTATTCCATTTAAAAAATATCATTTCCAAAATTGCCTTGAGATCTCATTGTAAAGTTTTCAAGTTTAAGAAGATATACAATTTTTCTGTTTTTCTACTGTTTTCATGGTTTTGTTAAAAAACATATTTTAAATTCACTTGTAATGTACTTGATGTTCAATATGAAATACTATTTTTTTCTTTTCTTATTAACTACTTGTGACAACATCATAAATTGAAAAGTCAATACATTCTTTCCCCTTGGATTTCAAGTTTTTACATTAAGTTATATGCTATACAATCTAGTTCCTTCTGGGATATAACTCTATGAGGGCAGAAACCCTGGAAATGTTAATTCACTTCTTTCTTGCCATTTAGAACAGTTCCTATTATATATGTGCTCAAATACATGAAGGAATGAATATGCATGGATGAATAAATAACTGAATTTTTATTTTAAATATATATATTTAAAACATATGTATATATACTATAATACACACACACACACACACACACACACACACACACACACACACACACTGTACTTTATGTTATGTGCCAGAAATGCACAGGTAAATATTATAATTTCAGATTAAAGCTTTCTAAGTAAAACCTAAAAGCAGAAATCATATAGGAAAGATTGATAAAGTGAGTGACTGAAACCAAATGAACAGCTCAAAAACTACTATATAAAAAAAGAATCATAAGCAAAAAAATGACAAAAGATAAACTGGTGAAGATATTTTCAAAATAGTGTTAATATGTGATAAGGGAAGGGAATAAAGGCATGAAAAGCAATTTATAAAGAAAGAAATATAATTAAACATGAACTTTTTTTCCAGTTTAAGATCAAATAACATAAACTAAAATAGAAAGTATTTTTTATCTACCACATTAACAAAGAATGAGATAGAGCAACAATATCCTTTTAATTACGGGGATATGAGAAAACATACGTATGTGTGTATGCACACACTCACAAATCCTTTATATTCTTTGGACTAGTAGCTATGTTTGTATAATAATGTTTATCACATTTTAGTTTACAGTATGTATTAATAAAAAATAAATGAAAAATCAATAATGTGGATGGGTAAAACAATTTGGTACACTCATACTATGTAATAACAAGCAGACACTCAGAATATGATGAAAATTTCATCTATGAAATTGGAAATGGTTCACAAAATATATGACAAAATCAAATTACTAATCAATATGTGCAGTACAATCCACTTTTGGGAAAAATAAATTATGTGTGTGTTGAAAAAACTAAGGAAAATAATAATAAAAGGTTTAGAGTAATTATCTTTGTACAATCAGAATAAATCAATTTAAAAAGTGTTTTGTATTAAATTTGTAGTTGGAAAGTTTGTTTTGCTCTTGACAAATAGGTAAGAATGATATGTAATGATCCCATCACTATTTGCTGTATTTTCATTTATATTTTGGAAGTTTTAAAATAAATTGTCTAAAATCCAGACTAATGAATTTCACTGATGAAAAATCCTTGAGGTTTTTTTTTTTTTTTTTTCTGTACTGGGGATTGAAGCACGGTCACTCTACCACTGAAATACAACCCTAGCACTTTTTATTTATTTTGAGATAGGAGCTCCTTAAATTGCCCAGGCTAGCCTTGAACTTGTGATCCTCCTGCCTCAGCCTCCCAAGTCACTGGGATTAGAGGCATGCTCTGCCTCACTCAGCTGACAAAATCTTTAAAGTTAACAAATACATAGTTAAGCTTAGTCCTAAGAACAAAATTTTAATTAAATCCAAATTTATGAGGCTTTATAGTCAAAGTTGCTTTTAAAAAAAGAGCATGTCTCCCAGTGCCTAGTGACATAAAAAGTGCTAGGGAAAATGTTATTTGAAATAATACATCATAGCCACTAATGGTTTAAAAAAAAAAAAAAGGAACATTTGTTCCCTACTCCCCAAAGTAGTGAAAATTGCTGTAGAGCTTTTAGAAAAGAAGAGAAAAAAAATGACACCATAATCAGGTATTCTCGAGCAAGGCATTTGGGAATATACATGTCATTTTAAGAAAAAAAAAAAAAAAAAAAGAAAAAGGAACCTAGAAAGGACATGGGCCAGGTACAGTGCTATTAGTCTCATAAAATGTGCTGTTTAAATATTCACAGAAATCAAGGAAGCAAGTATCCTTGTTTCTCTTTTATAAGAGAATCCAATTATTACTCCCAGAGATCTGAAAAGCTAGATTTTAAGAAGGACAAGAATCTGTCTTCAAAACAATCATTTCCAGATAATTATATTTCCTGGTTCATATCCTGAAAAAAATTGTCATTCCATGTTGAAGGAATATGCATATGTTTACTTTCACTTCTCTGACATTCATATTTCTCATATAGGAAAAACTGCTTGTATTTGAGTAAATAATGTCATTTATTTTGTTTAGTTTTGTTTTATTTAGTTTTGATATGGCTACACTTCCACTCATATGCTGTTATATAAGTCTATAATCATGTCCATGTTCATAATCTGCATAAACTGCCCAATTTTCATTCACTCATTGTATGTTTCTGGTATACACATACACATGTATGTAATAAGGAATAAAGAAAAAACCCTAGTGTTTACTGAGCCATGTTACATTTGTTTTAACATTTAATTTCCATCATAGTTATTATTCTAAAGAGGTTAAATAATTACATAAAAGTCACTCTGCCGATATGTTTTGGAACCAACTGAAAACAAATTGTCTACCTCCAAAATTTATCTGCTTTCCACTATAAGAGATTTGATTATGCTTCACTTTATACTAACTTACTTTTGGGTTTTGTGCCCCCTGCTGTTCATTGTCTGTAGCTCACCTGTGAAAAGAAAACTAATAGAAAAAGTTTATCCCAAGTATTCTTTTCAAAATAAATAATACTCTAAAAGTATTTTTAGAAATTTGGTATTACATACAAGTATATTAATTTTAAATGTTAATTTATTAATAAAGCACTATATTAATTTTCTTCTTTATAATTAACACAATCATAGATAGTAGAAATATTATGTATTAAATATGAAAAAAGTGACATACAATGAAAATTAAATAATGTAACTTCTTTTTATCTTTCTTGTGACGGCAAAATTTATTAACATGACTGTAAAATGCACAAAATACTAGTAAAAAGACAAAGGCATTTAATTTTTTAGTTCATTATACATACTCACAAATTTTAACATATAGTGTTAAAATTTGTGAGTTACCTTATGTGCATGTATTTAACTTAAGGTGGAGTGCTACATAAAAAGCAGGAAAATAAAGAGCCCATATTCTTTTGGGAGCTTCCCTGCAAAGGTAGGTATCAGACCTACAAAGGGAATATTTTGTAATTTAGCAGGTGAGAGTTTTTGATCTTCCATAGTCCTTTCAGTTTTGTAACAGTTATTTGAGGTAATGTATTAAATAAGAAATTATCACATACATTACTCCAATGAATTTTTTTTTAATACCTTGAATGACCTATTCATATGTGTAAGAACTTTCAGCTGAATATAGAACTCTAGAAAATCTTCCAGTGTTCCAATAAGTTTTTCTAAAAAAAAACCCTTGCCAGGTTTGATATTTTCATATCAAATATAACTTTGGATTAAGCTATTAAACATTTCAATAATTATGGAGAAAATGTGTTAAGTTTTTTTATTAATTATTAAGCTTTTGTCTAAGTTTTGGAGATGTATGTAGAATTCCTTCACTTATATAATGCTATTTTTTCCTGGTCTCTTCCTTCATGCCTGCCTTCTTCCTTCATAGCTTCTTCTCTCCCTACCATTGTTCATCCACTGGTCTCTTTTTTTAAATATTTATTTTTTAGTTTTAGGTGGACACAACATCTTTATTTTATATTTATGTGGTGCTGAGGATCAAACCCAGCACCTCTTGCATGCTAGATAAGCACTCTATCATACCCTCATTATCAATGCAGACTTCAATACCTGGTTTTCATTCTTATCATGTGTCACTGATTTAAATGGAAATGGCCTAATGCTGGAGTCTAGACTTAATTCTTTGGCTGTTAAAACCTGAAAGTCGTGCTGCTTTCCACAGTAGACTTCTTCCTCTTATATCCATTCACTGATGACTTCTCAGGAAAATCACAATATCTTTTAATTGATACCTATATTCATCTAGGTGCCTCAAGTTAATAGCTGGCATTGTCATTTTCACTTCTCATCCGTATACTCTTTGCACTCCACCAATTCTCTCTTATGTTTTCAGCTATGTGCACTATTCTTTCTTCATGGACACTGCTTACCTTCCTTGTGGCTCTCATATGCATTGCATAGGTTACTGTTAAACTTCTGAACTAATTTCCCTGCCTCTCTTCTTGCCTTCTCTGCTTCCTACCCTCTTCCAAATCTATTTTCCACTCTGTTACTTAGTAATTCTTTTCCAAATCCACGTCATGGTTTGGATATGAAATGTACTCCCCAAACTCACGTGTTGAAGTATTGGTCCTCAGTGTAGCAATGTTCAGATGTGGTGCTCTTGAGAAGAGATTGTATCATGAGGGCTCTGACCTCATCAGTAGATTAATCCACTGAGGGAATAATTATCTGATGGCATCACTGGGAGTAGATAAAAAGTGTAGGAGATAGGGCCCAGTTGGAGGAAGTGGGTCACTTGGGGCATGACCTGAAGTGTATTTCTTGTATTCAGCCCCTTGCTCTTTCATATTCCCAGATGTCATGGTAAATAGCTTCCTTCTTTCATGCTCTTCTGCTATGATATTCTGCCTCACCTCAAGCCCAAAGCAATGCAGACAACTGGCCAGAGACTTAAACCCCTGAAACTGTGAGCCAAAATAAATCTTTCCTCCTTTGTTTTTCTGTTATTTGTCAATGAGACAAAAACTGACTACTAATACATGACATTTGATATTATCTCACCCAACTAAAATCCTTTAGTATCTTTCCATATCTTTATAAAAGACGTAAAAGAAGCTTCATCCTTATTAAGCTCAATATTGAGCTACTATCAAGCAATCTCTTGTATTTTTGTTTTTCTGTAGGATAGAATTAATAGTGTATTCTTGTACTGACTGCTGTTTCATTCCTATATGCCTTTGGATGGGTCTTTCCACCTGCAAAAGAGCCTATCCTAAAAGTGGGCAAATTTTTTATTCTTGAGCATCCTGCTCAGACATTATGTCTTATACAAATTGTCCTGTGATCCCTTTTCTTCTCCCACCATTCAACAAAATTCTGTATTTCTTTGTAGTGTTTTGATATCCTGTAAACACTTTCACTACATATACTTCCCTCTTGTTTTAATTATTTGTTTGTAGGCACTATTATTAGACTATCATTCTCTTGTTAATTGTGTATCAGCTATAATAGTCTTACTTCAGTTTCTCTTTGTGTCCTCAATAGCACATAATGAGCACAGGTTTTAATTTTTTTTTTTTGCTTAGCTGAGCTTAACTGAATAAAACCAACTATTATAGTATTTAATACATTGCTATCCAATAATTCCTATATATTTATTTATGGAGTATATAGTCCAGATCCCCAGTGGTCTCTTGAAACTGCAAAAATCATTGGATCCTATGTATACTGTTTTTTCTTATATATACATTTCTATGATGAAGTTTAATTTATAAATTAGGCACAGTAAGATATTGCTACTACTAATAAATTAGAAGAGTTATAAGAACATACTGTAAAATTTTCAGAATCATTACTCTTGTGCTTTGGAACCATTATTAAGAAAAATAAAGGTTATTTGAGAACAAGCCCTGTGATACTGAAATAGACCATCTGGTGAGACAGACACTGATTAATGGGCATGTAGGCTGTATAGCATGGATACACTGGACAAAGGGATGATTCATGTCTTGGGTGGAATACAGCAGAGCATTGCAGAAATTCCTGTTGTTCAAAACAACATGAATTTGAAACTTATAAATTATTTCTGGAATTTTTCTTTTAATATCTTTTTGTTGGGGGGTGGCACGTACCAGGGATTGAATTCAGGGGCACTCAGCTACTGAACCACATCCTCAGCCCTATTTTGTATTTTATTTAGAGACAAAGTCTCACTGAGTTGCTTAGCGCCTTGCTTTTGCTGAGGCTGGTTTTGAACTTGTGATCCTCTTGTCTCAGCCTCCTGAGCTCTGGGATTACAGGTGTGCAGCACCGTGCATGGCCTTCTTTTAGTATCTTTAGATCACTGTTGACCATGGGTAAACTGAAATTGTGGGAAGCAAAACTATGAATAATTCTAACTACTATAATAATTAAAAGTTGTGTGTACACTCTCCGTAAATTGCTTTGTAATTCTTTGGGGACTAAATGAGAAGTACTCTATTGGTCAGGGTTAATAAGGAGACAACTTGGTAAAGACTACAGAGTGCTACCTCTTCAGTTTTTCTTGAACTGAAGACTTTCAGTTGCACCTAGATTTAAGACAAAGTAACTTTATTATAGCAGATGGATAATCCAATTGGAGCTGTCTATTTGCATATTCAGACCCTCACTAGACAGTACATACCAGAAGAGTGAATGGGTAACTGTAAGTATGTATGCACACACGAGAGCTCATGCTATGAGCTATGTACTTTGTAGACTGAGTTTAAGTAAAATGAAAATTTGTGAATAAAATGCTACTTACAAATACTAACACCTGTGAACTGTGAATTGTTCTTCTGAGATTCCTATTTTCGCTCTTCCTTTTCTTTCATCCATTCACCAAGTCTTTTTTTTCGGGGGGGGGGGTGATATGGAGATGGTGAAGAGGCAAAGCAGATATCCACTTAGGGCAAAAAAAGCAACGAAGACAAATTACAGATTTTAAAAGAACAAAAATACCACAAACAAAAAATTCAGAAAAGTATTTTAAATTCATTGCCTGAAACATCACTAAATCAGAAAAGTATTTTAAATTCATTGTCTGAAACATCACTGTTTTTTCCTTTACTTTTAGCTTTAAAATTTTTGATTGCCTTATCATTTGACAATTTTGTAACACTTTGTCTCTAATGAGAATGGATAATTTAGTATTCCACTCAAGCAAAGTTATTAAGTTTGGAAAATTTGATTTTCAGTTTGTTCACATGTTATTTGCCAATAATAATGTCAATTTTTAGTATTGCTAAATTTGGGAAATTCTGTCATAAATTTCTTGTGTGAGCTTTCATTTCAAGCACTTTAAGTCTTCTTAGGCATTAACAACCCTGAGTGCTTTCTAAATTGCTAAGACTCATTATCTGTTGTCAAGTTCTTGTTTTAAAGAACTTCTTGTATTATTTCATTACCTTATAGATGCCAATATTTCTAGTTTCAATGTATTTATGTGGTTCATTTTCCTTCATCAATTATAAAAATTTTGAGTCTATTATTTTTATTTAAAAATTTCTTTTTCCCTCAATAAATTACTGATTTTAGCTTTACCTGATTTTTTTGCAGTAATATTTTTGTCAAAATGATTTCTATTAATTTCATACAGTAATACAAAATGATTTTATTATATAATGTAAAATATGACGCATTGTTAAATATATTCCCAAAGAAGAAAATCATCTATTTTAACTAGATTGATGAGAATTGAATCCTGAGCTTACGATTGATTTTCTACAGCTGGGGCTGGATGAATATATTTGACTCCACTGTCCACTGCCTTCAGGCACCTTATTCCACAGAGCACATTCTCATCAAGATTACATCACCTGATGCTTCCCTGTAGGCCAGGTGAGTCGTCTCAATGGATGCCATGAGTGTTCCTGGGAGCCATTTCTACACTGAGACAGCTAACAAGAACCTGAGCACATGTGGAAGTGCTTGTGAAATGCCACAGTTTTAAATGCTAAACCCTATCACATTAGTGTTGCACTTGGGACCCTTCAATATCTCCCAATTTTTTTTTCTAGTAAAATGCAACTTCCTTAGTAATGTCTATAAAACACTATATGGTTTTGGTTTTTACCATTTCTCCAAACTAATCTTCAACATATACCTTTTGCTTTGGCCCAGCCATACTGGTTTTACACTAGTTTCAAGAAAATGCCAAATTTCCTCCCCAGCCCTCACCCAGGCCATCAATGCCTACCATTCCTTTCACTTTAGGATTTTTTCTTATTCTTCAGAGAAATTTTTTCTTTGGTCACCCATTCTAGTCAACCGTTCTTTGCCTTAACATATCCTACTGGTTCTAATCTCCTTTTGGAAGTTGTCTTTTGAGTTCTCTAAATGATTTTTTTCTGGGATGTGTAACATTTTCTTAACATCCCTTTCGTCATGGTCTCATTTATGTAATATGCGTATGATTGGTGTGTATCTATATTCTAATTAATCTATGTAATATGCGTATGACTGGTGTGTATCTATATATGCTATATAGGTGTATTGCTATATATTTTATATGTTTATGTATGATAGTTTTATGCATAACTCAAACATTGTGTGTATAAGTCCCAATTTGAACTCATTTCCTTCCCCAAACCTATTATGCCTCTGGTGTTTCCTATTTTGTGCCATCACCACTGATTTACTTGTTTGCCCAAGTCAGAAACCCAATCACCCTACCTTCTCATTTGCCTCTGTTATCCAATCTGTCACTGAACTATATTGATTTCCCCTCATGAACACCTCCCAGATTTATCCCTTCTTCTTCCTACTTAGCTCTTCATCTTATTTCTTCCTGGAGTGATCGTAAGTGTCTTCCAGGGAAGACTTCAAGTGGCCTGCTTAATTTCGTTGTATCTTTCAGCCTGCTTTCAGAATGATTTTTCAAATATTCAATTTTGATCATGTCAATATTTTAAAATTCTTCAAATATGGGACTTCACTTATTAACAGACGAATTGTAAATTAGGCTGGACATCTGTTTCACGTTCACATCTGATTTCATTTTCCCTAGCACAGTTCACCCAACTCCACTCACTGCACACTAGACAAGCTTTCTTGTTGCACTTGCTCTGCTTTCCCTGTTCTGTTAGCCAACTGCAACCCAAGGGCCAGCGCAGGCATTCTGGCCTCGCACCTGGGCAGGGCCACAGGACCCAGTACTAGGGCCCCGCCCCCGAGGGCTGCCTTTTCCACCCCTGTACCGCCCGCTTGTCCCCCAGAACCGACTCACGGGTGTCCTCAGGAGGGACACTCAAAGATAATGAAAGAAAGAGCAAAAGAATGAGAATGAAGATTGAAAACAAAGGATTTGGATTCGGATGCAGACGCTTCAACTAATTCTAATGGTGGTCCTTCCGGGGCTGTACTCTGTGTGAGGCAGTATTCCTGCCAGATATAAACCCGTGCTCCAACGCCACCCTCCCTGCCCACCTGAATCCCCGCACGTCTCGCCGCGTGGCGGGAAAGCCGGCCCCCGGCAGCTCTGACGGGACCGACTCAGTCGTCAGCGCCCCGCGGCCTGGCTCACAGAGGCGGCCTGGCTCACAGAGGCGGCGTCGCTCGCGAGGTGGCGTCGCTCACAGAGGCTGCCTGGAGCCCGCCGCCCGGCCCGGCGCAGCGCAGCGCAGGCGGCCCGCCTCGCGCCTCCGGGACTGGGGTCGTCCTGAAGGCTGTGGATGCGGGCGCTCCCCGTCCAGGGCCAACCCGTCAGCCGCTCGGAGAGGCCGTCGCCGCCTCCCGCGCACGCCGCGCCGCTCCCGCCCCGCAGGCCCAGCACGCTGGGCCAGCGCGCGCCGTCCGTTTAACGGTTCTGGCCCCTCCGGGGTGCTACCGCCCTCGGGGCCCGGCGCCCCAGGCCCCGCCCCGTGCCCGCCCCGCGCCCCCCCGCAGCCGCCGCAGCCCCTTTCCGCCCCGCCCCCGCCGCGTCCGGGCGCCGCGAGCCGACGCGCGGCGGGAGCCGTTCCCCGACGGGCAGCGGGGCGCTCAGCCGCCGCGTCTGGGCTGAGCGCCGCGACGCCGCTGCCTAAAGTCCTCCCGGATCTTGAGGCGGTAGGTGTCGGCGGAGGATAAGCAACAGCGGGGCGAGAGTGACGGGGCGGGCGGGCGCAGACTCGAGCCCGGCACTGGGAGAGCTGAGGCGAAGGAAAGCGCTGGGGTGGTGGGGCCGGTCGCTGGATCCCCCAAGGTGGGATGTAGAATGGGAAGGGGTGAGCACGTCGGATGAGGGCGAGAGGCAGCGCAGAAGATGGGGAACAGCCGGCTGGGATCCAATGGTCCGGGGACACTGGGGAGGGGGCCACCCAAACAGGTGAATAAGTGCGCAGCTACCTCAGTCTCTGTGCCCCGAGCGGCCCAGGTGCCAGGCTGCTTTCCAGACTTTTTGCTAGCCCCTCCCCCGCCCCAATCCCGCGGCAAAAGATAGGGATTCGGGCAAAGCTACAGAAAAAAAAAAAAAAGACAGTTTTTATTAGGGAACTCACAAACAGCTTTGTCTGGACAGTTTTTTTCCCAGCTGAATGTTAAATAGTGCTTGCACTGAAAAATGCTTTGAAAAAACTTTTATTTACTGAAGTTATAAAGAGAAGGCATGAAAACTGCGATGGAATTTACAGCATTGTGATATTTTGCGTTTTGATTCTTCCTAAATGTCGCAACCAGGCTGTGGAATGCGAGATGACTTTCACCTCCTAAATCGTAATTGTTTTATCTCTTGTTCTATATTTCCTCTGTTACTTATCATCCATCATTTTATAAGTACAGGTAGCGTTTTGTTTTAGGAAATACTAAATTTGTAAAAGTAATGGTTTAAATTGAGGTTAAATCTTATCTGTTATCACACAAGAAATATACACAAGGTAAATGAAAATGATCTTATTTGTTAATGTAGCAGAACCATCAGCACTTTCCAAAGAAGTCAGAATTAATTTATTTTTAAAATTCTCAGTGCTGGGTTTCAAGCCCAGGGCCTTGTGCGTGTTAAGCAAGCACTTTACTACTGAGCTACACCTCTAGCACTGAGAACCCTAGAAGTTAAATTGGAAAATTTAAGTAGAGTAACCAGCTTCTAAAACCAAGTGCATAGTATATTTCTTATGTCATGACCTCTAATTAGTATGGTAGTCCACTGTAAGGAAAACATAATTACCATATTTATTTAATATTCCAAGAGAAATTATAAATTGAGGAAACAAAGTATTAACATTTTTTTTCAGCAAGACTCTATTCATAAATGTTCCCCTTAATTAATCCATAAATGTAATACCTACATGGAATAATGGATAGTCAAACGTCTTACAAAACAGGCAATTTTAGAGGCAAAGACATGAATTTTGTAGTCATATTTTTCATTTCTAGGCAATTACATAATTAATTGTGTGGCTTTGGGTATGTCTCTTATTTTTCTGAGACTCAGGTCTTTCATTAGTAAAAATGGAACTAGTATTATTTTTTTTCCAAAAGTTAATGTGTGGCTCAAAGTGTAATGAGATAATATAGGTAAGATTTAGCATGTGACAAGATCTAAAAAATATATTTTAATTAAAAGATATGTGCTCATTAATAAGATTGTGTTCAAATTGATCAATTATGTGCTGCTATTCCCATTGTACAGTATTTGAGAAAAATCTAGGTTAATTTAGAATTTCAAAATTGATAGGGCCAATTTTCTTAAAACAGAAAAGGAACCTAAGATATAATTGGTATTGCCCTATGTGCAATAGCAACTACAACTTAAGTTTCCTGACTGATGTTCCTGACCAATATTCTCTTCACACAACTTGGCCTTTTAAGATGATTTGTTAAGTATGGGTGAACTTGGAAAAAAAAAAAAACAACCCAGCAGCCATTTTTGTATTAATACAATGGATATTTTTGATATATTGAGTCAAAATATTTTTTAAAAAACATTATGCCACAAAACTATATATTTACATTTTAAAAAACAACTTTCTGATAGGTCTGTTTGTTTAGCAACTGTTGTCCTTTTTTAGCAGTTAATATCATAAATACCTACTCTAGGTGGTACCAGTAACATTGAGGGGAACTTTGAAGGTGAAGCAGGCAGTAGAGTTTAAGAAGTATTTTGTTTACTGGTTGTGTAGTTCAGTTAAGCCTTTAGGTTATAGTTTGTGGAGTCCTGTCTTGATTATAATTCCATAAATAGGTTTTATAATAATAATTATATCTTGTCAGAATTTTAATTTTTCCATTACCAACAGTATAATGGTATGTACTATGCATTGCAGTCTTCAATTCGTTCTGTGTAATGCCAGTGCTTCTATGCAGGCATAGATTACATTTTTTTAACATAATAAACAGAATATTGTATGGTACTATCTTTTCTAATTTTCTTGATGATGTGGATTCATATATGGGGAGTCCTAGCTGTTTCTTTCCTACAACAAACTGAAAGGTTAGATAACACTAAAAAAGCTTTATTTTTTTTGTTTACTTGTTTTGCAAAATCATATAATAGAGTTCTGTAACACCCCAACCCATGAAAATCCCTAGTTTGAATACTCTGGATTTGCCTTGCTCAGCAACTGGAAAAGACTTTTCAACCTGCAACTCAGTTTCAGCTGAGCAATGAAAAACAAGGAACTGTGTGCCAAAGTACTCTATTCTTTTGTATTCCAATTCACTAGTTTCATAAGGGAAACAGGATGGAAAGTTACTGCATAATAGTAATAGGGTCCTCATTAGAATGGCTAGCATAGCAACATATATTAGATTGCTTTTTTGGTCCTTATTTTAAATATTCCCTTCTACATAGAAAATATGCAGTAAATATTTGTGAGGGCTTTCTTTATACTTATGCTTGTAACTCTTTTTTCACTTCCTGTTACATTAAAATTGTCTTGCCAGTAACTACAGCTTTAGAAGGTTCTTAATAATTATGTTAACCAGTTAACAAACATTACAAAGCTAGGCAGATATTAATTTATTATACTGACTAGCTTATCTCCAAATTTCAGGAAAAGGTTAATTTTCCTGAAATCAATTATCATTGCTAGTTTTCTCATGTCATTTTGAAGTTCATAATTTTAACATTTGGATTATGTATATCCAAAGTTAGGTTTTTAATAGTATATAAAGCATTTCTTGGAACTAAAAGGGAGTTACCCTATATTATGTTGCCCCAGACTTATGATTTGTTGAAGATGATGTAATCATTTAGCTTTACGATTGTTTATTCAAAATTAAGTGAGGTTTTACTTTTGACTTATCTTGATGTACATCAAAATTTAGAAAGTATGTGTCCTACACAGATGCCAGAAAATTTTAGTTATATGGAGAGATATTTAAATTTATGGAGTTCAAAATCAATTATGTTGCAGGTACTAGAATACAAAGATAAATGAGGTATATAGTTTCTGTGGAGTCAGATAACTCTTATCTAATCAAATAGGCATGAAGTGTATTTACTATGGTATATTTTAGAGACACTGACAGTGGAGGATGAAAATAAGGAAAGAGAAATTACTATTTTACTATTAACTATTTTTTAAGAATTAGAGAACTTCATGTAAACTATTTAATGTTACCTGTTGAGATATGAAGACATTTCTTAGGAAATAGCTTGAATTTGACCTTGGTCTTTAAGAATGAATAGTTATTTGGGAGAAGAACAGCAGGGAAGATGGGGGAACTCCAGACAGAACTTAAGTTTTCAGCTATATGTAAACCAAAATAACATTAACAATTTTTGAACATCCACTGTGTACTAGACACTGTGCTGCACACTGGAGACATGAACTGTAATTTAACTTATGTAGAAAGTACCATATTAAAAGAGGATACAGGGTTGTTTTGTGAGATATAAAAAGATACTTATCCAGAGCTTGAGCAGGCTATCCTGGGTGTGAAATGGAGAGAGAGATTTGTGGATAGTTAGATTGTAGAGTGATATCAAGAAGCATGGGTATGAGCATACTCCTCACTTTCTAGATTCTTGACCCTTGGGTAAATTATCTTATTTCTCTAAGCCTTATCTGTAAATTGAAGATAGTAATATTACCAAATGTTGACTGAATTCTTATTATGTTTCAAGTGTTGTATTAATTGCTTTTTGTTATATGTGTTTCAGTTTTTCATCGATGTGACCAAAATACCCAACGTAAACAATTTAGAGGAGGGAAAGTTTATTGGGGGCTCATGGTTTGAGTTCATAGATTATATAGACTCCATTGCTCTAGGCTTCACCTAGGGCATTATGGGGGAAGGGTCTAGGGGAGAAAAACTGCTCAGCTCTCAGCAGGGTCCGGAAGCAAGGATCCTGCAGGGCAAATGAATCCTTTCAGGGTAAAACCCCAGTGATCCACCTCCTCCAGCCGTGCTCCACCTGCCTGCAGTTACCACTTAGTCCATTCAAACTAGGACAAAACTGATTAGGTTATAACTCTCTAATCATTTTACCTTTTACTTTTCTTGCAGTTCATAGGAGCTTTGGGGAAACACTTCATATTCAAACTATACAATATTAATTAGCCTTCACATCAAGCCTAGGGGAGACTATCTATATGTTATCTATAGTTATATAATTAGGTGATAGAGCCATGTTATGAACCCAGGTAGGGTTGAGATGAAACGTGACCTCTTTTAAGAGTGCCTAGTTTATAGAGCTGTTCTGAGTAAGTGGTTTATTGTACATACTTCCCTGGGGATATTACCTGTTTCTGTTATTAATAATCCAGGAGATATTGGTGAACTGAGTTTTCAAAGCAAGAATATGCATGAAGAGGTCATGGTTTAAAGAGAAAAAAAATACTATATTTTACCCATTTGTTCAGGGAACACTTGTTTATTCCTATTGTGGACTCAAGTCTAGGTACTGTGTTAATTGCAGGGGCACAGGTTAATAAATATTGTTTCTGCTTTTTACTTTTGTTTAACATGGAAAACAAAACAAAGAATAGTACAGTGTTCTCTAAATGTTTTGATGTGGATGGGTCTTAAGATGGGTCTTAAGAGTGGAAGCATTTAAATAAATCCATTTAAAAGGTGATCAAAAAGATGAATTAAGAACTACTGTGGAATTAAGAAAGTAGATGTGGAACCAGGTGCAGTGGTGCATGCCTGTAATCCCAGCAGCTGGGGAGGCTAAAGCAGGAGGATGGGTAAGTTCAAAGCCACCTTCAGCAACTTAGTGAGGCCCTGACTCAAAAAATAAAGAAGGCTGGGGATATGGGTAAGTGGTTAAGCACCCCTAGGAAAACAGAGAGAATAGACATGGACATGAAGAAAATGTGTGATATATATTTTGGAAATAAAATGGACAGGTGTCAGAGACTTAATTATGGAATCAGGACTGTGATTTAGACTGTCACATTGAAGGTGTGTATCTTTGCAAAGGGTAATCTAAGAGACTTGATGATAAATTCAATAAATATAGGAGAAGGGGCATATTTGGGGTCAAAGTAACTTGATTTTGGATGTTTTCAATTTGAAGTGCCTATTGCTAATAAATTGAAATAGCATGAGGCAGTTGGAAAAAATGGAGCTAAAACCTGAGCGGTAGGTGGTGAAAGTATTCATTAGATCATGTTTATCATATACATAGGTAGATACAACTATGAAAATAGATGAGATGAGGTAAGAAAAGCCAAATTTAGTCATGTTTCTACATTTAATTGTAGAACAGAAGTGGCAATCAAAGAGATAGGAAATAGCCCCAAAGGATAGACCCAAGAGAAGTTAATTGAGGAAAACGTTTTAAAGAGGGAATGTTCAACTGCTGCAAATGCTCTAAGGATCTGAAGTTATTGCATATCATCTTAAATGCATTTTTGGGTTTGTATTTCCCACTTCTAAAAAAGATCTTCAAATGAGGGTTTTGGTTATTTGTATATATGTAAAACATCTTGATTACATTGTCCAAATAATAAAAATTTGTTTTTCTCCTCTTAAAGTATGGAACCTCAAGGTCTTTGTGACAATGGAAACCAAAAAGTTGATTGGTAAGCCGCTTCAACCAGCAAGACCTGTTCGTCATCTGACTTCTCCACCAGGTGAGTAAATAGTGAACAGTTCATTAAATAGTAGTTTGTTAATGCCTGATTAATGTTTAAAAGACTAAATAATATGTAAAATAATTGTTTGACTTGGATATTTAAAGAAATAATAAAAACTAATGATCTCTGTTTGAGGAGTTACAAGTATTAACAAAAGAAAAAGATTCTTAATCTACCTGTCCACAGTCTACCAGACTAAAAAGGTTAGGAAGAGTAGTAGTCCTTATTGAAAGTAACTGTGTGATTTTTTTTTTTTCTCCTCATGTCTCATTTTCATAGTTAATTACTTACAAATTGTGCCCTGTGATTATTACCATGCAGAGTGGTCACACTGGATAATTAACTTTTTGAAAGATATATCTATATACAAAACAAAAAATAAGCCCAGAAAAATTTAACATAACACAGATTGTTTGGTCATTTCATACTTGTACTCTAATAGAAGTTATGACTGTGCTCAAGTTGCAATATACCTAATTTCAGAAAATCTAAACCAAACAACAATCTAAAATTAAAATGTTCTTTTGCCCTTTAAAAATACTCTTTTGAAATACTCTTTCAAATTCTTGAAATATTTGATATTTAACTACTGAGTTGGAATATTAACATTTTTATTTTATTCATTATTTTTTGCTAGAATGGCTTCTATATTCTAACCTAGGCAATATAAATATAATCTGTGTTTGAATTCTCATTAGTCCATGTGTTTCAACTGAATTAACTGACAACTTAGCAAAGAAAAAAAAATATAACCCCTTTTCATCACTACAAAAATGAAGCAGAAAAAGTAGAAATAGAACCAATTCTTGTCTCTTGTTCGTTCTCTCATCCTTGGTTCCTAAAAGGCAGATTATCTCCATTTTACTCGATTTCCTCTTAATATAGTTGTGATTCAGGATGGACAAATGAAATTAATGTTTTTCTTGGACCATAGCTTCAAAATGCTGAAACTATGTCCTTCTAGTGCACTAGATGCAGTTGTATAAGGTCAAATCTCAGGTTTTACCTTAAAGGAAAGAAGGCATAACACCATTGGCAGCACCTCCTTTCTGTCACCAATTTCACCAGCACTCCTCTCTCTTTCTCTCCATCTCTGCAGATCTAGGTCACCAATCTCTTCCAAGGCTGTTACATAGGTGAATGTGAAGGGACATGGAAAGGGCAGGTACCCCTGATCTCTCATTTAACTATAATCCTCTTAATTTCAGTCAGTGAAATTAGGGGCTTATTAAATAGAAAATTTAGTAAATCAGAAATTAAGTTTCACCTTTCTCAACACACTTCCCTACTCTCTGAACAACTTAGGTCCCCAGGGAAATCTTGTACTTTTTCTGCAAGACTTATATTGAATTATATCCTTTTGACAAGCCTTCCTGATAACTGCAAACCATCTCTGCTCTCCGCCCTAGTACCTTTTCTAAATATCACATAACTTACCATATATCAAATTATAATCATTTTTTTATGAGTTTATCTTTTAAAGTGAGACCTTTTATCTTTAAACCCTTTTCATACTTGTATACCTGTCCACTAAAACAGAGGCTGACACTTCATAGGGTTAAATAAATATTTGTTGAATAGATGAACTATCAGAAAACATTTTAAGATAGTGCTGAAGTTATCATAGATACTTAAGCGTTTTAGGTGATGTTATGTTATATATTGGCATCATGGATATTTAAAATATTTTTTTTTGCCTCTCCTGACAGGACCAGTGTTTCCTTTCAACTTTCAAAATGAATATCCATGCAACACTCAGTGCTTACAAAGTGGAGTTAGCAGAGTAAGTCTTTAGAAATTTTAATAAACATGAGCCTGGGAATGTAGCTCAGTGGTGAAGCACATGCTTAATATGCATGAAGCCCTGGGTTCAATTCCTAATGTGTGTGTGAGCGCGTGCACACACACGTACAGAATAAAATTAAGCATTGTAGACTGAAAAGTAACACTTGTTAGATGGCTGTTATGTCAGATTCTGTACAAGGTGATTTATATATTTGTGAAAAGCTCTGATATATTTCAAATATATGCTCAAAATAATATATCATTCTTTTACCTACCACCTATAGTCTTCAAATGTAAACATTTTTGTTGCATTTGTTTTTAAAAATTTTTAAAGAACAATCTAACATAGTTTTAAAACACATTGTATATATATCTTTCACTATCTCATTTCCTTCTCATCCTTCCCAGAAATAACTGTCCTTAGTTTTTTTTTTTTATTCATGAATATATTTGGACTTTTTCTTTGTTTTGTTTAATACTTTTATCTGAATGATATTGTACCCATGTTTGTTTTGCAGGTTTTTCCTTTCCCATTAGTTTATATTAAAAATTTTAATGTTTTGACTAAGTAAAATAGTTATGAAGTATAAAATTGAAAATATACAAATGATATTAGTGAAAAGTTTTCTTTCCTCTAGTCTCTATCCCCATGTCACCTGTTTCCTCTGACCATAAGTAGCCATTTTTATCCAGATAATACCATAAATAAACTGTGCATGGACAAGCATTAGTATATTCATAAATAGAATACTAAGCAACTTTACAATGAAAAGACCAGTTCTATATTTGCTGATATAGAAAAATATTTTAATGTATGGAGAATGTTATCTTATTTTCATTTTCTGTTGAAAGGCATTTGTTTATATTTTACAATAAATAATACAGTGATTATCCATCAACATGTTTCATTTCATACAAGTTTGTGAGATTCCTTGTGGTGTAAAACTAGAGAATTACTGTGTTAAATGTTCTACCTTCATTAGATACTGCCAAATTACTCTGAAAGTGGTTTGTGTGTGCAGAACATGAGAGCTCTGCTCTGATTATTTCATACCCTTACTTTGTTATTGTCAGACTTAACATTTTTTCTTTGTTCAGTGGGTGAGAAATCATTCATTTAATTTGAACATTTAGATTTATTTTTTTGTGTGAATTACCAATTCATTTTATTCACCCATTTTTCTTGTGTTGCTTAATTCTTAATTTATTTTATTGTTCTTATATGCACAGCAAAATATTTTCTTTGTGAGGAATCTGGTCTGTGAAAGAGTAATTTTCTTTGTGTGTATGAGTTTGTGAGTCTTTGAGAACGTACACTAGAAAGTCATGTTTATTTTTGTTATTTCCAATACAAAGAATAGTGTGCCTTATGTCATAGGCCCTCTGTATTAAATAAATGTACTCAACAGGGCCATTGCTACCCATTTGGTATGTACAGTGCAAGAACTAGAGCAAGTACAAAAATTATAAAAAAATGCAGATTTTATTAGAATATGATAGTTTGTTCCCACCTGCTAAAAAGTCTACATTAGTGCTGTGAAAGGTGCCCTTGTAGATGTACCACCACCTACACATGGTAGTCTCAAGTTTCAAAACCTAGCTCAAATCTTTTTTATATGTATGTTTTTGCTTGTCTTGCCTGTAACATGGCAATCATATTTTCCTTATCACTTACATGATAATTACATAATCATTATGATAATTAACCAAGATAACATATAATTACTTTATAAAAGTTTTTTAAATTTACTCTTTTACTTGCTGTGAAAGATTTTGAATGATCAATATTTTCATTTTTTAATGTGTGCACACATGACAAAATAGTTTTTACCTTTGAGTTTGATTTTAGGTCTTATATTTGAGTAAATGTTATAAAGTTACTGAAATGTTCATCTGCTAAAATTTTCAGATGTATGAAATTTTTCATGCATAAAATGTCCTATTAGAGTTAATTATATTTGAGAGTCAGAAATAACTTTGGGGAACCTAAATCTCTGGCATTTCCTATTTTTTCCCATCTCTGTTTAAAAATAAATTTAAAAACCTGCTAATGTTTTCTTTTTTTCTGATAACTTATTTTGATGTCTTAGTGATGGAGAATTATCTTCTTAATTTTTGTTTTGTCATAGGGATAGATAATTAGTCCTGCTTTTAGGCACTGCTCCTTAGGTAGCAAGGAATAGTTTATAACTTGTCAAGAGAGTAATTAGAGCAAAGATGTTCATTTTTCAGTATAGATGTCTCTAAAGAAATCACCTTAGTGAATTATCATAGTTAGGACTATTTGTAAACTGATTTTTGCAGTACACAAGGAGGTCATCTCTTAGGGATAGGATTGTGTTGACTATGGTTTTGAAACTGGTTTATAAGAAGAGAACTATTTATTTTACAATGAGCAATCTTGTTTTGTCTTCTGAGAGCAATCTCTTTTTGTTATAACTTGCTTCTAGTTAGATTTACAGGAAGATAAATTGTAATCAGAATGTTTCTTAATGGGCATGTAATCAGAAAAACAACAGTTAAAAATGAATCTTTCAAATCTCAATCAATTAATTTATCCAATCTCACAATGAAGATAGTATTTTAAGGATGGCCAGGAAACACTGGATTTAGACCTCCCTCCCCTCAGTGTTTCTGTTTGTTTTTTTTTTGTTGTTGTTGTTTTTCTTTTTTTGGTACTGGGGATTGAACCTCAGGAACATTCAACCACTGAACTACATCCCAGCCCTGTTTTGTATTTTATTTAAAGACAGGGTCTCACTAAGTTGTTTAGTGTCTTGCTGTTGTTGAGGCTGGCTTTGAACCTCCAATCCTCCTGTCTCAGTCTCCCCAACTGCTGGGATTACAGTTGTGTACCCCTGTGCCTAGCATATGATTTTCTTTTCTTCAATGAATGAACCAGTTTTTATTTCTCCTATTTCCAAGGTGTTATAGGAAACAGTTCATGTGCTTATAAACTGACATAGACATCTCTTTTGCATGAGATCAAAAAAGTAAACATTCTAGTAGTTTTGCAGGGTTTTGTGAATAACATTGTGTTTTTCCAATCAATTAAAATATTGTAATGACTTTGGAACTATTTATGATTTCATAATTCATCTTTGAGCTACCTTTCAAAAATAACCAAGATTATAGCAAAAATTGTTAAATATATTTTGAAAGATGTTTTTGTTATTCATTTTTATTAAGTAAATCTATAGTGGTTGCCTATTCTTTGGTTCCAGATATTCCTCAACGAATATTTTGATTATTGGGAAAACATTTTGGAGTGGTAAAAACAGATTATATAAGTTTAAAAAATGTATGTACTTCTTGTTCAACAGTGTAAGACGAATGGAATGCAAGCCTTTTCTCAAGGTCTTAATGAACAGCAGCAACATCAGTCTCCAGTTAAGAAAGGTAAAATTTTACCATAATTCTTACATTTTATCATAGACTATCTTAGTATTCATTAAAGCTGACACTACTTTTTTGCATACCTGTATATACCTATGTATATAAAAAATTTTGTTATATTTTTTCAATTGGTTTTACAGCCTAGAAGGAGACCAGAATAACAATGGCTTAAACTAGATGGAAATTTATTTGATCTATCCTGTAAAATTGCAAGCTGGTGTATAGGCTCTGCTCTGTAGAGTATAACTTCTGCCCCAGTGTTTTCTTATTTCTATGCCATCCTCAACAAGTGGCTTCCTTTGCTTTGTCCAAGGTAACTGAATCTGCTCCCAACTTTGTGTTTCCTTTCTAGTCATCTGGAAGGAGAAAAGGGGAAGAAAGTTTTCCTTAAGAGTGCAGCACAGAAATTACATGTATTACTTCTCCTTATATCCCATTTCCATGTTCAGCCATGCTGTACCTAGCAACAAAACAGATAGGAAAAAATAAAAAGTATAAAAAAGGTTCTATTAGATTTCACTTATAGTATTTACTTCTGAATTTCTAAATGAAACTTTTAAAATTATTATTTCCAAATTTCTCCATTTTTGATATTGTATAGTGATGTCAGATCTTCATAAATGAAAACTTAGTTCTTCCATACCAACCCTTTACTTCTTCATCCTTCCATTCCCCCTCCCCACCATATAGATATTTCAAAGTTTTAGTTAAAGTGTTAACCACTCTTTATATTATTGTAACTATGTAAATACAGTTGTTTAGCCATCAAGTGCATATCTCTTTTCTTATGCAAGCCTTAATTTTTTTCTAGAGTTAACATTTGCTATTGCTAACTTTTTTCTTCAAATGCTCCAACAACTCTCCCACTTTTCTATAATATTTGTGCTGAAGTTTATCAGTTCTTCTTTTTCCTCTAGAGGGAACATTTTCTTATAAAATTCTCCATTATTCTGTTCCAGTATGGAGTATCTATACTGCAATAATGCTTTGTAGTAGTTGTAGAATAGACTTTTACTATTGTCTTGGGATATACCTGTATAAATATTTTCTTTTTCCTTTTTGTTAAATTGAAGTAAAATTTGCCATTTTAACCATATAAAATGTTCAATTCAATGACTTTTGACACATTTACAATATGCAACTATCACTGCTGTCTAATTCTAGGACTTTTACCATTCTCAAAACAAAACAAACAAACAAAAAAACACCTCATTCCCATTAAGTAATTACTCCTGACTCTGCTCTGCCTAGGTACTGACAAACACTATTCATTTCTGTCTCTAGATTAACTTATTGTGGGCTCATATAAAAAGAATTATACAAACTTGGGCCATTGCATCTAGCTTCTTTACTTCTATTGTATGAATTATATTACATTTTGTTTGTTACTCAGTTGATGAATATTTGGGTTGTTTTCACTATGAACATTTGTATACAAGTTTTTGATAACAGTTTTTATTTGGGGTATGTATCTAGAAACAGACTTACTAAATCATATGGTAATTTTGTGTTTAATTTTTTGAGGCACTGTTAAAATATTTTCCACAATGGCTATGTAGTTTCTATGTCCAGCAAACACAATACTAGGCTTCTAATTTCCTTACATTATTGTTTTCTCTTTTTAAAAATTTTGCCATCCCTTTTTCGGAGAGGAGGTATATCTCATTGTGGTTTTTGATTTTCATTTCTTTAGTAATGGATGATATTGGATGTAATTTCATGTGTTTATTGGCACTTGTATTTCATCTGTGGAATAAAGGTCTTTTAAAGTCCTCTGACAGTATTTTAATTTGTCAAAGGTTGTTTGTCATTTTGTCACTGGTTTCTAAGGGTTCTTGACATTAGACTATTATCTTTTCTTCTCTCTTCCTCCCTCTCCCTGATACCCATATCCCCTATGCCCCCGAGCCCTGTGTGCAATATATTCATTCTGAAATACTAATCACATAAAGATTTGCAGATTTTTCTTCTGTATTGGAACTCGTCCTTTCATTTTCTTCATACTCTCTTTTAATATACAACATTTTAAACCTTGATGAAGCCTGATTTATCTATTTTTATTCTTTTGTTGCTTATGCTTTTAATGTCATATCTAAGAAATCATTGAAAAATCTCAAGTCAGGAAGACCTATTTTCTTCTTAAGTTTTATAGATTTTTTTTTAGATCTCATGCTTAGGTCTTGATCCACTTTGAATTAATTTTTATATATCCTCAGAGAGAATAAGTGCAGCCTCTTTTATGTGGATACACAGTAGTCCTATGACCACTTGTTAAAGGTACTTTTCTTTTTCCATTGAGTGGTTTGGAACCTTTGTTGAAAAACCTGTTGGCATTGGAATAGGTGTTTATTCCTGAGCTTTCACTTCTGTTCCCTTGTTCTGTTCCCTTGTTCTGTTCCCTTGTTCTATATATCTGCTATTGTGCTAGTACTGTTTTAATTATTGTAACCTTGTGGTAGGTTTTGATATTAGAAAATACAAATCCTCCAGCTTTGTTCAAGATTGTTTTGGTCATTTGGCAGTTTTTGCAATTCCATGTAAGTTTTTAGGATTAGCTTTTCTATTTGTGAAATAGGCCATGACATCTTGATATAGGTATGGCATTGAACCTATAGGTCACTTTGAGAGAAATGTTCCCATCTTAACAGTATTAACATTTTACATTACACAAAACAGATGTGTTTTTATTTAGTTCTTTGATTTCTTAGTAAAGTTTTACAGTTTTTAGTGTATGAGCCTCATATCTCCTTGGTTAAATTTATCCCTAAGTATTATAGTCAATATGTTTTTGAAGCTGTTACAAATGGAATTTGATGGGGGGCGGATTGTTCACTGATAATGTAATATAAACTTATTTTACTTGGGGATATTGCTATTAATTTATGGAAATAAAAATGTAAGAATATTAACTTTTCATTGTATGCTGTATTAGTCAGCACCCTATCATTATAACAAAATAACTGAGATAATCCTATAAAGAAAACATATTTATTTACAATTTGTATATGGGGGGGTGTTCTAATCCATAATTATTTGGCCTTGTTGTGTTTGGACTATTGGAGGTGCCAGATGACAGTATTGGACAACATTCGATGGAGTAAACTGCTCACTTCATGATCAGGGAGAGAAAGAGGAAAAGGAAGAGAGGCCAGCATAGCATAATCCTCTTTCGGAACATGACTCTCCCAAGGACCTTCTAAAGTTTCTACCACCTCCGAGTAATACTGCCCTGAAATAGTGCTACCCTGAAGTATCATTGTTCTTTAACATATGAACTTCGGAAGGAAACATATCTTAACCATAGCATGTGCTAAAAAGTTGGGTTATCTAGAAGAAAAAGAAAAAAGTAGTAGAAAAAAATTATTAAAAAAGTTACAAAACTAACTCAAGAATAAATAGAAAAATCTAAATAAACCTATAGCAAGTTGGATGATTAAATCAGTAATTAAAAACCTCCCAATATAGAATAGTCCAGGACCAGATGACTATATTGTGAATTCTGCTAAATATTTATAGAAGAGTTAACATTAATCCTTCTCAAACTTTTCTCAAAAAATTGAAGAGGAAGAAACACTTCCCATTTATCCTGTGAGGCCAGTATTATTCCTGATACCAAAGCATAAAAAGAGAAAACTACAGAAAATATCGCTTTGAAAAAAATATATATATATACAAAAATCATCAGCAAAATAGTAGCAAATAAAAATTACCAACATAATAAAAAGATAATACAACGTGACCAAGTGGGATTATTCTCAGGAATGCAAGGTGAGTCAACATGCAGATTAATAGTAATATATCATATCAACAGAATTCAGGAGGAAAAATGCTTTCATCTCAGTTGATGCAGAAAAGCATTTATGAAATCCAGCACCCTTTTCCAGATAAAACTTCTTAGCAAGTGAAGAGCAGAGGTTCACAAGCAGGGAACAGATGGGAACTTTCTAAATATATAATACAAGGTATATATGAAAACCTAACACTAATATGCTCAGTGGTGAAAGACTGAAGTCTACTTTTTAATATCAAGAGTAAGTGGGGGCTGGGGATGTGGCTCAAGCGGTAGCTTGGTCTGGCATGCATGCGGCCCAGGTTCGATCCTAAGCACCACCTACAAACAAAGATGTTGTATCCGCCAAGAACTAAAAAATAAATATTAAAAAAAATTCTCTCTCTCTCTCTCTCTCTCTAAAAAATAAAGTAGATCCCCCTTTAAAAAAAAAAACAAGAATAAGGGGAGGATGCCCACTTTTACCATTTTTTATTTAACATAATCCAGAAACAATTAAGCAAGAAAAAGAATTAAAAGACATTTAAATTAGAAAGATTGAAGTGAAATTATTTTACTCATATATAATAAAATCCTAAATATAGAAAATACTAAGGAATATTCATTATCAGCTAATAAATTAATTCAACAGCATTGTAGAATTGATTATCATTGTTCGTGATTTTAATAATTGATTTCTCTTTTTTTTTTGTCTTAATCAGACTAGGTAAAGGTTTGACAGTTTTTATCTTTTCAAATAACTATTGGTTTTGTTTATTTTTCCCCTTGTTAACTTTTCTCCAATCTACATTTATTTTCATTCTCATCTTTATTATTTCCTGCGTTCTTTTAGCTTCTGCTTGACTTTGTTTTTCTTTTTCTAGTACTTTAATACATAATATTAGAAATTGCTTTGACATACTTTCTCTTTTCAGTGTAAGCATGTGTAGCTATAAACTTAGCTCTGAGCACTGTTTTGTCTGTATCCTATACATTTTACATATTATGACTATTTTTGTATGTCTCAAGTATTTTTTAAGTTCTCTATTATTTATTCTTTAATCCATTGGTTGTAAGAGGATGTTTAAATATCCACATAATTTTCTCTTTTCCCAGTTTTACTTCTATTAACTGATAACTAATTTCATTTCATTTTTGTCATAGAAGATATTTTATATAATTTCAATCTTTTAAGTGTATTTTTTTAGATGTTGACCTTTATTTTATTCATTTATTTATATGTGGTGCTGACTTGAACCCAGTGCCTCACTCATGCTAGGCAAGCACTCTGCCACCGAGCTACAACCCCAGCCCCTAATTTCAATTTTTTAAAATTTATTGAGTCTGTTTTACAGCCTAACATAGCACAAATGTGTTTTTTCCCTCTCAAAATTCCTGTTGAGACTTAATTTCCCAGTTTGATAGTATTGAAGTGGTAGAGCCTTTAAGAGGGGAGGGGTGAGTAGGTTTTAAGATGTGTTAATGCTATCTCTCTGGACTTCTAGCTCCTGTGGCACTAGATTAGTACTCAAGACAGTAGATTGGAAAAGTGAGCCTGTCATGTCCCCTGCATCCCTTTAATGTATGTGTTCTGGCTATTTGATGCTACCTGCCATCTTCTAATGCAGCCAGGGAGCCCATCCTAGACACCATGCTATTTGGACTTTCCAACCACAGGAATTATGAGCCAAGTAAATGTTTTTCTTTCTGTGTTACCCAGCATCAGATATTCTGCTGTATCAATACAAAATGGACTAAGACACTTAATAAGAATTTGTTTCCTTAAAGCCGCATTGTAATTGTCTTCCACAAATTTTGACATGGTGTATTTAAATTGTCATTCAGTTTAAAATTGCTTTAAATTTCCTTGTCATTTTCTAATGAATTTTTTTAAATGTACAATTTAGTTTACAAGTTATTTGTTTCGAAGTATCTTGTTATTATTGATTTCTAATTCAATTTTGTTTTCAGAGAATATAGTCTATGTTATAGACTATAATATATAGATCGAGCCTCTTAAATTTACTGAGACTTGTATTATGTCCTGGCATATAATTTGTTGACTGTACCGTGTGTACTTGGAAAGAGCTTGAATTTTGCATTTGTTGGTATAGTTTCTTTACATGAAAGTGGTTGATAGTATTTTTCATATTTATCTTTTTACCATTTTTTGTGTCTAGTTCTATAAACTGCTGAAGGGGAGGGGTTTTATATTAATTGATATTAGTGTGAAATTCTTCCCCTTTTATTTCTCTTAATTTTTGCTTTACATGTTTCAAAACTGTTAATGGAACAACAGGTTGTAATTATCTCTTTGTCTGATATTTGTCACTCCTGCCTTGTTATTCCTAGTCTTTGCATTGTTTATCTTTTTACATACACTTTCAATCAAAACATGCCTTTATATCTAATGTGTGTCTCTTGCAGACAGTATACAGTAGGGTCTTCTTTTTTTCATTCACTCTGTTAACCTGTAGCCTACAATGCAATAGTTAATGGTAGGGTTCAGAAAACTCTGGCTTGCAGACCAAATAGCTGTTTGTGTAAATAAAATTTTGTTGAAACAGAGCCACACTTTTTAGGTATGTTATCTACGGCTGCTTTTGTACTAAAAGACAGAATTGAAGTTGTGACAGATTATATGGCCCCCATATTCTAAAATATTTTTTGTCTGACCTCTGACTTAGACCATTAACTTTTGAAACATGATTGCTGATAGAGTTGGATTTAGGCCTAGTACCTTATTATTTGTTTTTTGTTGACATTTTCTGATTTTTATATGGTAGTTTTCCTTTTCTTCTTTCCTGCCTTCTTTTTAAGTGATTAATCTTTTTCAGTTTTATAATCTAGGGTTTATAACATAGCATCTGTGTAATATATAGCATCCAATCTTTCTACTTGTGATTAATATTGTACAATTTCTAGTATATTGGTGATGGTGCAACCTTGTAACCATTTGCAAATCACTTTAGTTCCCCACACTGTATATCTCAGTACTTTGAAAACCATACCTGACCATGTTAGAATTTTTGCTTTCATTAGTAACACATATTTAATAAAATTTAACAAGAAAAATAATAATATGATGAAAATTATTTTTAGTGTCAATTGAGATTATATAGATTCATTAAGGTTCCATTTTGGCAGAATCGAAATTGACCAATGGATGTTACTGCTGTTATGCTTTACTAGACTTTTAGTAGACTTTTAGTAGACTTTTAGACTTTTAGACTTTTACTAGACTTTGAGTAACCATTTGAAAAAAGTCCTACATTACCAATTTACTCAAACAATTTTCTTTCTTTTCTTCCTTAATTACTTAGCTTCTTTTCTAAGTAAAAGGGAAATTAGATGTGGCAAGTGCTTTTCAAACCTTTCTCCTTCTCTTTTGCATAGATGCTATTCATGATTTTATAAAATAATGGATAGTTCAGGGACAATTAGAAAGAAATGAGCAAAATAGTGATCTAGAAGAGTTTTATTTTTTACAACATTACATTTAATGTTTAATATCTACAGAGAGAATTAAATACAGCAGAGATTTCCTGTTGAAGCTCTCAAGTGTTTCCATCTGCAGGAAAAAACCAGACTTTCTGCCTGATCATCCCATTGTACTTCAAAAACCAGTATGTAGTTTCCTGATTTTATATTGTAATATTGTATTCCAAGTATTTGTCTTTAACATTTTCATTTTATCGTATCTGTAGATTTTTAACTTTTCTTGCGGCAAAATATTAGTGGTCCAGCAAAACACAAAAAATCTAAATGTACAAGGTAAAATAAATATCATTGTACTCAAGAACTAGAATGGAATAATTACATTTTGTTAGTGAACTATTTTTCTATTGAAAGATAATGAAAATATCATTCTATATTCTTAAAGTTCTATTTTGGTTTTCAATTAAGTTCTATAATTCACTGTATGATATGAGGTGGGAGGATCAAGTCTTTATTTATTTTTCCCCTCTATGGATATCCAGTCATTCTGGCAATTTTTATTGAAAGGATAGTCTTTTGACACCAATATGGCAATATATGCATGGTCTCTTTGCAGACTTTCTAGTCTGTTGATCAGTTTTTAATGTGGTAAAACAAGTTATACCAGTTTTTATTTCAATGTGTCTTTGCTGTTCTTAGCTCTTTATATTTCTATGTAATGTACCAAATTCCATAAGAATAAATATATGCAATAAATATACATCTTTTAGGATATTTATTAGAAAGGACTTGGCATCACCTGTAGGTTCAGATTGTATCTCCACTCTTGTGTACTGGAAGTTCAATTTGGACAATTCGCTTAATCTTTTTGAGCCACCATTTTGCAATTACAGATAAAGATGTCAACCCCTCCTAGTTAGAATTTAAGTACGAGTGGGCTTAGTATGATACCTCTCATTATGTGATCAGTAAATGATTTCTACCCATTATGGTCTCTACTGATGTTTGACTGAAATTTGACCTTTAAAAAAATGTTCTTATACACTATTTTATACAGGTAAGGGCAACTATGATTCTGTCCTTATTAGACTCACAATATAGGTGTACTGATAATGGCTCAAATATGAGACAGTACTACCTTCTGTTTCCATTTTGGGGATACTAACCCTTGGAAACCATAGTGTTTATCTCCTCAGTAAAAATATTTTTAAAGTTTTATATTGTCATAGTTTATATTAATATTTTGTAATTTAAACTCCATAATAGAGACCTCTTTCTAGTCTTAAAATTAATTCAGTAAATTTTTTAAAAATATTTTGTTATAAATGGACAGAATACCTTTATTTTATTTATATGTGGTGCTCAGGATCAAACCCAGTGCCTCATACATGTGAGGCAAGTGCTCCATCACAGAGCTACAAATTAGTAAATATTTTTAATAATATTGTTCACAAAGGAATATTTGATGAGGAAAAATGTACTTGATGATATTTGAGTCTCCTCACCTATTCATTTAATCCTTGGTCCATAAGAATAAACATAAACACAGTGCTATATAAAATAACTTTTTCATTTTAGACTTTCCAATTTAATAACACTTTTATTTTATAAATAAAAGTTTGACTTACACTTATGAACAAACATACATTAGAATAAAGTTTTCATTTATGCATTAATAACATTTATAAAACTAACTACTACAGAAACCCAAGAACAGATTTGTAATTCAGTTTAATATATTTAAAAATGAATTACATAGGTTTAGTGAAACAGAACTGTTTTTTTTTTTTTTAATTTGACAATTTCAGTTACCTTAATAGTTTCTATAGTAACATGCATTTAGATCTGTAAACACATAAGTGGATTCACAGTATTTGGTTTGATAAACTAATTTGTAAAAACTACTAAGTTAATCTAGTTGATGATTTAACTCTTTCTTCTATATTACAGGAAAACAACCAAAGTTTTAAGTAGCATATTAAGAACAGATGAATATGAAGATAAAGAATTATTCGTTTTATATTTTGGACACCTGAAAATGAAGTGGATCTAGTAACAATAACTGTAATGGACTGTGACAATTCAATTTATTTTTAATTTTGATGGTTGGATATTTGGCTTCTCCTAAAATGAAAAAGAGATATTTTAATCTATAAAGAATTTTCTAATCAGTTTCAGCTTTGCAGGGCGTTTCCTGCAAAAATTGGGAAATAACACTGGAAAGTAGGAATTTGGTTAGTGAAGTGGGAAGACTGTATAATTTGCATGCTACTTGCAATTTTTTGTTTTTCATCACTTGTAATAATGGAATGGAAATGTAAGCTGTAAAGATTCTCAAATATAAAGTATTTGCTACGATGTATATATGGTACATAATTTCTTGTTGCTTTAAAAGTTGCTTTTGTTCTGTTTTGCACTGATTTCCTACCAGCGCTTGAACAGATCATTACATTCTCTCCAGAGGCCTAGAATGATTTGGGGTGGGCAATGTATAGTTGTCAATGACAGGAGGGAGAATTTTTTAAATAGACATTTCTTTTCAAATATATGATTGATGTCTAGGTTTTTGATAATAACATTGTCTTAGATTCGTAATTACTAGCAGAGATTGACAGTTTAAAAACAGTGGTAGTGAATGAAACTGAGGTTGAAAAATAGCTGCTACTGTTTTGGCCATGTGAACAGTGGAAGTTGAGCAATTACAAAATAAAACTGATACTTTTATTTCCAAAAGAGGAAAAATTTAGGCATTTGAAAATAATTGAGGTGTATTAAGTTTCAATTCTATAATTTCTTATAATAAGAACATATATGGATACAGAATTTGGGAGTTTAAACTTTTAATAAGCCTTCTGCAGGTTTTCTACTCTGGATGTTACTGTTATTTAAAAAAAAAAAAAAAGTTTCTCCCAGCATAGTGTCAAAAAATTTGCTGATCTAAAGGTAAGTATAAACTTTCCTTACGCCTATTTTCTCAGATCCCTGGGTCTGTTGATGTTTAAGGCCATCATTTGGCAGAAAATTTATCTTTCTCTAAATGTGAACTCCTAAAACCAGAACCTTTTCTTTAGTGGTTTTTGGGCTTGTTATTCAGATTCAACTTTTAGTCCATAGGTAGGTTTCCCATCTTGCTCTTTCAGTACCCTCTTTTTCATTATTTTGTTCCCCAGAAAAAAGATTGTTTTTTAAATAGGAACAAAATACCCTTCATTAACCATAAATATATTGCTTACTTTTACATGAGATATTTATTCTTAGGGCCCAGTTTTTTTTTTTTATTTGTGTTTTGCCTTACTATTTCCTTTTATACTATAGGTCCAGTACACATGTGTATGTGAACACACATACACACACACACACATCTATACACATATTTACACACTGACAAACATAGAAAAATGTACGTCTAAAAACTGGGGTCAGAATTACCATATAATTAAATTGGTTTGCTTTATTATTTTCCTATTCTCAAGTCCTTTACATTCTAGTTTTAAAAAGCTGATAGAATGTATTCCAATTTGCAATCTAGAGAGTCTTTCTTCTTAGCACTAGTATCAGGCAGAATCCTTTTTAGTCATACTTACCAAGCTACTTTGGAAACTGCCTCAAACCCAAAAGACTTGATATGCTTTTTGAGTTGGATACTGAAATGGACCAACCAAAGCAATGTTTTGATTTGTTATTAATTGTATTTTTGAAACCATTTAAAACAAACATTTTCAAGAAGAGTTTATATGTCAGAAGTCCCTTAAGTTTCAAAGTCTTGATCCTTTCTTACTACGTATAATCAGAGTAAGAGCACAAAGACTGTTTTATTATTGCCTTTGTACATATGTATAACTTGTTTGAATAATCACTGTACATCTCCATTAATGTTGTTCTCTGCTTTGTATATTTATTAAAAGAGTTGAGTCAGGTGTTGTTTCCTAGTGCTTGTCATCTTTAAAACTGACCAGAAAAAAAAAATGACCAGAGACAGACACATACACGTGTGCACATGCATGCATTCTAGTCAAATTTTATATTTATGAAATAAAATTTTAATTTTAATTCACTCTCTTTTTCTTTTGTTTTTCAACAATTAAAAAAAATTCCTTACAGCTTCTTTTCCTGAAGGCCCAGGATTTCAAAGAAATTTGGACTAAGAATAATATAGTTGTATTGCATTTTTACATTATTTTTTTTTTACATTTTTTGTATTGCATTTTTAAGCTGGACTTATGATCAGAATAGGAGATTTTTTTTTACTAAAAAGATTTAATTTCTAAACTTTTGTGGAGAAGGCAATGTAAGATTCATAGTTTCATTGTGGAAATTCTGCCCTGAAATTTTTGTGCTTGTTTTATATTTCCTTTCTATTCATTTGAGTTAAAATTTTATTTTTAAAGCACTGTATTTTGAAATCCTGATTTAAATGTAAATATCTGTTTTTCATAAGAAAAGTTAACAATATGCCATAAAATTCGAGTCAGATTTTGCCAAAGTAAAACTCTTCTGTGCTTGATAATGTTTAACTTATATACAGGGAATTATGAAGCTAATAAATGATACTATTGTGTTATATTACTAATTGCTTGCCTATCTTATCACAGAATTATACACTCATGAAAAACCAGTTTATAACCTGACGCACAAGTAGAGATTCTATAGGTTAAAGCCAAGGTTGTTTTATGCCAATGTACTGACTTTTTAAGTAATGTGAAGAGTATCATAGGATCATGTGTTGGAAATAGAGTAGATGATATTGAAGAATAAGCCTCACCAAGAAAATGTTACTAAAAAATAAATGGCTAGAGCATTGATGTAACCCTTTAATAGTGTAGGGCAATTTGTAAAATCTGTCCTATGAAGTAATATTCTAAAAGTAATGTTTTCAAAGGTTTTTCTTTGTAATTTCTTTTCACGACTTTATATATACTTTTTTCACACATCAGGATTTTGTCACTAGATGACTTTAGGTTGGTAACAATGTAGCAAAGCAATTACCATCAAATACTGAGAATTTTGAAAATTGAGCTAAAATACACACGAATGATACAGATTATACTTCAGAAGAGTGCACTTAAATATATTTAACAAAAAATATACAGTAGATTAACAAACAAAATTTTCTAATTGACACTTTTGATAATAACACTTGTTTTGCACTTGGAACCATAAAGAAAATGTCTAGGAACATCTAATTGTTGTTCAGGACCCACCATGAAGCTGAAAAGAAAAAAAATATAGTTTTTAAAATAATGAAAATAACTTTCACAGCAAAGAAAGTTCAAGTGGTAAAGGGAACATTCCCCCTACCTTTAGTCTGCCTAACTACTTATCTTCCTAGTCACCACTTCCAGACTCCTTCAGTCAAGATTGAATTCCCCATATGTGATCGACATTAGTATCACATCTTTTGGCACTGTGGTGCAGTCCAAAACTTTTTGTTGCATACAAATAAGGCTTGTCTTTGCAATGAGATTATAAATGCCCTGATGATAAAATCATATTGCTATTTTAATCTACCCAATACTGACAGAATTAGGAAAGATACTTGTATATGTAATTTCAGAAAATCGAGTTTAAGCAAGTGAAAATGTTATAAGTAATATTTTTAGTATATTTTTATTTTAACATTGGAAATGTTTTCCCCAATGAATATAAATATTCCAAAGACAAACCCAAAGCAAAGAAGCACGGTTGGTGGAATGATATGAGAAACACAAATAGAAAGGAATGAAATGTGCTTTTGAAGCTACGTAAGTAATTTGCTGGCAATGGGATTTTGCTTTCTTATATATCCTCTTGTCTCATAACTACAGACCTTTTTCTTTTGCCAAGGAATATTCTGCCCCACAGACTGAGTTTTCAAGCCCCCCCGCTTTTTTTTCTGAGTGGTTTGTGATAGCTAATGTACCTGTACTGCTGTATTCCCGTTTGATTCATTTGACAGCATTTTGCATTTGAGTGTTCATATACATATATTTTCATTTACATTTTTATATCTGGATGCAGTCTGGTTTAGTTGCCTTATTTCTTGATATGTATCTTAGGTAAACTAGTAATCTAATTAAAAAGCTATCGTATTAAAAGTCATAATTCTGAATTAAAAATAAAATCTCTTGTGTTTTTAAATGTAATTTTTTTCTTTTGGATTTTAATTTTGAGTCTAAATATGTGGAGGGTAATATATATTTTGTTTTTATTAACCTTAAAAACCATACATCACATAAAATGTACAAAACTGGTTATTAAAAATAGTATTAAAAATCAAGGCAATTGAAACCCATAACTAATGTTTATGTGTGAATTCTAGATTTTTGTACAGGGACGTGTCCTGCTGTTGTAGCCATAGAACTTTAATTTAGTTGGGCACTGGGATGCCCTCCTATAATCCCAGTGGCTCAGGAGGCTGAGGCAGGAGGATTGCAAGTTCAAAGCCAGCCTCAGCAAAAGCAAGATGCTAAGCAACTCCCTGAGACCCTGATGACTTGAGAGAAATAAAATACAAAATAGGGCTGGGGATGTGGTTAGTGGTCAAGTGCCCCTGAGTTCAATCCCTGGTACACACCCCAAAACAAAACAAAAATCTTTAATTTGAAAATAGAGTGGACTGCCCCATTAAATGTTAGTCTTGTTGAGTTAGATTTAAAAATTGTGTTAGAAAAGCCTGACATTTTTGATCTATATCAAATTCCAGTTATCATTGTTGAAATTGACGGGATATGAAAATAAATGCATCAAATTTTACTGAATTTTGTTCAGAGAACAAGAATTGATCCAGTTTTATTTGTGCTCAGTTTTTCTAAGGAAATTGAAAGAGGATGGAATTTATGAACCACTGACTAATAATACACAGAAAGTTAATCCAAGGTAATGATGAAGTGACTGAAATTGGGCCAGAAAAAAATCAGATTACTCTGCATTTACAATAATTGCAAATAACATCCCCCTCAACTGTTAACTCAATAGCCTCCCTTCCTATACTCTTTTTCTACTTGATTTGTGTTCAGGTGTTTTCTGATCTAGAAGGACTTAGAACACCATTAAGAACAATCTTTGTCCCTTCTTTCTGTTTTGCTGAACCATTGGTTTCAGGATTGAGAGAGCTGAAAAATGAATATAATGGCAGATACAAAAATGACAAATGTAGAACTTCTGGGAAATTTTTTTTGCCAAAAAAACCAGTGCATTTATGATTATGTCAAAGTCCATATTCATTCCTTCACTTAGGAAGCATCCTTGTTTTTGTGCTATACACAGTACTAATACTGTACTAGAATAGGTGATATGAAGATAAATAGGATATAGATCTAGTTTTCCTGCATTCTTTTACAAAGGCTGCAGCAGTCATGTTTACAGATTTAATTTGTGTTCTAGGCCTTTGAAAATCCCCACTTAGAACAGACTGTTCAAGCTGGAATAAGCTAAAGCTAAGCTAAAGCTTTCTTTAATAAATTAAAGGCAGTCACTGAAATCTGTTCCTTAATAATTTGCAGCTTTGCCCACCTGCAACCTTTCTTCAAGTTGTGGTGCCCTTTAATAGAAACTGCATGAGTCAAAGTGTCCATTCAGCCATGTCAGACATTTTAACCATATTTATAACTTTCTTATTGGAGGATTAAATTTCATCTCTAAAGTGAGGGAAAATTCTACAAGCCTACCATTTTCTAGCCAGATAGACCCATGCTTAAGAACCAGAGTAAATGCACTCCTAGCTCAGGCTCAAACTATAAGAGCCAATGTGCAGCCACTCACATCTGATCTCCTTGTATCCTCACCCAGCTCTAATTCCAGATTTGTTTGTTCCCCAATTCATCAAAATCTGTCATTTAAAATTCTTGCCACTCTATTAAAATTACTCTTGTAAACCATATTTTGTCAAATTCCATCTTCAGCCCTGTTTTCTCAATCACTCTACATGCTCCCAAGGAGCACGTAAACTTGCATTTCACTCTTCTATTAACAGCTTTTTTTCTTTTCTTTTTTTTTTTGGTACTGGGGATTGAACCCAGGGGCACTCAACCTCTAAGCCACATCCCCAGGCCCCCCCCCCCCTTTTTTAAATTCTATTTGGAGACAGGGTCTCACTGAGTTGCTTAGGGCCTTGCTAAATTGCTAAGGCTGGCTTTGAACTCGAGATCCTCCTCCTCATCTCCCGAGCAGATGGGATTACAGGTGTGCACCACCGCACCCAGCCTATTGACATCTATTATTACTCCATCTATTCTCCCCCTTTGATTGGTGCTCCTCAGTCTTCTGAATAAAGGAGGTTTTTCTTTCTCTACCAGCCTTTTACAGAAAGGCATTTTCTCAGATTTCTCTTAGATATTTTGTTTTTAGTCACACACCTTCTCACCACAACTGGAATAAGCTAAAGCTAAGGCTTCAACATTCAGTCTTGTGGTTAACTTGTGAAAAACTATCTGCAGGTGAAGTCCCAAACTTTCCAGTAGCACCTAGTTTGGGTGCTCTTCTTTCCTGGGACAGATCATTGCCCTGATTAATTTTTCTTTGCCCCATGATGTCCGTCTGTCTTTGTTCCCATCAGATAATTATGACTATTGTCTGTCTCAGAAATTTTCAATGGCTCTAATTACTGTTCAGATACTTCATAACATTTTCAGCCTAAAATTCAGACTCTGTCTTCCTTACAAACTGTTAGGTAGTAATCACTCTCTAAGTTCACAAAGCACATTATTACCTCTAAAGGTAACTTCTTTTTTATGATCCGAACCAGGTTTTGTCCTGCAAACAATTCTCTTTGCAGATATTCCTGTCAGACTGGACAGAGCACTTTATAGGTACCCTCTCTAGCTCCCAGCACAGTGCTCATTCAGAATTAGAGCTCAATCATGCTAGTAAATAGACTAGGCACCCCAGTAATCCCAGTACCAAAGTGCATATCAAATTTGTGTATATTTGATAATTGTGAATGGATGGGTGAGATTAACAAATGAATTTTTTGTTCTTAAGTAAAATTTGACCAGACTTCTTAGATAATTTTATTTCAAACCTTCCCTCTTTCTCTCTTTCCTCCAGTTCTCCTTTCCTCCAACCACAAAATTATTTTAAGTTATTCTATTATAATAAAAATATTTCTAATCTCTAGCCTATGGATCACTTATTTTTAATTGTATTTAAAATTATAATTATAGTAAGGTAAAGCATTTGAATAATTTTTTTAAGTGTCATGATTTGACTTGTATTTCAAGATGAACAGTTAACCAGCAAACCACTAATAATAGGTTTAATATAACCAGCAATACAAATAGGGCCAACTAAGAACTAAAGGCAAGCAACAAATACCTCTTCTTCCCTCTCCCAATCCCCAATTATAACATATATAAATAAACAATAAAGAGAACACCATTGATAGAGTGTAAATGGGAAAGAACATACTATTTTTGAAAAACATAAGACAATACATAAGGACACAAGAATTTTGAATCCAGTATAATTACCAGGAACTAGCATTGTAGATGTGAGTTCTGGAGTTTCCAAGAAATCCACGTTACTTCTTTGGAATGTCTTGCTATAATTCATCTGAAGGTGGCTGTATAAATGATTACAGGTTAAAGCTCTGTATTTTTATTTACAACTTTCCTAAAATAGAGTACAGCAGAGATCAAATTCAATCAAGATGGTAAGCTTTTGATTGATGTGGATAAGGAAGTACTGGATAGAGACTTCTTAAAATATTTTTTTAGGCTTAACAAAGACTCAAGTGTAATTTAATAATTGTCATCAGAAATCAAGAAGATAAAACAATGGGAAGTGTGATTTCTGCAAAAATTTTTAACATAAGAAAGTATTTTGGCCATACTGGTGTTTAAAAATAGGATAACTAAGAAAAGGAGGTGATAATTTTCCATCCACTGAGAATAAATTTAAATGAAAACCATCTATTGCATAGTGTAGGCCTGGAAGCATGGAATTGAATAGATGGCTCTTAAGACTCCCTTCTACATCGAAACATTAAAATACTATTGGTATAGTTTTGCTTTCATTATAGCATGAGTTTTTTGTTGTTTTGTCTGCAGTGCTAGGGATGGAGACCAAGACTTGCTAGGCAAATGATCTGCCACTGAGATTTAACTCCAGTCCTTCAAAATGCCTTCTTTTGAATCCACAAAAATAAAATTTCAAGGTGAAATATGTATCAACTGAATTTCCAGGTGTTAATTAATACCACTACTATATTTAATACCCTTACAACATGGGTTTATTGGAGAGCTATATCTTCTATACCATTCAAAACCATCTGGATCTGTTTATATCAGAATAGCAAAAATTTCTTTTATTTTTTCAAATTATACATTTATTATTTATTGGTAATCATTTTCAATTAAAAATTAATTTGTTTTTCATCTTTGCCAAACAGTGCCTTGACTTTTCCCCTTTATTTGTGGCATTTAAAGACATTTGGGAAAATTATGATGGTCTTAGCCATTAAATGTAGTTTTATTATAAAGTAGTAACCAAAGAAATTATGAAGCTCCAATGTCATCATCACCCTCACTTTACTTAATTTGCCTATCAAATTATTCTTGTTGGAAAGCATCAGTAAGATGGTAAGACTCAAGTGTGGGGGTCAATACCAGAAGTATCTGTGCTTAGAGGGAAGTGTTTTCCAATCCACCAAATAAACTCCCATAGTGTGGGATTCAGGATAAAGGTCAAGACTTTTTAAAATGAGAAAAACAGAATGGAGCTTTTCTTACAAGTCTCAAAATTTCACCATGTTTATAGCCACCTCCCTGGCTTCATGAAACAAATTAGCCTTGCTTAGAACTTACCTATTCCACACACTACTGTTTTCCCAGAACTCATAAATCATATAGCGGGGTTCATTTGAAAGCTTCTGTATAGAAATACTGAAAAGGAAAAGAAAAGGCATAATTAGCTGCTGGAATCAAACTAATTTTTCTAATCATCTCTAGATGTGTTATGAAACAATCTTGTCCATTTGTATAGGTGCCTGCAGAAAATCAAACAGCTTGCTTCTGGCAATAATTGCTTTTTCAAATTGAGGAAGATAAATTTGTTCCTTCCAGATCTTTGATGATCTTGAAGGTGGGTCAAAGTCTATAATATGTTTTAGAGGAATGAAGAAAGGAGGCTAACCAAAAAGACAGGACTGTGAATTTAATCTTGTAGCAAGGAGGAGCCACTGAAGGAATTAGAGGGAAAGTGCCACAGTTTCAGTTGTGTTTTAAAAGATCCTGCTGATGGCATTGTGGGGTATGAATGAAGAAGTCATGCAGGTAGTGAGATAGCTTAGGTGAGAGGTGATACAGACTAAAATCGGTGTTAAAGGAATAAAGAAGGGACACATAAACTAATGAGTGGGAGATAAGAAGATGTATTTAAAATCTTACAGTACAGCTTTTTTAGCCTAATGTTTTGTAATATATTCCAGAAGTATCTGTGAAAAGCAAAATGAGGGGTTTGGAAAACAAGGGTTTTCAATTTACCAGTAAAACAGTTAATGTAGATTTAGGATTTACCCAAATATGACCAGCAGGTGGCAGTAAACACACACAGGAATTTTATCATTTTTCCCCCTTTAGTTTGCCTGTACTCATGTTTTTTGGTAGTTGTTTATCAATTTGGTTTATTAAGGTATAATATAGTCAATATTGTTACTAGCGCAACTTTAGATTTTTCTTGTCAAAGCTTTACTAGAGGGTCATGTGTATTGAATTAAAAATGAAATTTGTGATTTTCTTATCCCAAGAATTCATGAATGAGCTCTTTACCGGAAGGATTTCTTAAAATTTCTGCAAATTAATGTACACATATGCTTTTGTCTTGTGGAGGGAGTCTATAACTTCATCAGAGTCTTAAAAAGGAGTCTAATTCCCAAACATTTCTTAACAATGATATAATGCACACATTTTAATCCATGTCTATTTGCTTTAGGATAAAGTTTAAAATACTCAGCCTCGCATTTCAGGATCTTCGGCTGCCTCCTGAAAACTAATTTGTACTACTTATTACACTGACAATCCACTTACCCTGCTATCTGAACCTTTTGTTTTCTGGACTAGCCATGAGATCATAAGAAATTCACAAAATTTTATCATAATGCTGAAGTTTTTGAAGGATTAAAGATATCACAGTGTGATATGGTAATGGTTCAAAGAATGGCCCAATGGAATTACCACTCTTCACTGCTGATTAACTGTGTCATCTCAAACCCGATACTCAACCTGTTTCCTCCTCTGTGCTAATGGTTTTATAAGGCTTATAGGATCCTCATTTCCTCTCCTGCCTCCTATCTGTGTTTGTGCTCTACCTTAACTCACAGGGCCTAACTAATGAAGAAAAGACAATAGGACAGTCCCCTCACTTCTCCATATCAAGCTCAGGTCACCAGTTTATTTTATCTACCTATTGATGAAGGGTTATTGTTTTATGCACATCCATTAGTTCTTAAGGATGTCTCAGGGTTGGTTGGTATAATATAATCCACATTCATGACATGAAGTTTTGAACACATTCAAGTTCTAGAACTTTTTTAGCTGAGAGTGACTATGGAAATCATTTTGTCTAGCAATTATGAAACTTTAATACAAGAACATGGTTTTCATTGTTCACTGCCTTCATAAATGGAGATTAGATTCTAAGATCTTTGAAAGCAGAAACTTTCATTTTCTGGTGTCAAGCTGGTTTTGAAAGTATACCATGTATACCACATTTCCTCAACACCAAAACAGGGATTGAACAGCTTTAGTGATTACAAAATAAGTGATGAACAGCATCAGATTTGTGTGTGTGTGTATGTGTGTGCACGCACACGACACATGCCTGTGTGTTATACACTGGTTCATACAAATGATGTGCTCCTGTGCTGAAGTCTTTCATTAACAGCTTTCTAAAACCTCAATTGACTATTATGACAAAGCTTCTGTCAATTCTCAAACATCCAAGTATCCTAGTCAAATATGTAAGAGGCAAAAATGTCTCTAATTCATTTGCCTAAATTTAAGAAAGCAAGACCTTGTGGTAATTGGGACAGGAAGGATATTGTGTATTCTACCACAGTTTGAGAATATCTAAAGATGACCAAATGTTGACAAGTATTAAACACAGGTTTCAGAGTCAGACAAACTTGGGCAACTTGTTTAACACACATGAGCTCTGTTTCCTTCTAAGCTAGATGGAATAGATACCTCTGATGATTGCTGGGAAGACTAAGTCAATGGATACAAGATGCCAAATTTTGTAAGTTCTCTGTAATTTCTATTGTATATGATGACAGCATTCCATGTCTAACCATGGTGAGACTAAGCTAAATACTATGAGAGAAGAAACTGCAAAACTCTGATAATCCACCGAGCTTTATTTTGTTGGCCAAATACAAGGCAACTGAATGGGGCCCATGAAGCACAACTGACGGCATGAATGGCATTTGATTTTTCATCAATTGATACAGTTAGGGTATGGAATTTGATTAACTGGGACAGCTGAAAACTTGACTTTAGACAGGCACACTGGCATAACGTGTTCCCACGTATTCCATTGTGTGTGGTACTTCTCTGATTCTCATTCCATCTGATAGTCTACACTCTAGTAATACCAGTCAAAGGAAAACTAGCTGAAGCATCAGCAATAAGAAGTGAATGGAGAACCATTAACAAACAAACCAGCTTTGCAAAGGAAAAGGAGAAGCTGAGTCAATTTATCTTATAGGAAAAGGATGCTCTCTTTCCCTCTCCTTCACAGCAGGAGCTGATGGAGCAATTTTTCATGGTTATTGAGAGGACCGAGTTTGCAGCAGGCAGCAGAAATCTATCTACTCTCTCACACTCACACAGTCTGTTTTCCTCTCCCTGGGGCCATTCTGGTGACTTCAGGTCATGTTCCCAACACACATTAATACAGTACTTTTGAACCTTAAAAAATGAATCTTGTGCCCTTTTTATAATTGTAAAACATCTCATCAATCCCTAGAGACTGCGATATACTGAAAAGGACTTACCTTCTTCATATCCTTACTAACCAAAAAAGAGTTTACTGAATTCTGCTTTCTGCACTTTACACTGTGGAAAGTATACATGGCCTCCTTTTGCATTTTCCAAATATTTGATTTTAAAAACTGTATGTCCACATTGGTAAATATCTAGTTACTTAACTAAAAGGACTAGAATTGTGGTTTTTCATTTGTGACATTCTGAGACTGATGTGAAGTAGGATAACACAACAATGGAAACTCAGAATTTCCTGTGTCTTATAATAAAGGGACTGCTGGGGAAATGGGAGCTATTAATGACACTGAGAAAATACTCAGAGGGATCAGCACAGAAACAACAGTACAGTGACCCTGCTCATGTTCCATGTCTTCAGTAGTGGGAGGCATGGAACTGAGCACATGGACTATCTCTCTCCATGCTCACAGCCATCTCATGGGGCTCTTCATGAGAAAATTGAGGCTGAGAGCCAAGAAGGGTATTTTCCCAAATTCAAAACTAGGGCAATCCTATGTTTAATTCCAGAACCAGATTTCTTAGCTGGGAAAGTATTCTGCTGTAGTATGAATAAAATATAATTAATCACCAGAAAGAAACGCAAAGCACCCAGAGACATAAAGTACGTGTTTATATGCACACACTCAGATGCACACCCACATAAACACACATCTGCTGAAAAGCTTTCCCCAAGCAATATTTGAAGAGAATTATGAAATGCAGTTTAACAGGCTCACAAGGTAGGGGTAAATTTGGGTGAGGAAGTTTTCTAAATGCAGGTGAATTGTGGCAGTATTCTGAGCTGTAGACAGAGCACAGGCCTACAGAGACCTGCAGCTGGGTGCACAACTCTGGAAGGGTGAGTGACCAGATCTAAGGCACAGTAAGAATGAACAGATTATGCTGGAAAGTCAATAGACAGCCACATGGGTATAGGTAAGACAGAGTGTTTTAGGTAAGGGGAACAATTGATGGCAGTGATATGGATTCCTGGGTCTGTGGACGGGGTAAACATAAGGTCAGGACAAACAACATTTGATAAGAGTCTAATATTCGTTTGAGAGTCACTGCAGGTTCCTGATTAAGGAAATACTGTAACTGCTTCTGGGAAATTATTTTAGTAGCTGTTTATAGGACTCATTGGAATAGAAAAACTCAAGATGAGTGATAGTATATTTTAGTAGCCTCAGATAATAAAAGCCTGAGCTGAGTAGTGGCCGTGGAAAGAAGAGAGGAAAAAGGCACTGCTGCTCTTGTGAAATAATCAAGATCTACTCTCTTACTCCCCCCTACAGTCTGCTTCCCTCTCCCTGGACCTCTTGCATGGCCTCAGAGACCCCTGCAATTTCACGATGGTGGAAATAGTCATGAGTCCACAGGGCATGCTGCATTCAAGGCTTGATGCCCCCGAGTTGAGACCACATCTATAGAGATGAAGTTAAATGAATGCTGGCTGAATTTCAGTCTATTTGAAACTCCTCATTCAAACAGTTCTCCATCTGATGTCCCTTGATGCCCTTAATGATTAAATCAAAGCAGGGTCCAATGATCAAAAAGAAAATACCCAGTTAAACTCTGCAAAGGGCATTACCCAGAGGGCTGGAGACTCAGCATAATTTAAAATAAAGATTTTCAAATGCTTGTCTTCTGGGCTGCACCCTCATCTAAAGTGGGAAAAGCTTTCACCTGGCTGGGCAGGGTCAGTCAAGGTCCTGTGCAGGGGCACTTACCGCAAGCAACCACTCTGGGCGGAAGCACTCTCCACGTAGTGTTTCAGAGCCAGCTGGAATTCTTCCAAATCTTCTTCTATCACAGACATCTGACGCTGCACGAGCATGATATGCTGGTGAGGAAAGGGAGAAGTTACTGAGGTGGCTGTCAGAGCCTCATTCAAGCTGACCCCTGATGTCCATCCTACCCTCCTCACAAAACCAACAACCATCATCCAAAAGTGTGACTGAGGAGTGTTTTAGGTAAGGGGAACAATTGATGGCAGTAAAAAATTATAACAAGGCTGTAATATAGGGGGACTTTTTCTTGCCTTTAGTTAACAGAAGGTAAAGAAATAATGCATTTTCCTTTTAAAAGCAGTGAAGCAATTAGGATAATTGGGAAGATTTTAAAATTACTTTTATATCAGAATTTCTGGAATGGGACTCAGGCACTGATATTTTAAAAATTTATCTAAGTTCTAATGTGCAGCCAGGATGTAAACATTGGCCTAGAGTCACTTGCCTAAGTATACAGAGAAATCTTATTGTATGCTGCATAGCTCCAGCTTCTTGGATTTTATGATATTAGACATATTGTAACAATCATTACAAACAATCAAATTTCAAAAACAAGTGTTTACTGATGCATTTGCAATGGTGCACCAACTATTAACAGGGGTTCTCAAACATGTAACCCACTTACAAGAGGTCCTGTTCAAAATGCCATGACATTACATAGAGGCCCTGTTTAATGGATCACACTGGGTTGGATGCCACCTGTTTCCATAACATCCTATTACCATTACAGCAATTGTAGTTTGAAGATTTGCCTAAAGATCTGCCTGGGTACTTCTAATGGAATTTTAGATTTCAACATTAGCCCTTTCTTTTTCTTCAAGGTTTGGAAAAAAATTATGGAAGTGCAAATAAGTATAAGAATTGGCATCAATCACAAAAGTAAAAAAAAAAAAAAACAACAATGCAAATCTTGAATATAAAGAAAATCACTTTCAAAGTATTATCAGCCACTTAGCATAAGAGCTAGCATAAACCCCTGGCCTATTATCTCCCATTTCAGTGAATTTATCACTTCATGTTAATAGCTATTTGTTGAACATCATTTTTACTGCAGTCACTATGTTAGGCATGCGGTGCATTTCAACAAATGTTTCCACTTTGTGACAGGTAACTAGGTGTTGGGTTCTGGGTATACAGTGATGGATCAAGATAGAATCTCATCCTCAAAGGGCTTAGTAAAAGAATAAACCAGGCCAGAAAACTTAAGTAATAACATTAGGTATGGCAAATTGTAAATTGACCAGAAGTCTACCAAATTTTTGAGATGACTGTGTTGTTAAAGATTGACCTCAATCTTAGAATTCTTCATCTGTTCATGCCTTAATATTATGTTTGGGTCCATGGGTATATATGAGCAGTAAGTTGGCTATGAATAAAGCATCCCCACCTTCACCAAGAGGGGTAGTTCTCCCCAGTGGGCTGTTTCAGATGGTCATGGAGGATAATGGACCAGGAAGAATCTTTGGCAGTAAGAACAATGGCAGCAGGGGTCCTCCCAGAACAGAGATCCAGTGTCTAATCAGAGAACTCCCCACTGAAAAATACCTTCCCAGCATGAATTCATCATTGCAATCAACCAGTGAATGCTCTATTTCCTATTCATCCCTTTTCTGAATGGCAGTTTTTATGAAATTCATCATGGCCCAGTTTTATCATTGTGTATTCTTTCTCTCTGTCTCTGTCTCTGTCTCTGTCTCTGTCTCTCTCTCTCTCTCTCTCTCTCTCTCTCTCTCTCTCTCCCTCTCTCTGTGTGTGTGTGTGTGTGTGTGTGTGTGTGTGTGTGGTGGGGAGGGATAACTTACCTTATTCTTCATTAGTTTGTCAGACCTCAAGGGACTGCATCTTAACCTTACAAAGATGATTAAACATCATCCAAAGACTAGATTTTGAGCTAGAAACAGTAACAGTAGGAAACTTTGGGTGATCTCCCTCGAGGAGGGGCCTGTATGTGCTCTATATGTGAAAAGAAGGATGCGAATGAATATTTGGTGATCAGAAGGTGCAACGTGTCAGATTCCAATATGCTCATTCTTCTTTAGGTGTGCTGCTGGACTCTGTATTACATCCTTCCCGGCAAATAATAATGTAATTGTTTGATTGTAATCTGGTCACCAGACATACTGTGTGCTACTGTTGAGCCAAGATGTAAGGATGAGAGCCTCATCTGCATTCTTTTCTTTCCTTTTTGCTGGATGGATGAAGATCTAACTGAGGGATGGGCTAGCCACAGATCAGAGGATCTTGGGCTGTTTATTGGACAAGGAAGAAACTTTGTATCAGAACCATTCTCTGTGTTTGGATCCATTTATTTCCAAAGTCTACTTGGATGGGTTCAACAAGTTAACTAAGCTTTGTTTAATTTTCTTTTGGGATCAGGGACCAAGATCCAGAAAATACAAGCCTATAATTATCTCCTAATGTTTTGTGGTAAACAATCTGCCCCCGTGTAAACTCTCCCAAGCCCTGGGTTTTAATATTAAGAACTAAGCAGGTTAAAGTTAATCTCTGCAAAAATAATGTGAATATGTCCTTTGCAAAGAAATCAGCACAGATTTCTTAGTTAGGCATTTGTGATTAATAATGATACAGCTGGTTCTCATGGGCTTTCCTAATGAGATATATAAATATATCCACCAAACCACCATAATTCCTTTAATCTGAAGGCAATACTTATGTGATCCATGAGATGGGCTGTAAAAATGGCCAGAATCATTTAATATTCAAAGAGTTGAACCCAAGCCCTTTGAAGTGTGAATTTCCTGCTTCTGTCATTAAGACATGGATTCTACCCCCACCCCTTAGATCTGGGTTAGCTTTCTAAATGGCTTTGGCTGATAGAATGTAGCAGAACTGAAAGTGTTCCAGTTTCAAGTTTAGTGTCCAAGAGACCTATTAGTTTCTACTCTTTCTCTTGGATCCCTGCGACTGTCATGTAAACAACACCTGCCAGAAGAGGGATCAGAAAACTTTTTCTGTAAATGGACAGATAGTAAATATTACCTGTTTCCTGTTGTAATGATATGGGTCTGCTATTGTAGTGTGACAGTATATAAACAAATGGGGATGGCTGAATTCCAATATAACTTTATGTACAAAAACAGGTGGTGGGCTGATATTTGCCAACTCTGGTACTAGAAAATTAACAACCACATAGAGCAGAGCAGAGACCCTACACATATGTGAAAACTCCATCAAGATCAGCAAAACCGATGTGCAGCTGACTACAGACACCTAAAAGAGGCCATTGAAACCATATGAACCATCCCATTGATCCCAGGTTGGATTTTTTAACCTGCAAAGTTGTGGTTATTGTTTTAAGCCATAAAAATGTTTAGGGTGGGTTATTATACAGCAATAGCTAACTGATTTTCTCATTTACACATATTGTTGAGAGTATGATTTGGAAAATTTAAACACTTGGCTTCTAGATTTTACTTTGCATCCTAAACAAGTCATATCTCTGCCCTCCATTCCTCAGATTTTTACACAAGACATAAATTTGTGAGGCACAGATAACCTGCCTAAGTTTGACTTTTTATAAGTGGAGCTTTTTTATTAATATTTATTTTTTAGTTATAGTTGTACACAATACCTTTATTTATTTATTTTTATGAGGATCAAACCCAGGGCCTCGCACATGCTAGGTGAGCCCTCTACCACTGAGCCACAAACCCAGCCCACAAGCAGAGCCTTTTGAGTTGTGGGTTATGAGATTGGGAGATACAGGGAAAGAGTCTTGCTATCTTATTGGCATTTTGGAATATCTCTTCTGTCAAATATACAGCCTGAAAGCTTATCAAAATCTGATATCCCAAGGTGTGAAGGGTCAGCCCAGGGCACTCTTCCATGGTAAGATATTCTTTCATGATGCTACATTTTTGCTTCTCTGTTATAGAAGCGTAGTATACCTTTATTATTTACCTTATGGAAATTTGTTGCACTGGAACTATGATGAAATGTTGGAATTTCTTGAGCTTAATCTGTGTTTGCAGAATTGTACTTGCCAGTAGCATAAGGCATCTGCATTTTTCAAGAAATGTCACCTGTTTTAATCTTGGAAGACAGATATCTTAAATGCAACTTACTTTTTTTTTTTTTATGTTACTGGCTCTATTTACTACACTTAAAATTGTGTTCCAAGTATGTCTTCAGAGTTATCACAACCTTTCCTGTAGCTTCTAACTGAATCTTTTAACAAATATTGCAAAGCAAGACCATGTTTTGATAGTCCCCAATATGTTAGCTGGCAATAGCCCCAAACACTTAAGGGCTATGGTGGAATTAATGAACTTCACAAGACATTATATACTGGCTTGATAAGGGTCGTGAGGCACCCATAAATATTAGATTTGTAGACAGACTTGTATCAGTGATAAACTCTTTTAGTGTAGACAGCAATGTGTAAAGAAAAGTTTGAGTTTCTGAAAAGCACAAGAATGTGCTCAAACCTTGCTTAAAATCATCATGACTTTTAAAAACTCCTTTTGAATATAGAACATATTTGGAAAGTGATTATCATGTCCCAAGAGTTCTTTGGTAAGAAGTGCCATACAAGGCACACAATGGTAATAGGCAGAAAAGATCCAGGTAGATCAATTGGCCAGACCCCAGTGATTGTTCTGGTTGGAGGGATTCCTTTAAGAAACTCACCTTTACCTCAATTGATTCACACCTACTGCTTACTGCTCAACAGCTTCAAGGCTATAAACTATCCCTAAATTTTCAACAAGTATTAAAATCATGGCTTAGGGACCTTCGGATTCAGATTTCTCCCTTATGTATGCTTATTTCCTATTAGTCTATAGCAAAAATAAAATTGTGAAGCAACAAAGTTGTGGTCTTTATAATATACGTACTTTTAATAATTTGGAACATTTTTATGTTTTTATATATCACTATAGTGTTCTTTGGGTACAATGTTAGAACAAGTCAATGTGATACATACACATACCTATATATAATTTTTCAAAAATCCCATATATTCTTTCTGGTTTCTGAAAGCATTCTCTGGACCCCTAGTTTAGATTGTGTCTTCCTGCTGGGCAAAGCTATACTTCTCCATAGCAATTTCCATCACATTTTAGTACAGATTCTTATTTAATTGCCTGTATTTCCTTTTAGTTTGTTTCCCAGACCATAACATTTACCATTTTATCTGCAGATCCTCTCACCAGTCCTGGCACATAGGTGGTGGTTCAAGTTATTTGTGGAACAAAGAAATAAAAGATTCTTTTGCTTTTCACCATCAACTACGATTGTGTAATAAATTTTATGTATTTATTCATTCTAGAAGAGAATTTGAGGTGGCCCTGAAAACTCAAAGGCACTGCACAATTTCTATCTACCCCCAGCATCTCATCCTTTCTCTCCTTTCTTTTTTCTCAAGAGCAAGAGGTATAACTTAAAAAGAATTGGCTTCACTTTTACCTTGAACAAGTTACTTAATCTTTCATCTTAAGTCTTCTGATACATAAAATTGAAATAGTGGCATTTATAGCACAAAGTCTGGGAAGATTAGATAGAATAATGTATACAAAGATCTTGTCCGTAACAGGTTTGCAGTAAGTGTTACTTCCCTTTTTCTGTGCTGAGGAAAAAAAAATAAGTGAGCTTAAAAAAAGAAATGGTATCCTAGACTCATCATTATATAATGGTTCATTGTTCAGAACACTAGGTATGGCAGCTGCTAGGGTTCAGGACTTTCACTATGTGTTCAAACAAGCTTACTGAATAATCTGTTCTGCTTTCATTTGGGAAATCTCATGGAACTATCCTGTTAGTTTGCAACTTCACTAGCAAAGAGCAACTGCACTGTACTTGAGTGGCTAGAAATCTACTGAACACTTGGGTAGGAAGTGAGACTAGGGGGTGATGAGTGTAGGTGTTGGACAGCTGGGGCTCAGCTCTAGTATTCAAGCCTCTCTGGACTTTAATTTCTTCATCTATAAACTGAGGTCAACCATAACAGTACCTCATTCAGCCACTGAGAGGATTAAGTGAGGTGTATGTGTGGGTGGTCAGCCTTGAATTGGCACATAGTAAAAGCTCAGTGAAGATTAGCTTTTAAGAAACAAAATGTTGCTGGGCATGGTGGTGCATGCCTGTAATCCCAGCAGCTTTGCACAGTGACACAGGAGGATGAAGAGTTCAATGCCAGCCTTAACAAATGTGAGGTGCTAAGCAACTGTTTAAATAAAATACAAAATAGATCTGGGGATGGGGCTCAGTGGTTTAGTGTCCCTGAGTTCAATCTCTGGTACCCCCCAAGACCCCCAAACCCCCAAATGTAAAGCAGATTTATTTTTTGCTTTCTAATGTGGAATTTGTTTTTCAAATTCTCAGGCATTCAGTAATGGAAAAGGAATAATCTCTACAGTCAATAAATTATAAAACTGGTTTTGGGCACCACGATTGGTCTCTAAATACTTAGTGGTGTACAATTATTAGTACTAGTTGTGAAATAATAGTTAAAAATGGAAAACTGAGTGTAAGAATTTTTATAGGGATTGATAGTAACATATGTAATACATCTAATAAAACGATACATATTTTTTTGACAAATATCTTATTGGTAATTCTGAGAAAAAGAACTGTTATTATGTATCTAATGCCAAAGAGCATAATTAGTTTACCTCTACCTCTATGTATGGTTGAAGATAGTTAAGGAATATCCCTTCCTGCTTCTAAACACTATTGGCAACTAAATCACTTTGTCTACTTCTATTTTTCTTAAGGTATGTATCACTGAATCAATAATGATAGATGTGTTGATCTTTTAGAAGTGGCAGTGGTCTCCCTTGTGTCAAGGCCAGCAAATGGCATGGCTGCCACCTCTCACAAACAACAGTGAAATTATTTTTTTTTCTCTCTCACACATAGAGGAAATAGTCTCACGTTACGAAATTATTTAAAAATAGATCATTATCTCTTTCAATAAAGAAAAGTCATGGTCATTTCTTCTTGACTAGAGTATAGTTTTCCCTCCCTTCAGACCTATGAGATGATAACAAACACATGATCACAAGATTAGCAGTTCCTGTGTCTATAAATTGCACAAACTGGCTCTTCTTGGTATATGAGTGTTCCACACCCCATTTTTGCTTCCCCCCTGAACTCAATCCCTTTAAAACCCAGGGCTCCTGATGAATTAACACAGACCACATCCTTGTCTTCATACAAATACTGATCATGTGAAAAAATATCATATGTCAGGGGAAAGTGTGCACATGTTCAGGATTCTAATGATAGTAACCATTAGTAATCTTTTCTGAGAATCCCCAGGGCTTCCTTTGAAGACTCCATTTGTGTTCTAAGTTACAGCAGATGGGCAGAAGACTCGGTTCATTGAGACCTTTTCTGAAGTACATATTAGATTTCCACAAATCACAATTTAGCCATGCAAAATCAAACATGTCCATGTGTTACTTACTTTTTCAGTTTTTCACTGAGATAGTAAATAGTTTTTGAAGAAGTTAAATCATATCTTAAAAATATATATCTCTAAAATTTTGACCTGGAAATATACTTACAGATTTAGTATTCCCGTCAATAATTTCTTCTTCCAGTGGTTCCAGTTTGAGATCCTTCAGTTAGAGGAAGAAATGCAGGGGTCAAAACCAGAAATAAAATAGTTGAAATCAACATCATATATTCATATGGTAGTTCTTTCATGGCCAATATTGAACCAAAAGAACCTCATTCTCTGAAAGGAGATGAAAAAATTCTGATATATTAAAAACTGAGCTGTTTCAGTGAAGACTTCTTGTGTCCACTTATCAATCGAAAGGATATATTTCAGATATGTTCAACTCATTATTGCTTCAACTTTACTTCCGTGATATCATTAGAGAGCTAAGTGTAGGAGAGAGGTACAAGAAAACAGAGAAGGGAAGCTTAGAAGGGTTAAAAAAAAAAAAAAAAGGAATGACTAGACCTAACAGGTGGTTTCTTTGGCTGTGAGTGTTGCCACATTTCTGTATTTCTTGGGAGGTCATTTTAGAGCATTAGTCTATTGTTATAATGTATTTACAGAACAGCATAAATATTGCTTTATTAAAAAAGAAAGTCAATTAAAAAGTAAATGAGAATACTTTTGATATTCACTAAAAATGTAGGACTTCTATAAAGACCTCAGCATCTTCTATGATCAGTAATGGCTAAGAAGAGTGCCCCCCATGAAACCACAGAACTTCATTCTATGAATGTAAAGCATTTCTTCCAAGTGAGAATTATGCACTATAATTTTTTCAAATGAAGTCAGTTGAAAGTTCTAGAAATTCAGGCTATCTGGAATAACACAGCTTGTTAATAATGAAGCTACGTTGCTCTAACCATGTGGCTCTCCTGTGGTGGGACTTTAGGTGAGTGATTTAACTTGTGTGGGATTCACATTTATTGTCCATTCTGCCTTAAATTCTCCATTCTGAGCACTTCCTCTAACTGCTGCTTCTCATTCCCATCTCAGTTCAAATGTAACCTCCTTAGAGAGACCTTCTTGGACCACTCACTTTGAGGTTTCCACCTTCCATCTTGATCCTATTGCCCTACTTTTCCTTCACAGCATCCCTTATCTGATTTTACCTTGTTTCTTATATTTGTTTGTTCATCTATCTCTCCAGATACCAAAGATCCTACCAGTTTGGGTCACTGCCATATTCCCACTGTTCTGTGCCAGAACCACAGTAGATCAAGCAAATGAGTGGCTGAATTCATGCTCTATCTAAGTCATAACCTTTTCGTGAAGGAAAAATTAAATAATAATATAGATATATAGAATATGAATTTAATATTAAAACATCATTCAACAGATGGAAACTGTGACATGGTAATCTCCCTCAATATTTTCCTGACACTATCTCAGGTACACTTTTCAGTTCTACCTTCTTTGATCTAAGGTAAGAAAAGCTTAAAACAAATGGCGTAAGTGTGAGGTCTTTAATTACTCCCCTTGATGTGAGGATGTCCTAGGGTCTGACGATGATACACTGAAGACTTCATGAAGAAGGAAGAGGTTTTATTGTTGTCTTTGTCCCTGTTTTGTTTAACATTAAAGGAGTTTTCTGCAGCATTCAAGTAAAACCTAAGGTAGAACCTCAGGATAGCCCATAAATACAGAGACCAGAAAGGACAGAAGGAAAACCTGAAGAAACGTGCAGGCAAAAACAAGTGCTGTTTTTCTGCCACATGAATGGAATCGGGCTTGGTTTACAGTGTAGGAAGAATTTGTCATAAATACTTAATGGACAGAAAAGGCAGCATATGTTCCACTGCAGGCACACCGCTTTCTAATGGGGAGATCAAACCCAGAGCTAACAACTGTGGGAAACAAGGCAGTCAGCAGTGAGATGACATGCACTTGGCCACTGTTTGGCAAAATTGGGTAGTTTTCCTCTACAAAACTAATTTGGCACAGTACAGAATAAGTTGTAGAAGAAAACTGGACTTAGACTGCTTCTCACTCGTTAAGATGGCTCATGCTGAGCTCCACGCAGCTGGAGCCCAGGGCTGAAAACCATCCCCTTGTACTTTTAGCAAGCCTCCCAGACAGTTCTTGGAATAAAACCTCCTCATAGAAAGGGAGGGAGACAGAAGTCTGGGAAAGAAAGAGCTGTGACAATACCTGAATTTAGAATTGGAAAGAAAGAAGAAAAAAAAAGCTATGACCTAAGTTTGATCCATTTCTTTAAAAGTAACTGTATGGATTTCAGACACCAAATAAAGGCAGTTTTGCCAAGAATTTCAAAACCCCTTTAAAAAGAGGCTTGGCTACTCTTTAAAGGAATCTAAATTTATAACAACAGAATCTTTATATTTTAATAGGGTTTTGTCTTCAAAAGGGGATCCTGAATTTCCAGGACTTCCAACATTAGAAAAGTCATTTTCATAGCCAATGTTTTTTTCATTTCAACTCACATGTCAATTAATGAAAAAGAAAGGAGAGTTGTTGATCTACAATGAGCTCACAGTTTGGGTGTTTGTTCCTTAAGTGGCCAATGCAAATTTAACGAAGATGCCCTGTCAGAGAGACTGGAGCTCTCTATACTCACCTGCCCTTCACCTGACTGTTTGACAGAATCTCCTTTTCATAAGACTTTCCCATCTTTAGGACCTGAGTTTTCATCTGTGTGAAGTTAGCATTTACAACCTTAACCTGTTAGCCTGGCTTCTTTCCTACTAACTGGGTATTTCTGTCTGGGTATCTTACTATACCTTGAAATTAATGAATCTGAAAAAGTAGTTTGCCTTCTCATGACCTAAGAAATCATCTCTCACTTGTCTCTCCCTCTTATGTTCATGGAATAATTATCCCAGACACTTAGGCTCAAATCCTTAGACTCTGCCCTGAGTTTCTACCATGTCCATTCAATGGTGCTGTTAATTTCACTTCAAGTTTTTCAAATCTGCTGTCCTTCCTTCCTTCCTTCCTTCCTTCCTTCCTTCTTTCCTTCCTGTTTTGTTTTCTCTCACTAACTTGATCTGAGCCAGCTGTTGCCATCCATGAGCCCAGAGGATTTAGATGCACAAACCTGTTCTTTCATGCTATAGTCTAAGCTGGTTTCAAGGGCTCTTAACCTAGTCTGCTCTAGTTTTAATCTATTTTCATTTTTAAAACATCCAATTTGCATCTTCCTGCCTAATTTTTTACCTAAAAGATCTTTTTGGTTTGTCACTTATAAATGGCTCTTGTTGTCTCCAAGACCAAGTCCACATCCTTGACTCTGTTGATACTCAAGGCCACTCATGATCTGGCCAAACTCTGTCTATACAGCTTTCTTGGTCACTACTTCCCCAGCTAAAGACTCTGAACAGAGCGGGTCTATTTGCTGTTCATGCCTTCACTGTAGACTGATGTTTTACTTCTCCAAAGAAAGTATTAGCTTTTCATCATTTTTTTTAAACCGATCAACATTTATTCCAACCTAAATGATGCTTTTCTTTGAGTGGATTCTCTTCTTTATTTCACCCAGTGCTCTAGGACTTTTAATCAAGGTGTTTCCCTTCCTCTATACAAGAGGCCAGCATGAGACCATAGTGAGACCAAACTCTTGCTCCTGGGAATTGGAGGCTTGAGCAGACAGTCAACAGATTGGAAGTGTCTAGAACTCACTTATTCCAGTGGAGGTAAACTGAGGGGTTAAGTTTTTTTTGTTACCTAGATCTTTGGAGTTAGCTTATCTCCAGACTTTTCCTGAATTCAGGTCTCTAGACTATCTGTAGATTCTGTGGGTAATTCTATATCCTTCCAGAAAATTCTTAGTTTCATTAAATTACAGTGGTAATTTCTGTTGCTTAGAATCAAATTTCTAATTGATTCATCAGTTTTAAAGTTAAAAACTTAAATTTTTCCTGCACATGAGACCTTCCCAAGTTCTTGGTGACCATTCCCTTAGGTGAACACCTGTAGATGTTAGCAACCTGCTGCATTCCTTTGGCATATCTCCAACAGTCAGCAAGTATTTGCTGACATTAGCTATGAATTTAAGTTCTGTGCTATCACACATTTAAAAAAGTGATCTTTTAATTCTCTCTGTGTCTTTCAGAATATAGCCTGTTTTTAACAAGTATATTATAGATTCTTTAAAGTTAGTGATTCTCTCAAAGATAAATATTCCTTCCTGGGTGCCTAGCATTCACAGAAGACACATTTTATTACTGATTTACAAAGGCTGCCTCTACCATAAAACTGTATATTACTATACTATCAGGATTGCTTGATATGAACTGAATCAATCAATAAAAATCATAGTAGCCAGCAAATATTTAGTTTCCAAAGGGCTTTTTATCACATCTAAACTTCTTATTTATTGTGGAGGTTTAACATAAAATCACCAATTAACATGCTAAATTTCTAGAAGTCGAGTGTAGAATCTCATTTTTGAGCCATTTCCAGGACTCAAATTAACTTTCAGGACTTCAACTAGGTCATCTCTAAAAGCTGCCATTAGCATCACTCAAGCTACCCAGGACACTTGATAATCTAAGAACCAGGAAGTGCCGCTGATTTAGTTAAATCTCTACCCTGGATCTTATTTTAAATATAACCTGCAACAAGAAGAGGAGGGAGAATTAATGTGAGCATCTGTATTTGCTTTAACAAATAAATAAACCACCATGATTACAACAACAAAATTATCACCAAGCAGCCATTCTTGAGGTTGCTGGGGTCCTGCTATGCTATCCTTCAGACACCCATGGATACTGAGGCAATGAGGAAAACTGGGTCAGAATAACTTGAAAATTAGAAGAGAGAAGAAATAAAGGAAGCACACACCTTCTTTTCCAGTCTATCGATTAATTTCTGGAGTCTGTTGATCTGGGTCATCCACTGGTTGTCTTCTTCTAGCAAGCCTGGGGAGAAATCATGAGGACTGTATGTTAAACGTTAGAGTAGAAATGCTTGGTTATCTCGCCTTTTACCCAGAGGGAAGAATGCAATGTCACTGACTTGTAAACACATTTTAAAAGATGTATTCCTGTGAGTATTTTCTTAGATATTGACTCACAGAGATTTGTGCATTTCACTGGGTTCATTTTTTACGAGCCTGTTTTTTCTTTTCTTTTCTTTTTAAAAAAATATTGTTGTCTGTATTGGCCTTTGATGTTCAACAGAACAAATCCTTCTGAGCCAGTTTTACTACCCTAAAGGTAATTGTTTCTCTTTTGGGAAAAAAAAAGGAAATTATCAATCAATAATTGTAAACTTACTTGTAGGGCCCTGACAGAAACCAGTAAAAATACACCTGTGACCGTAGAAGGTATGAATTGCTTCAATCAAAGGAAACCCATGAGCAAGATAGCTGGTGCCTCCTTCCTGTGGACTAATTTGAGTATACAGAACTCTGGTCCCTAGTCATAGCTTGACAGTGTAGTGAGCAGACTGGAGACCATTGCTCCATATTCATTTTTAAAAATTCATATATATATGTAATATATATTATATATATATATTTACATATATATAAATTCATATATATATATAAATGTTTGTGTGTATTTATATTCATACAGAATATGTGTGTATCTAGCACCAGGTTCAACATTACAGAAACTCTATGGCTATTATTATTGTCATTACTATGCAAAGGCACAAAGGGAAGAGGTGTGGTGTGAACCCCTGCACAAATATCCTGGTTCCCTTATGTATCCTTATTTTAACTTACTTAGAATATTTTCACAAGGGATTGCTGAATTAATATTATTTAATATTTCTTGAAATGAGCATGTGATTGAATCCAAGAGTATTGGAAAGTATCCAAGAACCATGTTTCAACTTGGAATGCAGTGATGACAAGACCTTAATTATAAAGGAGTGGAGCTTTACATCAGAATTTACTACCTCACTTCTCATGAGAAACACCCCTCAAAGGCCACTAAATAAATTATAATGCAAGATTGAATATTAGCACTGCTACGAAGGAGTGAGTATTAGAGAGGGGGTGGGTGGGAGAGGGCCAGATGAAGAAAATGTTATAAATGTATAAACAAAATTTAGGTTTATTTTTAATTCACAAATTAGTTCATGTAATTCCAATCTAGGTTATTCCTAAAAAGGATTTTAAGATAGCTGACATATCAATGTCTCTAGGAAGAACATTTTAGTCTGACACTGATTTCCAAATGGTAAAATATAAAGAATATTCTGTTTTGCTTCAGAAGCCTAGCATCATCATTTTCAAATCAGACATGGCAGACTGTATTATTGTTACAAACTCCTCACTTTTTTTTTTTGGTACTGGGGGTTGAACCCAGGGATGCTTAATCATTGAGCCACATCCCCAGTGCCTTTTTTTATATTTTATTTAGTGACAGGGTCTCATTGAGTTGCTTAAGGTCTTGCTTTTGCTGAGGTTGACTTTGAGTTGCAATCCTCCTGTCTCAGCCTCCTGAGTTCTTGGGAGTACAGGCATGTGCCACTGTGCCTGGCTCAACTCCTCACTCTTTTCCTGCTGTGGAAGTATGTGTATGATACCCTTCACAGGCAACTTTGTAGTACCTCCCACTACAATGACAGAACACATTTCCCTCCCCATTGTTACTATGATAGGTATGCGACTTGTTAGGCCAATGGAAAGTTAGCAGACAAGATGCACTCTGGTTTTAAATGTGCTTGTGTAGTTTTGGCCTGGCTTCTTGTGTTTCTGACACCAGTAGGAAGTGAAAGCTCTCCAGCTGTCACTTATCCCAGAAAGAGGCTAAGTAAAGAGTAGAGCAGAACTCAACCTATAGCCTGAAGCCACATCCAGCTGACCACAATCCAAATCACAGTCTACCACAGGACCACGAGAAGGCAAAACAAGTATTTGCAGTTGTAACCAATGAGATTTTGAGATTGTTTCACAATAAAAAGGGGACTAATACTCCACATGCTCTCAGACAGTTCATTTAACATTCTGAGCATTGGTTTAACCAGCTGGGAAATGGAGAACAATGGGTAACATCTATCCAATAAGATGTTGGGGGTAAAATTAGATTGTGTTCAAGAAAGCAACCTGAAATCTTTCAAGTAGAGTCAGAATAAATATAGGATATAGTTAGTACTTATTTTCTGAGATCGCAGTTATTTAAAGATTCATTTGTATTAAAATGACATGTTCAAGTGAAAAATGTGCATGTATGCCTACCTTATACAAATCACTCCACTATTTAGCAACATAAGTTTCTTACTTCAGGTTGCTTTAAAACAATTAAAATGATATGCTTAAAATGTAATAACCTAACAAGTATTAGTATTAATCAATATTAATTCAATAAATCTTATGTTGCATTATGAACTTCAGAAATATCAGCTATAACTAATCCTAATGTGACAGAAGACAAGCATCCTTCCCTAAAATGAACTTAGGGTATGCTCAGGGAGGCCTGGAGATCTGGAGCACATTAGGGTGGAGTCCAAAGACTCTGACTCTCTATGTCAGAGTCTTAGAACTAGAGGACGCATCTTTGGGGTATAAGCCCATGGAGTGATTTCCTCCCTGTTCACCATGTCTGTGTGCTTCCCAGGCACAGCTGTGAGGATCTGACAATATCCTCACCTACTTCTCAATGCCCTGCACCCTTCACTGCTTCAGTTTCAAACTTATTTGATAGAATGTGTTCCATTTTTTTTCTACATTCTATTTAATGATTCCACTAGAAAATGTAAATTATGTAGAATATAATGCAGAAAACCAACAAAGGCCACATTACCTGGACCGCTGACATTAAACTGAGGGCTGTTGGGGGAGAAGCTGTTGTGTCTCTGGACCCGACGGCTGGATCGCTTGCCAGGCCACTGAATGGACAGGACTTCTGGCTTGGCTGGCCCTTGCCTGGGACAACAGAGAGAACATTCAGCCTCACTGTCAGGCCTTCAGCACTTTTCCTCCAGGAGCAAGTTTCCAAGCATCAGTCACAAAGATTTTCTAGTAGACTGAAAGCTTAGGAGAAGTTCTGTTTGCAGATGTACTCCAGAGACCCAGGGCAATTAGTACAATAGCATGCGAACCCAAGGAATAGAATTCTGGGGTATTCTTTATTCTTAAAATGAAAAGTCTAAGTAAAAACTATGTCTTCATTTGTAAATTAAGTAAAACTTCTTTTCTTCATGGACCACGTCATTAATGGGGAAAGTATCTGTGCATATGTTGCTGTGTATTTTGCTTCAATTGAGAACACCTATCGTTTTTTCTTTTCTTAATTTATTTTTTAATTTAATTTTTGATCCATATTATATATCCACATATTTTACTTTATTTTTTATATTTTTATTTTATTTATTTATTTTTACGTGGTACTGAGGATTGAACCCAGAGTGCCTCACGTATGCAAGGCAAGCGCTCTACCACTGAGCTACATACAACCCCAGTCTCTATCCACATATTTTAAAAAGTCTTATTTCAGCAAACCAAAGCACCTTCCTCCTATACCTAGACTCCACCCCTAGTCCTCTTTCACAAAGGCAAGAATTTTTAGCAAGTTTATTCTGGTGTTTACCTTTTTTGTCAGTATGTAACAGTATGCTTAAATTTCCATCTTTTTTTTTTTTTTTATTTTAGGCTTTATCTATTAGCTTCTCAATACATAAAGCTCAGGCCAATGCTATATATGTGGAACTTGGAAAAAGGCTGCTTCAAAGGATGGATTCAGTGGCAGGAAAGTCTTTTTCTGTTCCTCATTCTTTGCCGGTTTGAATATAGATATGTCGGTTGGAATGTCAACAAAATCTTGGACCACAAGGCAAACTTGAGAATAGAAGACATTTATTTAAGATGTGAAAAAGGAAGAAGATCAATGGTAAATCTGTAGAGATGCCATGCTTGCCTTAGGCTGCCCTCACTAGCTGTCGCTGGAAATAATAAAATTTTATGTATTTAAGTCACTATAGATAATATTTTTTTTCTGTTATAGGCAGATAAATCTAATACTAATTTACCCATCTAAAAATCTTTATTATCTATCAGCTAGGGAGTAAACCTTCAATTCTTCTACTCTGTTGGATTAACCCTCCCTCCTTTTCCTGTATGCCATTTTTATTTTAGTTGACTCTCTTGTTTGGGTGAAAAATATCCTTTAATTGCTTTATAAGGTCACTATGGAAAAGTCTGGTGTTTCCTTGATAAGTTGTATATGACCCGGTTTTTCTCTCTGGGGATTTTTGCACACTTTGTCTCTAGAATTCTAAAAACTAATGTTCTTATTCTGAGAATTTTCCTTCAATCATTTTATAATTTATTGTTCAGTGGAGAAATATTCAGCCCAGGTCTCACTTTTCATTATTTTATAATTTCTTTCTTTCTTCTCCTTTTTTTTTTTTTTTTGAAAAGCTATTTTGGAAACATTGAACCTCTTGGACTGACCCTCTAGTTTTCTTATTATTTATTTCCTGTTTTTCATTTCTTTATACTTTTATACTGAAATCTTCCTCAGAGAATTTCATTTTTGCAATTGTACTGATAATTTCCAAGGGCTCCTTTGTGTGCTCTGAATGTCTTTTTTTTTTAAAAAAGCATCCTGTCCTGAATTCATAAATGTGGTATTGCTTATTAGCTTTCTGAGGATACTGATGATTTTCTTTTGAAAGTTTGCCTCTGATCTCTGAAAAATATGTTTCCTCTGTTTCTTTCAAATATGTTTGATTCATTTGATTGTGTCCCCACACATTTCAGAGGGAAGACCAGCAAGGCTGACTGGGACCTCTGTGTGCATGGTGGGGATGGCCCACTCATAGCCTCCATCATGGAGTGGACTGGCCGGGCCCATTTATCAGGGGACCCTGATCCAAGGTACCATAACATCTTTCCTCTTGGATTAATAGATTATTTGGAATAGCCTCCCAACTGGAGGGCATGAGCCTACCTATCAATAATTTGGAAGCTGAGCATGCAAAGGAAGTATTATAGTATAGGTCTGGAATGTTCCCCTATGATTTATATGTTGAAGGCTTGGTCCCCAGCTGGTCAAATTACAGGGAAGTGGTGGAAAATTTAGGAGATGAGGTCTAGTTTTTGGAGGAAGTAGGTCTCTGAGGAATTGTCTTAAGGTTATATTTTGTTCCAATCCTTTCCCCTCTCATTCTTCTTTGCTTCTCAGCTGCCAGGAGTTGAGCAGTTTTGCTCCACCACACTCCCTGCCTTGATGTTCTGCTTCAGCACAGGCCCAAAGTGACAGCACCAAGTGACCATGGACTAAAACCTCTGAAATGGTGAGCCAAAATAAATCTTTCTTCTTTGAGGTTGATTTTCTCAGGTGTTTTGTCATAGCGATGAAAGGGTAATTAACATAGGAGGTTTCAGATCTACTGTTCAGTGGAGAAATATTAAGCCCAGGTCTCACTTTTTATTATTGTGCCCTGAGTCCAAATTGTGCCAGGTTTACATCTGCCTACCTCCTTGAGATAGTGCAGCTCCTGGATTCTTTAGATTGAGGAGGGGCAATGATTATACAGCTTCTAACAACATGTCTGTTCTTTCACCTTACTCTCAGTTGCATATGGCATGGCCAATTTTTGAGATTTTCTGGAGTTTCTGTGATACCCACTACATTGCATTGTTTCTTACAACACCTGCTTAAGTTTCAGGTTTCCAAAGTTTTGTATCAATTTCCAACAGATTCATCCTCTTTCCAGTTTCAAGTTTCTGCTTCTCTGGCTCTTCTGTCCTTATTTTTCAGGGATAATGCTTTATATCCAGGTGCTTTTTTTAAAAAAAATATTTTTAGTTGTAGATGGACACATACCTTTATTTCATTTTTATGCGGTGCTCAGGATCGAACCCAGTCCCTCACATGTGCTAGACAACTAGCACTCTACCTCTGAGCTACAACCCCAACTCTCCAGGTGCTTTTAATGTTGTTGTTGTGTTTTTTTTTTTTTAAGGATTAGGGATGGAGCAAAAGAAATCATATATGTTTGATCTCCAATCTTTAACTAAATCTCTATGAATTTTCCTGAAGCATAAGAGAAACCAACTTTCTGGCAACTTTGGTGGTCACAGGAATAGGTGATTATTTCTTTATGTTCAAGCTACAAGAATAGAACTGTGTGAAGCTTTATGATCACTTTTAAATTAAAGCTTTTCTGTACTTCTATAATAGACAGCTATTGAGAAGAGGAATATAACTTCCAAGCCCAAAAAGAATCACTCATATCCCTGGATGGAGAAGAATTCTGGGGGAAAAAAAAAAAGATCAGACTTGCAGATTCCATTGCACAAAGGAAATCTACATGTAATTAAACTGAGTTCCCAGGAACGTACTTTGTGAGAAAGAGAGGTTTATGTAAGAAGACAGGGGTCCTCTAGAGGGAAACTTCAGTATCATGTAATGATTATTCTTGTCGTTGGCTATTAGGTTCTTCCAAAAGACATGGAATTAAAGTGGCTCCTGCTTAGTCAATTTGCCAGGACAGATACAAAGATCGTTATAGGATGCCATCTGAAAATCTCACCTCTGTGGCATTCCAGCTGTACACATCCCTTCTCTCTGAAATTGCCATTTTCACATGAATAGACACAGACATTTTGCCCAACACGGCATGTCTAACTCATTACCACAGGATGAATGATACAGGATGATTCTGCACTGGGGCTGTGAGATAGAATAGATGACTTCTTCAAATTTGCTATATCTCAGTAAGTCTTTGTATCTCTAGGTTTCACAGATATTAAATCTCAGAGTAATGTTGATGCTGAAAGGGAAGCATATTATTATAACCCTAGGGATTTTAATGAAGCCTGCGGGTTACAGTCCTTCTCTATGCAGAACATCATGGAATCTTTCTTTACATCATTGACTGATGAGTTTTGGGGTACACTGATTTAACCTCTCTTCTCCACATGTGTTCTCTTCTCTTTCTCAAATGTCTCCTACATACATATTATTGTTAGATTGATTTTCCTTAAACCTTGGTTTCATTATATTGCTCTGTTGTTAACAACTATTAATGACAATCTCTGGTAGAATTAAGTCTGAATGCATCTGGCTATTTTTAGATCTTTTCAAATCCCCAAAGCCAGTTAGATTGGTCACTTTGCTGTCACTACTGCTCCTCCAAAGGGCTCCCTTTACCTGGAATTCTCTTGCATTCATTCAGTGCCATATATTTAAATGAAGTTGTACCAAGTGGAGGGAGACAATGTAAAATTCCTGCCATCTGGAAACTCAAAGTCTAATGGGGGAGATGACTAAGTAAGGGGATGAATAGATTTGAATAGAGGATACCTTGGGAGAACTTGCTAGAGAAGTGGGAGACATGAAATTTTCTTTTTTGAGAGCAATAAAGGCTTCCAGAGAAAATATCTTCCAGTGACCAAACAAGCTACGAGGAGTCAGTCAGATGAGAGGTGGGTAAGATGGGATGAGTGAGGCTACTGATGGCTTTGTGCCATTCAAATTCATCCTAATGGCTCAGCTCATCTTTTATCCCCAGAATGGTTTCCACTGGCATCTTGATGGACATCCTGGTAAAAGGACAGCTTTGCTTTCTGTTTCACTGGTGTGGGCCATGGTGCTTTCCTCACTTTGGTTCTGGGTAGCTAGCCAATAGGAAGTTGTAGCCTTGGGAAAGGAGACACAGCCCCTCCAGACTGGGGTTAATTCATGTGCTTCTGGTTCATGAAAGATTTCACATTGGATGTTGTGGTCACAAACCCAGAGTGGTACCTTTTTAAAAATTTGCTTGTTTATGCATTTATTTAGAAACCTCCAAGAAGGAATATCACAAATTTGGGGTGGGATTTGGGCGTCTCTGGAAACCTTAGTCAAATAGCAGACAATAGCACTCTCCACACTGACATTAGACCTGCAAAATAGTTCCCCTTTGTTCAAGTTGGCTTTGAGCAAGAAATCTAGGAATGAAAGGTTCATTAACCCTCTGGTTTCTTCCACTTTCCTTAAACTTTGTATTATTATCCTCCTCTCCAATAAGCACAGCTGATATGCAGCTGTTGGCAGCAATCACAAGAGTTCAAGGCTAGCCTGTGGCCTAACACAAAGAACAGTTGCTCATTAAACATTCATTGTGTGGTGATAAATGCACAGAACAAGTTTGCAAGAGAAATCAGAGAAGGAAACCAGAAGTACAGGTGAAGAGGAGGGCGGAGGTTTTTTCAACCTCTTCTCAGGTGGCAAATGATTGATTCTAAAAAAAGGAGAATCCATTTTATTTCCAGAAAATCTAAACAAAAGAAACAACAAAAGAGGCGTCACATTCTCATTAGGAACATGAAATCAATTCCATTGTGCTTCAAGACATTCAGTTATCCTCTGCTCAAAGCTGGGGAGTTGGATTGTTGCTTTTCTAAAACTAATTGTTACATTTTGCCATTTGATATGAACTCACCCAACACAGCAAGAAGAGAGAATTTGTACTGTGAAGAATGATGCACAGATCCATGGAAGGGTGCATCCCTGTGTTCATCAGCTGCACGGAGCTCATTAAATTCAGGAATTATAGGCTTTTTTTGTTAGAATTTGGTGGTGCTCACTCATTTTGACACTGTAAACACATGGTTGAAAATTTCACTATTTTTGGAGATGTCCTAATAATTATGTATCCATTAATTTGTTTACAAAAATTGGTCTTACAAAGCAGTCTATGATCAGCCTGTTCAAAAAACTTACTGTGTTGTTCTGCCCAATTTAGGATGCAAAAGGTAGATAAGGCACATCCATAGGTTTAAAGGGACATAGCAGCTAAAATATGTTGCAAGAGCAAGAGTTTTGCCATGACCTTCTCTAGCTTGCAAGGTATGAACAATAACTCAAGAAAGCACCAACTGTTGGTTAGAATTATTTTCATGTCTGCTTTACACATTTATTACACAGATTTCCCTTTAGCCTTTATTTTTATAGATATTATATCATTTTTATTCTCAGTAAGACTTGTTGGTGGCACTGAATTTTGAAATATTTCCTATTGTTCATTTTTCTCCATATTCTAAAATAATTAGGGTTATTAAATTCTCAAGTCTCTCCAGTGTATCCTGGTTCACTTAATTGGTAATGTCCTTTCTCATGTTTTCTACTCATTTTTGCAAGACAAGTCTAAATGTTGTAGAGAAACTCTACAAAATGGACTTTTATCCTCTGTCTGTATTTAATCTTTTACTTGTCCAAAACCCACTGGCAATTTCCCTCCCTTTTCCTATGATATTTATCATTTGGTACTATATAGCTTACTTTTGGTGTTCATGCCTTAAGGAGTGACATCATGTTAAATGTATCTTAACATCATCCACATGTCTTTTAATGTCTTCTCCATCTATGAATTTTTAATGGAAAATTTTTGAACAGATGATGGACAGGAAAAGAAAAAGTGAATGATTTTTTTTTAAAAGCAAATAACAAAGCAAGCACCCAGTGGAGGTCCTTGTCATTTCTTTTAAATCTATGAATTCTCAGTTTAGTTTTCACTAGTATGAGTACAATGACCATCAACTGATTTTCCATAAACACAGAGTCACTAAAGAGACATCGTATTAAAACATTTAGTTGCCTTTCTTGACGTGTTTGTTCCTCGGTAGTTTCCATGGCACATTCCAGGGAATTCTGGAGAGACTGCAGCTGATTCAATGTCTCCTTCAACAGAAATCGAGTCACAAATTGTTCCAAATTGGAAGCTTCTTGATAGTCCTAGGGCAACAAAACAAAAGCAATCAGAAGTATGGGGGTGGGTGGGGAATAACCAGGAATAGCTTTTCCTCTGTGTACCCTTCAACCTGGGACTGATCCTGGAAAAGGAGGGTGGAGAGGAGGGAAAAATGTGATGGCCTATCCACTTATCAGAAATTGCATGAAAGAGCTGCAGAAAAGGCTGGATTAGATAACTTCTCATTGCACCTGTCCCTAGTTTAGGTAAAAGAAACAAACCAAACCAAACCAGAATAATTATGAAATAGACATTGGTAGAAAAGGGAAACAATAATCTATGAGAAGAAAAGATTGGAGTATGGCTGCCAGGGTTCCTTCCATGTTTTAGTTAAATGATGACCATGCCACAGTATTGTTTTTTCTCTACTACCAACAAAAAAAGTCACGTTTCAGCAATTGGTTTAATTCCCTCTTGATGTATTTATTATGCTTAATATGTATTATGATGAATCCAGAGGAAATGATGCTGATCGTTTTAAAATTCAGTATGTTAGTCTTGGAATATTCAAAAGGTTTACTAAATCTACTCATGTCCCTCTCAGTAATTTCACCTGAAGCTCATTCGCAACTGTCTCAGCCAGGAAAGCATCATTCATTCCTGCAGCTCTGGGTCTACATGCAGATCGCTGTGGTCTTAGTGGCAGTACTTGCTGAGCTCAGCAAGGTAAGTGGGCGCTGTGAATTGTACCACCATGTAAGTCTACCACTTTCTCAAGTCTCAGGGAGAACCAAGGAGGAAAACCTGGTTAGCAAGAATGAAATGGCAACAGAACTGCTCTTTCAGTTCATAGGACCAGCCAGTGAAATCTGATTTTCTATTCTTCAGTGGGAATGGTATATATTCAAGTTCAGCCAAGGAAAAAAGATTTATTTGGTTCTGTCCCTAAACAAAAAATTTTTCTTTCTTTCTATTTATTTGTTGTGGCTCAAAATACAAAACTGAAAGGACTGTCATGACAAGATAATGCCCCGAGTCTTGTTACACCAGAGAAACTCAGGGCATTGTTATAAATCCAAAAAATTAAAACAAAAAAACCCCACAACATTTAGTTATTTAACCTCTCGAGGTCTCAGCTTTCTCACTTATAAATAGGCTAAGTACCTCCAGCATACAATCCAACTAAAAAATATTCTGTTTTCCTATTGACTCTAAATTATAAAGTATAAGAACATGGCCTGTTGTATCAATTTTGGAATATGTTCTTTTAGCAAAGAAATCTAATGTCATAGAGAAATCTCATTTCTTTCTTAATTTGAAATAGAACAAGGTTTCAATCATCAATCTCTCTTTAAGCCCTTTCTTTTCAGGTAAACAACATCAAGATTTTTCTTATCTGCCCTATTAGTAGCCTTATTTGAAAATGGGAAATTGAAGTGTCTTTAAATTCCATTTAAGAAAATAAACCATAAGACAAAATATTGCATGCCCTTAATTATAAGGATTTTTGGTGAACTAAATCAAGTTAAAATATACAAAATACTAAAATTCATAACTTACTATTACATAGCTTACTATTTATTGGTGATAAAAATTTCAAAAAATTACTTTTCAATGTATTTTCTGAAATCAAGGAAAATTTTACTTAGAGATAGAAGATATGTTGCTAGAAAAGAGCCTGTGTTTGACTCTCCAGTTATTTCCCTTTTGCAAATACATATCTTTAAAAGAAAATTTATTAAAATAAAAACAAAACATAATTGCATAATCAGATATTATGCCAAACATATTTGCATCTCAGCATACACTATGACTAATCCTGAGCAAATGGTAAAAAGTTTTATACTGGTTGATAGGCAGCTCTGAAAAGTGAAAGAAGCATACATCTACTGAACAATGAAACAGAGTTTGCCTTATTCTTTTTTAAATGTTCAATATCTGTCATTGGCATGTCACAGCTATAGAAAGTTAGCCAATTTAAAAACTTCTGTCACTGCAACTAGATTGCTGCTTCTTAGACCCAAAGGTCATGTCTTCAATGTCTGTCTTCCTCATGGTGCCTTGAGTAGAACCTCATTCCATACCTGATTGTTTTGCAGATAAACTTCTGCCCTAAGAATTTATCATATTCCTATTGTGCTTTTAAAAATAAAGATTTTGATGCAAATAAAGCCGGAGATTTAAGAAAAGTTACAATCAGATAACTGGCTATGCCATCATTGTGCTATGGAGCAAAACAGAAAATTATCATGACACTTTCTTCTCACATTGATGAGAGTTTACGCTCCCCACTTGTGACTCTCCAGATAACATTAAGAAGTACCGCATCCCCACTGTAGATGTATTTGACAGAAATATTGATGCCTTGACATTGAGAGCGGTGTTAGGTGGGGATAAGGCTCTGGAGGATTAAGTTTTGTGAATCACTTATAAAAGTTAGCTGCTATGTGCTGCCCCATGGTGATAAGGAGAAAAAAGCCTTGTTTTCTAATATTCCCACTTATCCTCCGAGGCTTAGCTCATGGCACCGTGTCTACATCGCCTTTACTCCTCTGAACACTGTGAGACACAGTTCCTTCCCCTCCTGTGCATTCCTGTAATATTGCTTCCCTACCTAGGGCATATGATTTGTCATTTTCTATTGTAACCTGTTGTTTACTTGTCTTTCTTCCTCATTTTAGTTCAGTGCTTTAAGGGTAAAAGATTATGTCGTATTCATCTCCATCTCCAGAATGCCCAGAACAAAGTCTGGCTCGCAGCAGCTGCCTCATAAATGCTTAAAGAATATGTGAGGAACAGGAAACCATGTGGAGATGAAGGCACCGGAGGGAATGTCAAGCCCTGGGAGCTGCTCTTGCCCCTCACCAATCACCAGCTGTGCCCCTGCAGCTGGCCCTTGCTGTTTGCAATTGCTGCTGCCCAGCTTGCCTGGTCACATGGGCTCCACAATAAAGGGAAACACAGCTTTGCTCTTAGCAGACTGTTTGTCCTCATTTCATTTTCTGGACCATTTGCTGGTCTTCTTCCCTTCCCTTACTCTGGATCCCAAGCTCTGGGACTGCAGACGCAGGCGGCACAGATCCAATCTCCTTCCCTTCTTTCAGATATGCAGCAGATGTTCCTTTGGAAGGCAGTGGCGAAAGAAGCAGATGGAAAATTAAATAGATAGCAAGCTGGAAAATGTCAAAGCCTGGCCCTTTTTATTCTCAACAAATGTGTTGGTTGTGAAGATACAAAAAGAGATCTTTGCATTGCTAACTCCCCAGAAGATTGATACTTTGGTGTAAGACGCAAGTTCCTTTAAGAGAATGGTAGAAAGGACATTTACGGGTCTAAGAAAGCACTAAAAAGCAATTGTACAGATGAAATACAATATCCAGATTCTGCCTCTATTTTTTCTTTTTGCAGTTTATTCCCTCATGCCTGTGAGAAAGGATGTGGCCAAATGAAAGCTAACAGGGTATTTCTCAGATCTCAACAACGTTTATTCAAGTCATTGAAAATTGTCAATCACAATTGACAGTTGATATATTGGTTAACAAGTACCATTAATACTTCCGTTTTTTTTTTGCTTGTGGAAAGCCAGAACGTAAACATTTCAATATTCGCATTTCCTAAAGCGTAGTACTTTGAAAATGAGGTTTCTTGTGGGGACTGCCTATGCATCTTAATTGTCAGATCATTTCTCAGAAAGCAAGCTCTGCCCATCTGGTTGATGGAAGATTGGAGATCTTAGTTATTAACCCACTATGAATCATCTGAGTTAATTAGGAAAATCAGAGCATCAGACTTCCTTGTTTATGTTTGCCCTATTTGAAAATTAATCAAGTTGGCGACATCCAGTCTAGTGTCTAGTTTAAGAAGTCAGATACAATCATGTTTAGCAGGGGGCACTGCTTCTAAATGCCTTCTGATCCACACTCCTGCAGTTTTCACCAGTCTTGTGTGAGGCATCTGTGCTAGATTCCAAAACAGGAAAGAACCACTCTGCAAAGATAACGTTATCTCTTTATCTTTTTCTATCCTTCCTCAAACTGTTACTTTTTTTTTTTTTTTTTAAATCTTAACTAGCTTGCACACATTACCTATGTCCCACTTCTTTTAAAATATTCTTGGGCTTTCTTATTTTAAATAGCACATTTTTTTCTTTCTTTATTTCTTACATTTTTTTTCCAACCTGATAGAATACCTTATCAAATTTGACTTAAAAAAAGAAAAAAAAATAAAGAACTGGTCCATAACTATCTTAAAAATGGACAAAGCTTAATCCCAGATATGTCTTTGGATCTTAGATGGCAAAACAAGAGATCAAAATAATTTCAGACTACAGATTCTCAAGGATTAAGTGAATTAGAATCTCAAATTAGTGAGAACATGAACAAAGTTATAATTTTGGAACAAAGTATTATTAAACAATCAATATTTGAATTTTAGCTAAATATCCCATTGTTTGAAATCAGAAAATACCTAAGAGATGAGTTATATTATTTAAGACCTTTGTGAGCATTATGAAATGCTTATCCCAAGGTTCTTAACGATTTATTTTGTGTAGGCTTCTTTTCTCTGGCTCCTTCTGTTGCTGTCTCACACCAGAAGCTATGGCCCCCTAGATGCCTTTTTCTAAAGAATGAATCCATTCTGCTATGAGATAATCATCTTCAAACAAGTGGATCTTTAGGAAAATGAGCTCATGTGTAAGTATGGGGTCTTCCTTGGAATCAGCCCATATCTGGAGATTAATAGACAACAGGTAAAGACCTGGGTCACACTCACAGGTACCTAATAACAGTGTAGTAGTTAAGAATTTGGGTCTGAGGATGGTCACATTGAAGTTCTGATCTATAGCTATGTCACTTGACAGCAATGTGAACTGAGAAATGAATGCTGTCCTCCTTATCTCCTGGTAGAGCACTTCATTTTCTAGATTCTTTAAACTTCTTTCTCAGCTTCTGAGTCTACGCGTCTTTCAACATCCCTATTTGCTGAACTGTAAGACTAGTTGTCATAAGCATGGTTTGAGGGGCAAATGCACCATGGTATGTGAAGTACACAGTGTGGCATCTCACCCACAGTTGTTGATACAAGTTTATTACTGCTATTAACATAATAGAGAAAGGATTTTACCAAGTGCAGTGAACAGAGCTTTAGTTAGCACTCACAAGATCTGGGTTTGTTTGCTGTGAGAAGAGGTTACCTTGGCACTACCGCTAGGATAAATGCATAGTTGGTGTTCCACATGAGAGGCTTTCCCCAGAAATTAATTTTCCTGAGTTCTGTCTCACATATATTTTCTACTATACATCTACTACCTTCCATTCTAAAAAATGTCGACCTCTCATAATTATCAGTTACTGTATTGAGGCTATGACCCATGAATTCAGTCTTTGAGGAGTTAATCACATTTAAAATGTGGGGTTCAACTGAAAAATTAATCAAAAAGTTTACCCATTCTTGATTTGCTTCTTATCCAAGATAATATATGGGATACAATTTACAAATCTAAACCACATCTTTTGCATTTTCTTTTGTCTTTAATGAAGGCTGTCCTCCATGTCTCCTGGCAGAGTACTTCATTTCCTAGACACTTTCCAAAGTTCTTTCTTTGTCTCTGATTTAACTCCTTTTTCTTCCTTTCTCTACAGATCTTCAGATGTGTTAGCTGATATTTCCTCCTTTCTCCTCAAGTCTGAGTCTGGCATTATATCTAGGCCTGATCCTTTGTTCTGAATCACAGAAGTATAGAAACCAGATAAACAATAACAGGAGGATTGGGGAAGATGGGCATATTGGAAGGATAGTTTTGAAAATCCTGAAATCTTTACATAAAACTAGATAGAATATCTACAAAAAAAAAAAGCCCAAGAATAACAACTCCAACAGACAACAAAGCCAGTCGAGGCGTTATCATCAAACTCAAATTGTAGGTGTATAGAGACAAAAATCCCTGACTGCCACAAGATGGGCATTGCATGGTACCCTTGCATGAGTAGGAAGAAGTGAGGAGATGCAGTGGGATATGGCACAGTCTTAAGAACAAGAGAACTTCAAAGTAGCCAGCAAATATTCACTAGAGTAACAGCAGCTAATTTGAGAACAGCAGCTGAAAGTGGGTGAATATAAAAAAGAGAGAACACACAAATCCTAATGAGGCCAAAGGGGCTAGAGTCACGCCTAGCCCCGTTGAACTCTTGAAATCAGCTTCTCCAAACTCTGTGTTAGGAAGGACCCACACTGAGGCAAATTGGCAGAGAGTGGAAGAAAATTGAGCAGAACAATGTCACAAAGACTAAAAAGTTTCTTCTCAGCAAAAGAAACAATCTGTGAGATGAACAGAGAGCCTATATCCTGGGAGCAAATTTTTATCCCTCACACATCAGATAGAGCACTAATCTCTAGGGTATATAAAGAACTCAAAAAGCTAAGCACCAAAAAACCCCCAAATAACCCAATCAACAAATGGGCCAAGGACCTGAACAGACACTTCTCAGAAGAGGATATACAATCAATCAACAAATACATGAAAAATGTTCATCATCTCTAGCAATTAGACAAATGCAAATCAAAACTACTCTGAGACATCATCTTACTCCAGTCAGAATGGTAGCTATTATGAAGACAAACAATAATAAGTGTTGGCGAGGATATGGGGAAAAAGGTACACTCATACACTGCTGGTGGGACTGCAAATTGGTGCAGCCAATATGGAAAGCAATATGGCGATTCCTTGGAAATCTGGAAATGGAACCACCATTTGACCCAGCTATCCCTCTCCTCGGTCTACTATACCCCAAAAGACTTAAAAACAGCATATTACAGGGACAGAGTCACATCGATATTTATAGCAGCACAGTTCACAATAGCTAAACTGTGGAGCCAACCTAGATTCCCTTCAGTGGATGAATGGATAAAAAAAATGTGGTATATATACACAATGGAATTTTACTCAGCAATAAAAGAGAATAAAATCATGGCATTTGCAGGTAAATGGATGGCGTTGGAGAGATAATGCTAAGTGAAGTTAGCCGATCCCTAAAAAACAAATATCAAATGTTCTCTCTGATATAAGGAGGCTGATTCATAGTGGTGTTGGGTGGGGGAGCATGGGAGGAATAGATGAATTCTAGATAGGGAAGAGGGGTGGGAGGGAAAGGAAGGGGGCAGGGGGTTAGCAATGATGGTGGAATGTGATAGACATCATTATCCAAAGTACATGTATGAAGACACGAATTGGGTGTCAACATACTTTATGTACAACCAGAGATACGAAACACTGTGCTGTGTATGTGTAATAAGAATTGTAATGCATTCCGCTGTCATTTATTTTTTAAAAAATCAATTAAAAAAAAAAAAAGAAAAGAAGACTCAGATAAAAAGTGGGGAGAGCCGGGAAACCTCAGAGGGAAAGCCATCATATTCTTCACTACTAGGAAACTCCCACATTGTTAGAAAAACAATTCTAAACACAACCACCTTTGAAAAAAATAAAGGAAAATAACAACAATAGCAATAAGAATAATAAAATAAAATGAATGACAGAAAATTACCAAGGTCAAATTCCATATACTGTTGTAATAAGAAAAAGGAAAGCCAGGAACAAGATACCATCCCTACAGACAATGGCAGAGTACTGAAAGACAACCCACAGATCAGATCAAAGGGTGACCAAGTATTTATAAATGAATTAAAAGACCTGAAGAAAAAAATTTCAAAAAATGGAAAAAGCAACATACACCAAAGTTAGATTTGAGGTGATAGAATTCAGGAAAGAATTAGAAATAGAAGATAAAATATGATTTCATTAAATTGAAATAAGAAGGAACTCAGAAACATGCCTTAATTAAAAGGAAACATTTTTAAATAAAAAAAATACAGAAACAAAGGAATCTGAAGGTAGACAAAGCGTATCCAACTTATTGATAACAGAATTCCTGGAACAGTGTAGAAATTCACGAAGGAACAGAACAAACACTAGAATCTATTATTTAAGAATGTTCTCCTGAAACAAAAAGACTCGATACTAAACATTGAAAGCACACCATCTATACAGAAATATAAACTCAGAACAAACACATTAGGACATATTTTAATAAAAAATATTGGACTTTAAAAGACAATGTAAAAGCCAGGTGTGGTGGCACATGCCTGTGGTCCCAGCGACTCAGCAGCCTGAGTCAGGAGGATTGTAAATTCAAAGCCAGCCTCAGCAATGGCCAGCACTGAGCAACTCAGTGAGATCCTGTCTCTAAATAAAATACCAAAAGGGTTCAGTGGTCAAGTGTCCCTGAGTACCAAAAGAAAAAAAAAAAAAAGACAATGTAAAAATTCTTTGTGCACTTAGACATACAAAGGGGACTAAACACAAAACAAAACAACTAGATTCTGTAACTTTCCAGAGGCAAGAAAATGTAGTTCACACATATAAGATATTTAAAATAACATGGATCCTTGGATTTTCCTATCAGTAACATCCAACTTTTAAGATCAAAGTCCTCTTCCATCCCTACAATTGTCAACATTCAACAGCTCAGGCAACATTGTTCCCATAAGCCCTTCTCACAAATCCATCAGAAAATGAGCTCAGGAGGGTGTGGGGGTGCACACCCGTAATCCCAGTGACTGGGGAGGCTGAGGCAGGAGGATTGCAAGTTTGAGCCAATCTCAGCATCTTGGTGCAACCCTTAGCAATGTAGTGAGACCTTTCTTAAGGGGAAAAAAAAAAAAAAAGATTGCAGATGTAGCTCAGGGGTAAAACTCCCCTGGCTTCAATCCTCAGTACAGGGTAAGAAAGAAAAAAAAGCTTCAGAAAACCAAAATGACCAGAGAGACTACAATGTAAAGACTAATAACCTAGGTGGTAAGTACAGGCAGACTTTCTGTAGAGGCCTAGATAGCACACATTCTAAACTTTGTGAACAAAGGACACACCTCTTGCTATTGGAGTATGAAAGGAGCCATAAATTATTCATAAATGAAAGAGTGTGCTGTGTTCATAGATCATATAAAAGACAGGATTAGAATTTGGCCAACAGCTAGAGTTGGCTGGCCCCCGAGCCAGGCCTTGAGCATCAAAGACTGCCAACATCAAAGACAACCGATACTATGTGATTCCTGATGAGAAAACACACTTCCACATACAGTTCTATGAAATAAACCTCCAGATTCAGCTTGGAATTTGCGGTAAGAACAGAATTCAGAAGACCATGCTGAATTGTGCCACCAGCAGTGATCAGCAAGGTCAAAACTGTGAGCATTTTTGTGGATTCTGCTACAGACAAATTGTGTGAATCAATAAAGTGAATCGTGGTAGTAAGCTGAAGATCAAAAGAGTTGTAACAGATATAAAAATAGGTACAACTCTAATTTTTAGGAAGAGGCATCTGTGTGATAAAACCATAATGAAATGCAAGGAAGTGATTAGTTCAAGAATCAGAAGAAAGGGTTATGATTGGGCCAGAGTACACAGAAGGACTTCTGCGGTGACTGGTTGTTTTGGTTTCTTGACTCAGTGGTAGTTTGAAGAATATTTGTTTAATAATCATTAGGTTCTACTTTTGGTTTATATGCCTTTCTTCATTTTTGTCTTACTTTACGATATAAATGTTAAGATATATGCATGAACCACTCTGGTAGAAACAGACCGTCTTCATATGTTTGAGAAGCTGTGGGTGTAGTCAGATATAGGCACTAAAATACAGGACTCTTTGGCAGGCAGTAGGAAGAGAAAATCTGTAAATATTTCCAAATTAGTAATTTTCATCACCTTCCATATACAATTTCCTCAGCTGCTCCCCTGTATTCCTCTGGAGCGTAACCCAAACCCATTTTTCTTTATAAGAGTACAGAGCCATATTCACACATAAATTGGACTCAATTTATGTTTGTTGATTTTGGTAATAAAATATCACAAAAGTTTCTTCCTCATAAATATGTGTTTCCCACCGTATTGCACATTTTTCTTCGAGTATTATCTTTAAACTCCTGGAAGAGATATAAGACAGTTGAAGCAAATGATACCCCGAGGGTAACAGTCCCTTGTAATTGGACTCTCTCTTAAACAGTATTGAGTCAGATGGATAGTTCTATTTTAGCCACATTTCTATAAAATGTTGAGTCGATATAACCATGTTACTGAATTTTTCTGGGATAAACACATTTTTAAAATATCATATCAATCAATGCTTTCAAAGACAAATGATCCTTCTCTTTGATCCAAACAAATTCTGTAAGAAAAAAAAATTGAGCACTAAAATATTATAAGCCTTCTCAAATATCATAGTGCATGGGAAATAATAGAAAATAAATAAATGAGCACTGACAAATTTAGGATTTAATTTGCCCTTGTGGCCCTTTTATGAATATAATACCAATGTAGTCAAGTAACATTTTATTCAGAAAAAAATAGCCCTGGGAATAGATAACTTTCTTAGAATAATAAATAGTCAAAAGAGTTTTTATAAACAACAAAATATAAAAACAATTTTTTTCATCAATATAAAAAGTTTTCATCAATATAAAAACACTGTTAGGTGCAACCATTATTTTGGTATTTTGTATACCACTTGTATATGGTCTATTGAACTAGAAAACAAAATTCAGTATTAGAAAGTCAGGGCATCCAAATTTCTAAGGCAATCAGCAAGAAGGAACCACTGCATATAAAATCCTCATCTTGAAAATGAGGTACAAACAGATACTTGCTCAGGATACTTAACAAGTGCATTTGCTCAGGATCAGGCTAGATAAGTATACAGGTCTCCTTTCTCTGCTGCCTCTTGTCTAAATGTGTTTAAAACACAAAAACAAAAGCTTCTCGATCATTCCGAGGTTGACTTTAAACATCTCCGGAGGAACAGCAGGTTCCAGTCCCAAGAGGCTGTGAGGGCCATGATTATAAAACTGTCCCCTAAGGGCCCCGCGGCAAGAGAAGATTTTCAGGGCTGCAAACTAGCAATTTAAAAAGGAAGGGAGACATCATCTAGATTGCAGCTGAATTTCTATTTAAGCTGAGAGTAGCAAAAAGGCAGCATGATTTCTATAAACCAGTTTTTCTTGAACAGGAAGACTTAAATCATATCAGCCTCAGAAGGTTTTTCCTCAGAAAAGTATGACTTAGGCAAAGATTTATCAAAGCCTGTGCTGGAAGGAATATCTTCAGACTGCCAGTTATTTCCTTATAAATTTACCTTCTACTTTCATATTTGAACAAGGCATTCTGTTTTCTGTATGGAATCAAGCACTCAAAAACATGAGGATTGAAAGGTAAACTGCAAATTCTAAAAGAAACAAATATAAGTTATAACCTTGCTATCCATCAAGTCTGTTTTTCGTCATTGAAATCAAAACATTCAAATATTTAGAATGATTAAAGCACATTTATGTTATTGAAAAAAAAATCATGAAACTGATGGAACAAAATTAATTCTCTTATTTTATAAACAACAAAAAGCGAATTTCAAGTAGGCACTTCATGCTCCAGGCTTGGGATACTATGGAAGTGAAAGACAGTGATGAAAACCCTGATAGGGGTCTTGATTATTTCTTACAAAAGTATTCATTTTAATCAGAAGCTCAGATTTTGCTCCTTTGCCATGGCAACGAATGTAGAATTCTATACCTGGAAGGTTACAGTGATAATCTTCATTTTTCTTGGAAGAGACCTGTGGTAATAGTTGGTGATTGGACTGGAATGAATTAATTTGAGTATTTCTGAATAATAATTTTTATCTTCCTAGAGAATGAAATTTTATGTGGGGTGATAGGCTTGACAATTAACTTCTAGTGTGACTTCAGACAACCTCATCTGTGTTTGTGATGCCTTTGTCTTTTTTTTTTTTTTTTAGTACTAGGGCTTGAATCCAGGGCCTTGAACATACTAAGCAAGGGCTAGGGTAAGCCACACCCCAGTTCTCTTTCTATTTTATTTTGAGACAGAGTCTCACTAAGATGCCCAGGTTGGTCTCAAACTTGTGATCCACCTTACCTCTAAGTCCCGAGTATCTGGAATTTCTAGCGGCACCACCATGACTGGCCCCGCATCAGATTATAAGGCAGCAACAATGCACTCACCAGATACAGAGCAGATTCTGGCACCATGTTCTTGGACTTCCTAGTCTCTACAACTATGAGCCAAATAAACCCTAAATCTTCATTAGTTAACTAGATTCAGGTATTTTGCTGTAGCAACAGAAACTTATTGAATAAGTATCAATTAGTAAATACCAAGATTGTAAATTTTTTAACAAGAATTTTAGTTCTTTTCCTTGTCAAGAATATTTTCTTTTTAAAAAAGTATAAAGATTGAACTGACTGAAAAACCATTAAAACTAAAAGAACTGCATCTTTAAAGGTGAATTTCCCAGGATTCTTAATTTTTTCCCCATCTTCCTCAAATCACATTCTGATATATTGTAGGGACTTGTGCCAGAAATGGAGGTGCCTTGACTTCCTTAACAAGATCCCTGAAGTTCAAGAAATAAAACCAAGATCAGTAAGTGGGAGGCCATCATATTAAAATTCTTATGCATAGTAAATGAAGCAACCTGAAGGTGAAGAGACAGCCTACAGAATGGGAGATCTTTGTCAGCTGCTACTTCAATAGGAAATTAATATCCAGAATATATGAAGAACTTAAAAAGTCTAATACCAAAAAAAATCAAATAATCCATTCAACAAATGGGCAAAAGAACTAAACAGACATTTTTCAAAAAAAGAAGCACAAATACTCAATAAATATATGAAAAAATATTCAACATTTCTATCAATCAGGGAAATACAAATCAAAACTATACTAAGATTTTATCTCACTGCAGTCAGAATGGTAATTATCAAGAATACAAATAATAAATGCTGGCAAGGACGTTTGGGCAAAGGTACACTTACACATTGTTGGTGGGACTGCAAATTAATAAGACCACTCTGAAAAACAGTATGGAGATTTCTCAAAAGACCAGGAATGGAACCACCATATGACCCAGCTATGCCCTCATTGGTATTTAACCAAAAGAACTAAAATCAACATATTATGGATACAGTCACATCAATGTAGCACAATTCACAAAGCCAAATTATGAAACCAGCAGACCTAGCTGCAAGCTCACAGATCTGGGTTTCTAGTTTTCATTGGTTCCCATCAACAGATGACTGGATTAAGAAAATGTGGTATCTACATAATGGAGTTTTACTCAGCCAAAAAGAAGAATGGAATTGTGGCACCTGTTGGTAAGTGGATGGAACTGCAGTTCATCATATTGAGTGAAATAAGCCAGACTCAGAAAATCAAGGGTCAAATGTTTTCTCTCATAAAACAAGGGGAAAAGCCAGGGAGTGTTGGATATCAATAAAGATATAGGGGAGATCAGTGGCGCAGAAGAAGCAGATTGAGAGGGAGGGAGGAAGGACTGGAAAAGGAGGAGATGAAGAATTAATTTAACAAAAAATCATGCTATGTGCATATGTAAACGTACCACAGGAGATCTCATGGGGGGTGGAGGCAGATTAGAGAGAGGCAACATTCCTCCTAGCTCAGCTACCCAGAACTCAGGCAGTAGGAATACTGCTTCTCCTCAAGGCTTACGGGACTGGGGGGGCAGTTTGCCCTAGCCGAATCAAAGACTGACTCATTGAATGGACCTTAAAAAACTTGCCGTGAGTTTATTAATTGTCTGGGAGGAGCCTATCCAGGAGCCATATTGGGACTGCAGCATGGTGGAACCAGCTAGGTCTGCATGGGCCTGAATGAGCCTAGCAAGGACTTGGCTTGACCAAACAAACCTGTGGAAAGTCAAAAACTGGGAGCATTTCACCTCGGAGAACACAGGTTAGAGAAGATGGAAAGAACCCAGCTCTCCCCAGCCCTGGTGAGTCTTGTGGCTTGAGGGGATTGATGGGGCAAGCTATAGTGGGTCAGAAGGTTGGAAAGAAGGGTGTGAGGGCACTTGTTTTGAAGTGGCACCCCCTTTCTCCACAGAAAAGACTTAACTGGGCTTCTCTAGAAATCTTCATCCAGACTGATTTTAGGACTGTCAGCAAAAGAGTCTCTGCAAAAGAGTTCAATGTAGATAAACTTCCTATTTTCGTGTCGCCCTGTTTTACTTGGCCACTGGCTAAGAAGATACCAGCACTCCAGGTGCTGGACACCCCTTTACTAGTTTTTCACAAACATATCCAGTATAGTACTTTGAAGAAATGTGCAAACAAGGCCTCTGACCTTGAGCTGGGCTTCATAGAGATGTCTACATTTTTGAGATAAGTTACCAACTGGGTTCCATGGTAACAGCTGGCAGATGGAGAATAGAAAGGGGAGAAGAAGCTCTCCCCTTCTCAGGTGTTGTCCTTTAAGGGTTAACATGCCCAGAACAGTGAAAGAAAAAGCTGCTTTTATGTGAACTTTTGCAGACTGTGAACTTTTGAGCCCCTCCCCTTACATGCTGGGTATAAAACTCTAAAACTACCTGACCTAGAGGTTCACGGGATTAATTGATTACAGCAAAAGCTGTGCCCTCTGAACCTGGCTGCAGCCAAATAAAACTGTTTCCTGCTATCTTCCGTGCCTTGCCTCATTTGTCCCTACAACAGGTTCTCAGCTTGGCGAGCCAGCTGGTCCAGCACCCATGGGGTTCCCAGAGCCCACTGCATTCCAGCCTCCAACCCGGAGTCCCCCAAGTCCAGCCTCCCGGTCCCCAAGGCTCTCAAACCCCTGTTCCCTCACCCAGCCCAACACTCGGCCTAGTAGACCTGCAGCTTCAACACTGCCCTGCAGGCCAGGCCACAGCTTTGCCACTAGGCTTGCCCGGCCTGGCCTAGAACGCAGCTTCACTGGTGCTGCTCACTTCCCCCCCAACCCCGCCCCAGCCTGGCCCACCCACACTAATCTCCCAAGAAGGGAAATTGGGAAGTTTTAAACCCTAACTTTAACTTTAATGTGAGTAACACATTAAAAAAGAAGGACTCGACCACCCACAGCCCATACTCCCACACTAAGATCATACCTCAAGAAGAAATGAAAAGAGAATCAGTCAGGTACAGACAGTGAACACATATGCTAACTATTTTGTCCACCATAATGGAAGCAACTCTTTAATTTCTTAATATTTCATCAAGATTTCTCCTCCTCCTCCTCCTCCTCCTTCTTATTGCTTTCTTTTGTTTTGCTTTTTGTTTTTGGATTTCTAAATGGCTTTTTGTTTTGTATATATATATATATATATATATAGATAGATAGATAGATAGATAGATAGATATGTGTGTGTGTGTGTGTGTTTCTTTTCCCATTTCTAGACTTATTTTTTTGACAGTGTTATTTTCCCATGCTTCGCCACTACTCTATCTCCCTTCTCTCTCTCTTTTTTTGATTGCGGACACCCCAATTCCATTCTATCTCTCCCTTTATATTCTTCTATTTATTCCCCTTTCACATTAACAACCTATCCTAAGTTACCACTACATCTGCCCCGCTCACCCTTTGAAATTGCAAATACTTTTCTACCCTCCTATCTTCTTTCCTCATATTCAACTCTATGCTTAACACCTCTTAATACTAATTGATGTACATAATGTCTGCCCCTACCACCAATGTTACAGCAATAATAAATATGGCAGAAATCACAGACAATATCAATTATTTGATTTTAAGCCAGACATGATGCATGATTGTTTACTGTTTTTACTGGTGGAAATTGTTGATCCTACTATTTCAACATGTTGTACCATCAAAATAGGAACTAAGGACATAGTCTACTACATTATTGTTTGCATGCAGTATTGTTATCATTGGACTCTCTCCCACACCCCCGCAATCTGTGAGATGCTAGTAACATAGGGGGATGCTATAAACTCATAAGGTAGACACTCTACAGCATCAGATCGATCCAGATAGATGGATAGCCACACAAAAAATATGAAAAAGCAAGAGAACAAATCATCCCAAACAACACAGGATACCTCAACAGTAGACTCCATTGACACCATAGTGGAGGAATTGTCAGAGATAGAATTCAGAAAGTTCATGACTAAAATGATTTGTGAGATAAAAGATGACATAAGAAATGAAATCAGAGAGAAAATACAAGCAGTGAAAGATCATTTCAATAAAGAAGCAGAAATCCTGAAGAAGAATCAGTCAGAAATCTTTGAAATGAAGGAATCAACAAACCAAATTAAAAATTTATTGGAAAGAAGCTGGGGAAACAGCTCAATTGGTAGAGTACTTGCCTTGCATGCACAAAGCCCTGGGTTTGATCCCCAGCACCAAAAAAAAAAAAAAAAAAAAAAAAAAAATTTCATTGGAAAGCATCACCAACAGACTAGGTCACTTGGAAGACAGAATTTCAGGCAATAAAGACAAAATATATAATCTTGAGAATAAAGTTGATCATGGAGAAAAGATGTTAAGAGACCATGAACAGAACTTCCAAGAAATATGGGATAACATGAAATACCAAACTTAAAGATTTATCAGGATAGACGAAGGCTCAGAGATTCGGAGATATAAGCCAAAATAATGCAGAATCTTTTCAATGAAATAATATCAGAAAATTTCTTAAATCTAAAGAGTGAAATGGAAAATCAAAAACAGAAGGCTTACTGGACCCCAAATATACAAAATTACAAAAGACTCACACCAAAGCACATTATTATGAAAATTCCTAACATAAAGAATAAGGATAGGATTACAAATTTAAAAAAAGTGACAGGTCACCTTTAGAGGAAAATCAATCTGATCTCAAAGCTAGCAGGTCTTGGAACAATGTATACCAAGCTCTGAAAGAAAATGGATGCCAGCCAAGAAAACTATACCCAGCAAAATTAAGCTTCAGAATTGATGATAAAAAAAAATTCCATGATAAACAAAAGTTAAAAGAATTAACAACTAGATAGCCTGCACTACAAAACATCCTTAATAAATTATTCCTCGAAGAAGAAATGAAAAATAAAACTGAAAAACAGAAAAGGAGAAACTACACAAGAAAAATAGTCAATCAAAGGAGAAACTAATTCAAATTAAAAACCAGAAATAAATAAAAATGACAGGGAGTAAAAATCATGTCTCATTAATAACATTGGATATAATGACATAAACTCATCAATCAAAAGACATAGACTGCCAGATGGGATTAAAAAACAGGACCCAACAACATGCTGTCTCCAAGACACTCACCTCATATGCAAAGACATCCACAGACTAAAGGTAAAAGGATGGGGGGGGGGGAACATATCATTCACATGGATCTTGTAAACAAGCAGGGATTCCTATCCATATCAAATAAAGTGGACTTCAAGCCAAAGTTAATCAGAAGAGACCAAGAAGGTCATTTCAGACTGCTCCAGGGAATAATACATCAACAAGACATATCATAACTATTTATGCCCCAAACAATGGAGCATCTACATACATCAAACAAACCCTTCTCAATTTCAAGAATAGAACGGACCACAACACAATAATACTGTGTGACTTTAACATGCCTCTCTAATCACTAGATCAATCTTCCAAACAAAAACTAAATAAAGAAGACATAGAACTAAGAATATGATTAATAATGTAGACTTACTAAACATATAAATATTTCCTCCATCAGTGACTGAATATACTTTCTTCTCAGAACCACACCAATCTTTTTCTAAAATAGACCACATCTTAGGCAATAAAGCAACTCTTAGAAAATACAAAAAAAAAATAAATATAATACATTGCATTCTATCTGATCATCATGGAATGAAAATAGAAATCAATGATAAAATAAAAATAGAAGCAACTCTAACACCTGAAAACTGAGTAATATGCTATTGAATGACCAATGGATAGTAGAACAAATTAGAGATTAAATTAAAAAATACTGAGAGGTAAATAATAATAGCTTTGCAATTTATCAAAATCTCTGGCACACTATGAAGGCAGTTCTAAGAGGAAAGTTTAATGCATTGAGTGCACTTTTTAAAAGAATAGAAAGTCACCAAATAAATAACCTAATATTATATCTCAAAGCCCTAGGGAAAAAAGAACAAATCATCCTCAAAAGCAATAGAAGACAGAAAATAATTAAACTCAGAGTCAAATTCAATGAAATTGAAATAAACCCCAAAAATTTTTCAAAAAATTGATTAAGCAAAAAGTTGGTTTTTTGAAAAAAAAAAATAAAATAAAATTAACAAAGTCTTAGCCAAGTGGCAAAGAGAAAGAGAGACAAAACTCAAATCACTAAAATTAATGATGAAAAAGGAAATATCACTATGGACACTCTTGAAATACACTAATCAGAACCTACTTTCAAAATCTATACTCCAATAAAATAGAAAATCATGAAGACAACAACAAATTTCTAGAGATTATGACTTTCCCAAATTTAATCAGTAGGACATAGAAAACAGATCAATTCCAAGCAATGAAGTTGAAGATGCCATCAAAAGCCTATGAACCAAAAAAAGCCCACCAACCAAGAAAAGCCCAGGACCAGAAGAATTCTCAGCCAAGTTCTACCAGATCTTCAAAGAACTTACAGCACTACTCCTTGAATTATTCCATGAAATAGGAAAGGAGGGAACACTTCCAAATTCATTCTATGAAGTTAGTATCACACTGATACCAAAACCAGACAAAATACATCAAGAAAAAAAACTTCAGACCAGTATCCCTAATGAACATATTTTATTAAGAAAAAAAGTTCACAAATCACATACAAAAATATATTAAAAAGAAAGTGCACCATGATCATGTGGGGTTCATTCCAGGGATGCAATTTGGCTCAATATGTAGAAATCAATAAATATAATTCACATCAATAGACTTAAAGACAAGAATCACATAAATATCTCAATAGATGCAGAAAAAGCATTTGACAAAATTCAAAATCCATTCATGGTCAAAACATTAGAAAAACTAGGGAAAGTAGAAATATACCTCAACATTGTTAAAGCTATATAGAAAGCTAAACCCAAGGCCAACATCATTCTAAATGGAGAAAAATTGAAAGCATTCCTTCTAAAAACTGGAACAGGACAGGGATGCCCTCTTTCACCACTTCGATTTAACATAGTCCTTGAAACCCTAGCCAGAGCAATTAGACAAAAGAAAGAAGTTAAAGAATTATGAATTAGGGCAAAAAGAGCTCAAACTATCCCTATTTGCAGATGACATGATTCTATATCTAGAAGACCCCAAAAAACTTCACCAGAAAGCTTCTAGAACTCATAAAAAATTCAGCAAAATAGTAGGATGAAGTTAACACCCACAAATCAATTGCATTCATATATACCAATGGAGGATGAATCAGCTGAAAGAGAAACAGGAAAACTATCCCATTCACAGTAGAAAAAAAAAAAAGTAAAACACTTGGGAAACAATCTAACAAAAGAGGTGAAAGACTCTACAGTGAAAACTACAGAACACTAAAGAAACTGAAGAAGACCTTAGAAAATGAAAAGATCTCTCATGTTCTTGAATAGGCATAATTAATACTGTCCAAATGGCCATACTACCAAAAGTGCTATACAGAGTTAATGCAATTCTTATTAAAATTCCAGTTATGTTCTTCATAGAAATAGAAAAAGCAGTCATGAAATTCATTTGGAAAAACAAGAGGTCCGGAATATCCAAAGCGATCCTTAGTAAGAAAAGTAAAGCAGGAGGCATTACAATACCAGATATTAAATTACACTATAGAGCTATAGTAATGAAAACAGCATAGTATTGGCACCAAAAGAGACATGAAGACCAATGGAAAAGATTAGGAGACACAGAAACAAACCCACACTAAATTCAGTTATCTCATACTAGGCAAAGGCGCTATGAGCATACATTGGAGAAAAGATAGCCTCTTCAACAAATGGTGCTGGGAAAACTGGAAATCCTGATGTAACAAAATGAAATTAAACCCCTATCTCTCATCCTGCACAAAACTCAAAGTGGATCAATGACCTAGGCGTTAGATCAAGACCCTGTGTCTACTAGAAGAAAATGTAGGCCCAACTTTCCATCATGTTGGCTTAGGAACTGAATTCCTCAACAAGACACCTAAAGCCCAAGAAGTACAATAAAGAATCAAGAAACGGGATGGTGTCAAACTCAAAAGCTTCTTCACAGCAAAGGAAACAATCAAGAATGTAAAGAGAGATCAGCCCATAACATAAAGACACAACGCAAATACTTTACATGAAGTAATTCCTTTAATGCCCACAAAACCTAAGATGAATACTGTTACTGTTATTACGCTCTTATAGATGAAGAAAATGAGGCATACAGAGAAAGTAAATTGTCTTAAAATATATGCAGGTAGTAAGAGCAGAGCCAGGATTTGGATCATATATTCTGGCTCTAAAACCTGACTGCTTAAGGAATATACTCTACTGCCTTTCACATGACAAGAAATCCATAGGTTAGGTGGGATGTAGGTACAAGATGATCTTGAACATAGTGATGCCTTCTCTGTCCTGCCTTTCCCAGTGTTGGCATTGCCCTAAGACCAGTTTCTAATTTAATTGCAAGATTGCCCGTGTAAAGGTTAATTGACCTTTGTTTATATCCAGATAAGATAGGAAGACATCCTTTTGTAGGTAGGAAAATAAGATCTTCTTGTTTGTCTGGTTGTACTATTATTGGTAGTGTGCCTACCTCTGAATAAATAACTATCATCAGGGTATGTCAAGATCTCATTGGGAGGTATAGATAGCTAAATCCCTAAATGCAATCAGGTATCTATTTTGAAGAAGGAAAGGGGCTGCTTCCGTTAAATGAGCCTACAGAATGAGAGAAATTCTTTTCCACCTGCACTTCAGATGGAATATTAATCTCTAGGATATACAAAGCATTCAAGAAAAAAGAAAGAAAGAAAGAAAAAGAAACCCAATCAATAAATAGGCCAAAGAACAGAACAGTCATTTCACAGAAGAAGAAAAAGGTTTGGTCAACAAATATATGAAAAAATGCTCAACTTCTCTAGCAATTAGAGAAATTCAAATTATAACTACACTGAGATTCCATCTCACTCCAGTCAGAATGGCAATTATCAAGAATACAAGCAATAATAAATGTTGGCGACAATGTGGGGAAAAGAGTACATTGTTGGTGGAACTGAAAATTGGTGCAATCACTCTGGAAAGCAGTATGGAGAGTTCTCAAAAAAAAAGGAATAAAACCACAATTTGACCCAGTTATCCCACTCCAAAGTATATATATCTAAAGGAGTTAAAATCAGCATACTGCAGTGACACATCCACATCAATATTTGCAGTAGCCAAGCTATGGAACCAACCTAAGTGCCCTTCAATAGATGAATGGATAAAGAAAACATGGTATGTATACACAAGGGAATATTACTCAGACATAAATAAGAAGTGAATTTATGGCATTTGATGGTAAATGGATGGAACTGGAGACTATCATGCTAAGTGAAATAAGCCAGTCCCCCCAAAACTAAAGGCTGAATGTTCTCTCTGATATGTGGATGCTAACCCACAACAAGGGAGGGTAGGCAGGGGAAGAATAGTAGTTCTTTGGATTAGACAAATGGGAATGAAGTGAAGGGAGGGGAGATGGGAACAGGAAAGACAGCACAAAGAATAGGACATAACTTTCCTTTGTTCATAAACTACCAGTGTAGCTCCATGTCATGTACAACCACAAGAATGGGATCCTAATTGGAATGGGTTGCACTCCATTTATGTATAATATGTCAAAATACACTCTACTATCATGTATATCTAAAAACAAGAAATAAAAGTAAATAATAGGCGTACCATAGGATATTTCACTTTATGTATATGTAGAAAGCAGTAATCAAAACTAAATAAATAAATGAGTGAAAGGAAGGTCAGTAGAGAAAGGAGAATAAAGGGGAGAGGGTGTGGGGAATGGGCACTGAAATGGAGTAAGTGAAATTCCATGTATGTATGATTTTGTCAAAATGAACCCAACTATTATGTACAACTATAGTGCTCCAATAAAATATTATAATACTCAAAAAAGGGGGAAGGTACCTCAAGAAAGGAGCTGCCATAAAAGCGTACTTAAGAGACAGTCGCTAGCTGTCACACCTTGAGATACTCTGCATGTTCGAGCCGAAATCACATTCTCTCAGGTTATTCCCTTCCAGGGACTCAGGATGGAGGTTCTGACCTGGGACATTTCTGCCTGATGTAGGATTCCTTTGCAGGCTACTTTGCTCTGAGGTGCCCTACTGGCCAAGCCAAGACTTTCTCTCAGGTTCTTCCTGCCCCCAGTCTATCTCTTCTTCATTCTCAGGTATCCGACCTCCATGACAGGCCAAAAGTTCTGGCTACTACTCCTGCTCCCACTCCCATGAACCCCCATATCCATCCCCCCTCCAAATCTCTTGCATTCTTAATTCTAGCAAGGTCTCTGCTTTCCAGAAGAGTTGAGCAGACACAATAATTCATCAGTGTTTGCTGTGTCCAATGAAGGAATCTCCATTGGGATGAGACTAATGAAATACTGGAGGTGAAGAGAGAGAGGTTAGGAAACACTATTGAGCACCTACTGTGTACCAGATGCTTGACTGTGACTCAGTGCAGTAGGGCTAAAAGATGGAGATAATGTATTCTCCATGGAAGACATGTATCAAAATACTCAATAAATATTATACTATTATTAAGAATTACATTGCATTAAGGACAGGTATGCATGAGAGATGGAGTATGCAGAGAGCCAGAAAAGAGAAAAAGTTAGGAGTTTTGGACCAGGGAAGAGGGTCCAAGCAGCAAATTCAGCTAAGAAGAATGCTTTGGGAGCTGTTACTTCTTTTGAGGTTCTAGGCCTTTGGAATCATTCAGTCCTAGATGGCCTCAGATATTGTAATTTTTCAGTTTTTAGGCTCTGTGGTTTCACAGGTCTCTAAATGGTTAATATAATGTCTGGTCTCAGCAAGTAGGGGAATATTGATATTGATAAATTATTCTACTCCAAGTTCACATAACTTCCTAGTCTACTTCTCAAATTGATAATCACTTGTTCTAAAGACAAGGTTATATTTTTCATTTGGATTTGGGGTCCTCAGTGATGGTGGGCATGTGAAGGCCACTAGAGTCTTGGGGGAAGCCCTGACTACCTTTCTATCTAAACTTACTCTCACAGGGGGCAACTGGATTCACAACTTTTCCATCTGCTCAAAATGCAGCCCAATATTCAGCTGATTATGGGTTTTTCTGAACTGTAATTGAATTAAAGAGATTTTTTACATGTCTGACACAATTTTGAAGACATATTGTTTACCTCCTCAGATGACACAGGATGTAACTAGGAAAATGTCTACAGAAAATTACAGAGGATAAAAAGCTTAAAAAGGGATAATAAGTCATTAATCTCACCCTGTAGCAATAGTAAATATAAAAAGGAATTATTCTCTAAACCAATTGATTATTCCCAAAGCCATCTCAGCCATCTGTCAGCAGTGACTTATGGAAAGCAGCTCCTGACATCTCTTAGTAAATTAAGCTTCCAATGAAAGCATTCCTAATTCATTGCATGCCAGTACATTTACCACTAACATAATTAGTTATCTCGCAAGAGTGTCATTTTTGAAAGGTCAATAAATTCATCCACATTTTCCCCAGAGCTCCGGGGGTTAATTTTCACTTGTCTATGCATGATATAATTCTACTGTTCTTTAAAAATGCAGCAAACTTATCAAAGAATTAGCAGATTTAAAAAAAAATCTTTATTTTTTGTTTGCTTATTTTTATGTGGTGCTGAGGATTGAACCCAGTGCCTCACATGTGTGAGGCAAGTGCTCTGCCACTGAGCTACAACCGCAGCCACAGCAGTTTTGTTTTTTAAACATATGATACTATTGCATTTTAGCATTGCTGAGGCATACAATCTAATGGTCTTAAAAAAATAATTAGAAGCTCTATTATCATACCATTTATAACAAGATATCCATCATAATTAAATCTTTTATTAAATCCTTTGGGGCCAGAAGTGTTTTAAAATTCAGAACTTTTCAGAATTAAGAGAGATAAGAACCATATATCATACCTACAGCAGGATCTGGAGCTGTTAGGACCATATTGATATTTTTTGCAGCAAAGTTCTGAAAATTAAAATAGGTTTCACTATCAAATGGATTCTGATGCTAAGCTTATCAAATAGCAGAAGCAACAACAACAACATCAAAACTAAAACATTCTGTTTTCAGAAGTTTGGGATTTTGGAACTGCAGATAAGGAGTAGTGGAATCAAAGTGAATTTGCATCCTAACTACCCCTTAAAGAATTCTTGCAGGCTGGGGTTGTAGCTGAGCAGTAGAGCACTTGCCTAGCATGTGCAAGGCCCTGGGTTCGAGCATCAGCATCACATAAAAATAAAGAAATAAAGGTATTGTGTCAACTACAACTAAAAAAATAAATATTTTTGAAAAAAGAATTCTTGCAAGGATTACAGGAATGGTAGAGAAAAAATTGCCAACATTTTAACATGCAGTAGGACATTTTTATTGTTGCTTTCTACCTGTTAATTCTTTAAGATGCATTCATAAAATATCTCTTTAGGCTACAGAATCTGATGCTTCTGAATCCCAAAGAGAAAGCAGAAAAGGTTGTCTTTGCACCAAGGAAGCATATAGATACCTTTTGAAAAGCAATAAACAAACAAAGAGTCGTGTATGTGGAAGGCAGGTGCTTCCACAACCTAACTTAATTGACTCACAAGGAACACTGTAGGCATCCCACATTAGCAACTATCCTCTAAAAATGATATGATAATTAAAATATTTTATTAGTGGCAACTCTACTGTCTTTCTCATTTTGCTGCAGGTTTTTCTTCAGCAGATAGAACAAGTGATTGTCAATTTGAGAAATTAAATACAGAAATAAAATAAAATACAGACTCTGTAACACATGGTCTAAAACAGGTACGTTGGAAAAATTATCCTCCTACAATGATCAGCTCATTGAGTTTTAATTGTGCCTCTGATTTGCATGAGAAAAATATAAAATGGAATAGAGAATAAGAAGTAAAGGAGGAAACCAGTTCCTTCCAATTCCTGCCACAGGTTTATTCTACAGAGTACTTCTTTATGAGGTCCTTTCTGTGTGGCTGTAGCTTATTCCACAAAGTATTCCTTTCTGCAAAGACGCTGAACATCCAACTATTTTGCATTATACCTTGAGGATAGGGAAGAGGGTTCACATAACTTCCTAGTCTATTTCTCAAATTGATAATCACTTGTTCTATCCCCTGAAGCAAAACCTGTAGCAAAATGAGAAAGCAGAGTTGCCATGAATAAAATGTTTTTATTATCATATCACTTTTAGAGGATAGTTGCTAATGCTGGATGCCTACTGTATTCCTTGTGAGTCAATTAAGTTAGGTTGTGGAAGCACCTGCCCTCCACATACACGACTCTTGTTTGTTTATTGCTTTTCAAAAGGTATCTGTGCTTCCTTGGTGCAAAGACAACCTTTTCTGCTTTCTCTTTGGGATTCAGAAGCATCAGATTCTGTTCCAGGAGCTATTTATAACTCTGGTAGCTAGGTCCCACATACCGCCTTTGTGCTTCCAAGGGAGTTGTAGGAGTATATATTCTGTCACTGCAGATGATCTGTTTTGATCACATTAATAGGAAGATGGCTGACTAGGAGTTGTGATTCCTTTTCAGTTGTTCCCCTATATTTTATGAATTAATTTCTGTTGAGTTTTGATAATTCTTTTATTGACAGACATTTGCACCTCTACACTATCATATGTGTCTCTGCTTATCAGGGGAAACTGGTCAATCACTCAGGGAAACAAATGACTCTATGAATTCACCAGACTGAACTTCTCCCAGAAACAAGCCTGTGTGCTTCAACTGCTGACTTGGTTTTTATAAATCAGCTTCCATGTGGATCAGAGCAAAGAAAGAAAGTTTCATGAAGCACTCCACTTTAGTATTCACTTTTTAAAGAAATTTAATGGTCAACTTCTGGCTTAAATTTGTTTTTTTCTGGAAGATGAATATTCCAAACTCTTATTTAGATTATTTGTTATTTGCTCTTTTGAGTTATTCTTTTACTTTGTAGAAAACTATTTTGATGGTTGTTCTAAGAGAAAAATCCATCCCATCGTATAAAGCACTAAGCCACATGTTTAGCAATGGTTTCTAAAAACAAAGGTTGAAACTTGGAAATAAACTTGGAAGTAACAAGATTTAACTGGTGTATTTTGACTTCCTCTTATAACCTCTATGCAGTGCTAGACCTTCTACATATCTTTTCTCAGCTTATCCTCCCAATATCTTTGGGAAAGAAACATAATTATTCATATTTAACAAAGGAAGAAACAGAGGCTAAGATGTTAACAGGCATACACTAGCAAATAGCACAGTTAGGAACAAAATCAAGTTTTATCTGGATATGCGATTGTTCTTTCCAGAAACGTATCTTGATTTGCATTAGTCTGGGGGATCATTTTCTATATTGCATCGAATAATATTTACCTATGAAGAACTCAAAGGTAGAATTGACAAGGAAATAAAATAGGCTTCACTCTTTTGTAATATCATATATTCCTTTATATAGTAAGAGAGAATTAGGTTCTGCTTAGCATCATCATTATTAAAATATTTATCTTTGGACAAAATGTAACTGTTAATAATCGGCAACTAAATATGTTATCAGTCCATTTTATATGATATTTATGCTATATATGTCTCTCTCTTTCCTCCTTGCTCTTCAGATGATCAGCATAAAAATGAGGCTTCTGTTACTGAGAAATTCTAAAAATATTACTCACCTGCGCCTACCATGTTCTGCCACACTATAATCTTGGTTACAGCTCTCAAAATGTCAGAACAGAAGATCCTGAACTGAAGATGTGTCAGAGTCAAAATCATCTTAAAGACAAATTCAGCACAATGGACTAAGGAAAAAATTCCAACAGTGAGAAAACTTGATGCTGACCTATAATTTTTAAAAATAGCATCCTTTACAAAAACATTAAATTGCATGAGTACTATGATTAAAATTGCTAATCCTTTTCTCTTATCCTGACCTCTGAAGCTGGGCACAAGATGCACCTGGACCCTTGCAAGGTTCCTCACTGCTGCTAGCACTAGTAGAGTCCAGGTCTGCTGGAGATGGATAGTTTTTCACTCCAAGAGGCAGTGAACTCAGAAGGAGTATTCTTTTTGTTTTGGACAAGCAATCATTCCAACAAACTGAAACAGTCTTGGAGGGAAATTCCGTGAATCTGCATCCTCTTCCCCTTCTCCCTGGTTTCTTGGAATGGACACCCATGTTGGCTCTTTAACCTGTCTAGAATTGAATTGTGGCCACCCAGTTTCTCTTCCCTTCCAGCTGATTCATGTTTGGCAGTGATCTGAAACATATCCTCAGCTCTTCTGGAAACCAATATATATATATTTAATATTTTCTGAGTACCTTCACTAGTACTGGGAGTAATTGATGATACAATGAGATCCGATACTTTGTGTTGTCAGTTTTCTGTCACTATAACAAATACCTGAGATGATCAACTTATGAAGAGAAAGGCTTATTTTAGCTCATAGTTTGAGAGGTTTCAAGTTCATGATTGGGCAGTCTCCTTGCTTTTAGGCCCCTGGTGAGGGAGCAGCACATCATGGTGGAAGTGAGAGGCAGAGCAAAACCATGTATATCATGGCTACAAGACAGAAGACAGGAAGAGGAAGAGGCCGGGCTCCTATTGCCTTTTTCAAAGTCATGCCTCCAATGACCTAAAGACCTCTCACTAGGCCTCACCTCTTTAAGATTCCACCACTTCCCAATAGTGGGACAGAGTGGGGATCAAACTTCAGCATGCAGGTTTTTGATGGATGTTCTAGATCCACACTGTAGTTCACTTTAACCTACAAATAAAAAGTGAAAGGTGCTATGATGGTAGCATGCATGAGGTAATTTGTGAGTAAATATCCATTCCCCGGAAGATCAAGAAAGTTTTTCCAGGGGAAGTGACATTTTATTTAAGGCCTGTGGGATCATCAGGAATGTTTCAGGACCATCCAGAAGAAGGGAAAATGAATAACTGGAGTCCTGATTAGGGACCTGGAAAGGGGCGAGGAATGTCATCCACAAAGAAGGACCACTATGTGACAAGGTTCAGTTGGGGGAGAGCGACCATGAGGAGCTCTGGGAATTGTAAATGGTTGAGTATGGTGGGACTAGAAACATATGGTTAAGACTGGCAAGAGGGGACTAGAAACATGGGCATATGGGCATAATAACATGGGTACAAGATGGAAAAGGAGGGCTCCAATTTTGCTGAGGCTTGTGTACTGTGAGCAATGACTCTGGACTTTGTCCTGAGGGTACCAGGGTCATGGCAAAGCAGGAGAAGTTCTTATTTTTTTAAAAAAATATTTCTCATTCCACAGGGTGGAGCATGATCTGTAGACAATATCAGAATCAATAATGAATTAATGTCTGTGGCCAGGAATCCCCCAGTGAGTCAGGGAGGGAAGAGGGTGGATGGAAGCATGATTTAAAAGATGAAATTATTACGACTGAGTGATTGATTCAACCACAGGGAATAAAGGAAAGAGTAGAAGGCGAGAAGAATCCGAAGGAATACAAACATGGAAACAGCCCTTTTATCTGGGTGACAGACATATGAGCCATTTCTTTTCATTAAAATATTTTTGTATTATTATATTTATAATAATAATGTACACATTACGAAGAAAATTTAACAGGTATAATATTTAATGATTTAATAATTTTAAAAAGGCAGACATCATGATAGCCTCAAATGTTTACTATAAATGAATAATTATTATGGCTCATATTTTACTGAATCATCATTTCTCTCCCACAAAGGAGATAACATGTACCTTAATTTCATTTAGTGAAATACTGATATTCAGAGTGGCAATAAAAGAACTACAAGACCATGTGAGTAGAGAAGAGTGATGAGCTATGTATTTCGATGTTCCCGAGAAAACAAAGGAGAATCTTTATATAAATATTCTCTAGAATTTTGCATAACAGCTGTTTTGTTGTTATAAGCCAAAAATTCTTGGCCTTTATCTGCTATATTTGGATCATGTAAAAATATACTTGAACGAAAAAACACTCAGTCCTGGCAACCTTGGCTTTGTGTTTCTTAATTCATCCCACGACTGTTAACAACCAAAGGAGAATCAGATCAATAATGATATTTTTAGAAATGAGAAAAATTAATTTTTCTATATATATTTTTTTATTTTAGAAATAAGTTGAGAATGGTGAATTCATAAAAATGTCAGGAACAACATGTATGTAAACAAACATGAAATATGCACAATAACCTTCCTTTCAAAGAATAAAGATCAATATGGTGACAGGAGCAAACTTTTCCTGCATTTTAGGGGTGCCTGTTAGGAAACAAGCACCCGTGAGAGAAGTAAAAGTTGTGACCAACTATTTATTGCTTCTGTTTAAAGCTTTCAACGTCCTGCTGGGTTCAATGTTTAATCTCTAAAGTTCTGAGAAAAATTGCCTTTTAGCCTGAACACATATGTGTGTCCAAAATTACTGCCTGCTTTATAGATGCTGTATTCCACAGATTTCCACAAAGAAGGACTGTGTTTCTTACACTTTTGTTTCTGTCACTTCTTTTCCTTAAAGTGACTTCCTTTCCTACTATATCCCAGCAATATGTACCCACAGACCTTCTTTCTATTTTTTGAAGCTAAGTTGAAATGTTGTCTATTCCATGATACCTTTCCACATTAGCTGGATAAATGGATGCTTTCCTATTTATTTTCTAGTCTCACTGCGCATTGAATCACTCCTATGAGATCTAAAGCTTTGTGTTGCAGAAAGTCCTGCATCACCCATTCTGCTCTGTAGTGAGACTCTTGAGGGCACTGGATTGCAAAACTGATACTCCCTTTGCTGTGGTTGGTATCTTGGACATCACCCAAGATTCTATGTGTTAAAAGCTTGATTCCCAGCTTGGCACTAATGAGAGATGGTAGAACCTTTAGAAGGTAAGGCCTAGCGAAGGTGTTAGGTCATTGGGGTCATGCTCTTGAAGGGGATATTGGAACCTCAACCTCTCCTCTTCCTCTTTCTCTTTGCTTCCCAGATACCATGAGGTGAACAGTTCACTTCACTATGTGTTCTCTGCCATGATATACTGCCTCACTATAGGTCCAAAAGCAATAAGTCCAGCTTACCATGAACTGAAATCTCTCATTTGTGAGCCAAAATAAACCTTCCCTCTTTTTAAGCTGATTATCTCAGTTAATTTGCTACACAAATGGAAAGCTGATTAATACACCTTTGGATTTCCCAGCCTGGTATTTCTGCTGAATCAGTGACTGAACTTAGGTGTTCTTAGGACATGGATTTTTAGTCACTGAAAACCTGGAACCCTCTTTGAAAGCCTATCTTCTAAATATTTCTTTAAAAGCTTTTTAAAAGTATAAACACCTTTAATATTAACTTTATTCAAACTCAGGGAATGTATTTTTTAACATTACATGTTTTTGATTCTATTGATATCTATCTCATTGGACATATATTTGTATGCGTGGCTTGGAGCATATTTCTAAAAATGAAAGATAATTGATACTATTTTTCAGAATCAGTAAAATTCAGCTAACATAAGGAACAAACATACGTGTTAGAATTTTTAAAATGAATTTTATCTCTTTTAATAGAACAGCTATTAATGGAGAAAAAAAGATAAGGATTTCTTTCTGCCTCTTCACCAAACACACACACACACACACCACACACACACACACACACAGAGGAGGGTAGTTAACAGCTGACTACTAGGGTGATTTTAAAGATAGGCACACAGAAATGGAGTTTAGTCCCCCTTTACCTGAGTGTGACTGAACTTACTGACTTCTTTCTAATGAATAGTATATGAAGGAAGGATGAGATGTTACTACAAGATTATACACTATTTTTCTCTCTCTCGTCTCAGTCTCACTTTCTCTCTGTCTTTCTCTGTCTTCTTGTTCTTTTTTATAATCACTTTTCTGGAGAAAGGCAAATGCCACATCCTATGAGCAGCCATAGAGAGACCCATGAGGTGAGGACCTGCACCCACATGACCAACTCTCTGTTTCCCTGGAATGTGCTAATGACTAGATGATGAAGCTTGGAAGCAACTCCTCAAGCCCCTTCTGATAACTTCGGTCCCAACTCCCAAATGGACTATACTCCTGGGTAATCTCTGTCAGAATCACCCAGATAAACTACTACGGGATTCCTGGCCCTCAGAAACTGCATAAAATAATAAATGTTGGTTTTCTGAAGCTGATGAATTTTGGGGAAATTGGTTATATAGCTGTTACAACTAACAAGGCCTAAAATATTTTATGTCTACCCAGCCACTAGTTTGGTATTCTTTTCAAGAAACTGATTAGAAATCATAATATCTTCAAGTCTAGAAAGGCTAGACAGCAATTCACAGGGCATCAGTTTGAGATTGCTATCCATATATTTTCTGTGTGGCTAGATGTGTTATACCAAATTTTTCTACCTGTTTATATATCCCTTACAGAGATAATCACAGAATCTGATAAAAGATTAAGATAAACTACGTTACCAAAGTAAAAGATTTGATTGTTTTGCTTTGTGGGTGGTAATGGTCCAATAAATATTGATTGTGTTATTAGATTATTATTTTTTGATTCAACAAGAAAAAAGAGATCTGCTGGGTAGAAATCCAGTCTCATAGAGCACTAATGCATAGTCAGCATTCTGATAGCCATTTGCACAACTAATGAAAATATCTTCTTCCCATATATCTGGAAGCCAGGCCACTTACAGGACAATTGGTAGTCCTGAAAAGTGATGAAGATCCAAAACAGAAATTCAAATGGAAGTTTATTCAAGTTTAAAGAAACTAAGAGTGTTTTCTGGAGATCCCAGACCCATTCAATAACCCTGCCAAGCTGCTAGAGATGCATTCCATGGGTCATTACACAACTAAGAGGTCACTGAATGAATTGTCCCAAGGGAACACATAGCATACCACCCTGTGGCCAGGAGATCTCCTGCTCTGTAGCCTCACAGAGGGCATCTATAATAAATTTTTTTACACATTCATTTTGTTTCTGGATGCACTATCGAAATTATGACTTTGTCAAAACTAATTAATCCTCAAATAATATTTAATATTTTTTGTTTGTGATGGCAAACCAGAAAGAGAAAGAACAGCTTCAACATGATAACTGATGTCTATCAGATCTGAGGATTACAACATAGACCGATTTTTAATCTTTCTCTTTCTCTGCACTTTTCTACTCTAGGAAAATAAAAAGAGCCATATCAAATTTGATTCTCATGACAGAAGGAATGATATGCTGTGTTGTGTAACTCTGATAGTTTGTAGTTTATAATAACTTTTCTTTCCTCTGTCTAGCTTTTAAAATTTCAAAGATCAGTTATTTAGAAATAGGGCTGACGTTCACTCAGGTCATATGGTTCAGAACTATACCCTAAGGCAAAGTAAATCAGAGTTTCTGTTAAAATAAAATAGTGTACTTGGTACTCGTCACTTGGTTAAGCAGAAAATCAACTCTCATTTTCTGTTAAGAACATAAGTGTTTCAGGTAGCAATTTAAGAACAATAGAGTAAAAAATATTCCCATGAAGAAAATAAGTAGCTATTCAAAATCATAGGTATATGACAAAATAAAAATAATTTCTCACTATCACCTTATTTCTGCTTGACGTCAGGGAGGGAGAAGGAGGGTTGAGAGGATTGTCTAAAAACAGAAAGCAACCACAAGAAAGTGAATATTAATAGGGACCCTGTGACTTTGGGGTATAGCAGACATCAATTTGGAGCCTCTAATTGTCACAGCTCTAGGAATTAGTCGAGTTAGTCATCTCAACTCACAGTCATCTGCAAGATCACTGCTTGGTATTTTATACTCATTCAAGCAAGAGTAAATAAGATGACATCCTGCAAACGATAGTCAGCCTGATCTGACCCACTCGTCCACAAAGCACTGCTCTTCTGGACTTGAAAGAGCACTTCTGGCAGAACTAGCCCTCAGAACTGTCCCTACCAAATCAAAGGAAAGTTATTACTACAGTTCTTCTACCCTATCTTGGTAAGGTGGAAGAAACACTTTCTTTGAGGCTTCTGGAAATTTCACCCCTTCCTTGAAGTTTTATCTGACTAATCAGTTAACACTGACCTCTCTCTTTTTTGAGCATCAAGTTTAATTATCTATTTGTCCACCGTTTTATTGTTTTTGTGTCTTTCTTCATTGGGTAAAAATATACAAAGAGTCTATTAATGTTTTACAAGTTTGTATATGTAGTACTTTTGACTTACCCCCTTTTTTTTTTCATTTTTTACTATTGGGGATGAACCAGGGGCACTTTATCATGGAGCTCTATCCTAGTCTTTTTCATTTTTTATTTTGAGACAGGGTCTTGCTAAGTTGCTATGGGTTTTACTAAGTTGGCCAGGCTAGCCTTGAACTTTCGGTCCTCCTGCTTTGGCCTCCTGAGTCACTGGGATTACAGATGTGTACCACTGTGCCAGGTGTGAATTAACTTTTTTAACGCTAATTTGGTATTGTAGAAAATGACCTTGTTCCTCTAAGATACAATATTCTAAATTGTAGAATCATGCTTTACTATTGCCTATGCACTGAAGTAGAATTTGAAACCTTATGGAAAACAATATAATATCACTTCAGAGTTCATATCAGAAAAATGGGGGAGATGAATCAGGAAGATGAAAGCTGTGTACAGATTGACTGATTCCTTGGAAGATAGATTGAGGTGGGTTGGTTCTACAGTGGCAATGGATTTCAATGTTTAAGCCTAGATTATCAGCAAAGGAAGATAAATGGCATGTCATAGATGGAGCAGCTACTCAAGCTAGTAGCTAACCTGGTTACTAATACATGTAAAACATCAATCATTTTCTAGTATCCCACCAATATTAAGTTATAAGATGAAGAAAGAGACAATTCATAAAAGCAATCAAGATATAAAATATTTATGGATTGATTTAACAAGAAATGTTTTGAAACTGTGTCAAGTATCATAAAAATTTTAATGAGACATAAAAGGAAGCTTGGATATAAATGGAGAAATATGCACGTTCCTGCAAGGGAAGGAAAAATAGCATAGATATGAAAATTTTCTCAAAATTACTTGACAAATTTAATGAAAATCCAATAAAAATACAGTGAAAAATTCCCTTAGAATAAGTAAAAAATAATTACTAAACTTGTGTAAAACTGACAAAACAGAAGGCAAATATTTTTAGAAAATAAGAGTGATGGGGAAAACTTGTACCTTCCCATTTCAAACATATCTAAGTATTCAAAAATTAAACTAATATATTACTGATACTGGAATAAACATCATTGCCATGGAACAGACTAGTAAACCTGGAGTGGATGAAGAATGAATTGTTCAAGAAATAGTAGTGGAATAATTAGCTATTTGGAAAACAAATCAATAGGACTTCAATTTGGATGGTTTTGGATCCTTTATAAATCTATCTAGAGCTCAGAAGAACACCAATATTTTTTGCTTATTGCTCTTGAATATATCAGCACTTTTTTTTGAGTAATCAACTGCATTTATTATGAACATGTAGCCAGCTTGGTAAAACACTCCACTGAAGATTTTCTCATTTTTCTCTGGCTCACTGCCTTACCCTCATCTGAGATCATACACCCCTAACAGAATATTAATATAAATATAAGCTTTTATCTCAGGCTCTATTTTCAAAGGAAACTGGGGGAAAATAGGAAGAATACTACTTCTGGTCAGCACTTCTTTTTATGATGTATTTCACTCTTCTAGAATACAGAAAGCTAGATATTCTTTGTTCCATGTGGCATGTAACTTCGCTTATTTGTTTAATTCAAAGTTCCATCTATTCATCTGATGACAACAAACTACATATAAACAATGTATGACACTCCCTTTCTAGAACTTCGCTTACGTGCTTCATCTTTTGATTTTAGCATTTAATTATTATGTCATGGGCTGGGGATGTGGCTCAAGCGGTAGCGCGATCGCCTGGCATGCGTGCGGCCTGGGTTCCATCCTCAGCTCCACATACAAACAAAGATGTTGTGTCTGCCAAAAACTAAAAAATAAATATTAAAAATTCTCTCTCTCTCTCTCTCTCTTTTTAAAAAAAATTATTATGTCACCATTTAATTGTCACCCACTTCTGTCCATAATTTCTTTCGTATGTTCTTCACATATCATACTGAGCTTTGGACACCTATTTGTTTTTCTCAAACAAACCTTAAAATCATTCTAATAAAAAAATTGAAAATCTCTGGGCCTTTGTTCTTCCACAGCTGAACTTGGGAGAGTTCAATTATTTTGAAAAATCAAAGTTATCTAACACCAGAATTGTTTTTGTGCATCATAATTCAACTTGGAATTGTATATGTATAATATGTTCAATGTGGAGTCACACATATCTTGAATAAGAAATGTTAAAATCAAGGTTACTTGATTTCAGTGTCATTCTCTTCATGATCTTAATAAATCAACTACCACTTTGTTAGTCAGTTTCTTCATTTTGAATATTAGGAAAATTACCATTTGTCTAATATTCTTCTCGAGGATTTTATAAAGAATAAATAAAAATAATGTATATTAAAGAACTTAAATACTCCAAGACACCATTTAAGCACAATGTGGTATTTTCTGTTATTGCTCCTTCCCTTTCTGTTCATAGACACTCAAGTACTAAGCTAGCAAGAAGGAAGAGTCACTAGGCTTTGTGGTACCTTGGCTCAGGGAAGTCACATCAGCTGCCAGGAGTTTTGTGGGGCTGCAGCAGTGGTCAGGAAGAACAAATGACGTGGTTGCCAGGTAGGCAACCCAAGTGCTGAGCATGAGCAGATTTTGCTATGAGCCTCTGTCCTCTATCCCTCTGCTGTAATCCCCCAACCGTTGCCTTGTTGATCTTCTCATGAGCCTTACAAGCCCTATCAGTAGTTTCAAAGTGGCTTCTTCTTGTCTGTAAGTTACCCCAAAGTCATGCTCCTGTGCATTCCAAGGGCTCTACCCACTCCTTGCCCAGTCAGAGGTGGTAAGTTCCTCTACCAGGATTCCTTACTCTCTGCAGGCACTGAGGAGTACTTCAGGAGGGCATGGTCTCCTCTGAGAGGACAATGTCCTCGTGATTTGATTCAGCAGCCTTTCCTGAGGCCTGGCATTCATTCCCCTTTGTTAGGCGCTGGGAAGAAGCCTGGCCAGGATTGTATGGATTCCAAGGCTTAGGCCCAATTTAGGGCTTCTCTCCACCTGGGCCAAATTTGCAGCCTTAAGACCCTTCTTTCCTATTTCCCACACCCCTACTTTCTACCTCCTCAACAACCGCACATCAGAGATTGTTCCAAGGAACAAATGGGATCTCAAATAAGCTTTTTAGAAAATATCTTTGTATGGTGGCTCTGAAGTTCAAGAATTATTTTCCCTTTTATTTCATTTCTTTTTTTATTTATTTTTGTTACCTGGGATTGAACTCAGGGGCACTCGACCACTGAGCCACACCCCCAGCCCTATTTTGTATTTCATTTAGGGACAAGGTCTCACTGAGTTGCTTAGCATCTCGCTTTTCACTGAGGCTGGCTTTGAACTCTCAATTCTCCTGCCTCAGCCTCCTGAGCCGCTGGGATTACAGGCGTGTGCCCCCACTCCCAGCTCTTTCCTTTTATTTTCGATGAACACTTGTAATGAAACTAAAGGTTATAATGAAACTATAAGAATGAAAATACCTGTCTTCTAAGCCTAAGAGGGCATTTCATCCTTTCACATGATGCCATTTTGGCTCTGATATTTCGCCTGAAAGAAGAGACATTTTTCATGATAAATCCTATATAGACTTTAGCAGTTAATGATATTTTCCCCAAAGAGAAGTACTGAGACCTACCAGTATTTCTTCTTTTTTTTAGCAAAAGTCGTAAAATAAACTATCGTAACATTTACATAATGAAAGGCTTATGGAATCCAGGGAGGCCTGGATGCCAAACCCAAGGAGACAGTGGTGGAGGAGGGATGGGAGGTTGAGGTGAAGGACTAGAAGTGCCAGCCCAAGAAATCATATGGATCCCAGAGAGGGAGAGTGATAATAGAGGCCCAGCTGTGCTATAGATCTGGCCTTTTCTTCCCTTGCTATCAAGGAAGATGGATTGCAAGATACACTTATTTGAAAAATAACTTTTAGATAAAAACTATACACACCCATTTTAATTTTGGAAGTTTTCATGGCTATACTCAGTCAAGTGACTACTGAATCCTAAATGATTATTTAAAGAACACCATTCTTCACTGAAGTTATGATGATCTCCTGTTCCATTTTACCAATAAATAGGAAAATTCCATGTTTGTTTACATATAGCATAACACATAATGAACTTTATCTTTAGCACCAGAATTCTACCTTTGTTTTGGATTATAATCACCTCACATACTGTAAGTCCATTTATCACCTACTATGTAGAAAGAAGAAAAACGGAAAAACCTAATGTGTGTGTGTGTGTGTGTGTGTGTGTGAGAGAGAGAGAGAGAGAGAGAGAGAGAGAGAGAGAGAGAGAGAGAGAGAGAGAGAGAGAATCTGAAGTTTGATGGAAGGGTCTAGTTTTAATTACTTTCAGATCATCATTTGGAATTTAATCTATGATATTTGTTGCAGAAAAGTAAGCAAAGTAAAATAATCAAGGCAGCCCTTGAGGATGTGTTGAAAGTCTTGGATTCAGAAGGAGGAGAAGGGAAATGATGACACGTTATGTCTGTCCTGAGTCACCTCCTGGGGTTTTGGTTGCGTGGTTGGAACCCTTTTAATCTGTTCTCTGACACAGCAAACAGATGTACTGCCAGTCAAAAGAGACCACAAATGGCTTGTATTCCATTTTTCATAAAAGCTTGGAATAGTCAGCTCTTCCTGCTGAGACAGGACTTTTCATCTGGGTAAAAATATACCGAGATTCTCGAAAAGAAACTTTCTCTCTCAGAAGGCTTCATTGTCTGGACAGCACAGAGAAGGCCACAGAGCACCAGCAGCTTGAAAAATGTCACAGTTCTTGCATGTAGTTCATCTTTGAGCATCGGACTGAGGGACCCTTTCTAATCTTTTTTGCTACCATTTCCTTTTTTCTTTTTTTTTTTTTGGAAAAAAATCAAAGATACATGTTTTCTTTAATTAAGCTTAATTAAGCAGTAAGGTGATACAAATCAAATGCATTTCTAGGCATCAATACCCACCCACCCCCCCAAAAAAAATTTTATAGTTTAAGAGATCAAAATAACAGGTTGACCTCAATTTTAATTCCACAAAGCCTCATTGTATTCATACAAGGGAAATAACATGATTTTAGTGCACATCTGTGAGAAAATAAGGAAACCCACATATTTGCCTTCTTTCATATTAAAAGAAATCTTAGTTTCATAAATGGACTTAGGGGAGATTTTTCTTGAAGGAGCAAAAATATTTAGCTTTGGGAGTTGCATGAGTATTCATTCAATGAATATAAATTTATTTAACTTATCAATAAAATTTTGAAGACTTTTGTCAGGTCTGCGACAGGCTGAGGGTAAATGTTTTAAGCAAGAAGTGACACTGTTCTTCTCTTTCCCTATAAAAAATAAATAAACTGTGTACTTACTCATTCTAATAATCACCAGCAGGAAACAAATGAGATACTCCCAGAGGGATAAACTTTGTAGGTAGGATAGGCAGAGAAAACATTCCTGAGGCCATGGTATTCAAGAAAAGACTTAAAGAATGGGGAGAAGCCACCCCAGGAAGGGGTTTTTAAAATGACCTTCCTGGAGAGAAATTCTCAAGATATGAAGTTAATTATGCAATTTTCAAATTCTTGAAGAAGTCAAAAGGAAATGAATTCTGATTTTACTTTTATTTCTTTTTTTCTTCCTTTCTGCAATTTAGTGTTTGGGTACAGGGCATCCTAGGCTCAGGCCTCAATTTTATGTTTTGATTTATATTTTGGGAGATGTTCTAAACTTTATTTTCTAAAATCATCTGGAGTATTCGTCTTCCCACACAATCCCCTATGTCAACTCCTTCCTCTCTCCCTCCCTCTCTCCCTCCCTTCTTTTCTTCTTTCTTTTCTTGTTTGTTCATGTTTGGTCTTTGCCCTTCGTGGCCTGGTTATGTGAATTTAATGATAGGTGGGCTAGGAACTGGTTGATCAGTACTAGAGAGAAGGAGAGTGAGATCTGGCCAGGCTCTCATCAAAGGAGAATCTGTAGATGTTATTTTTTCCCCTTTTGTGCTATTAGGATTTCTGAAAGAAGAATCTTCCTGTCTGCCTGAAGGATGTACTGTCAAAGCTGTGGGAGTTTAATAGGAGAAGAGAGCTGGAGACCTTTTTATTTACTGCATAAACTTTTACTGAATCCTTCAACTGTGTCTGATATTGCCTCAGAACAGAGACCTCTTTTACTCTTTTCAGAAACACATCTGTTTTCAACCTGGGTTGACAAAGAGGCCGTTGATCAGCTGGGTGGAGTAGAAGAGGGGATCTGGGGGTCTAATTGCTTCTTGCTCAGGCTCCTAGCATATCATTTCACTTTAACCTATACCCTCCTCTTCTGGTGACAACTAGTGCCACTGATTCTTGAGCCTTCTCATGAGATAAGCTAGTGACTTTCTGTTTGCCACTGCAGGCCAAGAATTCAATGTCTCAAGTCTTCTTTCAGCTACCACTTGCCCATCTGCTTTTCAGTTCCTAAATTTTGTTACTATACCCTTGCCCATTTAAATAATCTCATTCCAGTCTTTTTTTCATGAGGTTTAGAAACAAGCAGAATTCAATGGATGTATAAATCTGTTGTCTTTATCCAGAAATTCCATACATGCTTTAAAAATTTATATTTGTCATGCATCTTTTTTTTAATATTTTTTTTTTAGGTGGAGATGGACACAACACCATACCTTTATTTTTATGTGGTGCTGAGAATTGAACCTGGGTCCCCCCCATACTAGGCGAGCGCTCTACCGATGAGCCACAATCCCAACCTTGTCATGCATCTTATATGCTAAAATGTTACTTGATTCACTGACAATAGGAATTCTAATTTTTATTTCTCTTAATCTCTACATAGTGATCAACACTATTGACTACTCTCTACTTCTTGAAATATTCTCTTCTTCAACCTCTGGACTATATCTTCTGGGCTTTCCTTACATCTTTTGCCCAGTTCTGACTCTCTTGCTGGCTCTTTCTTCTCCTCCCACCACCCAAATTTCAATTTTCTTCTGACATAGTGTTATATTCTCTCCTCACTGTACTTTTTATTTTCTCTCTTGATAATATTATTCAAGTTCTTTGCCCAAGTATTGGCAATTCATAAATTCATATCTCCAAGTCTAGACCTCACCTATGAGATCTAGATTTCTGTAGCCACAGGTTTATTTGACTCTCCTCAGATGTCTCTAAGGGAATTTAGACTCAATATGTCTAAAAGAGAACTAATGATCTTACCTCCTCATACCTGGTCCACTCTCAGTAATCCCAGGGTAGAGTCATGACTCTGGCACACAAGCTAAAAACTAGGATTCTCTCCTAGACACATATTTCTCTCATCCTCCAGCTTCAGTCCTCCTCCAAGTTCTGTTTTGTCAAATATGTGTGCAATTTGCTCTCTGTTCCTCATATCTTCTTCTAGAATCTCCAAATGACATCTGTCACCTGGACTAGTGAACTAACCTCCTTATACAATCTACATGGTTGTATCCTCCAATATACTCACCCCAATCCCAAACTAATTTTTCTATGGTCTTTTTGAAAGATTGCATGAGTTTTCATCTCTCTGCTTAAAATATTCACCATTTTTGTTTTTCGCATCCAGGATAAAGGCTTAAATCCTTAGCTTTGTTAACATCATGAAAAGTGTGTCCCCTTCCCACTCCAGTTTCACCTCACCTGGAGCCAGCCTTTGGCTTTCTTTAATTCAGTCTTTTGTCCATTTTCATTTCCTTGAGTGCCCTGTGTACAGAGTCTCAGCACATGCTATTCCATATCTAGTTCTCCTTTGTCTAGCTTTATCTCTGCATCCACAGGTGCCATGCTTTCAGCATGAATTGGGTATCCCATCTTGTGCTCCACACTGCTACATGATCCTGTAATTATTTATCTACACATTTGTGTCCCCACCAGACCAAGAGCTGCCTAAATAACTTTTTGTATTTTTGTATCCTTAGCACAAAGCAGAGTCTCCATCAGAGAGTTTGTTAATAATTATACAATAGTAAATAGATCATTTAATATCAAGAAAATTAAGTCCCCAGTGATCAAAAAAAAAAAAAGAAAAAAAGAAATCTATACTTTCATGACATGCTAAGAAATAGGTATGATTCTTCAAGAAAAATATTTTTCAAAGAAAAGATTTTTATAGAAAACAAACACCAGCATTTCCTTACTTTCTTTGTTTTTCCCATTGCCTTCAGGATGGAGAGATTCAGGTCTTCCAGTGCTGCTAGCACGTTCTCATACTCGCCCAAGTGCTGAGAAAAATATTCTGAAAAGTGAAAATATTGAAATACAATCAGGTTTGAGTTGAGGTGATGATAAAACAGAAAAATCAACAGATAATTTTCTTCACAAACTAGTAAACCAAAACGTTGGCTGTAAAGGAAGACTGGAAGGTTTTCAAATGAGACTAAGGGATTGATATACTAAATTCATTTTTCAAAAAGGAGAAGATAAATACAACTGGATGGTTACCATTTTCTGTGAAGCAACGTTCCTTCCTATAAAAATAGGAAAAAATGAATCTGGATTTACTGACAGGGTTGTTTTAATAAAAAAAAAAATTGTTCTCAACAGTATATTATTATAGATTTCACTGGGATAGTTAATTTTAGAACAAAGTTAAGCTATATTTTATTATTTCTTCTGGGAAAACTTCAAGGAAGCTAAGCTCTCTTCAAGGCAAAGAATCAATGATGCCTCAACCCCTGAGAGAGGCCTCCTCTGGCACTGTTTTGAAACTGCTCCTGGCACCCTGTGATTTTTTTTTTTCCAAACAATCTTTTTCAAAGAGCAGAGTCATGTTTATGACATTTTTCAGTTACTAGGAATAAAAAGTGTGTTGGCTATTGTGATTAAAATGAAAAGAATGGAACACCGATTAAATATAAACGCAGAACATCATATTTACTTTTGGAAATCTATACATTTCTAAAATGAGAGATCTAACCCTAACAGAAAACTACATATTGAAAAAATCCTGGTTATTCCAGCTAATAGAAAATCAATAGCCCTCGACAGCTCATCTTTGGATGGAAGTGTAGTTTATTGTTTCTCTTTATTTATTTATTTTGGTACTAGGGACTAAATCCAGGGGCACTTGATCACTAAGCCACATCCCCAGCCCTTTTTTGTTTTTTACTTCAAGACAAGATTGTTGAGGCTGGCTAAGTTGAGATCTAAGTAGCTGCAATTAGCTTTGAACTTGAGATCCTCCTGCCTCAGCCTCCTGCACTGCTAGGATCACAGGCGTGCACCACTGTGCCTGGCTTTATTGTCTCCCTCTAATGTGTGGTAAGTACTTATGAAATTAAACTGAAAGGATAAAAAAGAAACCTTTAAGCCACCTGAGATCACAGAGATACACTTCAGTATGTTTGATAGAAACTTCCTTGATTAATCTATTTAATAAGCAGGTAAGCAATGAATAAATTCTAGATTAAAGTTGTCAAAATATGGTCTGTGCACACATAGATTAAAAGTCAATGGTAGATTTTTGCTGAAAGCAAAATGCATTATTTTTTTAATATTTATTTTTTAGTTGTAGTTGGACACAATATCTTTATTTCATTTTTATGTAGTACTGAGGTTCAAACTCAGTGCCTCATGTGTGCTAGATGAGCAGTGTACCACTGAGCCACAACCCCAAGCCTACAAAATGCATTCTTGATTATAAAATACTTAAAAACCATATTGATGCATTTCTTAAAAAGATTCTTTTTTAGAAAGGGTAAAGTTGGATTCTAAATAAGAAAATACTCCTCAAATGCCTGCTTCAAATAGCATTTTAATTCCTGGTTATGGTGTTGACTTTCTGATAGGGTTGACAAAGGTGTCTAACCTTGTCTGTGCAATTATTTGTAATAAATGAAGTCCCAGTGGACAACACTCTTGGGAACCAACATGAGGTTAATGTGGTTGCAGAATATTCATCAGTTGGAAAAACAATAAATATCAGAATAGAGGCTATAATAAGTTGAAGCAAGCAAAAAGTGTAAAGAAAGATACAAAAGGGCAAGTTAATGTTTTTATTTTAATATATACACAATCTCAAAGAGAATTATATAGCAGTTTTAAATGCAACTCACAGAGATTTATAAAGTGGAAAGGAGAATTCAATGCTAAAGAAGTCATAAAAATAAAACAAGAGGTAATGCCACCTTTTCAAATAAATATTTCTTCCATACATAAGACAAATTTACTAGTCAGCTAAAGTTCTGCAGAGAATTTAAGTTGTCTTTTCACTTGGAAATCCTATGTATGCAGGCACATGCTGACACATGCTGATAGAGTACACAAGAAAAACAATGACTTATGGCTGTGAAATTAACTCCTGTCTCGATTCATCCACTTGCTCATCTCAAATCTTCAAGTAGTTAAAGAGAAAACAGCAATTTCTCAAGCAATGTACTAGGAAGCAAAGAGCGTAATTCTGAGAAGGGAAAGAACTACAGTACCCAATTGTACTGGATTGCAGTATAAACTAGAAATCTAAGGGTCAGGGTTATTTTGATGGGGTGCACCTTAGTGTCACTCTAGCTCTTTGATAGCTTCCTCACTGAGGGACATGTGCCAATGCGATAATAAGAGGGAAGTTAGATGACAGAGTCAGAGACCTCTAACATAGGTACAAGGAGATAATTCCCTTCCACTTTATTATGGTTAGCATTCATTTACTCATTTCAAAACCTAACACATTTATTCAGTGTCTCTCACGTGCCAGGGGCTGTAGAAGGAGTTTGAACATGAAGATGAACAGACAGAGTCTCTACCTTTGGGGAGAGTACAAACAGGTATGGAAAATGAATATTAACTGAAATATACATGATCAATGTTCAAGGTGATGATTCAGAGTCCAGGTATAAGATATAATCTGAACAGAAGGCAAAGAATGCCTGAGTCTACCTGGGTAAGTTGGAGAGGATGTCATAAGAGTGAGATCAACAATGGCTCAATAATAGCTAAATAGGACCTAACCTGTTGGGCAACCAGAGGGGAGGCAAGGAAGTAGGTGATATATCTTGTCATGTTGGCTGGAATATATGTATTTCAGCATTAATAGAACATGAAGGGCATGACTAGGAGGTATTTGAGGTTGGGAGACAGCAAGATACTAAAAATTAGTGCTGAGAAAGGAAGCCAGACATTCTGAAACCATTCCTTACAAGGTGGTCTAACTTTATTCTCGGGTCTAGGTTAGTATTTTTGACCATCTGCATCAGAATCCTCTAGTGTCCTGACTGTTTGAAGTGTGGTCTGTAGACTAGCAGTTTCATGTTAGTTCTGGAACATAACATCTCGGGTTGACCCCAGAGCTGCTAGATCATAATGTGCTTTAAAAAAAAAATTAATTAAATTTAACTAATTAGAATGAACTAATTAATTAATCGATTGATTAATTAATTAAATTCAGATAGTATCTCACTATGTTTTCCAGGCTAGTCTCAAACTCCTGGGCTCAATGATCTTCCTTTCTCATCTCCCAAGTAGCTAGGACTGTTGGAGTGCTGGTCCTCACCACTGCTCCAGGCTACAATCCCCATTTTAATAAGTTATTTGTAGGTACATTTAAGTTTGAGAAGCACTGCTCTAGGATACTTGTTGGGAATTATGATCACTTATAAGGTCTCATATACTAAATCAGAATCTTGGGGTTCCTAGGAGATTATGATGTGTAGATTAAATTTGAGACCATTACCGTTGTGATTCTGCAATCTTTGTAATGTTTTGAATAACCAATAAAAAAAAATAAGGAAAAAAAAATCGAGACCATTATGGGTATTGGGAAACCATGGAATAATTTTGAAAAGGACAGTGATTGTCGTTTTAGAAATATTACCCTGAATGCAATGTGGATGATTTGGGGAATGTTGGTGACACCATCAAGAGAGACAAGAGCCGCAGTGATTGCCAGGAGCAATTTCATCATAGGACAAGGACCACGGCTATGCTGTGGGGTAAAAGAAGGGTAGTGATTTAGAACTTCAGTAGTCTCTCTGTGCATATAAAATGTGGCAAGCAGGGAGAGGAGGTTAGAGGTGGCTTTGGAATGCTGAACTTGAACTAATGGTTTATTCTTGTTATTGTGCCTCAGGTTTTTCATGTGAATCATGGTGGCAGTGTGAGCTGGGCAAATGTGTTTTGTCCTTAAATCATGGCATTAGAGAGAAATAAAAACTTGGAACAAATATTGGTTCCTTGGAACTATTGCCTTTGGGTAACAATAACTTCCTCACAAAAAAGATCTACTTTTATGGAAATCTGTTCATGGGTTCCCATTATGGGCCTGGATTCAACAGAGTCATATTGCACTTAATGGAAATGTACAAGATTCAGTCCTCATCCGTTTAAGTGAAAAAAAAAATCTTTGGAAAGTAAAAAGAGTCTGGACTTTGGTTGTAATGAAACAGTAGAGTACAATTTATAAACAGAGATATTAAACAAGTTAACTGTCAGAAAGCAAATTATCTTCTCATGCATATTCAATGAGACCATCTTATCTAACAAAATGTTAATGAGAGGTTAGTTTCTCCCTTCCCTACTGCACTTAATCGGGGTGTGGTGTCATCAAATGACAGGTTTTATTTATTTATTTTTTTTTTGTTTTTATTCTGTACCTTGATCCTCCAAATTGTTAAGTTTTCAGGTTTGGCCTGAGAAATGCAAATCGGAACCAAAGGACCCATGGCTGTCACAAAGGTTGCACAGGCAATGGGGCTCACAGAGCATTTTCAAGAATTTAAATAAATGCCACAGTGCCTTGTTGGAACATCTGAAGTAGTAGACTTTAGAGAAAATAACTGAGATGACAGGGAGTTAAAACCCCAGTGATCTGAAAAGAGGCATTTATTAGCAATTCAGAATAAGGGTTATTTTGAGGAGGTACAGATCAGTGTCACTCAATGTGTTCTATGATTCAATCACCTAGTGGCACCTGCCAGGTAGACACAGCTCTGACAGCATGGAAGAGGACAAACAGTCCTCTGATTCCCAGCACCCAGTCTCACTGGCATAGGTCTCTCAGCACTGCAATTCTGCAGTATTACCAGGGGTGCCCAGCACTGTGGTGTGACCAAGGGTGCCCAGCACATCACCACTAAAAAGAATATTGCCCATGAAGCTAGTCATCTTTGATTCTGGGAGTTTCCTGTACCATCAGTTTTTATAATCTTATTTATAGACATCATCTATCTTTCAAAATATTTTAATATTTAGTAGGTAACCACCAACTATTTAGTAGGTAACAACCAACAACACACTATTAAATATATTCTACCTTGGCCACAAAGCTTTCTTATGGATGCTTTCAGATAGAGTACTCTAGCTATGTGAACTTTCTTTGCAAGTATTCTTCCCTCATCTATAAATATCTCAAAATTCTTAGCTACCAAATTCAAGATTTGCAAAAGGGTTCAGTCAAAGTGAGAAGGGTTATGAAAATAGTCATGAACTGGGTAGGACTGGGAAAGTAGTCATCATGCTCTCAATTGTTCAGATCAGAACTAAAGATGGCATGAATATAAAACCAAAGCCTCAATGCTAGAATTCAAAATTCTAAGTAAAAACCATTGCTTATTGACCAATAGTGGTAAGAAAAGGCCAGAAGATGATTTCAGGAAGGACTTTGTAATTATATGTGAAGAGAGAATAATCTTGGCACTCCTATGGACTGACAGTGGGTGCGTATGTTGGAAAAAGCTTAATTAGGAAATTACAATTTGAGGAATCCAACATACAAAACTACTTGAACAAAAGAGCAAAGATATACATATGGGAATAGTTACTTCAATGCTGTTTGTTCCAGTGAAGAGTTGAAAACAATCTGGAAAATCTATGAAAAAGGAATTTAATCCATTAAAAGGCAAAAAAATATATGTATAATCATGTAAATGAGATTCTATGTAAATTTTTTAATAAAATGAGGTAGAACAGTGTGCAGTTGTACCTATCATATAATATGATCTTGCTGCTGAAAAACAATAATATATACATACCTATCAATGTCAGTATATGCATAAAAACATTTTGAAGAATATGTTCAAAGCAGTTAGAACAGATCAGAATGGGGGAAGAGAAACTGACATTTTAATTTAAACACCTACATTATTCTGTAATGTTAAAAATTTTTCAATAGTAGTTAAATATTACTTTCATAATTAAAATCACAAAAATAATTTTTTAATCAATATTTTAATAGATTTTTATTTCTGGGCACATAATTGAGTAAGCTGACAAATTAAGCAAAAGCAACAAATTGAAAGTCTTAGATACCTGGAATTTTTAATTGGCTTCTAGAAGAAAGTACATGAAATCTCCTTTCTGTGCCAATCAAGCATTCCCCCTCCCACGCACATGAGGGAACTTGTGCAGGGTGTGAATCTACATATTTCACTTGCTAGCACTGAAGCATTTGGCTTTGATTAGAATCCAACTTAAATATTTACTTTATATTCACAAAATAATGAGAAATGAAACTACACTCTGGAAATTAAAATGCATATTCTTGAACAGAGAGGGGGAGGATTATAACATGATTGGGAATACAATCACTGGATTTTAAAAATATAGAGCAACTCTGTTGAATTAAACCTCATCTACTAGTTTCTTAACTAGAACTACGAGGATAAAATCATAGTCTTTTTCTATAAATATAGTGTAGGTTCTTTATTATGGAAAAAGAAAATTAATAAAAAAATTAATTAAAAAAGTTCACAAAGTGATTAAGTGAAGATACACTAACATATTTTAAAATTTGTAGTATTTTTAAAGGAAGATACAGAGTTTAATGGAATATTCCTTAATGACAATGCAAGACAGCAAATAAAGAAGAGACACTAAATGTCTTTATCTTAAAATTCCCTCTAACAATCTGTTTTCTCACTGTGTTAATCAGAAAAAGTTAAATGGAAAATAAAATAAATTAGCTGAATGACTTGAGGAAATGATTACTTTGGTCTGACATATCTAGATGATCAGAACAAATGTGTCCCATACCTTTGTGTAATTATCAAGATAATTTTCTCAGTTCTCAACTTTATTTCCCTGATAGGAGTTTTTTTTTACACATAGATGAGAGTGAACCACGACTTACCTCTATGATGATTGCTGTTCAACATGAAGCTGGTGGTATGGTCCACAGGGCCTTTCTACCCCCTTGGCACTGTATTATTGTGTGTGAACGGGGCCACTGCCCCATCAGGTATGAACACATGGTAAGATATTCTCTGCTGATGTTTCATGACTAACAAAAGCAAAGTACCTTGCATCTTTTTAGCCCTGTCTTGCTTTTTCAGTTGGATTCCTCTCCCTGAACCTGGGATGGACAATATGTGCTCCCTACAAGGAGCACAGTTGTTTGTTTTTTCAATTTCTTATTAAATGAGTATTGGAAAATGACTATTTAAAGTTCTGCATTGTTTAAATAGTCATAGGTTATTAATAATGATTATATCAAATTCTGTTTTTGAAAAAATAATTCCTGGAATTTATGCTTCTCTCTGTAACATACTGGAGAGATAATGCATAATAATGACAAACATAAGCTTTGGGAATTCCAATACTGTATCTACAATTTACCTTCTCTGTGACTCTGGGAACTTTACGTCTCTGTGGCATAGTTTTTCTGCCCCAAGACAGGGTTAATAATAATTTGTTTCTTAGGTTTTAAGTGAGTTCATAGTTGGTGATTGTGGTCTTGTTTTTTTTTCAGTTATGGTCCCGAAATCCTGCATTTTAACACTTTATCCCAGCATCACCCATCTTAGTGTTGCTCAACTACTTTGCTAAAATGGAAGAGAACCTCTTTTCAATTATAAAATGCTTTTTGAAGGTTTTGATAAACTCTAAAATTGTAAGAATTATGACTCTGGAAGTACTTGTTATTTCAGTTAGAATTTCCAGAAAAATTCACTTCTAACCACCAAGAAGTCCCAGGCTGCCTAGACAATAATCCCAAATATGGACAAAGATTATCTCATCCATTTATCTTAAAGTATAAAGTTTCTGACCTTCCAGTAGTCAAAGAGATAAGACTGTTTCAAATATAATGTTCCATAATTGCTCTGTAACAAAGAATAAATTTGAGATATATTTACTTTTGCACATTTCTAATTTTTGACTTTTGTTTCCAACTACAAAGATGAAGAAAATAAATGAAGAGGCCATTAAACCAGGCATTTGTAAAGATTCATCTCTCCCATTTGAATCATTTGTTTTCTGAGTGACATTTAAAATTCTAGAACGGTTTAGGCAGGTATGGGACAAAGTTATTTTTACCTTTCAAGGAGACAGCTTTGCAAAACAGTAACAAAAGGCTCTGCACGTTATATTGTGAAGAGAATAATGAGGTTGTATTAAACACCAATTTAAAAATATATTCAAACTAGTGGAGACTTAGCTCTTGTGAAACTAATGCACTGATTACAATAACAATTCTCCTTCCATGAACAAATTAAAGAAGCCCAAATCTTTCTGCAGTGAAATGCACACTTGAGAGAAACTCATGGATACAGGAAAAATCCCTTGAGATCTTTGATTTATCTTTTATTTGTAGCAGAATTCCTAATCTATAACATTAATTCAAAGGTGTATAGACATACACCACAAAAATTTTTCCCTTCTAAAACAAGTAATGGGCTTGATTGGTCTAAAAGAAACTTACCACATAGCTCCTCTGTGTCAAGATTGCTGAAAAGATGAAAAGAAAAAAGGTGTTATTACTTTGGCAATATTTTTCTTATACGTTTTCTTTTTTTGTGTGATGCTGGGGATTGAATCTAGGGCCTTGCTCATGATAGACATTGTTCTACTATCAAGCTATACTCTCAGTCTTCCACTTAAAATTTTTAACAGTTAAATAACAATCATTCTAAAATCTATGTTATTAATTAATAAATAGCATGTATTTAGTATAATGCTCTTTAAAATTCTACATTGTTTAAATAGTCATAGGTTATTAAGAATGAATATATCAGATTTTGTCTTTGAAAAACTCACTCCTGGAATTTATGTCCCTCTCTGTAACATACTGGAGAGATAATATATAATGATGAAGAATATAAGCTTTGGGGCCTAATTTTTGAATTCCAATCCTGCATCTACAATTTACCATCTCTGGGACTCTGGATACTTTACATCTCTGTGTCATAGCTTTTCTGCCCCAAGACAGTGTTGTAGGGACAGATGAGGCAAGGCACTGAAGATAGCAGGAAACAGTTTTATTTGGCTGCAGCCAGATTCAAAGGGCACAGCTTTTGCTGTAATCAGTTAATCCCCTAAATCTTGAGTTCAGGTAGTTTCAGAATTTTATACCCAGTATGTAAGGGGAGGGGTTCAGAAGTTCACATAAAAGCAGCTTTTTCTTTCATTGTTCTGGGCAAGTTAACCCTTCAAGAACAACATCTAAGAAGAGCACAGCTTCTTCTCCCCTTTTTTCCCCTCCCCCGACCAGCTGTTTCCATGGAGCCCAATTGGTAACTTCTCTTATCTTAGAAATGTAGACATCTCTGTGAAACTTCAGCTAAAGGCTAGAGGCCTTGCTAAAGGATTTTTCTTTTTCTTTTTTTTTTATCACATTTTGCATTTGCAAACACACCTCTACAAACTACTATACTGGATACACTGGATACATGTTTGTGAAAAACAAGTAAAGAAGAGTTTAGCAACTGGAGTGCTGATTTCTTCCCGGCCACTGACCAAGTAATAGAGCAACAGGAAAATAGGAAGTTTAACTACATCAAACTATTTTGTACAGACTCTTTTGCTTATAGTCTTAAAATCAATTATGTTGAAGATTTCAGGAGAAACTTAGTTAAGATTTTTTTTGTGGAGGAGGGGGTGCCACTACAATAGAGTTAATAATAATTTCTGTCTCCTAGGTTTTAAGTAAGTTAATACATAATAAAGCATTTGAGATTCACTGGAACAAAGTAAACATTTGATAAACGGTAGCTATCGTGATTCCTTATTTGACAGAACTGCTAGAATGTCCATACCCAAATATAGTCTCTGAGATAAATTTGATTCAATCATATTTCAAGTGATTTCTAAAACATAATAAAGAGTTACATGGCTCAATATTTAGATGTGCATATTGGAAACCCTTTACTCTTATGAAGATGAATGCAAAATGCATTTTAGCATATATAAAATATTATTATATGAAGAATAATGCCATTGACCAGGGAAACTTTGGTACAGAAGTGTAAAGATGTTTAAATATTAGGTAATGAGTCAATGTAACTGCATCAAAATTAGCAGGATAAAAATCATCATATTAATAAGTGCTGAATGAGAATTTTATAACACAATAGTAATTCATAATTTTAATAATGTTCAAAATGGAGTAAGAATAGAAATAAGCCTCTTAAAGATGCTAAAGTCTATTAAAAATCAAATGAAAAATCAGTTAATTGAAATTTTTTGACTTTATCCAGTTATCACATGTCAAAGTTCAATGTAAATAACTTTCATAATCCAGTTCTCCTTTAAATAGTAGTAGGGGTTGCTGTACAGAGGGATAGTGGGATGAACATTCCAAACTGGTACTTTTACCAGTTCCATCAATCATTTTGCTACATAATTTAAAATTCAAGATATCATTCTATGGCCCTGAATATTTGACCTTGGAAAAATATTTCCATACTTTGGTGAATCTTTTATCAAAGTAATATTTGCCACAAAATGGAATATGTAAAGTGTTTTGCAGTAGTTTTGGTGTGGCTCCTAGACATTCATTCATATATTCCACAAATATTTATTGCTATGTGCTAGGCACTGATCCAACTGCCATCAACATGTAAGGTTGCAGTAGAGACCAAAACTATATCAGACTGCTACTCTCTAGGAGCTCAATTAAGAGGTAGATTCAAACAATAAATAATTAATTAAATTATAATAAAATAGTTGATATAGGGGAAATGGGGAACTGGCAAAAGGTTTTAGTAATATTTCATAAAGGAGAGTATATCTGAGCTAAATTTAAATTTTTAAATATAAATAGAAAAGGCACGTAAAGAAAGAACTTTCTGCTTAGAAAACACAATTTGCAATAAAAATTAAAAGTGTGCAGAGTATGCTATTCAGTTTCAAAATACCTTCAAAATACCTTTTGACTGAAAGGTAGGTCATTAATGAGGAAAATGAGACTAAAAAATGAAAGGCCTGATGCAATAATTCAAGAAGTTCTCCTTACATTTTTATCAACTTGCAAAGAAGAATTTTAAGAAGGTGAGTAACATGGTAGGATTTACTCTTTGAAAAGGTCACTGACAGGTGAGCTGAGATTGGACAGAAAGAATATGAAAGGGAGGCAAGGAGTACAGTTTGCCTTATTACTACAGTCTGGTCCAGATGTTGAGTGGGGCACACAACCCAAGGGGTGTGCAAGGCCATCCCAGGGGGTGGGTGAACAGCAAGAAGAGATATTTGAACTTCTATTTGTATTTATATTTAATCTTAAACTTTGTGTCATTTAAAAATGTATAAATATTAGTACAGAGGTGAATTTATAGAATTTATTTTTAAAAATCTGTATATCTATATTTGCATTGTAAGCTAAAAAACAGTACCTAACAACAGAGCCTGGGAGGGAGGCAGAAAAGAATAGATGTGAAGGATATTGAGGTGAAACCAACAACACTTGAAAATTTATGCAGAATTAGATAGCTTAGACGTTTGTAATAATACTGCTGCAAACTTTTTGGTCATGAAAATACATGTTGTTTTGTAATTTTAGTGTTTTTATAGAACTTCAGACTTGAGAAAGACATTAAAGATCACTTTGATTTTCTGTTTTCCTCAGAATGGCTCAAAGGTGCATAATGAGATTTATTTAGAATTTCCAGAAGAATGAAGAGCCCCAATCCATTAATGTTCAAGACAGTAGCTCTGCTTGTTTCTTAAGATGATGGTGTCTGTCAAATGCTAGTTTGTGTTCTCAAACACGCCTTCATTCAGCTGTTTCTGTGCCATGTTGTTAGTAGTGGGTAGTAAGACAGTTCTTTTTCCGGTAGGCTCACATGGGTGAATTCTAGTATAATTGATTTCATACCAAGATTTATCTCCTTCCTATGGTAACAAGGAATTTCCAAGGAATAGTAAGCCATAGACATTTTTAGAGCATATCTGATGACCTGTTATATTTTATTGCTTCTTCTTATGTTTACAGCAAAAACACTGTAATATTTTAATAATGCCATTGCATTAAACAAAGTAGAGAGTGTGTGCTAAATGGAAAGAATAAATGCTGGTTTTAGATAGTCACCATGTTCTTACTGAAACAAAACCAGAGGGGTGTTACTCTGGGAATGCATTCTCTGCTAGATTCCAGAGAGGGGTAAATAATAAAGACATTCATTGAAGCCTGATTGGCAGGAATGAAGAAAAAAAAAGACAAAACATACTAAATGTTCATTAGATGACTAACTCTGTAAATTGTATATCATTATAGAATCATTAAAATGTATCCAAAAAGTTGTCAATAGCTTGGGGAAATGCTTTTGCTAAAAATTATATAAATTTCAAACCAGAAGTAAGTGGTATATAAAAGGATAAAAATGCATTTTAAAGGCCTGGAAGAAAATGAGAAATGATATCAATGGTGAGTCACTTTGCTTCTGGGTGTTGGACTTTGGGTGGGTTTGTTTTTCCTTTCTTTATAATTTTCTAAATTGCTGTTTTCTTACTTATTAGAAGACTTCATTCATAATGAAAAAAAGAAAACAACTTTGTGGTTAAAAATTGGGGAAAAAAAAAGAAAAAGTAAGAGGTGTTAAGGGTAACGGGTAAGGTTCATGGTAGTTTTGTTCATGTTACTTAATTTCTGATGAACCTACCTGATGTAAATTGCATTCAACCTATCAGTTGAACCTGGTGCTCAATTTTACAAAAAGCATCATTTTGACATTTTGAGTAAAACATTGCACAACACACACAATTCAACACCATTCATTTACAACACTTAGGGGTGGTGGACGTTGTTTTGACTTTACTCTTCTGTGTTGGGCACTCTAAATGGTGAAGAAATCAAGTTTCTTTCTTGAGAATTGTGTTTGCTACTCAGAAAAACACAGAATATTGAGGATATGCAATCTGATTTCTGTTGGGAATTCAGAATCCTTGCTCTTAATTCTAGGTCACTTCCTCGGAACAATTTCATACTGAGGTTAACTTTCTTAGTTATCTCTCTGACATATTTTCCTACAGACTTAGCTGGCTTTAACCTTCTAACTTATTAAATATAAGAAAAAAGGATCGTATCTTTGTTACCCCAAACCCACCATTTTATATTCCTCTTTGCTGCTTCTGATGCTGTTCATTTCTTTTTTAGTTTATTCTTTTCAAAACTGAGATTTCCATAGACTGTGGATCTTTGCTGGAATCTTTAACTGTGAGTTCTAGCTCATGTTTTACTGAGCTTCCTATTCATTGCTCATCGGTTCTGGATATTACCAGTGCAAAGAGATTTGTTGTTTTCAGTTGGCAAAGCAGTTTGCTAAGCAATCCTGGACTTCTTAAAAGCCCAAAGGAGTTAATTTAGGCTTACAAAGATATTTACTTTTCAACAGTATTCGAGGCAAGAAATATCTGACTCAGTGAGCAACATGCTTAGATATTCGGATGAATTAATGTAGTGCTGCACACATTGGTTTATTGGCAAACTAGCAGACTGGGTAAGTAATAAATATGCTCAGCTATCATTGTGTTCCTCATTTTACACAGTAATATTATGATCTGTCAATTCACTAAGGATCATCTAAGCAATATATATATTTTTTAATTATCATCAGGGCAAATGTGTTGAGGTAGTTCCAACTTTCCAAACAAAATAGTAGTAACGAAAATCAACCGAAGCAATGTTGGGAGATTAGAAGATACTGGATCTTGCAAACATTTTGACTAGCATTTAACTCTATGAACTATATTTTCATGGTCACACAAGAATCTGGTTAATAGTGAAAGAATAGGGTGGATTGTGGAAAAGGCTGGGACATGGGATTAAATGTGCCTCTTGCCATAGATAGATGCTGTAGTCACAACCCAAACTGAGTTGAGCTCTATGAGCTGGGAGACTTTACCCTAGAGAAATGTGGTAACATAACAGATAAGGGCCAAAGGGATTTCAGGAACAGATGTGATTCAGCTACCCAACCAGCAGGAGCCAATGTTTTAGCTACCAGAAACCTGAGCTTGCAGCAGAATAGTATGTGCAGCATAAACACAGGCCTTGTGTCTAGAGAGATGAGGATACTGCATGGGTTACAGGGGCTTGGACTGTTCAGTGATCCAAGAAAACCAGAGTCAGGGTAGGAGTTGAGATTAGTGTTTATAATGAAGACAAGTCAGTTCCAGATACAAGATGATATATAAGGCCAGGCTGTCAACATAGTCCAACCTGATGTTGGGTTCTAGAATATGAGAAACACCTGGTGACAGCTTTTAAATATGTTCTGTATAAACTGTAATTATTTCTAGAATGCAGAGTGGGTGAGAAACTGTAATCCATAGGTCAAATGCCCAAGTGTATGGACATGAGGGCTATATAGACTTGTATCAGACAGCATTAGGTGTCTAGTTCATTTGAAGTGTGGACAATGGAGTGTACAGTGACCATCACACATTTTGCAACTACTACAAGAGGAGTCTGTAGTAGTTTAGTCTACAGCAGGTACTATAAGCAAGAATCTGAATTTCTCTAATACTGAAGCCAGGTAAGGTCATACTATCTTTTCACACATAAACAGAATCTAATATATGAGAGACAAAAATGGAATTGGAAGAACATATTTGTCTTAAGCCAAAAGTTATTCATTTTTCGCATTCAGGATATTTTAATTAAACATTTTCTATACACATTGTAGTGGGTTGACTGATCTCTTCCATACAGACTCGTTAAATCATAAACCTGGTACCTGTGAATGCGATCTTATTGGATAATAAGGTCTTTAAATATAGCCAAGTTAAGACAAAGTCTCATTATAAGAGTAAGGAGAGGGCTGGGGCTGTAGCTCAGTGGCAAAGCACTTGCCTAGCATGTGTGAGGCACTGGGTTCAATCCTCAGCACCACATAAAAATTAACAAATAAATAAAAGCATTCTGTCCATCCACAATACAAAAACAAATTTAAAAAAAAAAGAGGAAGGAGAGATTTGGATACAGAGACATACAGAGAGAAGGCCACGTGAAGAGGGAGAGAGAGATTGGAATTCTGTAGCCACATGCCAAGGCACAGGAAGGATTGCCAACAGCCACCAGGAGCTGGAAGAGGCATGGGAAGATTCTGCTTTGGAGAATTCAGGGGAGTGTGGTCCTGCCAAAACTTTTTGTTGGACTCCTAGCCTTCAGAACTGTGAGAACATAAATTCTTGTTGTTTTAAGACACTCTGTTTGTGGTACTTTGTCACAGCAGCCCTAGTTCAAGCAGCCATACTTATGGAGTAGCATCACTTTTTGGCTTGCTGTCCTTTCAGCACTCTGTGAACTAAAGAGCTATTCAACACTTGGAAGTTTCTATGCTGCATGAGATACACTGATGTTTGGTAATTCAAAAATGAAAATTTATGCTACCCTAGAGGGTCCATTATGGGGAAAAAACAAATAAGAATTCATAGTTAAATGCAAATAACTTGCATGAACAACTTGGCACATGCTAGATATGGTATGGAGAATTTACTCTATGACTTAGATAACATTAATCCTGTTGAATGGGTGGGGTGGTGGTGGTAGGGAGGCCTTGTGCCTAAGTTAAATAAATTATCCAAGGTCACCCATCTAATGAGTAGTGGGGCCAAGATTCTAACCAAGCATGATTGACTTGAGAATTCTCTTATCTACTCATAAAAGAACTTGGACTCAATGATAGGTATTTGGAGTCAGCAGCACATGGGGGTCCTGAGGCCACAGGAATAGTTAAGGTACGTAAAATGTTTCAAGTGAGGACCCCAGGGGGGATCATGGAAGAACCTGCCATTAGACTCTTCATGCCAAAGCTCCATCTCATCAGAGTTACCAAGATGAGGATAATGAAGCCACTCTGTCCCCACTGACTCCAAGTTATGCCAGGGCAGGGACTAGGTCCCACTCACTGGACCTTCAACTATTGAACAGAGCAACTGGCACCAGGCAAGAACCTGGCTGATGTCTTTTGAACTGAATCCATCACTTCAGACACCAGTGAAAGAAGAGGGACTGCAAAAGAGCTTTAATATGATGGCTAGAGAGTAACCCAGGGAGACTGAAGCCTCAAAATCCAAGGAGAAGAGAGTTCTAAGATTTCCAAGTATTTAAGAAAATGCATGGTAAGGACTAGAAAAGAACTACTGCAATTCACATTTAGTAACATTGGCAATTTTGGATACAGTGGTTTCAATCCTTTCCTGTAATGTGGAGCCTTGTCAATGCAGGACAGTGACTCTGAGAATTGAGGCATGAAAGCAAGAAATGAGGCTTGACTAGGGAATCAGAGGGAGATAGGTCCAAATGAAGGAAGAAAGTCAGTTATATTTACAGGCCCGAACCGAGCAGCTGAGAGGAAAGAAGGTAACTGATGGAGAGAGGCCACAGCAGAGAGATAGGACACCATTGTCAGACTCCACCTCTCAGCACTATTTGTCTACTATTTGTCTATGTCTCCATACAAAACCAGCATCTCCTAGCAATGAAACATAATCTGCAAAGAATATATCCTGCACTGTAAGTGGAGCCTTAAATCTATTATAATTATACACTCTGTGTTAAGAGCAGTAAGCTCAATAATTATATACACAATAATATACTCTGTTACTCCTTTGTTTGGGCTCTTTGGAGATCTTAATAATATACAGCAGGAACAAAAACCTGCTTATGCAAAAGGACAGTCTCCAAGTGACCATAGAATATTTGACCTTGCTCTCTCTTCACCCAAGCATGATGCCTAACATAAACATGTGTCTTTCATGGAAGATTTTCTAAGGACTCATGTGAAGGTTCCTCTGTACCTTTTTTTTTTTTTTTACAGTTTATTTTCAACATTGCATCAGTTATGAATTGCTGAGACTCTTTTTATCTTTAGTCTTGTCTTTTCAGTCCAACTTCCATCTTTTTTTTTTTTTTAAACTTGGACATTCTGCCATTAGTTATACAAGTGCTTCTCAAATGTTGTGTACATAAGAGTAATGTGGAGGGCTTGTTGAAACACAGGTTCCTGGGCCCCATGCCCAGAGATTCACCACTGTGGAATTTCTCTCAAGCTTCCAGTGCTGCTGTTGCTGGTGATTCCAGGATCACAATTTGAATGGCAGTGATTGACACCTCAATAGTGTATCTGAGTTTAGCATCTTTCTTCTTGGTCCAAGTTTGACTGATAGTTTTTATAACCTCAGCATCAGGAAACACAAGCAGCACCTGTGAGACCACACCATCCTTGCCTCACTTGCACAAACCCCTACCATATAAGAGAGAATCTTCCCTCATTACTTCAAGTGTTTGCAAATAGATGATTCTGGAGCCTCCCTTGAGAAGATTCAAATGAAAAATCAAGGTGAAATTTTATCCAATGCTCTTGTTTTGAACAGATTTCTAAATATAAAGTTAAAAAAATTGCATTTTGAATGTTATGTCAGTTATAAAAGTTGGACATGGCACCAGCGTAATGGGTCTAACATTTAAAGGTATTCTTTTGTAACAGTATGTCACATTCAGAAGACAAAACAAGCAGTCTGAATTTACAGTTATACATTAAGGTAATACTGGAGAGATGGCAGGGAGAAAGAATCATAAAAATATACCAGACACCGTTTTCATTAAAATGTGCTGTATAATTGCTGGTGCAGAAAACAACTGACAAGCCAGTTGCTGTAGCTTAGCACTGTATTCTTAACTCTGAGAATTTTGGAACTCTAATTGGCTAATTGATATCTGTTGCCTTTCAGAAGTGAAAAAGTCCATCTGGGTTGATATTCTAAGAGGACAATATGACTCTCCCTGCACCCTCCACTTAGTTTTTCTGTTTTCTCTCATTGCTTCTCTGCTGTTCAACACTTCCACCCTCCACAAAATCAGAGCTTCTAGGAGTTCCACTTCCCTTTTCTTTTTTCTGATCTCTTCCACCTCCTGCTTCTTCTCACACTTTGCACTAGGTAAAGCTTCGCCTCTGCCCCCACATAGCAATGGAACAGAACAGAACAATCCTGAGAGGAAAACCATGACAGAGGATAAGAGAAGGATGATTGGCCCCAAATCATAGAATCCCTGTGACAAGCTTCACACCAGGAGTCTTCAGTTACACAAGTCAGTGTCATTTCTCCCTCCTCCCTTCCTCCTTTCCTTCCTCTATTCTTTTCTCTCTTGCTTAAGATGGTTTGAGTTGGGTTTCTGTCTCATGTGGCTGAAAGAAGTCTGGCTTAAACAGAAAATTCATAACCAACGAGAGCACTACTGAAGGACAACTTAATCTTCCCTTCACACGAGACACCTGTGTTTTTGCTGGGCTCAGCTGCATCTGTTCCTGGGTATTTTAGTTCCTCCCTTCATCTCTCCTTTTTCTGCTCTCTCGCTTCTTTCCTTCCTTCCTCCTTTTCTGCACCCAACAGTTGTTTATCTAGCTCCTCCTCCTGAAACTCTTCTGGAATCTCACAAATCTCCAGAGCAGAACTTCTCAAACTCTTGTGAAGGATGAAAGTTTTGTGTGTCCAATTCCTAGCAGAATGATATTCTTATAGAACACTGTCAAAATGAATGCCTAGATCATGAGCCTGGATGTGACTGCCATATTAAATTGCTTTAAAGTTCTCTCAGTGTTCTCAGGTTTTTGGCTTATCTCCATGTGGATAAGTAAGTTCGTGGACGTGCACCGGCTTGCAGCCCACTCACTTTGAGTAGCACTCATGTATGTAGCAGCTACAGTTCAGCTACAGTGGGTTTTAATACTTTTATTTCAGAACTTATTTCTAAGAAATATGTTTTGCACTGGCACAATATGGAATAAAAACTCAGTTCTCCCTGGTTCTTCCAGGAATATGATAAGTCTCCATTGTCTAATCTCCTGAAATAACTAAATATTTGGAAAAATCTGATTTTAACTAAAAAACAAAGAGCCTATGACTCTAGGTCTTAAAGATTTAGCAAATAATGTAAAGAAAGTATTAAACATATTAAGAACTTTTATATAAAATGTCTTGGCATCATATAAAATTGTTTCACTAATACATAGTTCCACAAAATGGGTAGGTCTAATAGTTAAGTCTTAGAAGACTCATGCATACAGTTTTGTAAATATACAAAAATAGCACCAGAAAATTGTCCCAATTTATAAAGCTTGATTGATATTACTAAGAATGTCCAAATTTTCTTAAAAATGAAAAGAATTCAGAGAAATATAAACGTGGAGAGTGAGGAAAATGATGGGTTTGGAGCCTCTTTATAGCTTTCTTTTTATGTGATAAAAACTGTTGTGCATAATTCTGAATCTTGCATGCTTCATAAAATGCTTGATCTTTTTTCTATTAATATGTCTAAAATCCAATCTTGTGGACTTATTTCAAACATCAGTTGCCCTTTGAGAATTCAATCATTGTCATCAGACAGAATAAGAAAAGCAAGTAGAACATTGTAGAAAATTATTCAATACAATTCAGAAAGACAGTGTTGGGAGAAAAAAATGAATTCCTCCTTTTCTTTCTCTTTTTTAAAAATCAGTATCATGTTTTTAACCAAAATCCACTCAAGTATTTGAGATAAGACATGAGGGGATAGAAATTCTTCTAGAGTTTACATATATTAATGTTGTTAAAAAAGGAAAAGGTCACAAAACTTAAACACTAATTGTTAAAAATAGAAAATGCTAACTATAAGTGAATAGGAGGCAATCTCATGTGAAACCAAGATACCTCCTTTGCAGATACTTTGTACTTTATATGTGAATTGATGGAGGGGGTCAAGGAAAATACAAAAACAGTGCAGACTTTGCATACTCTTTATATCTCTAATGTTCAATAGCACTTTTTCCATTTACTTATTAATTTATCTATTTGAAATATAGCTGAAGAGTGATCTCATATTATAAAAATTATCTCCATGTAAGTTCATGGACTTGCACCAGCTTCAGCCCACTAAATTCAAATGTAAGTAGATACAAATATCTGCATACATATGCTGAACAATACATTCCTTTAACAGCCTGCATACCTGTCTTCTAAAACTTACTTCATACCAGTAAGTGGAAACTGACTCGTTGGTTTGACTCATAAAATGACTCACATTACTAAAATTTCTAAAACTAATTTTACAAGTTTATTTCGAATATCACCATTGTCATTGAGAATTTTGTATTTGTCATCATATAGTGTACCTATTTGTTAGGACAGGTAATAAATGTACATGGAGCAGGGGCTGAGGCAAGAGGATCATTAAGTTCAGGGCTAGCCTCAGCAACTTAGTAAAACCCTGTCTCAAAAATATGTTTTTTGTTTTTTTTTATTTAAAGGGACTGGAGATAGTGGTAAATCACTTTTGGGTTCAATCCTCAGCACCAAAAATAAATAAGCAAATAAGTAGGCATAACTATTCAAAAGGCACTTGCAGTGAAATCTGTTTTCCTTTCCCTTTCTCTACCCCAATGTGGTAGCTCTTATTCCAAGGGACACTTAAACTAATTATGCCTCAGCAAACCAAAAGGATTCTTCTTAGTTCTTTGTCATGTTATTTATCCTTAACCATATGGAATCAGCTACCTGTAATCAGGAGAGGATGATGTGGCAAGGCGTATGTCATTCTACTCCTAAGTGATAATTAATTCAAATGACAAAGGAAAGAAGGTAAAGGCCCTAGATGCTCTTTAGTCTTTATTTCTTGTCCTACATTAGGGAGATTTTTTATTACTGCTTCTTTCCTGGAAGCTCCAACAGAACAGGGAAAGATGGAATGGCATGTCATCTCTGCCATCACACTGGGTCATCTTGTAGGAGGGAAGTTCCTGTTTTCAGTGTGTGCTCCTGGATGAACCTGCCCAGGGTCGTGCCCTCTAAGATGGGCTAGTGGGACACTGTGAAGAGTGTACTCAATTCTTCTTGCATAGGGACTCAGTTACAACTAAGACCTCATAACACAAAAACCTGAGGATCCAGTAGGGTGACATCTGACTGCTACTGAGTGTTAACTTGAATAAAAATTAAAGGGATTTATAGAATCATCTTCTGATCAACTGTTGGCATCTTTGTTGCTGAAATTTTGACCCACAGTCTTAAAAAAGCTACCTATTAATTAGTGTGTAACTTGGAAGGAAGAAAAAAAGTCATTCCTGACATTTAATAAAAAGTTTTCCCAAGGATCCCCAGGGCTAGTTCTCTCGCAGTCTCCTGCAACCTGTGGGCATCTTTCTAGCTCTATAGTAGTTCCTGCTCTCTCTGGACCAGGAGAGGCACTGTCTTTCCCTTCTTCATCCCATTGCTCTCTTTTCCCCTCCCTTCCTTCTTCTCATCACCCTGTAGACAGGGCCCTTTCCATGGTTTTGCATGTTCCATCTTCTTCATGATGCTGATCCTGTCCACTCCACCCCAGTTTTAACTCTTACTGTTCTGAACCCTAGCTGTGATCCTTAGTCTTTTCTGCATCAGAAACCCTATTGAGATTCTGATGAAAGCTATGGATCATCTCTTCATTCATCTCTCCATTGTATTAACCCAGTGATTACATATATACATATGCACAAAAACTGGTTTTGTAGTTTGAGGGCCTCTCAACTTAGCTTTGAAACCATAGATTCTACAGGTTTCTCTTCAAATCAATCAGCCTAGTACTTCTTTGTATTGTTATTTAGCTGATAAAGGTAATATATATGTTTATCTCCAGACTAGACTAATGACTTCTTAAACACATGGATAATAAATTTCTTAACTCACTGATATTATTCTTCATGGTCTAAAAATTCCTCTTAAATAGTGGTGTCTCCCAGGAGTTTGGAATGTGCCAGGAATGGCAATATGTCATGCAGCAATTCTCAACATTGGCTGCCTAAGAATCACATAGAAAAATTTAAATTGCCCTTATACCAGACCTCATCCACAGAATTTTCACTTAATTGGTCCTGGGTACAGCATTGGCCTATATATATTTTTTAAGCTCCCATATGATTTTCACACATAGGCAATGTTGGGAACCACTGTGGGGTGGTTAACAGTGAAATCTTCTGAGTCAGACTTAGGGAGTTTGAATCCCAGTTCTCTCTTACTTAGTCTTAGCCAAGTAAATTAATTGCTGGGGGGGGGGTGGTTTCATCATCTTTATAGTGAAAATAATGGTCATTTTAGTCTTGCAAATTGTTGAGAAGATTTAAAGGACATAAATCTTGAGACATTTGATAGTGTCAGGCAGAGAGTAAGTGCTTGATAAGTATTAGCTGCTACTTTAAATAACAAACATGGACCTGAACAGGCAGTCTAATACACACATCACAATCCAGGCCTCAGTGCCATGCCCTTTCAGAGACAACACAGGTGACTCCCATGTAATTATCTGTAGCCTCTTAATAATAGACATTACTTCCAGGGAGTTTTATCTATGCTTTTGCACTGTAACCCAACTACATCAGGTGATCCTGTTTTAACAGAAATAGCAGAGATATCCTCAGCTGGAATCGGGGTGAAGGAAGCTGGACAAGCAAAACACACACAAAAAAGGTCTGTGAGTTTGTATCCCTGACCGGACAGTCCTACCAACCTGGCCAGGTGTACTGCAGGGCACACACAGCATTTTGGCCTTCACAATACTCTCAGAGTCCTTGTTTAAGGATTCTTCTGTGGGAGTTGGCTTCAGGGGAGAAGATTTTCTTGGGGATATTTTTGTACAATAATATGTCATGTATAACTATGTTTTTCTAAGTTTCAAATAGTATTATCTTCATTTCAGGATTATTGAAAATCTGAAAATGAAATCATGCACCGAATATATGGTTTAGCATTAGAAAAAAACTGCACACTGTTTCAATTGGATAAATAATATTCATTTCCCAGTGTCATTCTATAAAGAAGAAATTGAAAAGATGAAGCTAAGTATGGGTTTTGATCTCATGTTCCTTCCCCCAAAAGGCCCCAAACAAAACAAAACAAACAAACAACAAAAAATCCCCCCCAAAACCCAAATGCTCTAAGAAGTATCAGAGTTGCTATTAATAAAAGAACATGGATTAGAAAATGGCTCAATCATTCTCAATCTTAGTTTCCTGTATGTGAAATGGGTACAGCCAAGTTTATGGTGGGTGGGAAAAAAAGGGTTCAAAACATGGTACTCTGTTCCTTCTAATGTTTCACTTATTTCTGATACAACCAATGTGTGGACACCATAATACAATGGGAAAATATAAATGTTGAAGCTACAAAGTCCTAGTTCCATCCCTGATCCTTTATAAGTTAGGCAATTTGGGCAAGATACTGAGCTTTTCAGCATCTTGACAGATAGTGGTAAATTCACAGCAGATAATAGCACAAAATGTTTAGAATAGTGTTTTACACAAACTACCATTGGCAGATGGTAGTTTACACCCTTCCAAAGGGATGTTGGTGAAAATGAAGCCAGGTATTTCCCCAAAGTGAATGATTGTGAGGGTATGAGGAAGAGACTTTAACAGATGCATTTCTCCAAAAATAACACACGTCCTCAAAATAAATCTTAAAACAACTATGAAAGCAGATTAATTCATCTGAATTCATTTTAGTAAGGGGACATTGAATTAAAAAAAAAAACAACAAAATTTGGTGAGCAGGGAGGGAGGGATGAATAGCCAGAGCACAGAGGATTTATCAGGGCAGTGAAACTACTCTGTATGATATAATGGTGGATATGTATTATTATAAATTTGTCCAAATCCAAAGAATGTACAACACCAAGAGTTATCCCCAATGTAATGAAGGAGGATATACATGTGTGAGGAAAGGAGGTACATGAGCAATCTCTGTACTATCTGCTCAATTTTCCCACGAACCTAAAATGCTATAAAATTAGTCTATTAAAAATGATAATAAATGACCTCCCCCTCTTTCAAGTAATTACATAATACTTCTGACAAAAATGGTGTGGGAGTTTTACTCACATTAAGTAGTTCTTCAACTCTCTGGACAAAACTGGGTATTGTGCAATGCATCTGTGATCCTAATTACCAGGAGTTAGCCCCATAGGCTAATGGCTCAGTCTCACAAGACTGGCCCTCATGTCAGTCAATTGCAAGTAGTGGGTCCCCAGGTTTCCCCACAACTTCTGTCCAGCTTGGCTGCATATCAGAGGTTCTCACAACTCTCTTCAGATTTGATAATTTGCTAGAAAAACTTAGAGAACAGGAAACCAGTTTACTAATTTTTTTTGGTACCCAGAATTAAACTCAGAGGCACTTAATCACTGAGCCACATCCCCAGCCCTTTTTAATATTTTATTTAGAGACAGGGTCTTGCTGAGTTGCTTAGCACCTCGCTGTTGCTAAGGCTGGCTTTGAACTGGAGATCCTCCTGCCTCAGCCTCCCAAACCACTGGGATTACAGGTGTGTGCCACCACACCTGGCCAATTTACTTACTATGAATGGTTTATTATAAAGAATACAACGCAGGAACAGTCAACTGAAAAAGAAGAATAGGACAAAGTGTGGGGACACAGAGCTTCCACACCCTGTCTGGATGCACCTCATTCCCAGAAACCCAGAAGACCAATGTGTTTGCTAACCTTGGAAGCTCTCAGAACCTTGTCATTTAGGGTTTGTATAGAAGCTTCATTTCATAGGTAAGACTAAATTGTTGACCACTGGTGATTAAGTCAACCTCCAGTTCCCTGTCCCCTCCCTGGAGGCCAAGGGGGCCAAAAGTTCTAAACTTCTGATCATGGGGCAATACTTCTGGTAACCCGTCCCTATTCTCTTGAGAGTTACTTCATTAGCAAAAAGTCAGGGTAGAAAGGGGATTACTGTGAATAACAAAATGCTTTCCCCCTACTCCTGCCACTCAGGAACTTCTGAGAGTTTTAGGAGCACTGTGCCAGGAAGCAGAAAGGATGAATATGTGTACATACATATTCATCCTTATGTATATGTACACATATACGTATATACACATATATACTTTTAAATATGTATATATACATGTAATACATATATATGTGTATGTAAAAGTACATGTATATATCTGTAACATGTATGTTTTTACATATCACCGGGAATTTAATGATTTTAATAGAAACAAGGAGATTGAACCACATTAATAAGATATAGGCAAAGTACCAAAACCCTAGTTTTCCTGTTTCTTAATCCAGCTGTCCAATAAAGCACACTTTCTTTTTTAAATATTATTTCTGTATCACATATATATTTATCAGCTGTCTGTATTTATGACAAATGATTATTATGTGACTCATCTTCCTCTTCTCTCCAAGGTTTCCTATCTGTTCCAGACGGCTGGATCCTCAGACCTTTCTGATATTACACCAGATCTCTTCAAGCTTAAATCTTCTTCCCATTCTACATCAATTTGACACATGCAAGTGGGAAATGAGCTGCTTTAAGCATATGGCCATAGTTTGTCAGTTATTTGAAATAAATATGGAGGAATGTTATTATCTATAAAATATTTTTTTCTTCCAGAGCAATCACATTAATCATACTGAATTATTTTTGCATTTAAGAAAATAAGCCATAAAAGCAAAAAAAAAATTTTTTTCCTGTCCCCATCTTATGTGCTTTTATCTTTCTGATTTCTCTTTTCCAAATCACCATTTTCTTTCTCTTCCTCTCTCTGTTCCTTGTAGACAGCTAGAAGTTTAAATGATTTGAAGTTAATTGGAGACTACTCTGTTTGATGGATTATATTCAATTATTCTTTCTTCTTATAATTTTTGAAATGTTAAATTACTGCCAGACCTGGAGAATTCAAGTACAAAGGCAAATAATTTTATTATGAAAATGAAAATCATAAATAAATACAATGATCAATTATAGATGTTTTGTTAATAGTTTTATTTAAAATAATCAATACTGGAAATTTTTTAAATTAAAAAATCTGTTTTTTTAATATCTCCCACAACAATGTCAAATCTGAAAAATAATAATCCAAATTATTCTGTTATTTAAAACTCTAGGTTTATCTTATTTTAGACAGTTTGGCACATAATAATCACTCAGTAACAACTAGAGAATAAATGATTAGAAAATAGCAAAAACTGAAAAAAATCCTGATTATTTGAGCAATGCAGTCTCATTACTGAATGTGCTTAAAACTAAATTCCTCGTCTTAAATCTTTTGCTGAAAGACTGAACTCTAAACACTTTTTGAGGCAATTTTTGAGGCTTGTAGAATTATCACAGTTCCATCTAAATGGAGATCAAGTGAAGTTCATAGATTAAATCTATTATGACATAATTACTGCAGTTTCCATTTTGATGACAATAACATGTCTGTTATTTTCTATTTCTTTCTGAAAGTATCAAGAGCAAGTTTAAGCACGCTCTTGCTGAAATAATTGCTGCTACAATTTCAATGTTAAATCAAAAGCTATTTCCTTAGAATTACAAGCCAAGAAAAACTTAGATATCAGTGGTCACAGTATGGGCAGCCACACTGATGACACATGAGCCCCAAAGATGCCCATTAAAATGTGATTTGGCAACACTAATGGCGTCATTGCAATTCTGAAAGGTTATCTTATATAACTCACTTGAAAATTCAGCACCATCTCAGATATGTGCAGTGTTACATTAAGGCTGGCATGAAGATAATTAGAATCATTCTGTGGTAATTAAGGATATGCCACTTTTGTTCACTTAGCCCAGCTTGCTCTCTGCTTGACAGAATTTATGATGTACCAGGTAGCACTTCACTCCAGAAGACCCTGTGGTCCCGCAGCCACTCAACATAAGATGTACGAATTGCTCTTCTGCCTTTCAAAAATCACTCAGGGAAAATCCACTTTAAAAAGTAAGAACACAGATGTCACTCAAAGAAGAAAAACCATCTTGCAGTTTGGAGCAAAGAAAACCATTGCTCACCTTGGAAAATGTGGTCGAGAACGTTTACCAGACTAGTGACTTTTGATTTTAAAGATTTAAAAAAATGTAAGTTTCAATAAAAAAAAATTAGAAATCAAGTTCAATGAATGCAGTTATTCCATGTTTGCTTAGTGACAACTGTTTTCTTGGTGACGAATATTTGCAACTTGTATAGCTTTCATTTAGAGATATAGTATTGCACCTTGTGCTTTAAAACATAAGTCTTTTCGATTAATGGAACTTATTGCCTAATGGTACACAGCACTGTCATCAATGGAAGAAGAATCAATGCTTAATTTCAAAATGATTTATTTATTTATTTTTTGAAGACCAAAGAAAAACACCTGTAAAAATGAAAACATACTTATGAAGTAGTATGCTGAGACATTCTAATTAATAAAAGTAAAAATATGTATATATATATGCCACAATTATGCACAGCAGGTATTTAAAAAATATGAGTCAAAGTCTCCCTATCTACTTTTACCCTCATGGAACCTGTCATTATTTCCCTGTACTAATGAAGCTACCATTGTTTTGGAGGAGCAATGACAAGGCAAACCACAGAGAAGAGAGGGGTGTGATTTACACGTCAATTTGGCTGGTTCACAGTGCTCAGCTACGTGGTCAAATATTTTTTTGGATTGTCCCTGTAAAGGTGTTTTGGATGGGACTAACATTAAATCAGTAGACTATGGATAAAGCAAAATGCCTTCCTCAATGTGCCTGTGTCTCATCCATTTAGTTAAAGGCCTGGCCATAACTAAAGACTGACCTCCTCTGAGCAAAAAGGAATTTTCTAGAACTGCAAAATGGGCTTTCCCTGAGTCTCCAGCCTAATGACCTACACTGTGGATTTTCAACTTGCAACCTCCATAATCATATGAACTGATTGCTTAAAACACATCTCTTTATCTCTTTCCAAATATATGCTATTCTAATGATCTGTTTCTTTCAAGTTATGATTAAAACAAGGGGTCAAATACTTGACTTTTGAATTTCAAATGTCCAGGCCCAAATGTAAAACACAACTCAGTAACTCAGTAACAGCCCCCAACAAAAGATTCCCAAGAGTAGAACAGGGAGACAGGAAAAGTGATGAGAGCTTAGACTCGGGTGCTTGCCTGAGAAAGTTCTGCTACACTGTCTTCCTCTAAGGTAAAGTCCCTGTTGGTGGTGGGAGGACCCTAGAGTTTAGATAGGAACTTCAGGGAGATCTGGCAATGGGGACATCTGTGATCCATTTCCAGAAAAAAAAAACTGTGCTGTCCTCAATTGACCTGGTGGGGAGCAGTAGACACATCTGCATGGCAGGTCTGAGCAGAAGGACCTAAGACAATTTTGCAAAATCACCTACACCAAAGACTGATTTGAGAAGACCATAGGGACTCTCAAGATATGAGAGTAATTCAGACATGGTACAGAGGGCTGGCAGACTTGGATAAGGCTAGAGATAAAGAAAAGAGGATACAGGGGAGCTGCTTGAAAACTACTAGAGAAAGTTGAGGTAGAGATTAAGACACAACTGCAGATTCACCAGAGAACTGAGCACAGAGAGGAGGAGATGCCTCTCCTACCTCATGATTTTGCACTAATTGAAACCCTAGACTCTACACACCCACAAACATGGAGAGAGTGACCCTGAATTGATTGATAATAATTTCCACACTCTGGTAGAGTGAAGACTCAAAATAGAAATTAGAAAGATGGAGGGAAAAAATGTTATATTTCCCTTTCCTACCCACTTGAGTTTCATGGCTGTTACACAGTAAGTACAGAGGCGGTATGGATCAGAGGAAAGATTCAGGAGACACGGGATCTAGTCCAGGCCCAGTCAGTCATAATTTTGGGAAGTCACTCAGTCTCTTTGAGCTTAGTCCACTCAAATATAAAATGAGAGAGTGAGACCAGAAGGTTCCTGACTGCGATTTTTCTTTCTCTTGTTGTACGTTGTCAGGAGTATAAAAAACATAAAAGGAAGTACCAGAAATGATGGTAGATTTTGCATTTGCTTATCTTCTATCTCACAGCCAATGCTCAATAAATACCTTTAAAGTGAAATGAAGCAAAATCCCAGAGTTCATTGTTGAAATTATCCTTAGGGTCTTGTCAGTTAGTTATGGCTTACTGTTCTGATTGGTGAGTTTGTTATAGTCAATTCTTCCTAACAATAGAGAACAAGGCCTATGACAAGTCAGCTAATGCATTTCTGTGTTGCCCACTGAGCACCATTAAAGACTTTCCATTTATGACCCTGAGAATCACAGCTTCTACAGAACTTAAAGGGAAAGAAGAGGAGGAGGAAGCATACAAAGATTTTTCTCTCTTTCCTTTTCTAGAATATGTTGACCCATAACCCTCTTGGATAGGAAAGGGGAAAAAGACCAGTAATCATCCCTCTATTCAAAGGAAGGAAGGATGCTGATAGGGGCACAGAACAGTAGGGCAAGCTTTACATGTTTCTGTGTATCCTTATCTGCCACATTCTATGCCACTTTTCTAGCACTTATAGTCACTATCCATAATGATTTACATGACTTAGCAACTCTGGTAAAACTTAAGGCATATACCATAAAAATCAAGTGTAATGTTGTGTCACCTATCCAGAGAGACAACAGAGGAAAAACATCCTCTGGCCATCATCTTGGCACTCCATGGTGTCACAGAAAATGCCCTACATGGGAAAAGCCTCCGGGTGTGGTTCAAAAGCTGTAATAGGCCACAGTGCAAGGCTAGACAGCCCAAGACTCATTTGAAGAGCAAAGAGCTCTAGGAGACAAGCTGTTCCAGCCCACATAAAACAAACAGTGAGCAGCAACCAATAAGTCCACCCACACAGCCAGGCCCTGGCGAGCCTGCTGAGGATCTTCCCCTGCAATTTCTACAATATGAGATGCAGCTAGCTTATCCAGCCCTCCTCCTACCTAGCACTTGTCTTTAAGGAACGAGAGACAAAGGAAAAATTCAAAAAGGAGCAACAACAATACCACATCTATTTGTTAGGCATGTGGATGTTAAGGGCTACAACTCGGAGCCTGAGGACAAAAGATGACCTTTGAGGTTGGAGGTGGATGGACCTTTTAGGTGGCTCTCTGTGGTCAACTTGCGGCACTTCGCAGTCTAACGGTGGAGAACTGCAGGAGCTCCTGACTAGTAAATCCTCCAAACTACTGCTCAGTCCTGAGCTGCTTGCTGCCTTCTTGGTCAGGATTCAGATTGTTTTACTTTAGTTCTCAGAGCTGCCACCTCCCTATTACCCATCAAGAGGGCTCTTTCCTTACAAGATTGAAACGCAGCGCACTCAGTTCCTCCTTGCCTTCCTGTCCTTGAAAATCAGGACAGTAGGAAGAGACAGAGAAAGGCAGAGTCCCAAACAGGAAAGGCAGTTCCTAACTCCCTTTCTTAGACAACACCCCAAAGTGGTCTCCAACATTCTCCTATCACTACGGAAGTGGAGGTCCTTTCGACCCTATCTGTCTTTCTACTATGCTAATCTCTGTTTTCAAAGAAAGCCCATTTTACAAGATCCATGCTGAGGACAGCATGAGGGAAAGATAGTTGCTATCAACTGGGGTTCACATTGCTAAAGCTTTTTAGAAAGGGAGAGATTGATTAAATTATATTTTGGGGGATATATGAAGATGTCACAATGAAACCCTCCATTCTATATAACTTATATGTACCAATAAAACTTTTTTTTTTTTAAAGGAGAGATTAATCTTGAAGGACTATGCTCAAGATAGGTTCATTTCCATACAGTTTTCCAGTCAATTATTTCAACTACTTTATTGCATTTTTTGTTGTTGTTGTTATTGTTGTTTGTTTTTGGTACCAGGGATTGAACTCAGGGGCACTCAACCACTGGGTTACATCCCCAGCCCTTTTTTTGTATTTTATTTAGAGACAGGGTCTTACTGAGTTGCTTAGTGCCTCACTATTGCTGAGGCTGGCTTTGAACTTGGATCCTCCTGCCTCAGTCTCCCAAATTGTTGGGATTACAGGCGTGAGCCACCACGCCCGGCCTTGGTCATGTTTTTATAAGCTTATCCTTGCCATTTCGTTCTCCCTTGATAACAACTCTTGAACAATTAGATGTCAATTGATTGAGGATATCCATGCCCCTTATGAATAACAACAACTTCCCCCACCGAGAGTTAGTATGCAGGGATTAAGAGATTGATGTAATTTCACAGCCACTGCCCAGTCCCGAACCCAGGAGGCAGCAATGAGCAATGAATTCCTGTGTCATGTGGTCCTCTATTCACAAGTTCTAACCCTAGTAAAACAAATGTTGCATATTTATGTAGCACCTTCCTTGGCTGGTAGACTAAATTGCTTAACATTTGTTCATAAGCTTTCACAAATTTCCGTCCAGAACATATTATTAGCTCTACTTAATATTCGAAGATAGTAAAGCATTGAAAATTTGCTTGGCGGAGGCCTTTGGAAACAAAATGAGGATCACTGCTCTGCCAGATGGCAAGGAAGTGAACAAAGACCCATCTAACAGGAGGCTGCGTGGAGTACAGTGGTTGGGAGCCACACTGACTGCCCAGTCTGAACTCTTATTCTCTGTCTGACTTTGGAACAAAATTCTCAACCTCACTGTGGTTGTTTGCTCCTGTACAATAAGATTAAATAAGTTAAATGAATGGTAAGTGCTTAGATCTGGCATGTGGTAAACAACCATAAATGTTAGTCATTATTATTGCTCTATAGCACAGGTAATTGTATTCCAAAAGCTTTCTGGACCAGAACGATTTAAACTGACTCAGGGAGACTAGAGATTCTTCAAAATGACGGTCCAGGTAGCATTTTTGGAGCACAGCTTCAGGAGCCTCTTAACCAGTCTTCTTGTTTCCAAAGTTGTCACCTCCCATCAATTATCTTCACTTTTGAGGGGAGATCCATCTTTCCAAAACATAAACCTAGTCCAGTCACATTCATGTTTAAGAGCCTTCAACAACTCTGCATTGACCTAAAAATCTGAACACTCCCTGGTTCTCAAGGTCTTTCACAGTCAGGACCCTGCTTGCTCTTAGAGCCCCTCTCACCATCCCTCCTTGAACATGAAGGGCATGCTCAAAGTCCCAAATCTCCTCCCACACGCCACACTGTCTCATCTAAAGGTTCCCCCAGGTGCCCTTCTCTTTGGCTGAAAACCCCTCTCATCTTCATCCCCACCCATATTATCCTTGAAAATATCTGTGACCCAGTTTTAAAGTTACTTCTAAGAGGTCCTGCCTAACCCTTCAGACTAGCTCCGTGTGCCACCTTCCTATAAAGCACTACATTTCTGTGGCCTCAGTCATCAAGTTACTGCTTATAAACTTCCTGAAATGATAAATCTCATGTTCATAACTATATCCCCAGTACTTGGCCCAACAATATCTAGTACACAGTAAACACTCAGTGCCCTTGGTTGAAAGAATGGCAAGCTCAGTTGGTATGAACAAGACAGAATTGACCTCACAGGTTGAATTAAACATGGGTTGACTTCCAATTAAACAGAGTTGAAATTAAACATCCTCTTCTCTCCCCAATCCCTGGATTCTCTTCCTAGAATTCCCAAGAAACTTCAATGGGCTTTTGTAGTAACGTATTTCAGTTAAATTTCCTTTGTTATAGCAGGGCTAATAGAAAATGATTCATAAAAGGCTGATGACTTACTCCATTTAGAACTTAAAAAGAAAGATGAGCATTGTTTCTTTGCTATTCTGGCACATAACATTGACAATCTGATATAATATATCCACCAATATTCCTCAATTCTCACCAAAATAAAAATATGCAATATCTATAACATTTTATATTGAGTTTCCAGGATTGATGTTACCCAGGTTAAAACACCTTGCACCAAAGACTTTAAATAACAAGTCAAAGATATAACTTTCCTGTGTAATCCATGATAATGAAAGGGATATTTGTCACAGATTTGGAGCTCTTGATACTTCCTTCACCCTAAAGAATAATTCCAATAAAATACAACAAAGGTAATTTTTGTAAATTCAACAAAGGTAAATAAAAAAACACCCTGATCTTTTCACTGAATTTCATTTCCCTCAATATGCTTTATTTTAAAGACAAACTCATGAGTTTTCTTTAACCAACCAGGATGTAGACACAGCTCCATGGATAATAAAAAGAATTTTTTTGAAGTTTTTCAAGTTGCAGTGTTTATTATGAATGATGTCATCACCTAGGAAATAGTCACCAAAATCATATTCTTTGTGATAAACTTAATAATTCTTTGAAAGAAAGTAAATAATATAAACATGTCAAATTTCATTTTATTACCAAGAATTAAATATTTTGAACATCTTGGGTCAAAGACAATCATAGAACTATTAACTGATAAAAGCTTCTTATCATACTCCTTAATCACAGGAAGTAGGAGCCATTGTTTCTACTTAAAAAAAAAAAAAAAGCAAAAAAATAGCCCTCCATGGGACATTTGGAAATCAATTTAGTTCTACCTATAGGTAGGTTGGCTTTCCTGAAATAGGAAGTAATAAATATTCACTTATGCATAGTAGCACATGGTACATGGTGTCCAGTGTAGATGATTAATAAATACTGACCAAATAAATAGATAAATAATTATTGAATAAATGACTGTTTTCTTGGAAGCTGCAAACTCAACTAGAATAATTGTCATCAAATTTGACAATCTGACAATTTAAATTTTTACTTGGAAACTATTCACAATTCAAAAGGAAAAGAAAAGACAGGGGGAAAATAAAAAAAGAAACCCTGTGCCATTCTCAAGTCAATATTTATTAATTTCAACCTGATGGCGGAGAGGATGGGAAGATGGAGAGAAAACTGCTTACAAAATAGTCAAGACCCTGTAACCTAACAGAGCTGTATTTCTAATTATTCTGAATCACTGTGCTTAATTTAAATCTGATTAGAAATAGTTTCCCAGAAAAAAATTAAAAATAAAATTAAACCACTAAACCCATTAGTGAATAAGACAAAAACAATAAACATTTAGCTGCTACTTGAGCTTCACTTTCTATCAGATTTTAACTGATAAAAGCTCTTGCTATTTAGTCTATTTTTTCCCACAGAGAAACCTTTTAAGATCAGAGAAGAGAATATAATATTCTATGTAGTAGGAACTTTTTAAGCAATGGAAACATTTTTACATATAAATGAAAAACCATTAATTATATTAAGAAAAAGAGAAATTCTTCATTTGTGCATAGTCTATGTCTGTTAAAATTTAGAAACAATTCACACATATCTAAAATTATATTTCATGGCTTTTAATTCACAGAGTAGAATACAATTTTAAAATAGAAATAACCTTTGGAGAACTTATGTTTAATTCAGTCTAAAGTCAAATTTATCATTTACTCTGACTCCAACCAAAAACAGTCAATTCTCTTTCTTATTTCATAGAATCTGTCTATGGCATTACACTTTTTATACGGTAAATCAAAGTGTCAACTCTAAGTCACCAGCAATATACCTTTGTAGGCCTTTCAATCAACTAGCCAAGTACTCAATGAACATATTTTAGCGATTGCTGGAAGTAGTAGAGAACAATGGGTCTTTGCTTCAAAATAGTTTTTAATTGGATTTGGAGAGGAGATTAACATGCTAATGAAACAATTAGCAAAAAATAACAACAGAAATTACATAATTAAATGGTACCTATGAAGGCATAAATTAGAATGATAGAAATTGAGAGAGAATGATCCAGGAGAACAGGGAAGATTAGTGAATACATCTTAATAATAATTATCATTATTTTTGGCAAGTATTTATATATTACTATTAAATTTTGCAAAATGGCTTCTTATATTGGCACTCTCTTATGATCCAAAGAAGAGAAATGATCAAAGTTCTTATAACTAAATAGTGTAGGGATTTAAGTCCAAGTCTGGTTGGCTCTTTGTACATTGCAACACCAGTTTTTGTGTAGTCAGGTGGATTTTGATGCCTGGAAACTTTACTATGCAGAGGGGAGGGTTATTCAAAAAAAGGACGTAGCATTAGATATGGAGAAGCAGAAATTTATCCCTTCTCATTCAGAAATTTGTTCAGCTCATAATGGTGTTAGACCCTATGCTGGAAATCAGTGGAAAGAAACAGTTGTGACCTCTGCCTTCGCAGAACGTGGACCACACGAGAACAATAATCAAATAAACACAATAGATATAAAATTGTAACTGATACAGGTTACAATGGGTAGAGGCTTTCATGTTACAAGGCAAATGCAGAACAGAAAATTTAATCTAATAAGGAAAGTCAGGAAGGCTTTCATGAGACACAGAAATGTGTATATGATTACATAATCTTGGTACAAATGGACCTGAGACTTTTCTTGATGTGGTAAAGATTGTGGAGGTGTGTGACAAGGGAGGATAGTGGAAGAAGGAAAGAAAGCCAAAAGAAAATAGTTCTCCATGATTGAAACAGAATGTGTACATTAGAAGTTATATAATCAAATGCTACTGGAGATTGTCTCAAGGTGATGGGGTTTCAGATTCTCTATGTTCTTTCTCATGATTTTCTGTATTGTTTCAATACAATTTACAAAATCATGTACTATTTATGTTCTCTTGTTCATGAATATCTTAGTCCTTTTCAGCTGCTTTAACAAAATATCTTCGGCTAATCCATAAACAACAGAAATGCATGGCTCACAGTCTGGAGGCTGGGAAGTTCAAGAGCAACGCCTAGCAAATACAGTGTTTGGTGAGGGCCTGTTTTGCATGGATGTTGAGTTCTATGAGTCTTCAGAAGGTGGAAGGCATAAATGGGATCCCTCAGGTCTCTTCGATGAGAGCGCTAAATCCCATTCATGAGACTGGATCTCTCGTGACTAACCCCCTCCAAAGACCCCCACCTCCTACCATCAACTGGAGGGTTGGGTTTCAACATATGAATTTGGGGGTGGGGACACAAACATAAAGACCAAAGCAGCATGGGGAAATATTCCCAAAAAATAATATCTCTTGAAAAACCTTCATTGCAAAAGTGAGCAAAGACTTCAGGTTATTTGTAATCTACATTTATTTAAGAATTCTGAAATCTTGAGGAGTCATACAGAAAAACAATTGTACCTATTCCATCAAACAAACTACTCTCAAGAATAACAGTTATAAAAGAAATCTGGTATTTAGGCAGCGGTGGTGAGGATTTAAAAACAAACAAAGGACACAATGTGTTGTTGTATTGAATATAGGAGAAGAAACTGCCCAAGAAGTACCATCTATTTTAAAGGGATGGGTACTACACTGTTTCTGAATTGATTTCATCCATTTAGTAGATATTTGTAAGGTTAGAAAGAACCCTGCATTAATGTGAATAAATAATTCACCTCAAATTCTTTATTTTGAGCAGTAATTGATTTTACTTCACCATTAGCAACTGTACCACGACCCGTGGGAAGAGAGAGCTAGATTCTATTAAGACTAAAAGAGAATTCAGTTTCTTTATTGGGAGAATAGAATGACAAGCAGAAAATAATTCTCTAGATAATATTAAAAATATATATTTAAAGAAAACCACTGAAAAAGTTTGAAAGTGAAGTCCTTTAATACAAATGACTAACGGAAACAATAAAACTGTGAGCACTCTGAAGAACAATGGGAAAAGAGAAGTGATGGAGAGGAGGGTGGTACAGACACCTAGTTGAAAGCAGAAGATGAATTTCTGGTATAAAGGTAGGAGAGAGGGAGGGGAAATGTGCAAGGAATGGAAATAATGTCCAAGGTAAGAAGAATAGCATTTCTACATTGCAGCAACGCCCACACCGTGAAAACCCTACATACAAGATATAAAAAGAGAAGAGATAAAGGCAGCAATTAAAGTAATTACCTCTATACTGTACATCCAAATATATTCTATTGCTGGAAAGAATTAACCACCTTTTCATCAAGAATAAAATACCTAAAAATTATGTTTAAAACTGGCCTTGGAATATTTTGATTCCTGATATACAAAATAGCTAAAAATACACAATTTTATAGAGGTGGCGTTAACAATAGAAAGAGTTTAAGTTTTGTTTTCAGGCCGACCTGGCAACAATCCCAGTCCTTTACACATACTAGTTGAGTAACTTCAGGCAAGTTATTTAACTTTCCATATTAGAGTGCTTAACTGTGTACATAGGCTGTGAATAATAATGTCTTCTTAGTTGGTTTTGGTTTTTATAAAGATTAAATAAAATGATGTTAGTAAGTGCCTGGCACATCATCATTCAATAAATGCATTTCTCTATTCAACTAGAAATTGCATATTTCCTTTAGAAATTAAATATTTTTTAGAAATTACACACATAATTTGGCTCCACAACCATCATTTGTCAAAGAAAATTGGAACCAATTTATTTCTGAAATTATAACGAAGGATAAACCATTTTCATGTCACTTGGAAAAAAAAACTCTTAAAACTTCTCTCCTTTATAAATGTTCCAAACTATGCTAATCTTCTTAATTATAAAGTAAAATTATGTTTGTTGATTTCATACTCTTCCTCTAGGGAGGAATCCTCTGCCCCAATCCACACTTGATCTAGGAAGAAATAGCGATAGTGCCAATGAAATTCCTTCATGGGAAAGAAGAATTTCAAAAGTAACTCTAAGAAAATAGGCTTTTTTGTTTTTTTGAGTTTTTTTCCCCCCTCCACGTCTCTGTGAAGTAGAGAAAAAGATGCTCCAAGCAAGTAAATGGGCTTAGGTAAATACTGAAATGAAAATACATCTATGAGTGAATAATTTATTTATAATTAATAATAAATAAATCTCTGGCCAAAGGTTAATTCTAATGGCCAAATGGAATAGACACCATCAGATCTGACGGCCTTGAAGGGTGAGGGTAGAAGGCACTGGAACCCTAGATAGCTCAGTGTCATCAGTGCTCCCAGATTCCCATCCTTTCCATTACACTAACTTCTGATTTTCCTGAACTCTCTGGACATCAAACTCCACCCAAGCCCCTTGTCCTCTTGGGTCAGCGGAATACGTTTTTATAATAAAAAGAAGTCTTTGAGGCTGAGTAAGCCATCTTTGATCTATAGGAGACTCAAGTTTGGCCTGCCCAGAATCTATTCTCCTTTATTCTGAAATGGCATCCTGGTTCCATTTCATATTATATTTCCTGAAAACTGATTTCTTTGGGGATGTGCATGAGATCAAGGCAAGCTAATGCAATTTAAGATCACAATTTTGTTGGGTCTGTTGGGAAAGAAAGGCAATCTCTCCGAATTCTCCAAATCCGGAAGTAACAATATCAACTTTGAGCTTCTCTTAACCAACTTGAGCTCTTCATGAGAGGGTCTTTTCAAGAGTACAGCCAACCGAGAAAAAAAAAAAGTGAGAGATGACAGAGAACCCACTCCTAGTGCTGCCATATGAGTGACTAGTTCCCACACACCTGAACCCTATCTCTGGAATCTGCTGTCACATGAGTTGGTTAATAACTTCATTAAGTCAGGGTAGCCTATGTTTCTGTCACTAATGACCAGTAAAGTCCTGCCTACTACCATAGCATTTGCCCTACTGTGACTTCTGCCAAGTGAGTGAGGCCTATTCTCCGAGGAGAATTGGAGGAAAAATCTTAAAAGAATGTTATTCCCTCCCTCTGCAGCTTTATAGCCTCTCTGACTCCATCCATCCCTCATTTTACATGTAGAGCATTCTGAAAATCACATTTCTGTCTTGAAAAAAGCATATGTCCACTGGCTTTAATCTGCTTATTCCAAAAAGGCTACTTAAAGTCTGGATAGAGATCAGTCCCGTGCGCAGTTGCTGCAACTGAGCTTTGAACATGGATAGAAAGAAATATTCTGTCTGGACACTGTGATCTCTTCTAGTTCCCAATGGCCAGTCTGGGTCTTGGGTGAGCACCTGGGGCACCCTCCTGCCAGAGCTTCTCAGCCAGGTCTGCACTACTAAACTCAGCCCTGGCACCCCCAGGCTGTCTGCTCCATTTTGGCTGGATGTATTCAGGACTTGCTGTTCAATTTGTTCTCCCGACACGGAGCCAAACCACCTTCCCTTTCTTTTCTGCTATTTTGCTTGTGCACTTTTTGGTCACACCATACCCACTTAGCTAGCACCCAGGATTGTACCTGCTCTATGCTCCAGGCATTTCAGTCTTTGAGCTGCTAAGTCTTCAGATCTGGTTGAAGACGTTATAGGCTATGCTAACAGTAAGAGCTCTCTCCACTGTTGGAATTGACATGCAGGCTGTATGGCATGCCCTTCAGACTAACCTGCTGCCTATTTCATGAGTAATGACTCTGCTTTCTATCCCTGCTGCTCACAAAATATGTCTACTTCAGCAGGGTGATGAGTATCTCAAGGGAGAAAATGGCTTCATCAACCAACTCATCATACTTTGGGATTTAGCAGTCATGAACAAATACAGGATTGGTAGCCATTTATGTTTCAGAAGGAACAGAACTCTCCCATCTGAAACAAATCCTTGGATATAATTACCCTCCAATTACTATGGGACTTTATCTCATCATTGGTGCATGAAAACTGTCCTTGAATATTAGAAACATTTGTCACAAAACATTTATATTCTGAATAGCACTAAGGAGCAGAACTAAGTGGAAATTTAGGAACTTTTCAGTTTAGTTTAGCAAATAGTTCTTTAAACTTCTAGGGCTAGCTCTTTTTAGTAGGTGGTGATATTTCTGTCACTACGGTGTACTTCCAGAATTTAACAAGCACTGGGTTAAAATCCCAGGGCTCAGCACCCAAAAAGTTATTTTAGTTTAGAATAAAGAACACTTGATCCAAATGCATTAGTCATATGTCCCTACTTACAGCCCCCCCATCTGAGGGCCCTGGGACATTCTTCTGGAGATTCAGCCTCTGACCCAGGAGCAAAGCTTCCATCTGGTCTACCATTTGGTCTAGCCTGACAATCTGGAACTCCAAAGTACTATATACTGGGAGAATTGCTTTTGGTCTCAAGGAGATCTTTCTCCTTTCCCTCTACTATGATTAGCACCACAAGGATTTATGCTAAATGCTTCATGTTTTCTCTGACTGCCAAATGCAGATGAACTGGATTTTTTAACAAAGGAAAGTGCTTTCTATGAGTGTTGGAAGTTTCCTCTTGACCCCAGTGATTTTCCTTCTGTTTATTCTTGCTTTCTCACTAGTGTGGTGGGAAAGCTACCAAATTTTAAGTGTTGTTTTTGCTAGTATTATTTTATTTTCCTAACATAAATATTAAAAACTCTAAGTATTCTTTTCTGAACAGTAGTTTACAAAGTTGAGAAAAACTTGTGTTTAAAAGCCTTTAATGGAGCTGGATGGGCTGTGATAAGCTTAACTTGAAAAAATTTTTTTTTCTGTGTCTGGTGATGATTTATTATTGGGCTGGGTGAAAAAATATTTAATACTTGACATATCTGAATTTTAATGATATATTAAAATTTAACCTCTTGCCTGAGAAATATATAGGTCCTACACTAGAGGAATGAGGTTCAAGAAGAAATAATTAAGACATGGATATTATATGTGAGTCATTTATGCATGTGATGTATTGTGCATACAATGTTTGTGTATGTTAATGTATGTTAATATGTATATGCATACATATATGTGCACACACTTAATTGTATACATACAAACACACATTATTAACAAAAACTATTTTAACTGCCTTGAAAAACAAGGCTTTTGAGGACAAACAACTTCAGAATTTCAATCTGGTGTTTGGTGCATTAAGAACATATTTGCCCCTCTAAAACAAAGAATTCTGCCTTCTTATCCCTTCTACTTATTTGTGATTTATTTGTTTTTAACTGGTGGGTATTTTTTTAATTAATATTTTTTATTTATATATTACAGCAGAATGCATTAAAATTCTTATTACATACATAGAGCACAATTTTTCATATCTCTGGTTGTATACAAAGTATATTCACACCAATTTATGTCTTTATTTTTTTTTAAGAAAAGAAAAAGTTAGACATATTTATACCAGAAATAAAACAGGTAAGAAGAAACTCAACAAAAATCTCTGAAATTATATAACTTTGGATAAGGTGGACATGACATCTTTCAGAATACTGTGAAATATGAAGATGGTATGCATTTCCTTTGTGTTTTAGTAAGTTAAAGTTTTCAACAATTTTTTTCCCTGTTAACAGAAACTTATAAGGTAACCTTTGGTTTTTCTTTGCCACATCACATTCTCCAAGTATCTTCTACAGAAATAAACTAGTCCTTTGTTCCACACTCACTCTATGTAAGAAAAACCTCAGTGAAATATTCCAAATGTCCACATTAAAAGGAAAAGACCTATCAATTTAAAATAATAATTTTAAAAAGTTATGGAAAGTTGAGCTTCTGATGCCTTCATATTTCTCCTCCATTCCCTAGGGGTTCTTTTCACTTCTATGGTCTCTGCTCTGAATAAAAATCTTCAGACTGTAAAGATTAGGAACAAAATTTCTGGGAAAATATCCACCATACTAGGAGCATTGTTATGGTTTGGATGTGAGGTGTCCCCCAAAAGCTCATGTGTGAGACAATGTGAGAGGGTTCATAGGGGAAAGGATTGGGTTCTGAGACCCTTAACCCAGTCAGTAAATTAATCACCTGCTGGGACTAATTGAGTGGTAATTGAAGACAGGTGGGTGTGTCTGGAGGAGGTGGAAGATTGGGGGCATGGCTTTGGGGTATATATTTTGTATCTGGTGAGTGAAGTCTTTCTCTGCTTTCTGATCTTCATGTGAGCGGCTTCCCTCTGCCACACTCAGCCACCATGATGTTCTGCCTCACCTTGAACCCTGAGGAATGGAGCAGGCCATCTATGGACTGAGACCTCTGAAATCATAAGCCTCCAAATAAACTCTTCTTCCTCTTGCTCTGGTCAGTTCTTTTAGTCACAGCAGGGAAAAATCTGACTAAAACAAGCACCCAGCAAGTAGGATGGCTCCTGGAATTCTTTTTCAAGTGAGAATATCCCAAGTGCTGAGTACAAGTTTGTGCTGCCGCAGGCTGGATGGTGACTATAGCTCACTGGGCACACTCTCAACCTGTACAGATGGTGGTCAAAAGTTTGGTTTTAAAACACACTAAAAACATCCTCTGATTCAAACCAGAAATAATCTCAACCTTGGTAATAGTCACATGCAGAAATCGTTGCATAATCTCAAATGTATATGTTTTTATGAGGTTGTATGCATTTAGGTTTGTTTTTCTGTTGGTTTTGGTTTACTTCTATTCATGAAAGGAGATCTATTGGAAACGAGACAAGTGGTTCCAGGGCATAGAAAATTAAAAATGCAATGAAGTCTTCTTAAAATAATTTCTCCAATGACAATAGCAATTTTCAGATGAAAGGACACAGAACTGAATGAATGAATAAAATGAAAGAGAAAAAACAGTAGAGTTACATTTGGAAATTAAGACTGCCACCCACATGTGTGTGATGGTGAAGGCAGCGTGTGTGTGTATTTTTTTGGGGGGGGTCAAAACTTATTTTTTAATCACTATACCACCCTATGCTTATCCATTTAAAAGCTATCTGGAACCAGGAAAGGTGGCACAAGTCTTTAATCCCAGCAAATTAGGAGGCTGAGGCAGGACGGCAAGTAAGAGGCCAGCCTCAACAATTTAACAACACCCTGTCTCAAAATTAAAATATAAAAATGACTGGGGGACTTGTGGGGGAGGCCTGTGGTTGTGGCTCAGTGGTAGAGCACTTGCCTAGCATGTGTGAGGCACTGGATTTGATCCTCAGCACCACATATAAATAAATAAACTACAGGTCCATTGACAACTAAAAATGTTTAAAAAAAAAAAAAAAAAGGACTAGAGGGTGTCTCTTAGTGGTAAAAAGCTCCTGGGTTCAATCCCCAGTACTAAGAAAGATAGAAAAAAAAAAGTACCTATAAGAAATGACCTCTTGAAAAGCTTACCTGGTAGTTGTTTTTTTTTTTTTTTTGTTATAAATATACTTTTACAAGAAATAATTTACTTAGTTTTAATATTTAAAATATGTTCATTTTACTGTATTATAGATACTGGTTATAATTACACTTTTTCAACAATATTTGCTTCTCAGGATCAAGAATAATATTTTAAGAATATTCTTCATGAGACAAAAGGGGGGAAATTAAATAACAGATTTTCCTTTTTTCTTTCCAAATATTTTCAAAGTGAATATGTTACTTTTTGTACACAGCAAATATAGCGTTTGTAGCAAAGGGACTTGAATTTCCACAGATGCCAGGAGTGAACGGAGGTAGTACTGTCTTAGAACATACTTTTGCAAGGGACAGAATCTTCCTTGGAGAAGCTCAGGAAAACAGTGTATAAAGCAGATAATATATTAATGGGTTCTAAGGTGAAGTTAAATCACTAGACATCAAGAGGGGCAGGAACCAGGCAGCCTTGGGGTTTTATGACAGGTATTCATGAACTGAGACTCTCTGGGTCCAAAGGAACAGGGTAAGACAATGAATCTGGTTGGTTCCATCCAGCCTATTGGCTCTTTCAGGCCAGACTGGGCTCCTGATAAATTAGAGTAGCTAGGGATATTAGCAGTGGTTGGATTTGAGAGCACATTTTTTTCTTTCTTTCATTTTTGGTACTGGGGATTGAAATTAGGAGCACATTACCATTGAATGACATGCCCAGTCCTTTTTATTTTTCATTTTGAGACACAGTATCCCTAAATTGCTGAGGTTGGCCTCAAACCTGTGGTCTTCCTATGTTAGCCTCCTGAGGATTACAGGCATGCACCACCAGGTCTGATAAGCACATACTTTCTTAGGTGTATGGAAAGGGGAAAGGGAAAAATAATTGTTATATATATATATACTAAATCACTAAAATAATTAAAACTTAGATCATGAAAAGATAAAAGTTATCAGTTGCTTAAAATAAAGGTCTGAAATTTCTGTGCCAAAGTTTGAATTAATCTTTTTAAAAAGATCAAATGCTGGCACTGACACTCCCCCTCTTTTTTTTTTTTGTAAAAGGAATTTCATGAATATAATTCAGAAGTCTCCAACTAATATACTTAAGCTCCAAATTAAATTGAACATCCTTACATCAGAAAGCACACACTATTGTTACTAATGCATATGGGAGTAACTAGTAGTAATTATTATTCCTTGAGACTATGGTATGAATCATTGTATGTGCTTTCTTAGCACTTAGTAATCCTAAAGCTATACCAAGTTCCAATCTAATAAATATGTAAATGAAATAGCAAAACCAAGCCAACAAGATCAATTGAACGCTTTAATTTTCATTAACATTAGTAAATATGTATTGAAAAATTTTCATGATAGCAAACTCTGAAACCATGACTCTCAATAAATATTCCAAACCCAATGTTCCCAACCCAAATTAAAATTTCCATAATAAATATGACAAGGAAGAGATAATCAGCATCCTTGATGGAGTATTAGCTTCACATCTTCCAGTAACTGAACCGCAAAGGGAGCCTCTGCTCTGTTTTTGTTTTTGTTTTTTCGCAAGTATTATTTCTCAGAATGATACAGCAGGGCTTCCCTTTTCAGAGAATTCTGAAAATTCCCTCTCAGTAGCAATTTAAGGATTCAACTAAAATCATCTTGTGTTCCTCCATCTCTCCCACTTTGAGCCTATCCTTCAGTAGAACCAAAATGGCCTTCAACAATGTCACCCCCTAACTCAAGTTCTTCAATAGCTTCCCCTGGCCAACAGGATACAGTTGAAGCACTTTTTTTTTTTTTTTATCTCAAAGTGCAAATTTCTTCTTGATCACTCCATTCTTTACTCTCCAGATTTGTCTCCTTTCACTCTTAGCCTTATGGTTGACACATTAGCAGTAAGAGCATATGTGTTGCTCCTACTCATTTTATGTTTTTTTTTCCCCTCTGATTGTGATATTCTTCTGTCCCACTCTTCCTGCCCTTCTTAACCTAAGCAATCTTTACTCTTCCACAATGACTCAGCTCTAATGAATATTCCCTGAGCCCAAAACTGGGCTAACATTCTGTTCCTTGTAATCCCAGCACATTCCATGCATACCTCAAATACAGATATTATACTGAAATGGTCAGTTAGTGAGTCTATTTCCCCACTGAAGCTGGCTCCATGTGGTATCACCAAAGCCTACTAGACATTTGATGCGCTAGAGTGTTAAACAGACTGGAACTTCTGATTCAGTTACCCATTAGTACTATTTCTGACAACAAAATACTTAAGCCATTTCCTAGAGAACTGAAAACCCCACTGAATTCAAGAACTTGCAAACTAGTTGTTTTACTAATATTCAGCTACTTGAGTAAAGTGAATTGTATCTTTTAATTTTTCTTAATAGTTTGCCTCAAGAAAATGTCTGCTCATAGACAATAACCCAAAAGCATTTTCCTAGCACACTGGCTCACTGCCTGGAACCGTCTTAACACTGCCTAAAGCAAGATGGTGATTATTCAGGCAGTAGACACACTGACGGCACTCAAGGCAAGACTGAAATGGTGCTTTTTCACATCAGAATTGTATAATCTCGACTGTCACAAATAATGTGATTTGGTTCAATTACCCCAAACAAGCTGCACATTTTTTATTGTTCTATATCCTTAAGTTCTTATTATTTTATATTTTAAGCACAGCTATGCTAATGTAAAAATAAATCTATATAGGTAAAATAAATACAAGGTACAGATTATGTATGTATCAACTATGCAGAGATAATCCTGTGTCTTTCATTACCTGAATCTGTCAGGTAACAGTGATTTTAAATTCAGCAGACTTGAATTGACCAGATGACTGCTACAATTTCTTCCATTTTAATACACTAATATAAAAATGGCCTGAGGACAATTTTACAAAGAAAATTGAGATGAAGACAATGTGATAAGGCAAAATTCTGTTTGCTTATTAATGATAGAATAAGAATTGCTTATCATATCTACTTTGTTTTATATTTTACAAAAATAACTGATCTAAAGCTACTTTAGGAGAGCTCTCTAAAGATCACTGAGTTTTTCAAAAATTTTCATATTTTAAAGACAAGGTATCTCGGAATTAAACATAAGTAAGCATCATAAAATGTACCCTCTACATCTTTTCTCCCTCATTCCTTCATGAAGAACTATTTCTCTACTTCATTTATAGAATCCAGTGATTAGAAAACTCCTTACTTAGTGTTGTGTGTATCAATGGTATGGAAGAGTTCATGTAATTCTTCTCCACTGAGAACACCATCTGCAAAATATGCTTTGAATTCTTCAAAGGATAATTTTCCATCATCTGAAATGATAAGAACAAACAGAAGAGAAGCAAATCATTTCAGTTTTACATTGTTCTATCTTTGATGTTTAAAACTTGGCACAAATGCTTGTGCATGTTTATTCATGTGGGTAACACACACGTATTCCCCCCACACTACCAAACAAAAGAAAAAAGAAAAATTCAAGGCGTTAAAAAGAAAACTGAGTACTTTTTTATAGTACATAGCATGCAGACTATTGGTTCTAATGAAATAATAGTCCACATGATTTTGAGTATTTTTGATTCATTTATTCCCATGATGGACATTTAGATTTAACAAAACATTTACCTGTCCATACAAAAAGGATATCCATATGACAAAATAAAGAGCCTAACACAGAGTCAATTATTTGTATGTTTTGTCTTCATAGTACAAAGCATATTCAGGACCTAGCAGACTCCAGGATACATACTAGATATTAATTAAATAAATATTGATTGAATAGATACTTGCATGTGGATATGACAGTTGTTACAATTAACAAATAATGCCCTTTCTTATATACTTTAAACCAGTGAGTACTTTTAAAGCAAAACAAATTTTATTTTTGTGGTTAACAAAAATGAAATACAATCAGAGAACCTAATAGGTAGGATATGCAAACACAACTCTAAGTATTTTATATAGTAGAAAACAGCAAATGCTCTAAGAGGCACTTTCAATATATGGGGGTTTAGGTAATAGATTATTTTCATCTAGGCTCAGGAGGGGCTTTAGTAGCATTTACACCTAACTGAACAAAAGCTATAATAAGCATAGATGGAAGAAATGTATTAATGATAAGCAAAATATTTGTAAAGATACAGAAGCCGCAAATCTAGAGAATGAGCATGAAGAGAGAGAAAAGCAGCCCTTTCTCTGTGCAGGAGGTAGTTTGTCAGTTTTCTCAGATAAACTGCAGAATGACCGTAAGTGATAGAAAAAGCCTTTCTATTTACAATGAGGGAGGAAGGAATTTGCCCAGGGCCACAAAACTCCTACAGTGTGGTCCCACCAACAACACTATTGTGAACAAAATAGCATTTGTCTTTGCATAGGAGAAAGTAAAATTGAAAATGATTAGATCTCTAAGATACATTTAAAGTATTTTTTTTTTCTTGAAAGCTGGCTCACAGATTGTCTACAGTAGTGTTAATATGCAGGTTCCTGGGCCCTACTAGATAATCAGTCTCAGAGAACACAGAGATGGGGGCAGACAAGAAATACAAAATACAAATTTTGAACATCTTGTGCGAGTTGGTTCTACACTAACACTTGAAAGGCATTACTATCAAGGATGTAATAGACCTAATCACTGAATTGCTTTTTTTTTTTTTTGTGTGTGTGTGTGTGTGTGGAGGAGGAGGGCTTAAAGGCTGAAATATTTTCAAAAACCTCAGTTGCAATATATAACCACCCCCCCAAGAATTTTAAAATTGCACTTCATTTTGCTTTTTAACTTTAAAAGCACAATATACTAATTTTGTGGCTAATTCTTGCTAATGGGTAACTGGGAAAACATGGCCATTAAGGTGGTAAAAATCCAAAGCTGGATCAAGTACAGAATGAGTTCCTGACCCCAGTGATTGCCTGGACAAAGCTTTCTCAGCTGTTCAAACACCATACCAAACCAGACAAAATGAAGTTTAATCCACTGGGATCATCAATCATCTAATTTGTGTTTCTCTTTTTATTTATTTATTTTCAGTACGGGGATTGAACCCAGGGATGCTTTATGACTGAGCTATATCCCCAGTTGGTTTTGTGTGTTGTGTTGTTTTGTTTTGTTTTCTTTTTCAGACAGGATCTCACTAAATTTCCCAGACTGACTTCAAACTTGCGATCCTCCTGCCTCAGCCTTGTACTTCTGTTTCTAAATGAGTTATCATAGTTTCATGCCTCCTATGGCTATTTAAACTTTACCCCATGTAACCTGTTTTATATCATGGTATTAATGCAGTATTTCTACTGGGCATCTGCTTACTTTAATGAAAAACCTTGCCAGGTTGGAGAATTGGGTATAAACTAGATGTAAGTACATGTCAAAGAACATGTACCTTTCTTAAAGGATTGTCCATCTACTATTTTTTAAAAACAGAAGAAAAAAAAACAGAAATCAATACACTATTTTCGACTCCACCCCTGTGGTGTGTATTAATGTAATACCTACTTATTGATGTTGGAGTATGTTTTCTTTGGTGAACATGTAATATTCTCAGGTGACTGCACAAGGACACAGCAGAGCTCTGGATGTCTGTGCATCCTGGACATGAGTCTGGCCTCTGTAAGCCTGCTTTATGACTGGAATAGGTAAGTGACTTTAAGTAAGGAACAAATCATCAAGTGAAAGCACTGAATAGCAAGTTCTCTGATTGAAAAAGAAGAAAAAAAAAAAAACCTCTTACTGGAAAAAAAAATATATAAAAAGAAAAGGGAGGCATTGAATTACAACCCTGGCTTGTAGGATAGAAAGTACGCTTTAAAAGCCTGTTTTTACCACATGCAGGACTCCTGAAAGTCTTCCCTTCAGGCTGCCACATTTTAAAACAAGAAATTGCAAAGAGTTACTTTTGAACAGTCTGAGACTAGTACTTAATGGTAAACAAAAGTATTACATTTTGTTTTCAGCAGAAAGGGAGAGGAAAACTCCTTGTAGTATGTCTCTGTATTAATAAAACTATTATAATTTTTATTAAAATATTTTATTTCAACTTCAGTTTCCCTGTGGATATTGCTTTTGAAATGGAACAACACAGTGAAACCTAGGTTTGTACAAGTGTGGCTCACAGAGGAGTTGAGTTTTATGAGGTCTGACTTCCTGTGGTGATAAATCTTAACTTATCAGTAATGGCACAGGTTTTTCAACATTTTACTTTTAGAACTTCATGCTTTGTCTGAGTTTGTCCGGAGCATAGGTGGCCCCTCTCTGTTTTCTTTTTAAATTATTCTGGCCTTATAATCCCAATTCCATTAATTTTCTGGGATGGAGGCATTAGAAGGCAGTTGCTAGAACACCATCTTAAAGGAAAGCAAATCTTGAGTGTTAGACATGAATTTGCCATTTACTAGTAGAATGCCTTCATCCATTCCTTCATCAAATATTCATCAAGATCCTACTGCGTGCCAAACACTGTTTTGTGCTAAGAATGCAGCAGACACACAGTTAGAGATCTTATCATTGTGATGGGGAAAACATCAAATGAATAACAGGCACAGCATGGTAAAGGCAATCCTAGTGGCTGTAGGGTGATATGAGAACATTTTGTAATCTCCTCAAATATAAGGGCATAGGGAAGTTTTCTCAGAAGAAGTGACATTTCTGTTGAGATACAAATAAAAAATAAGGGTTAGTGAAGGAAGATCTTTAAAGTGAAAGGATATTCCAGGCAGAAGAAATGCAAAAAAATAAAAAAGAAAGCAAGAAAGCAAGAAAGGATATGGCTCAGAAATTGAAAAGAAAAACCAGTATACTTGGTCAAAGAGTATATGCCTTTGGAAGGAATGAAAAGTCAGAGAGTTAGATATAGAGAGGCAACATCATAAGAAGTTATACCAATCATGGTAAAGAACTTTGAATTTACCCCAAGAGGGCTTTGTGGGGCTTTGTGGGGTTGTAGTAAGTGATGGAGTGCAGAGGTATGCCGCAAGTGGACCTGTGAAGAGAACATTGCAGAATGCCAGGAAAATATCCAGGGTGGCAGAAACTTTGGTGGTGATAATGAAAACACAGTGAAGTGATCAATTTTTAATCGATTAGGAAAGAGTCAACACAAATTAGTGTTTAGTCAGAGACGATGGGTCACAGGAGGAATAAATCAAAGGTGGTACTTGCTTTCTAAATGGAGTGACAGATGGATGGTGTTATCTCCATTCATTGAAAGAGAATACACTGGGCAAAAAGCAGGGGGCAAATTAAAGAATGACCTTCTGGCCATGTTGATATTAGAGGAGCCTGTGGACTGAGCAGAAGACTCTAGTGGGTGAAGGATCACATGGCTCTAGAAAAGCAGAGGAAGGGGTAGGGACTTGAGATGCAGTCTTGGGATATATCAACATATAGTAATTGGGGTCCCAGTAGTGAATTCTCCTGGAAGAATGCCTGTAGTGGAAAAGAAAACAGCCCAAGACGGACTTTGAAGTGCCAACTAAATTCTCTAAGTTTTAAATTTCATAAATGCCAGACTATTACAAGGCCTAAGTGAAAGGCTATATAGAAAACACTCAGCACATGACCTAGCACATAATGAGAGGTCAATGATGGTGCATATGGACTTATACATACAGAACATAGTATTTCATAGTTCAATGATAGAAATTTTAAATTTATTCTCTTAGGTAATTAGGTTTGTATATCCTAAAACTGGTGCTTCTTTTATAAAAGGGCTCTTGAAACATTCATTTCAGGTCTTCAAGAAGCATCCAAAAATTCACCAATACCTAGAGCTCTGATCTCAGTATTGCCCCTCCCCCAGGGCACTTTTTACCTAGTTCTTACAAGCATTTATAATAATTATGCTTTCAAAGTATTTATGTGTTACTTAAACATTTTTGAAGACTTTAAATATTGTAATTTATCAAGATCAAAACACCAAAATATGACTATCTTCAAAAATAATAGCAGAGTCCCTGGTATAAAATGAACACCTGGAAAGCATTACCAAGTTATATACAAAAATGACTGGGCATTCTTTGCTTGTGTGTGCACATTTTAGAGGCAGAAATAAAAAATGGCAACCTCGTTTCTAAGAAGAAGTTCAGTTGTAAATTCTGAGGAATTGTAATAATATTCACAATTTTTTAAACTCAATAGATAAAACTATCAAATGTTCACATTACCTTGTATAAGCCATTTACTATCATTGTACATCAACCTCTTTAACACTACAGCAAAATTCTTTTCTGTTCTGACCCCAGGTTAAATCTAAAGGGATGGAAAAAGAGATACTATACTGATAGATCATTTTTAGAAAAAGTAGACTCTAAAATGTGGAAAATTATCATCATTCAAGGGCACATTATCTAACCAGAGTCAATTCTCCCAGGAGACAGTATTCTAAGCCTGTACATCAAATACATAAGGCAAATACTGATAGAGCTGAAAAGAGAAATAGACAAATCTAGGCTATGCTTGGGTTATTACAATAACCCAATATAATACTATTATAGTATAGAAATGAGCTATGGTTAGGATGTGAGGTGGCCCCCAAAAGCTCACAGGAGAGACAATGCAAGAAGATTTAGAGATGAAATGATTGGGTTATGAGAACCTTAACCCAATCAGTGAATTAATCCCCTGTTAGGGATTGACTGGATGGTAACAGAAGGTGGGTAAGGTGTGGCTGGAGGAGGTGGGTCCTTGGGGGCCGGACCTTTGGGATATATATTTGGAGAGCTGAGCTTAGTCACTCCCTGCTTTCTGATCATGATGTGAGCATCTTCCCTCCACCATAATGTTCAGCCTCACCTTGAGCATTGAGGACTGAACCTGGCTTTCTGTGGACTGAGACCTCTGAAACCATGAGCCCCAATTATACTCCTCCTCCTCTGCAATTGTTCTGGTCAGGTCTTTCAGTGACAGCAGCAAAAAAAGCTGACTAAAACAGAAGCTATGGAAAAATGCAGATGAATCTTAATGCATACATGGTGCTAATTTAAAGAAGCCAGTCTGAAAGGCTACATATTACATAATTTCAATTTTATCACATTCTGGTAAAGGCAAATTCATAGACAGTAAGAAAACTGACAGTTGTCAGAAGTTCACACAGGTTAGAGTAAGGGTTGACTAGAACAAGCACAGAGGAATTTTAGGGTGGGAAACTATTTTGTATGATTCAGTATGATGGATGTATGATATTAACACTTAAGCCTTAGAACTTTACAGCACAAATAATATACTGTTCATTTAACTTCAACTTATGAAGATTCTTGGACAATCATTCAGGGGATCCCAGAATGGAATGTATAAGTAACTTTGGAAATGAGAGAAGTCTATAAGCTAAAGGCAAAAATAAATTATAAATAATGTTATGGCTTGCATCTGGAATGTCCTCCCAAAGTTCATATATTGAAAGCATGATCCCCAACGCAGCATAGTGTGTACCCTTGAAATGGTATGACAGAAGTGGGGCTTTTAGGCAATGACTGTATCATGAGGGCCCTGATCTCATCAGTTGATTAACTGATGCATTCATCAATCCCTTGATACCTGGTTGGACTTACTGGGATGCAGGACCTAGTCAGAGGAAGCAGGTCACTGGAAAAATGTCCTGGCAGAGTTTATCATCTCCCAAGCCCCTTCTCTCTCTTTCTCTTTTTGTGCTTCATGAGCCAAAAAGATTTCATCTACCATGATATTTCTGTCTTTGAGCCAGCTGACCATGGACTGAATCTTCTGAATCTGTGAGCCAAAATAAATCTTTCCTCCTCTAAGTTGTTCTTGTGAGGTATTTTGGTCACACTAATGAAAAACTGAGTAACATACATAGGCTTTGTGCTATCATTGATAAAGTTGTTTCCCATCAAGGCATGAGTTAATCATTCTGACACTGCTACACAGGTAGACTGGAACTGAACAATTATGTTTATGAATGGCTGATACTAGGAGCTGGACTTTTCAATGTTGAAGTAACAGATTACAGAAATTAGAGTGAGGAGGCTAGAATAATCTATGTGATAATCTGAGACACTGTAGTGCCTCATGTTTAACTTAGTATAGGTACATGTAAGGACATAAAGAAATATTTGTAAATATGCTCATATACAAAGTTGGTATGCACATACGTTATTTCCTTGCTCCATCACCTGAGAGGATTCGAGGCCACAGTGAGACCTCACTAACAATAGCACGGCTATCACACAGATCTTAGCTCTTAACAACATTCTACAGTGAAAAAGACTAGAGCTTCTTGGGGGAAATGGTGGTTCTAGGGGTTGGAATTATAGAAGAAGATCCTGAAGCATCTGGTAGTGCCAGAAGTCTAGGGAGCACTCAACTCTTCTCACCCACAGTTGAGGGTATGGAAAAGTCAGCTAATGGTACCTCCCAGGACAAGTGCGGGAACAACTTGAACAAAAGGGAGGCATACTGAATTTTAATCCAAAGTAGATAATAAATATCCATGAGTCCATAGTATGACAAATAAATATTGAATAATTAAATGAGAGAATAGCCAGGTGCAGGCCTGAAATCCCAGCAGCTCAGAAGGCTGACGCAGGAGGATTGTGAGTTCAATGCCAGCCTCAGCAACTTAGTGAGACCCTGTTTCTAAATAAAAGATATTCTCAAAGAGCTGGGGATGTGGCTCAGTGGTTAAGCACCCTTGGGTTCAATTCCTGGTACCAAATAAATAAATAGGAGAATAGGCAAAAGTCCCATCAAGAGAACTCTAAATAATTTATGCAGGCACTCAGGTTTCAAGAAGGCAGAGCATGACTTCCCAGTTGATCGGGAATTGCAACTTTCTTCCAAAGGGTGAAGTATGGAAAGGAGGAAAGAATAAACTTTACAGTAGAGATCAATATCAGCAAGAGCAGTCATAAATAAGAGTTAGTATGTACCCTTGAAATGGTATGACAGAATTTTAATTTTGTAATATTCTTCCCCCAAACAATTCCAGTCTAGTCATGACAAAAACATCATACAAATCCCAATTAAGAGGCTTTGTACTAAGTACTGTTCCCTCAGAACTCACGAATGTCAACCGAGGGAAATCTAAGAAACTATCTCGACCAAGATGAGCCTGAAAAGAAGTGATTGCCAAACATAATGTGGTACATTGGATGGGATCCTGGAACAGAAAAAGGACATTAGGTAAAAACTAATAAGGTATGACCTTTAGTTAAAAATAATATATTGACATTGGTTCCTTAATTATAACAAATGTACCAAAGAAATGGAAGATGTTAATAGTAAGGAAAATTGAGTGTCAGGTATATGGAAGCTAGCTTCACAATTCTAAAGAAAAAAAAAATGGTTGACCTATTATGTTGCAAAGAATTTTTACTCTAAATTTTATTGATTATAGTTTTCACATAGTTTCTTGAAATAGTTATGTCTTCTTAGTTTCTTCAGGAGAAGAAATAACTGAAATACAAGGTTCAGTGACTTGGATGAGGTCCCTGAAAGCATATCTCCGAGGACACACTCCTAGAAGATCATTAAAGATGCCTTCGGTTTAAAATCTACCCAGTGCCTGGGTAGATTTTAAATTCCAGTTTCTACCCTGGTTGAAACTGGAATAATTCAGTCAAATGCTTGGCTCCATAGTGACCCACCACCAAATATTTAAATACTTTAGATACTTTATCATGAAACTTATTTGTTATGTTGAACTATTTTCATCACTTAGAATTATCCTAGAAATAAATGATATATATGTATATATATATGTATATATATATATATATATATGTAAATATATATATATATATATACACACACATATATGTATATATATTATATATAACTACTGTCTTCATCCTGAGGGAATGAGTATATATTATTTTTCATGGTTAGAAAGAATGTACTTTTAATTTAGTGAAAAATATGCATTTAATGTCACTTTCATGTAGAATTAACAATAACATTTTATGTGAGACGAGAAGAAAAGCAAAAAATGAAAAACAAAACCTAAAAAAAAAAAAACACCCAGTTACTCAGGATTTCGTAGAACGACAGATGAAATATTTGTTGGAGGAGCAGTTAGTCATTGTAGAGGATGTAGATTTCAAATTAGAAACATAAAGCATGCTCCATTTCTAGGCAAATTTCATTGGTAAATGAACACTAAATATTAGAGGTAGAAAGAGGAGTACAATCCATAATTGAATTGCTTTCTCTTTCTCTCCTCCTACCTTCATTCCCAATAGGTAATCATAGTTTTACAACTACTCTACTTTTCCAAAGAGGAATCTCTCAATATCTCTCTCTCTCTCTCTCTCTCTCTCTCTCTCTCTCTCTCTCTCTCTCTTTTGGCCTGGTCAAATATTTGTTCTCTTTCTTTAGGTAAAAGCTGTGATTTTTCACTTGAGAAATCATCTGCCTTCTCTCACTCTAAGTTTTTAAGATGTAGCTCTATGTATCCCATCCCACTCTAGGGTGTGTACCTTAGCCAAGCCCAGAAAATCAGTCCATTCCATATTTCAGTTATTGCGTCAAGTGTGAGCATGTGATTTGTTGATCAATCAGAAAAAAAATCTTAAGATTTTTGCTAAAACGTTTATAAAAGAGATGTTCTCTCTTCTGACCTATTGAACAGGTGGTATGCATTCCAGGAGAAATGCATACCACTAAATCCTTAGTGAGAAAGTGCACTTGGATGGAAGACCAAAACTGAAATGGGGGTGGGGCAGGGTGGGATTTCTGAACACCTAGATTCAGTTAAGCAAATTCCTGGGTACTTCAATAATAAGAGCCAACAATCTCCCACTAGAACTTTAACTAATCCAAATAGGGATTTTGTTACTTCAACTGAATTGGTTCTGATAAATCATCTTTCTTTTTTTCTTGGTGTCCTAATTTTTACTATCTTCAGAGAGATAGCTGAGGACAGTTGTTCCACAAGCCTTCCTGGGCCACCCACACAAGGAGACCACTTCCTTCTCTGAAAGTGTATACATTAGTGTACTTACTGCTTGTTTGGCCCAGTGACAGCTGTGTTGAGGATATTATGATTCAGTTTTCTCTGTGTTTGGGACTCATTTATCAATAAGATAATAAGCTCCCAGAGGAAGCCATTGTCCAACACCCCTTCCCTACCTTAAATCCCTGAGTTTATAGTTGATTAAGTTTTCTACAATCTAAGTTAAAAACCAAAGGGGAGTTCCTTTCATTTCATAGACATACAATTTGTCCCAGTAACATAAAGCCTAGTATGGGCTCCAAGTTTGCATTCCATAATTAATTCACAAGTGAAAAAACTGTACCTTTAGGTCCCACAGGGAATTAGTGGAGGCAAAAGAAAACTGACATGTTTTGATTGTGATTATTCATAAAATGCTAAACACCATCCTTAGGGCTTTACCTGTATTTGCGCTGCTTATTCCTCATAATAATCCTGAAAATCAAGTTTTGTTGTTCCTACCTAAAAATGAGGAAATTAGCTCAGAGAAGTTAAATAATTTGTTCAACATCACACCCTAGAAAATGTATACTAAAGATTGTGTATTCTTTTGTCTTTGTATCCTCCACCCCTGGCCCTGGCCGCTACCTGTAATAGTATCTGGACACAAAGACATGCACAAAATATTTAACAAATTAACGAGTGAATGAAAGAACAGCAAAACCAACATTAAAGTTTGTTCTTTTTGGTTCTAATTATCCACTATATCATGTCCCCTTCAAATGGGATCCTAGCCAAAACAATTCTAGATTTTGTCTTTTGTTATTTTTAAATTACAATGCATCATTCAGTATGATTCACATGGTAAGACTGGCATTTTCTAGATTTGAACAATATAACGGTTGCAGAGATGAGCTACAGCAAACTTAGCATCCCAGTTAAGAACTAAGACTTTTGGAGTCAAGAGTTGTACGCTTTCTTTCATATGTGAAAAGTGGAGAAGACAAAGGAAAGAAATGTGGAAGGGGATATCATGAAAATAGAAGGGAGACCAGTAATATAGAGGAAAGGGCCAGGGGGAAGAATAGAGGAAGAAAAGGAGACATACTGGGGAATGATATTGACCAAATTATGTTGCTTTATCATGTGCAGGTAAGAATATGCAACACTGCCTGCAGGTAAGAATATGTAGTTATAACTCTAATTAAAAATATGGAAAAAAGAGAAGCCATTAAAAGACTAGGTTTGGACTTTTGGGTTAGCAGGAATTCTGAATACAAATCTTATTTACTCATTCCGTGTCCCTGGACAAGTTACCTATGTCTCAGATTACTCACTGTTAAAATGGAATAATGATAGTATTTTCTTTGTAAGATTATTCTGGAAATTAATAAAATTATGTGTAGCATAGCGTCTAGAATATGGTAATACTTGGTAATATGGTAAATGCTATGTCTATTTACAGTGATTATTATAATATTAATTTCCTTTGGAGTCTGAACCAATATTCTCATGGCCATATAATACCTATACCATAGAGGCTCTTAAATTTTTCAGGCTTTTTTTTGTCTTAAGACTCTAGGTTTTATTTAGAATATTCCAAAACACATAGTTAGAAACACCACTTATGAATAAACAGGTCAACAAATATTTACAGAAAAACTCATTACTGAAAGTAATCCTAATATTACAAAGTTAAGCTTTTAGTATTATGAGATTCTCATAAATATAAACAAGTTAACAGTTTTATTAGCTACCCAGTTACCTAAGCCAAAAAATTAGAAGTCTGCTCTCTTACCTCACTGTACGGAAGTATGTCACTAAATATCTCATGACTCTCATTAAATACCTCAGTTTGTCAGCAAGTCTTTGCTAATTATAAATCAAAAAATTCACCTTCATATCACTATCTCTTCTACCCCTGATTTATTGATGCTTCAGTATTTTTAATCCGGAGGTTTTTGCAGTATTCTAAGCAGAAGATTATAGAGGCTTTAACTAGGCTGGGAGATTTGGAAGCTGGGAGAAGTGATTAGACTTTGAAGATGTCTTGACAATGGAGCCAATAAACTGTATATGGGTCATTAGAAAAAGAGAAGGATCATGGAAGTCTCTGAAGCTTTTGGTTGTAGCAAGTGCTGAGTGGTGGTGCTATGCCACCCATGGGAGATGCTGCTGAGGAACTGGGGAGATGGGTTTAAGAGTCTGGTTTCAGATATGAGCATGATAGGCATTTGGTATATATTCTTACAAATTGAGAATTTTTGTTTAGTAATGAGTTTCTTCTCATTTTTTCCAGTTCTCTACCTTTGTTCTTGCCTTTCCATATATCTGTAATTACCTGTCTCCCCACCCAACCTACACTTTCTGGAATGAATTGCAACTCAAGAAGAGCTATCCTCAATACCTCAGGTTCACATTCTCCATAGCCCTGCAGCAATTTAGTAATGTTTATGAAACACTTAACCATTAAGTCAGGACTTGTAACTACATATTCAAAGATATATAGTTCCTGCTCTCAAAAACCATACAACCTAATAGGGGAATATGGCCACAAACTAATACCAGATCATAAGTGTATGACACACAAGATGCTGTAGATGGAACAATGAAGGGTAATCTAGCAAGGCATTAATATTTATTGAGTGTGTATTTGTCACATGTGAGGTCTTTGTGTTATTCCACTTAATAATCACAACAGCCCTATGAACTAGGCTTGGGCTACAAGAACCCATCCAAAGTTACAGAGCTTGCACTGTGACAGAATAAATTGACAAATGGACCTGGATTCTAAGCCATACCTACCAAATAATTCGAAAAGGTTCATGCAAGGGATAAGCTTGAGCAGAAAACAGAATCTTGAAGGTCATTCCCAGAAGAGGAAACTGTGCATGCACAGACACAGAGGGAGGGGGAATCTGGAGTTTAAGTCCTCAAGAGATATTGGAGGAGATGAGGTTGGGCAGGCAAACACCATACTAAGGAGTCTCAATTTTATCCTGTGGGCAATGAGTAGCAAGTGAAGAATTCTGAACATAAGAATGATAGGATCAGAGTTTCACTAAAGACAGCTTATTCCAGTATAGCACCTAGTGAAGACTTCCCATCACAGCACTTATTACAGTATATTATTATTATTATTATTATTATTATTATTATTATTATTAGATGGGGATTGAACCCAGGGGAATGTTTTACCACTGAGCTTAATCCCCAGTCCTTTTTTTTTAAACAAACAAACAAACAACAACAACAAAAACATGTTCTTGCTAAATTGCTGAGGCTGGCCTAGAACTTGCAATCCTCTTGCCTTAGCCTTCCAAGTCACTGGGATTATATCACACTTGGTTTGTATAATTATTTTCTAATTTATATATATCTCCCCTTATGAAGTTTGCCAGGCTTTGTGGCAAACTTCAAAGCCAGCCTCAGCAATTTAGTGAAACCCCTCCAAAGTAACTTAGCAGGATTCTGTCTCAAAATAAAATATATATATATAAAGGACTGGGATGTAGTTCAGTGGTAAAGCACCCCTTTGGTACAGTCCCCATTACAAGGAAGGAAGGAAGGAAGGAAGGAAGGAAGGAAGGAAGGAAGGAAGAAATTTAATCTATCTGAATCTAACCTTACACTAGAAAGTGGAGGAAGGACTGACCTTAATTTAACATTATTTGTTTTACTATTTTAATGCCTTACATAAGTCTGGCACACGTAGCAACATATAGTAACAGTTGAAAGAATGAAAGAAGTAAAGGTAGAGGAAAGAGATGGAGGGATAAGACTATTACTCAACAATCTTTTAACTCTAAACCCTCACTACATATAATTTCTATGCATAGTTCTCGTTAAACTTAAGAAAAAATTTAAAAGTGCCATATACACAATGACCACTTGATACATTTTGCTACAAAAATTAAAGTATTGCTAACTTTAAAGTAATACAATGACCCACTGGTTATTTTGGCACTGTGAAGACATGGTCCTGATAATCTGGTATGGTAATATTTTTTACACAACAAGGTATGTCTCATATACATGATGTGTGAGACACTAAAGACAGATTATTCCAGTATAGCAACTAGTGAAGACTTCCGTAACAGAACATCATTTCATTTCCCCCATTCCTTTAATTCTTTTTTGTAAAAAAACATAAATAAAGATGAATTTTTTTTAAGTTTTTAGCATGGAGCATAAAACCCAAACAGTGCTTTGGGCATAAAACACCAATTTTAATCAGCACAACAAATTAAATTAGGATTACTGGGAAAGTTTAATGATCAAGGCAAACGCAGGACAAGCACCAGAGTAGCTCTGGGGTATTAATAAGGTCATCATGGACAGAACCTCTGGGCACTGCCATGTGAGCAATTGAACTCTAGTAGGAGGATGGGTAGGACATTGTGGTTGACAGTTCCATCAAGCAAGAATAAGAATTTCAGACAGGTCAGTTACATTCTCAAGAAATTTCTGTGTATTCTCATTTAATCTTTAAAAAAACAAAAAACAAACAAGCAAACAAAAACCTGTGAAAGAAGCCTATCTTTTTTGCCATTTTGCAGATAAGCTAATTTCGGAAGCTACCCAGGTCACACAGGAAGTAAACAGGGATTTGAAATCGGTTAATTTGACTGCAAAGTCATAAACTCGGCAACCAAGCTACATGCCTCTGGGATCTAGATAGAGTAGGGAGGATGACTTAATTGTGGTACAGAAAATGAAAGGAACGCTGGCTGTCAGTCCATAGATCTCACTGCAGAAAGCACTTAAGAAGCCAGGTTTTAGGGTAAGTACTACACTTTATGTGTTTTAGCATCTGCTATCAGAGAAGGACCTGATTTCATAGCCTTTAACAGCCTCTGCTATCCATACCTTGGTCTCAGGAATTTGAATCTATATTTTCTTTTTGTTTCTGCGACAGCTGATAGGCCGAGCTATGTAAAGATTAGGATTTTCACAGGTTTTTTTTTTTTTTTTTTTGCTTTTGGAAGAAAAGTAACACATTATGAGTGTGAAACTACTTTACATTTGAGAAAAATGACTTTACTATGGAAATATAAAATTTGTTCCCCCCCCCTTTTTTTTTAATAATTATAGTCAGCATTTGCACTCAGGGGCTTCTGCTTTCTGAGACACTGAGGCATTCCTTCCAGGAAGGATATTGTTAGGGCATGAGGTGGTTTTTTCAATGTTTATTACTTTTTTTTTTTTTTTTCTTTTTTAAACTGAATGACTCCTAGTAGACTTTGCTTTGACTTTCAAACTAGTAGATGCATTGAAAAGTCTGCAAATGCCTGAAAGTAAACATAAGCATGAAATTATCTGAAAGCCCTATTAATCTATAATAAGTTATCTGATTTTCAATTTTATTAATTTTCCCTAATTAAGGAATTAGTGAGGAATTATAAAATAAATACATATTGTTGGTCTCATACTCTGAATTTTCCAGGGTACACTCCTCAAGCTTTTCATTTTATTTGGGCTCAGAAGTGCTAATTACAGGATAAGAAGGGCTGAGAGCCTGATGGGGTAAAGGACAAAGCCTCACTACATAGATCACACAAAAAGGACAGCCTGATGACCAAGGTACAGGAGACTCGAAATTATAGTCCTCTGAGACACTCCGAAGGTTGATGGGATAACCCAGCCTTCCAGGACATACCCTACTTACTGAACCTTTGTTTCAACCTCTACCTAAGATCATATTCTTAGATGTGAATAGAATAAACCAAACTTGGGGCAGCCCAATTGAAAGGTTTTTATTATAGCCAGTATTCATTAATTATAATCTAATGAAATCTTCTTTATACCTTTAAATACACAAACAGTACATCAACTCTTCTTAGGCTAGGAATTTTTATTGCTAAAATTATTTTTTTGGAGATGTTAGTCATTCAATCATAATTCCTTCTGATGACCAAGGATGCATTTAGTTTATTAAACCTATAAATTAACTCTGTATTGGGGAACCAGAACATCATCTGCAAGATATTTACAAATCAAGGACAATTATTTCTATGTTTTTGCAGACTGAAACATACACATATATTCATACACAACAAAGTGAAAAGATCAATTTGGAGTCAGAGAGACCTGGGTTTGCAATATGGGTTCTGCTGAGAACATATATGTGATAATTATATAACTTCTCTAGCTTCATTTACTCCATTTAAAGATGAGGATATTAATAAAAATAGCTGCAAATACTGAACAATTATTATTATGTATGAAATCAGAATAAATGCTTTAGAGGCACAATCCCTTTTAATTCTCAATGCAACTTTATAAAAGAAGTAGTATTATTATCCTTCTTTCACAGATGAGGAAACTGAGGCACAAGGAAGTTGAGTAACCTGTCCAGTGTTACAAAGCTAACAGTGGCAGAGCTGGGACACTGAGACTTGTTTGACCTCAAATCCTGTGTTGTTCCCACTGCTCTAAACTGTCCATTTTAAAGACTTTTCATACTGATTAAAACAATGTATATCAAGCACCTTAGATGGGACCTGGCCCATAATAAGCCCTCCATAAATTTGGGCCAATATTTTGATTGATAAACAATAGATACACAACAACACAGCTTAGTTTGATTAAGGGATACATATGTCTGTTCCAATTTTTTTAAGGTCAAATTATTGGTTATGTGCTTCTTACAAATAGATTCACAAATATTTATTGAGTGTGGTGGTGGCATTTTGGACCGGACATCTTTGCCCTCAGAGAAGAACAATGTACAGGCTGCTAGACTGGGTTAAAGACCAGAGAAGAACTGAGCCCCTTAAAGAGATCAGTCGTGACACAAGGATCAAAAGCACCACCCATACAGCCCACCTGTCTGCTGACAAGAATAACAGTAGAACCGAGTAAGAGCAAGAGGCATCTGACGTGTTATTCACTACTACGAGCCTTTTCATTTTGCCTTTTATAAAGGCTAAAAAAATCTTTTGGCACAGATATAGAAAGAAAAATACTGTATGATCTCACTTATATGCAGAATCTGAAAAAGTCTAACTCAAAGGAGTGGAAAGTAGAGTGGTGGATGCCAGGAGCTGGAGTGGGAGCAATGGGGAGATGCTGGTCCAGGGATACTAACTTTCAGTAATGAGATGAACAAGTTCTGGGGACGTGATGTCCAGCATGTATCCAGATGGATGCATCAATTAGTTTGATCGTGGTAATCATTGCACAATGCATACTTAGAACATCACATTGTATACCTTGAATATATACAATCTTAGTGTGCTAGTTAAACATTTTAAAATAAAATTTAAAATAAAATTTAAAAACCTTTCTGCAAATTTTTAAAAAATAACCATGTGCCATTTCTATTTTCATTCAATCCTTGTGAAGGAAGCCTTTTCAGGAGTTTTGCATTTCTAGGTTTAATTCTGCACTCTTGAGATCAAAGTGCCAGCATTTCCCCTGAGCAATCCTATTTGCAGGTCTATCTTTATATCTAGGATCCTAACCTATGATTTAAAAACAACCAACTGCTCCCCGCAACAAAACCCCTCTCCAAGGTATCATTATTATTAATTAATCACAAATCATGTATTTCCCCCTCATTTGTCCAGCAGCTTCTCTCTTAGGCCAGATGAAGTCCAAATGCTAACTCTGTCCTCTGGCAGGGTAACTATCATACTGTTTACTGCCTCTTATTCCTTTCGCTAGTCCATCACCAATTAAGCTTTCCACAAGGGATTCTATGACAGGAGGGTCTGTTACCAAAAGATCAAATACATGTGACAGCTGTTTATTTGCACAATGAACACATGGCACAGGAAGGTGTTTACTTTCTTCACATTTACATTAGATCATCTACCCTCCTTTTCTCTTTTTGGTTCTCCTTGTATGGTAAATAGCCTTATGTCTTTTTCTCATTAAACTCCACTGGCAATAGAAATAACAGAACCTTTGCAGCACACACAAAAAAAGAAAAACAGCTCAAACTTTCAGTACTAAGCACTTAACAGTGTGTCAGGCATTGCCTCGAAGACTTTACATATATTTTCCCAAAGACTTTACATATATTGTTCCACTATTACTCATAACAACCCCAAGATATGCACGTAGTTACTAGGTGACATAGCTGGGATTTAGGCATGGGCCTGCTTGACTCCCTCTCCCTCTCTACACAGAGAAGGAGGTAGAATAGGTGGGATTAAAAACAGGAAGAAGTTAACCAAATTTAGAACAGAAAGGGGCTATGAAGTAAAATCTTTACATATCTTGACCTTGCAAATTTGGCTTAATCTTCATTCACTCTTAAGGTGAAAGGTGTTTTATATTTTCTATTTGAAGAATTGTGGACTTATCAAGAAGCCACCCTATAATGAATAAGATTAAAAATGTTTCCATATGAACCTGTAAACGTTATTCAACAAAGTAATTTTGTACTAAGTAGTTTTCTAATTTGTAAGTAAGTAGTTTTGTAATTCAGTTTCAAAGCTTATCTATAAATGTATAGCTAATAAAACATGCATCTCACCTAGTAATCAATTTTGCCTCTTGCTTATCTTCTACAATGAATAGACAAATGTTTAATTCTAGGAGTAAAATGAACTTTTATCCACACAAACAAAAAAAATGACTAAGAAATGTTTTCAAATTAGATCAGGATTTTTTTCCATTTGATATAAACTCAAAATTGTCATATGCCTTTGTTCATTTGCTTTTGTGAACTTGTAAAATGTGGAAATAAATATAATGCCAAAAGTAAAAAAAAAAAAAAACAGGAAGAAGAGTGGACAGAGAGAAGGGAAATGGATAATGGAGAAGAACATTCTCAATCATTAATAATTTATTAAACAAACATCTATTGCTCACCTAGTGCAGGCTGGGCAGAGTATTTACTCATAAGAGAGTTCCTTGCCCCGGAGAGGCATATTTGGCTTAAAGTAAAATCTCCAGCAAACTGTAGTCCTCCATCAGAAGGGCAATAATCGATACATGCAAAAGTGTAGAGAGTGAGGGTGGAGCCCTGCTGAAGACTCTGGGAGTCCTTCCAGATAAGGAGCCTTCTGAGCAGAAGTGTACCACTCAGAGGCATCCTCAAGCTGAGGGTGGAATGTCATACCAGGAAAAGGTCAAAGCAGGGCAGCATCACAGAGGTGTGGCAGATGGTGGGATGCTCAGGGAATACAGTGCTTCCATGGGCTGCTGAGCAGAACTCATGGTGATGATTGTGAGAGGTAAGAACAGAGTGGGGGTAAGTTTTCATAGCACATTACCATCTGGCATGAGGAAAGGGGTAGCAAGGAGGAGAGAGGCATCAGATGAAAGAGGAGATGGGAGGAAATATGGGTCAGGGGGCTGCCCGTGCAAGTGACCACTCTGTGTAACATAACACAGGAAGTAATCACAGGCCCACAAATCACTTGAAATGATTTTTCCACTTGCTTTTTATCCTAACTATGGACTAGGATAATTTTGCTTTTCATCATGACTATGAATCATGACAATTTCAATGGAAAGAAGAGTGACAGGTACAAAGGTAAGAGTGGCCCTTAATTAGAGTCTTAGGGCCCAAGGAGATGAAGATACATCCGGAGAGAACCAGGAGCTTGGGTGGGGAGAAAGATCAGGCATTTCTGAGCTGCCGACAGCTGCTGAAGCACAAGACAGGTGGCCAACAGATGAGCCACTGTACTCTAGGCATCACCGGGTCAGGGTGTCAGGCAAAAGGTGGAAGGACAGATGAGAAGACAAGATGATAGTGTCATTATTTATGTTTTAAAGAGTTATCAAATGCTTCAAATGAAAAAAAAATAAAAATTACTTTTGAATTGGCAATATATCGATAACCACAATATAATTTTTAAAAATATTCTGGTGGTCAGGCATAGTCATGTGGACTTGAGATTCTACTTCATTGCATCTTAGATTAATGTATTTTCTTTGGGGTAGAAAGATGCACAGTGTCAATCAAGTTTTTCTTGATCTGGCTGCTTAAGGACAAATTAGACAACAACCACTGTCTTTATACTGTCAGATCTGGACTTGACTATAACTTTCCCATTGATAAATGGGATTTCAAGGAAGGGAAGGAAGACTTTGCATTCCAAATTTGTCAAGTAACTCTCATCAATAATATACCTACACTATAGTACATAAGCTATAGCAGCAGAATAAATTTCTCTAATTTGGGATTATGTGAATAAAGTAGAATAAAGTAATAAAATATATTGCTTGTGCTAGCCTATAATTGCTGAATTTTGTGCAGCTGTCACTAAATTGACAAATGAATTTTTTACTCTGGGTTTGTCCTCTTCTCTGTCTCTATGGATTATCACCCCTGTGCCTACACATCATATGGGAGAGCGAACATGGGATGTATGCTTTATGGCATTGCACCCAGGCAACCATTTTGGATGCAGTAGCACTCTTAGGATCACTATAAAGTTAAGTGTGAAAACTGTAGATTTCAGTTTCAAACAGGCTTAGGTTTAAGACTCAGCTTTATATTTTAATAATACTGATGCATAATGCACACGATGCAACCAGCCCACTGCTTGGCACACAGGAGACATTCGATGAACAGAAGCTGTTGTTGCTGTAAAACTACTTTTTTTCAAGCATTAAAGGGAAATGCCAGAGCCCAATTATGACAGGACTCTTCACTTCAAAGGCATAAATTCCGCCTTCCTGTCAAATGTAAATTCCTCTGCCAACTTCTCATGAATATTTGGAACCATAACTTGCCTAAAATTGTGACTAGCACAAGAAACTCACATTTATATGTCAATTTCTGGGTTTTTTTCGCCTTCTCTATTATTTTTTATAAGGCATTCTAAAATATGAGATTAATAAATAGAAACTGTAGTATTTAGGTCTTACCATTTTTGTCTGCTCGCCTCAGTATCTGAAAAAAAAAGAAAAAGAAATTTATCACCTTTTTTAGTAAGCATTGCAGTGAACATTTTCTTCATCTATTATTAAACAAAAGGAAATTCCAACTTTGGAGTAAATATTTCCCAACTGAGGTCATTATAAAAACCAAAATCTGAAAACAACCCAAATGTCCATAAACAAGTGAATGGATAAACTGTGGTCTGTCCTTACAATGGAATACTAGTAAACTAAAAAAGAGATAGTGATACATATAAATATTTGGATGGACCTCAAAATAATTAGGTTGAGTAGAAAGTCTAGTCACAAAAAAAAATACTTACTGTATAAATTCATTTATATGAAATTATTAAAAAAAATGCAAACTAGTGACAGAAAGCAGATCAAGGTTACTTACAAATGGCAGGGTGGGCAGAGATGGATTATAAAAGAGTAGGAGGGAATTTGGAGGGTGACAAAGATAGTTATCACCTTGATTATGTTCATGGTTTCAGATGTCAAAACTCTTCAGATTTGTAGTTTATAAATATAGACGTTAATGTAAATCAATCATATCTCAATAAAACTGGGAATAAACAAAAAGAAAATAATAAATCATGGCTAAATAGGAACCTGCATGTCTATACTATGTCTTGCTCTATCTGTATGCATTAATTATATTATCTTGGATTTATTTTAAATTGTTTTTGATATACAGAAACTGATTTCTGATCTTTCCTCCAGCATTGTCCCACATAGTCCAGGGCTGGGAAGATCACTTTGGCCTGGCAAACAGGGTTTCACGTCCTCTGATCACAGTGATTGCTGAGTCATAAGCACTCAGGGCCAGTGAATGACAGGCCACGGTTAGGCCACGGTTTTGCTTCAATGGTGAAAAGAGAGATGTACTTTCTTTTCTACTGACTTTGAACTTGGGAAGATAAGGTAAGGAACTGCTGTAGCCATTTTGTCACCATGTGAGCTGCAGGTTGAGTTGTGTCTCCTGAAAACAAAATATTAAAGTTGTAACCCTCAGTACCTGTGAATGTGACCTTGTTCAGACATGGGGCCTTTGCTGATGTAATCAAATCAAGATGAGGCATTATTGGATTCAGGTGTGCCCTAGATCCAATGACTGGTGAACTTAGGAGGAGACACAGAGGCACAGAGACAGAAGGAAGAGAGGCTATCCCGTGACAGAGGTAGATACTGGAGGGTGCAGCCTCCAGAACCACGAGCAAGTTCTGTTGTCTAAGTCACCCTTGTTGTGGCGGGTTGTTCCAGTACTCCTTGGAAGTTAATACAACATGTAACTTGCAAGTAACTAACAGCCAAGAAAGCAGTGTTCAGATACTCAGAGAAACTTGATCCTGATGGCCCTTTCTGAGCCCCTCATCAAGTTCCTGAGGAGAAGACCTCTGCTTTTCATTATAGGAGCTAGAAAATTACTATATTTTTAAATCTTAACATTTTGAGTTTGTGTTGTTTTTGTGGTTTGTTTGTTTGTTATCTGCAATCAAATTAATCCTAATAAGTATACTGATAGCCATCTAGATGATATAATATAGAGTTTCATGATAGCAGTACTAAAGAACATGTCCCTGTACCATATTGCAAAGACAAACTTTATTTTTTTTTAATTTATTTTTTTAACATTTTTTTTGAGAGAGAGAATTTTAATATTTATTATTACTATTATTATTATTTTTAGTTTTCAGCGGACACAACATCTTTGTTTTATATGTGGTGCTGAGGATCGAACCCGGGCCGCATGCATGCCAGGCGAGCGCACTACCACTTGAGCCACATCCCCAACCCCGCAAAGACAAACTTTAATCACCTGGAAAACACCCTTGACAATCACTTTTTTTCCCCCTGAATAATGTGTAGTTATAATTAAATAGTCAAAACCTTTTTTTCTTTTTCTATTTAGATCAGTGCTTCTTGGTAGACAGCTTAAGACATGAATGGTAATTTTTATTCCCAAGTTGTCTATCGTATCACTTTCTACATAAGAACATCCTCCTCCTTGCATTCATTGATTTCAAAGAAATGAAGTATGGATAAATCTAACCACTACCACAGAGTGTTTAATTATAAAATACTAAGATTATTACTAAAATTCTCACCCATGAAACTTTCCCAATGACAGATAGCTGTCACTTTGACCAATATGCATAAGATATTGGCCCTCATTTTTATTAAATTGATTTAATTATTGAAGGAAGACTGCTTTTAGTAGTAAGAGATACATTTTGAGAAGAATAATACCCGTATTCTTTCCACTCTACAGAGGTTATTGCTAGTGGGAGTTTGGGGATCTGTTTCTCCATCACAACAAGCTTCTTCCTCTACTCTAAAGCCAGAGTGCCCTAGTTGCATCAGGAGACAGGAAGCACAATTTATCCTTCACTTTTGATATACTCTAGGATTCTATTTCAAGTTCTATTGTGTCCCCAGGAGTTAGAAGAGGCTAGAATAGAAAAAAACCACACACCAGAGAATTGGGTCCAAGACTGCCATCATTTTGTTTCATTAAAAAAAAAACAAAAACAAAAAAAAAAACAAAAAAACCCTTAAATAGAATTCAGCTTCTTAAAGACAAAATTAAGACAGCAGCTTGTGTTATTAAGATAGTTCTTGTAATTAAATATGAACAGAACTGTCTTCTGCTGCAAATTTTGCCTCGGAGTCCACAAACTAATAAAAGCTGTAGTGCAGATGAGAATCAAGTTCATTATGTTATGCTGTCACAGTCATCTGGGTCAGCTAATCTTACAGTTTGCTGTCACTAGAGGCATAGCAAATAAATTTAAATATTATGATGAGGTTTAAAGTTTCTATACAAGAAGTCCTCTGCTTTTGGCTATATTTCATCATCAAGTAGATTATTTACCTCCAAAGATATTCTTTGATGGACTTAAATGAAATTCCTTGTTCTTCACTTTATATTATTAAAGGTGGGTGTCAAAATGTAAATATTATCTTGAAAGCATAAGAAATGAACAGAATCACCATTTACCGAACTTAACATTTCCTAAGTGCTTCATACCATGTTAACCGGTTAAAACTCCAAATGAGATGGGCTACTCAGTTACCTGGTGAACTTCTGAGGAACTGGGATGTAGGCAGGGAGTTAGGAGTCATCCAGAATACCCAGTGCCACTTAGAAGGTGAAACCTAGGAGGTGAATCATGATGTGTAGGTCTGAACATCCAGCAGGTTGTTTTGATATCAGTCCACTAATCACCCCGAGATAGGATGTGGGAAGATAAGTATGGAAGATGGATGGAGAAAAGGTACTTAGTACATATGTTTTCATCTCCTCAATTTTTGCATAGGGTAGGTCCTATGTGGGAAAACAAGGCAAATTTCATCATTGCCTAGCCTAATTTCCCTTGCCAATTAGGATAGATGATTGTGACATTAACTGTCATTCTACCAACTGGACAATCTCACTTAAATAATCAATTATGCATGTGTGACTAGGAGAGCAGGATGTGTGCCTGTATCAGAATTCTAAAACTCTATTTTAGTGGTTGGTTCTCTGTCCATCTCACCTCTCAAACAAATGAGAATGCACAGGACTTCAGAATTGAATGTCTTTTTTAGGAGAAACTATTGCTACATTTTTGTCAAGTTCCTGACCAACCAAGCCCTGGGTCTTGAGTTCAGGATATACACTGGTAGGCATATGTAGATGGGGAAGCAATGTAAGACAAACAGTGAAGCTACCTCTCTCTTCCACAACCTCCAGCCTCACTCCTGCCTCGTCACTGAAGTAAGGAAGGGCCCCTACCTTCCCAATAAGATGTCAAAGGAAAACCATTGGAAGAAGAAAGTGTCAGCAGGTGGGTGGAATTGCAACTGATTTCATTAGGATCTTGTCTTGCTTTGGGGGATATCTTACTTTTGCACAGTAGCAGAGTGGATGAATGTAATGACTCAAAAGAAGGTCCACATGCTCCAGAGCCTAGTATTCTAAATTCAAGTTTATTCTCTGTTATTTGGAATGCAGTCACCTGGGAAAAGATAGTACACTAGGGGACAAAGAAAACAACTGTTACTCTCTTGGTCCTTCAGTGTTGCTGCACACCAAACTCAGGTCACGGTCTCTTCTGTGGCTGGCAGGCATGCCGCAAGCAAGTGCACAGACATAGTATCCTGGCACACCTTGGTACCAGCACTGGATTTTCTAAACCCTTTAGAAAATTCAAGAGGACTCATGATAAACTGATACTCAATTCAGTCATTTTTTGAGAGATAAAATCATACAAATCAGATTTATAAAGAAATAGTTCCTTGCATTTGTTTGTGGATTTAGCTACTGCTGCTTGCGTACTCAACATGGAACACTGGAATGACCCTATTATTTCAAATTTATATAGCACATTTTATCTTTTTTTTTTCGCACTTTTCTAAACTGTCAATTCTTATTCCATATTCACAACCACTTTGGGAACTAAGTATCAGACTCGTTACTATTGCTGATTTAGAGATAAAAAAATGAAACAAGAGTCAAGAGTTGAACTAAGTGTCTTTCTGATTTCCTTGTCAAATGTCCACATCTAGTTTCCAACCAGCTGGACATGTCTAGTCATGTCACTCACAACATTCTCAGCAGGAGTTTAAATCACTTACTAAAAGATTGATTATTCCAGTGATAATGGAATATAAACATTGGGAATCAGTTTTCCTCTAATTTGGAAATTAGTCTGTATGATGCAAAAGACCCCCCTAATTTCATCTCTGTTCCCCTTTGGAATAGGTAATATCTATCACGTATTTATTATGATCTGGATAGAATTTAAAAAGCAATCTTTCTTAGCAGTGCTACTAGAATATATTAAATCTAATCCAATAAAATGATATATTTATATTTCACATTTTATTCTGCTAACAGCAACATGATCCAAAAATGAATAATTCAAAAAATCCCGAAATAACAAATCCTTTTTCATGTCACATATCTCACCAAAGTGTTAGATTTTTCACAAAATAACTCAGAGAAATGTGTAAACAAAATCTTTTCTATTCCAGACAAAATCCAATGGCAGTTATTTCTGGGTAGACTCTAGCATTTTACTGACAAAGAAGCATGTCAACACCTCTCGTGTGGAATCAGTTTTATGTTTTTATTTTTTTTTTAAATTCTAGAAATAGATATGAGAAGGTAAGGATGCTCTATTCATAAATGACAAATTCCTTCAGGAACTGATGCTGTTTTGGGAACAACTGTGCATATGTAATAACAAATCAGATTTTAATTTCTTATTTTTTTAAAAAAAATTGCAGTTGAACACTTGAGCTGAGATTGGTGTATATGTGTCTGGGAGGCTGAGTTCCCATCTATACAGTTTCAATTCATTCATCTCCACATTATTACCATAATTTCTTAGCTGTTTTAAAGAAAAATCACAAGGAAGCATTTGATATCCTTGGAGGGTAGAGTACAGATCAGTTCAGAACAGAGGAGCTACTTGCCTTCCAAATCCACTTCACAGCAGACAGCTAGGTTGTCAGCCTATAACTGACCTTCAGCGGTCCCAACTTTCTCTTGGCCCTGAGGATTTTCTTCTCAGATGAGCTACCTTGCCTGTCCCCTCTCCTATCTCAGTTCCTCAAGGGCTTTGTAGTCCTGAATAGTAGAACATGAAGGAATAGTGTCAGCTGGTGAAACCATTAGCACCAATAACACCATCTGCTTGACTCAAGCCAAGCAGAGATAGATGCTGAGGAAGAATAAGGACCTTAGCAATCTGATTGAGCCAACAAAGAGGAAGCAGACACTTATTTTTGGTGGGAAGAAGATGGCTGGCCCGAAGTTCCTGGATCCCCAGTAGGAGCTGATGACCAGAGAAGGCTACTCCCCACATAGTTGAATACTCTATCATGTGCTTTAAACCACTTGTAAGTATCAATAAGAGTTTATCTGCCACATGAAAATATCCTAGCTCACCCATTCAAAATAAAATCGGGAGGGCTCCTTGCCCCTCCTACCATTAACTTCATTATCTTGGCCTCACCATTATGATACTAATAATTTTATTTCCTCATATTTTCATCTTTCTACAAATAAATGCATTTGGCCTCTGGCCCACCTCTGATTTATTTCAATTTTAATTAGAAATGATAGCTTGAAAAAAGGTAAAGGAAAGAACATGCCACATTCCTAGATGCCCTTTGCCTATTTTCTATCAAACAAGCAGTAGCTAGAGTTTTCCCCACTGAGCCAGACACTACCTGGGGGAATGGTATGAATGTGACAACTGAGGAACGGGGAGAGCCGGGAGCCCCACAGGCAACTGAGGGATGGAAAGATCAGGAAACCCAAAGGCAGAGAAAAGAGCCGGACAGCAGGGTGAAAAATACAGAGAAGGGAAACAGCAGGAAGGAAAAGCACAGTAAAACTGAGAAACCAATAAGAACTAAAACTGCTATAAAGATAGAAATCCACAGCATGATGACAGAAAAAAAAAAATAGCACAGAAAGAAAAGAAGGAATGATCATCATATCCGAGAAATGGAGAAAGGAAGTCAATCCCAAGCAAGAGAAAGGACCAAAGAAAAAAACAAATCAAAAGCTAGGACTGAATAATAGTAATTACAACTTGGAGAGGTACAGGGAAGGGGGATATCAGGGAAGGGGGTTGGGAACAGAAAGTGGCAGTGAAAAAAACAATAAAGAATGATGATCATGAAAGAGATCTTGTCCACCGATGGATAATGGAAAATAAATATGTTCAAAGTAATTGTTTTCCAGGAGAGCTGCCTCGCAATTTCTAGAGCTTGCCTGGGTTGGTTTAGAGCACAAGAGAGGTTGCCTATCAGCAAACAGAGCACAGTAGGGAGGAGATGGGACCCCATATCTGATAGCTCTTTAAAACGTTCTATTCACCCCAATGGAGACTGTTACATTTACAGTTCAGCCCCTACAGAAACCCAGGCTGTTGAGAAATCTAACTTTTGGAATTTCGTCAAGGGTGGTGAAATCCCAAGTTGCAGGTCTGGGACAGCCCCTTCACAAGTTGGATGGCAGACCTTTCTCTTGCATTTGCCTTGGGGATTGGCTGTGGATCGGAGGAGAGAAGGTCGTTCTTATCCATGTTCTGGGGGCAAAAAGTTGGTCAACACCTGAGCCCTCCAGTCACCCGCCATTCCCCGGGGAAGTGGCGTGAGGCTGGGCAAGTGCCCACCTAACTCCTTCCAGCTGTACTTACGTCGAGGAAGATCGACATGCCCTTGGACAGCTGCAGGGCAGAGCTGAGCTCTTCGGAGGAGTTGTTGGAGGACGGCGATGTCTCCCGGGAATCCTCCATCCTCGGGAGCCCTGACGCCCGCGGGCGGGACCGGGCTGGGCGGATGCACGGACTCGGACTAGGGCGCGGCCGCAGCTGCTTCTGCGCCGCCCGGGCTCGGGATCCGAGTGAGTGCAAGCTTGCTCGCTCGCGCGCCTCCCTCCGCTGTCTCTGCGCTGGGTCTCCTCCTCCCTCCCTACGGCCTCCTGGCTCCAAACGCTCACTCTCGCCGCCCCCTTCCCTCGCTGACGGTTCCAGGAACGGACTCCTCCCTGCACTTAGCAACGAGCAGCTCCCCTTGCCATTGAGTGGGCTCTTCCTTGCAGGGCCATCAGCCATCTACCAGAGATAACCCTAAAAGCCCCTGCCCACCGCACGACAGCCTCACATAAAAGCAAGAAGGCTGTTGCCCCGATAGAGAGACAGACTGGAGCAATAGATAGAAGGACTTTTGTCCTAAGCAGCCAAAGGACGAAGACATCCCCAGACTCACCTCACCTTGAAAACCACGAAGCGATTCAAAAGATATTGTGCCTACTTGACTTTTTGTCCAAGCAGGGCTGTCTGCCTTGCCCTCCCCAAAGGCAGGTGGGGTCCTGGATAACATGACGGAAGAATGACTAATTTCCTCTAGGGATCTAGGTATTCCGTTTTTGAATCTGCCAGATCTGAGTCCAAATTTGTCTTAATTACTTTGTTTTCTTGCAATCCAGCAAATTACTAAATCTTCAAGCCTCCATCTTCCTTATCAGTAAAATGGTCACCATGATGGTGCTTACCTTAAAGAGCTCTGAGGCTTAGATATGGCAGTGGTATCAGGTCTAGAGTGATGCCATCCAGGCACACTGGACACAAAATGTAAGGATATAGTGGTTCTGAGGTCCTGCCCTGCGATTGTCTGGTGCAGAGTGATTATCTTCTTAAATTTTGCATCCTATCTTTCTTATTCACCTCATTCAACTCCCAGTCCTGCTATGTTGTTCAGTGTTCACAAAGAATGAACCCATTTGTTCTTAACTCAGGTATATGTTGGAATCACTTGGGTGTGTGCCAACTTTACAATGTGGCTACAAATTCATTGCCACTCTTCCTATAAAGAAGTGGACTTTCTTAGCAGTATGGAGATTCTTGAAAAACTGGGAATGGAACCACCATTTGAACCAGCTATCCGACTCCTTGGTCTATACCCAAGGGACTTAAAGGTCTATAGCCAGGGACACAGCCACAACAATATTTATAGCAGCACAATTCACAATAGCTAAACTGTAGAGCCAACCTAGATGCCCTTCAGTGAATGAATGGATTTTAAAAAATGTGGCATATATACACAATGGAATTTTACTCAGCAATAAAAGAGAATAAAATCATGGCATGTACCAGTAAATGGATGGAGACGGAGAATATAATGCTAAGTGAAGTTAGTCAATCCCCAAAAAACCAAATGCTGAATGTTTTCTCTGATATAAGTATGCATATTCATAATGGGTTGGGGGGGAGCATGGGAGGATTAGACAAACTCTAGATAGGGCAAAGGGAAGGAAAAGGAAGGGAGGGGGGCATGTGGGTATGGAAAATGGTGGAATGAGATGGACAGCATTACTGTATGAAGACACAAATGGCATGAGTCTACATTGTGTACAACCAGAGATATAAAGAATTGTGCTCTGTATTTTTTTTATAAATTGTAATACATTTTGCTGTCATATATAACAAATTAGAATAAATAAATAATAAAAAAGAAGTGAGTTTCCTTTCCTCATTGAATCTGAAAAATTGTGTCTCTGAGGTTAAGTGCAAAAAACAGCTTTACAATTCCTCTTTTTTGGGGAGTACAATATTTGCTTCTGTAGTCCTGAGCTTTCATGTACAAAGTTTGGCTACACTGAGTCACCACAGCTATGTGAAGGAACATAAATGGGCACCTGACTGACAGGTCTGGCTAAGCAGAGCCTTTGCATCCTCTCAGTCTAAGTAGCAGAAATGTCAATAAAGAAGTGTCCAGATGATCTCTACCTCCAGCTTTGTGAGACATTCCTAGCCATTTGAGTTGTCTTAGCTAAGACCTCAGACATCAAGATGAACCCCAAGATAATTGGAACTATATACTGTCAGATATTTTGACCTACAAGGTTTGAGTGCATAATAAAACATTCAGTGATTTATACAAAGAAATCTTGGAGTTTAATTGTAACAATAGCTAACAAAATAAGGAGTTAGAAATCGTTAAAAGTTAAAAACAGTGGCAAATTGATGCCTGTGATTCACCCCAGATTCATATTCAATTAGCAAGGGGAGGTCCTTTGGCATTATTTTTTTTAAAGTCCTCCAGGTGATTCTGATATGCAGCCAGGATTAAGAACCACTGAAGTTGAATATGTCATACATATACTAGAGGGAAAAAAAGCAGAGTAAAATGTCAGAAGATAAGCAGAAACTATAGGGTAAAGACCTGCGAAGTCCCAAGATAGGACTTTGGACTTAATCAGGTAGAGAGTTAGAGATTTTAGATTCAATCAAGGGTGGTAGTATTTGGATCTGTGCTTTAAGGAATATTGATTTCATATCTTTTTGTGTTTTACCACATTACGTGCAAATTAGAACAGTTAGAATAAACTTTGATAGACTTTGATAGACCTTTTGATAACTGCTCATCAAAATAAAATTTTAAAATCATTAAAAAGACTGGCCTACCCATCAAATGGACATTGGTCATTCAAATTGCTGAGGAGGAGGAGGGATTCTGACCATGAACATTAAGTTTCCCGGGTTTGCAAAAATAGCACATTATTTGTTCTTGCTATTGTTTCAAGGATTGAAGAGATTTTTTAGCAACAAGTGCATTTAAGCCTGGCCCCTCTAAGCTGTGTGGAACCATCAGTCCTTGAATTCAACCCTGTAAATGGTAACATTTTTATGCCAATCCCATGGTAACAAGAACAGGTGATGAAGAAGACTTACTCTGACTACAAATGAAGAATGGGAGAATAATCATAGTCATCATTCAAAACTGGGAAACTATTTGTAACACTTCTGTAAAGATGTTTCTTTTACAGACAAATCATGACATTTTCTATACCTGTAGCTTTGCTTATTTTCCCTAATGGTCTATCAAGAGGAAATGTAAATTATTAAGCTACCAACTGGTCATTACTTATTTTTATGATTTCTGTGTGAACTCCATGATACTATCGCTGAATTCCCTTTTTAATGGAAATGTAATGTTCATGGAAGGCTCCACTAGAAATGGATGACAATTAGATTCCCATTCACAGCCAAATTCAATAGGCTCTACAAAGTGATAACCAAACATATTCTTAGTTTTCGTTTTATCTAGACAGTGTGCATTTTTGAAAACTGTTTTCACACATCATTTTCCTGAAACACAGATGCTGTACTGCTGTGCATAGTATCAGTTACAAACAGGAGACAGCCTACTTGAGAGGAAATGCATCTTCTTAGCAAATTCTCTACAGCAAAGTAAAGGGGTGGGAGGGAAGAAAGGAGGGAGGGAGGGAATTCTAGACTGTAGTTCTCAAGACTTCTTATACTGAGACTTCAATGTGAAGGAAACTTTTCAGGAGATGATGGTCATGTGGGAATGTATTATATTTCAATCCATCTCTGTCTCATGGAAGAACTATTGTCTAAACCATTTCAGACCACCAGGAATCTACCTATTTACATTTTAAATTCTAAGAAGTGCAATCCTTTTGAGCAATGATTCACATCCTTCTGGTCAGATTAGTAGACATTTCGATTGATGAGGCAACATAAGATCTAAACCCTCTTCCTCTCTGGGCTCTCTGGGAACTGTTCCTAGGTGTATGTCCTGACTAAGGGCAGCAAACTTGCCTCCAATTCTGAGGAAAGGGAAATAATCCCTCTCCCAATCCCGCAGCAGCTAGAGTACAGACTGAGATTTAGGCTCAGCCAATAGGATGCTTTACTTGGGACTTCTAGTCTGTATCAAGGGATAGGAAGGGAAGTATCTTAATGGCAGAAGGCACACACAGGTGAGTGTCAAAAGGCCACAATACTCATGGAGCTCATAGATAACTTAACCAAATTAATAAAGGAACTTTGTGATTTCAGCAGCCCTATTTTTCAAGCAATCCTTCCCCTACTTCCTATCCTTCCAAAACTTTCTCTTCTCATTCACCTTAGTCAGTTGGTTTTGGAAGTTCTGGATAGTTAAACTCTGACTGATAAATTCATCCTAAATCCCTCTTGCTATAGTGGGTCATGTGTTAAGTCATGGGTTAAAAATGAATTAAAATTGTTTTCAGATGTTCGTTAATAGCCTGCTTAATTCAAGGCAACTTACAGGTATAGCTGGAGAAATGATAAAAACTCTAGTCCTTTCCTAAGAGTAACAGCACAGTATTGAAGACTTGGGAGGAGGAGGGCAGAGGAGGGAACTTCTCCCCATTAGTGCTATTCTGCACTTCTATGGCTGAAATATGAATCTGTGGTCACCAGCCTACATACAGTCAATGTAACTGTAGATGGCCAATTTACTAATGTAACTGTAGATGGCAAAGTTAGGACTCAGGAGTGGTAAATGTCCTCGGCCAAAATTATTAACTAATAATGGTTATTACTTATGAAGCTATTTTATGCTGAGGATAAAATTTTCCATTATGCCACTGTGTGAGTAAAATAGCACACAAGTCTATTGGCTTACTCAAAATTCTTCCATCTTGAAAAAGCAAAGAATCTTAAGTACCCAGTATCCTCCATTAACCCTGTGTGTAGCTACAGTTAGTGTTCCACTCTTCATCTTGCTCAGGGATAAGTTTTCTCATCTGAAAAATAACATGGAGGTATTGTATGCAAAGGGCTTAGCAAACACTAGGCATGGGGAAAAGGCTCCACCAAGTTAGTTATTGTCAATCCCACCAGCTTTGCAACAAAGTAGTAAAGACCAGAGAGATATCACATGAGGTGTGCAGAGCAGTGTCTGCACATATCGGTGTCTAGTTGACAGTGGTTTTCACTGATATTGCTTTCTTTTTCTTTTTTTTTTTTTAATTTTTTTTTAAAGAGAGAGTGAGAGAGGGGAGAGAGAGAGAGAGAGAGAGAGAGAGAGAGAGAGAGAGAGAGAGAGAGAATTTTTTAATATTTATTTTTTAGTTATCGGCGGACACAACATCTTTGTTTGTATGTGGTGCTGAGAATCGAACCCGGGCCGCACGCATGCCAGGCGAGCGCGCTACCACTTGAGCCACATCCCCAGCCCTCATATTGCTTTCTATTACCTTGGACCCCAACTATTGCTCCCTCCTTCTTGGAAACCTTAGAATGGCTTTCTGATCATGTCTGTGATCTTCTCAGCCTTCTTCATGGAATATTTGAATTCTTCTAACCTTCTAAATGTTGGTTTCTAAATTGTGTTCCTGGTTCACCTTTCCCCCCTCTGACTCCCACTTTTACACTCTCTATCTCTCTTCCCTATGCTAATATTATCCAATTTCATAATTTCCATACGTCTGTAGGCTGGTGACTAGATTCATATTTCAGCCCGACTGGTATACATCTCCTTATGGATGTTTCTTAGACATTTCAATTTGAGCATGTCTAAATATAAATTCACTGTCTCCTAATTATCCTATGTTCCATATTTTGTTGACAAATGTCACCCTTCACCAATTCATCCAAAAGAGAAGCCCAAGAATAGTCTTAGACTCCTCCCCTCACTTCTCTCACCCTGCCTTTACCCTATCGGATCCAATCAGTTGCAAGGGTTATCTTTGGAATCCACCCTCTTCTTTCTATCTCCACTGACACCATATGAGAGACCAAAACCTGTCATCTCTCTCCAGGAGCAGTGGCCCAGCCGCCTGCCTTGTTTTCCTGTCACCAATCTGGCCTCCTAATTCATGCTTCACACTTTCCACAAAGTGAGGTTTTTTAAAATGCACATCTAAGCATAGAATACACCTGCTTAAAATCCCCCAGAGACTCCCCTGAGCCTGCAAAATAAAATCACCTTTACTGCGTCATCGCTTGCCATTCTTCCCCTGCCTTCTCCCAGCCTCGATATTCTGGCCACACAGAATTACTGGAGTGGAATGGAGTAGTAAAGCAGACAAATTATAATATTCAAAAGGCCTGGGCTCAAATCCCAGCTAGCTTTTTGTTATCTCTGGATAATACCAAGCCATGTCATTTCACCTCTATTTTTTCAACTCCCAAATAAAAATCAGAATGGTATCTACTAAAAGGAATTTAAATGAATATTTAGTTAAATAATGTATATAAGACTTTTAGCGTGCTACCTTGCTAAAAAAAATGGCACAAAAATGTGCTATTTGTCATTACATACAGATCCCTAAATATGCATTGCTCCCTAGTTTCTGGTCTCTTTCCCTCCCCATTACCTGTTCAGAATACATGTCTTCCTTAATCAACCCGCCCATCAATTAGTTGGATTTTAAGCAACAATTGAGACATCATTTCCTCTCCAGAATAACCTCCCTATCTTATTACTCCCACCAGTCTCCAGGGTCTGATTCCTATTCCCTCTTCCCTGTTTCCATAGCACTCTCTGCATACCCCTTTCATGTCCCTTATCACATCTAAAATAAGTCAGATTTTAGTAATCTCTCTGCTTGCCTGAACTCTGAGATGCTAGAGAGTAGGAATTGTATTTTTCATCTCTATCTTCTGCCCAGTAAATTGCTAGACACATGGTAGGCGCTCAGTAAACGTGGAATGAAAAAAACAAAAATTACATAAATATATCCTGAATGTAGATATCAGGGTAAAACAATAAATGTTGTTAGCTGCTTCCTTGTTAATGTCCAGTTCCATGAATTGATGACAAATGATATAAAGACATAGCAGAGAGAGGGGTCTCAAAATCTAGAAGAATATTTATAAGCATAGAGGGCTAATGTTGGTCACTTTGTGGCAAACTAAGGGTACAATTAGAGAAACGCACGTTGCAAGGTACCCATCCCAAAAAGAAAAAGACTGAACTTAGCTAAGACTGAGTTCTTAGCTTCCATCACAATCAGAAAGTGTAGAGAGTAGTTATTATAATTTTAACGTGTCTATATTTTTAAAAATTCAGGAAGGTTATTTTTATTGCAGAAGAGTAGAAACCATATTCTAATCATGCAATTATTCTTGTAGACATTTCAGAACCCACAACATAAGCCTGTTTTAATATCTTTTGTAAAGAAAACTAGTCCTCTTGGATCATAGTACACCCTTGAGGTAAGTAGATTCAATCCTATGTAAGTACCATATAAAATACACTATTTTATTTATGTCTTAGGGAAAGTTTTTTTAAAAGCCTAATTTACAAAAAAACCAATTTACAGGCTGAATTATACTTGGGAACGTTCTCAGAGCTTAACAACAGCAGAGACTTCCTCCTTCCAATTTCTTCCCCAGCTTCAAATTTGTCTGCTAGAAAAAAATCTTAAACAAATGGAAGGGGAAGGTTTTGATTTTCAATTGGCAATAACAATCATTTTTAAAAGAAACAAAAAACTTAGAAGCATTGCTGGAATTGTTCCTTATGGAAAGCTGTGAGAATTAAATGAACTATCTTGGGTGTGTGTGACTTGAAATGATTGCTTAATAAAGTTAATTTTCATTATTTTATGTAATAAGCAATTTTTAAAAAATCTCTTTGTATTTCCCTGTTAGTACAAAGAAGAAAACAAAACATGCTTTGATAGAACATCTTAATCTTTCTTTTTAAAGAAGAATAAGAATCAGCTGTGACTTCCTTTACTGCTTCAAGAATCAGCCTTGATTCCCTTTACCGGGTCTTGTGAATATAAGAGATCTTATGAATTCTAATATTTAAATAGTTCTGAAATCTGTATTTCTCCATTTGTCTGCATTTTCTGCCCGAAATCACCCCTAAAGCACCTCATCTCTATAGCTATCAACACTTCCTGGAAAATCCACTTCTCATATTTCCTCTCCCTATCAATGCTCCAATCCAGTCAGAGTGTTGATCTCGAAAACATATAATCTCATTTTTTCCCCTTGCTCACAAATGCTCCATGGCCACCAATGACCTTGGGAAATAAATCTAAAAGTCCATTGTGTTGCTCTTAAGACACTGTAAAATGTGGCTTCATCCCTTTCTTTGAACCTACTTTGCAGATACTCACATATGCGTATACACACAACCCTGCACATATTTATCTTTAGGCACACACATGCACACTATTTGTGTGTATAGACACACACATACATATATACACATCTTTCCTTTAGTTCCTACCTCCATGATTTACTTTAATTCCTATTTATTCTTCAGGTTTTAGATTAGTGGAAAGTCTAGGGCAGTCCTTTCTTGACTTCATATTTTTCTCATCAAAACACTTGCACTCTACAAACTATCCATTGTGGCATCTTTGGACTGTAAACTCAGGAAAGGCAGAGGCCAATGTACTTTTCTTTTTTTTATCCATTGTGTATTAAAAACTAATGCATTGTTGTGGCTTAGAAAACATTGTTGGATAAAAATATGTTACATAACAAATTGCTACATTCGCTTTGTTCTCTTAAAATTTAAAATTCAACAAGTAAGTATCATATAAAAATATTTGATCTATATGAGATACATGCCAGTTTCTTTCATGGGAACAATGCATGAGGAAAATTTTCTAAGCTAAATGTTACAATGTGCCATTAAACATTTTCCTGTAGGCTGATTTGTAGCGAGCCATTGAACTTTGCTTTCAGAAACAGTTACGAATTTAATGTTAGTTTTAGCAAAGGACCAAAAGGATTAAAGATGAATCCTTTGATTTGGATGCAGTAGGCCCTGCAAAAACTCATTTTGAAATCTAATTGCCAATATAGTGGTTCTGAAAGATGGTAGAACCTTTAAGAAGTACTGAGGTTATGGGGGCTTCACCTTCATGAAGGGATTAACGTAATTCCTATAAGAGTGCGTTAGTGCTTTGAAACTAGATTAGTTCTCATGGGAATGGTTTAGTTATTGGGGGTTGGGCTGCTAAAAAGCAAGTTGGAAACCTCTCTTGCATCTCTGTCACACATTCGCATCCTTCTGTGTGCACCTACTTGCCCTGTGACTGTCTGCCATCATGAGTTGAAGCAGCAGGAGGCCCTCACTAGAAGCTGATAAGATTTCAGTGCGTTTGCAGTCTTCAGAGCCATGAGTCTAATTAAGTCTTTTATTTATAAATTTGTTACCAAGACTCACACAATGTGTGATTGCAATAGAAAGGGAACTAAGAAAATGAAGAATTTATTTCATAGTCTATCATTTTCTGCATCAAAAAGAAATTATATAAAAGTGATGGGAGGCGAATAAGTTAACTCAACCTCTGGGGAAGGCAATGTGGCTGTTTCTGTTAAAGTTAAAATGTGTCTGTCCTTTGGCTCTAGTAGTTCTATTTCTAGCACTTCTCTCTAGCACAAAGATGATATCCTAGCCCAGATTGCCTGGAAAATAGGTGAAGTTTACATGGTTACGTTTTATTGGGAAATATAGTGTCAGAACAGTAAAAGTGATGGAAAAAGAAAACCAGGCAGAGAAGAAAGAATAATAATAATAATAATAATAATAATAATAATAATAATAATAAAGACTTATCAAGGTGGCCACAGTTTTATAAGAAAAATACAACTGGTCACTGGGTCAGGCTAAACTTCTCTGGTCAACTATGTGGATCCTCTGCACCTGGGGACTCTCCACAGGTGGGAGAAGGAGGGAAAGAAGTCATCTGTCTTCTTTTTTCCATCCCTTGACTTTTCCTGGTCTGGTTTTTCCCACCACCACATCCTCCACATTTTAAGTCCTTGTGTGCTTCCAGGTTGTGCTGTATGATTCATCAAAGCAGCCTAGGGAAGCCAGATCCAACCTCCCCACACCACCCTCAGCTCTTGTCTCATGTAATTTGGGAAGGAGTGAGGGGGCAGAACCTCCAAGGATCCCTTGCCTCTGACTTGGACTGTGGTTCCATATCAAGCAGTCCACACATAACTCTCAGCTTGGAGGGAGTCTGAGATGGTCCCAGGGCTAGAGGACTGGGCAAGGGCAAAGACAATCACGCCCTTCATTGAGCTCCACTGAGAAAGCAGTTGAGTCTGGCAGGCAGAGGGAGCTAGGAAAATTTGGGGGAAAATAGAACTTGGATTCAATATAGAAATAACTGTACATTCATTGTAACATGGTTTATGGATGCCATATTTTTGTACAAACCTAGTATTCATAAATAGGGGATTGGTTCAATAATGTTGATATATTTAAAATAAAATCAAGGTCAGGTTAATATCAACATTGATAACATGATATGCAATTATGTGAAAAGAATGTGACTGAGTTTGTGGGTGTGTGCGCGCGCGCATGCTGGTGTGCGTGTGTACATGCCTACAGAAATAGGTCATCAGAATACAAAATATTAATGCTTGTTTTATATGAACATAACATTTTAAGTGACTTTTTATTATTTTCTTGGTGTGTTCTTTTATTTAAAAATTACAAACTGAAGAATTGAAAAGTTATTTACTTTTCAAGTTTTAAGCATTTCTTTCACACGAAGAGGGATGTTTAAATAATAATAATCTTGAGCTCATAAATAAGAAGAAAAGAATTTCCTTTCTGGGTCTGCCATACTCTGGTAGGACCACTCAAAATATTTGGCATGTGCATTAATACCCCGTAACATCCCCTGTGGTATTTTTTATCACACATGAATTCTTTTAATCAAGAGCTTGTTTAGAAGCAACAGAACGAAGCATAGATATGTTGAAAATAGCTTATTCAAGAACTTCTATAGATATGCCCTATACTACCTATTTAATTGCATATTTAGCTGCCTATTTTAGCTGTGTTCCTAACTGGATAGTAGTTATTCTCCACACTAACCTTATTCTCTCACTGTCTTACACTTTGTTCATTCCATTCCTTTTTCTGCATACCCAATGATCTGCTCTTTCCCATTTGTCCCCACCTGTGGACCTTAATTCAAGTACCAGCTCACATGTCACTCCGCCTGATACCCTCCGCAATAAGTCTGCTCAGATCAACAAGCCTATTTTACAATTCTGTGATTCTTAAAATTCAAATCCCTTCTTAAAACATCTCAATAGAATTCATACTATTAAATATTGTCAATAATTCCAAAGAAAAATTTAATTTGCTTACATAAAGCATGAATAGCTAGATTTGCAGTTCTAAATGCATAAATGCATAAATTTATCATTTTATGTGACAGGAACAAATCATGCTTGAAAATGATATTAAGCTGCAAAATTAGACAATGATACAAGAAAAATATATTATAAATTGCTGAAGTTGAAAAAATGAAATGACAGTGATTGTGAAGACTCTTAACAATCTGAAGCTGGCTCACTGGCTTTATAATGTTATCAATCCTTATATGAGTCTGCTTTCTATCACGGTAACAAAATAACTGAGCTAATCACCTTAAAAGGAGGAAAGGTTTATTTTGGTTCATTGTTTCAGAGGTTTCAGTCCATTTTCAATTGGCCCCATTGCCTTTGGACCAATGGTGGCATAGTATATCATGGCAGGAAAATGTGCTGGAGGAACTTCCTGCCTCATGGCAGCCAGGAAGCAAAGAAAAAGAAAGAGAGAGAGTGAGGGAGAGAAGGGACCAGGGTCCTAATATCCTTTTCAAGGGCACAACCCCAACGACCTACCTTCCTTCCACTAGACCTCACCTCCTAAAATTTCTACCATCTCCCAATAGCTGGTGAGCAAGCCTTTAACACATGGGCTTTTGCAGGACATTCAAAATTCAAACTACAGCAGTTCCAGTGCATACAGAGCATAGGACACTCCTGCTTCCTGCCAATGCAGCCTGAGTGGAAGTGAGAAGTGCATGAGAGGTCCTGGAATGTGGTACTAAATCTACTTGCTGGGAGTGGAGGCCAGCAACCAGGTGTCCAGAAAATATTAGGCAGCCCTTGTCAGAAGAGACCAATAGGAATTAGGGTTGAGGTGGGAAAGCACTCTTTTCCAACATGCTATTTGAGTAAAACAGTAGAGAATCTAGAAAGAGGTAATATTCAAAGGCCCAAGTAACCAGCCTTGTTCCAAAGAGCTTGTTCCACATGATAAAAGAATATTGATAATTCCATGAAAGTCATCGTGTCAGGGACTATTTAAAGCAAATGTATTTCTGGGAACTCATTTTACACTCACCTATATGTGGTAGGTATGATCATTAACCCTATTTTATTTACAAGGAAATTGAGCCCCAGACGTTTAAATAATCCCCAATTTGTATAGGCCTTCTAACAAACCTGATCACAGTCCAATGATTCTACTGCCACAGTGTTTCTGCCATGTCTGCTGGGTTTAATGTTGACCAGTGCTTTCTTCCAAGCATCTAAGCACCATCTTGGAGGTGTATTAGAACTGACTCTAGGTATCCTTGCTAAGTTTCCTGGAAGCCATATTGAAAAATTCTCCTGCATCCAGCTTCACTTTGCCACCTCTCAGTTCACTAAGTTCCCTCAGAATGTTTCTCAGGCATACTTCATATTCTTCCCATTCTTCTCGCTCACACTTGTGTGGCCTCCCCAGTCAACCCTACTGAGATTTGATCATTATACTGCTTCAGTAGCCAGTCACAGGTTGTATGAAACTCAGGGAAGAGGAAAAGCAGGTAGGTAGTTCCCCTCAGCCAAGGGCAAGTCTTTGAGAAAGGATGCATATTTGAATGAAAGTAGCTGTTTCCCAAAGCAGCTGGGGAACTAGTGCATGGCTTGGTAGAGAGGACCTGGGTTAGACACCAAAGGACATGTGCCAGAACCTTTTTCCTGGACCCAGTACTGCATCTTGATTTACATGTCAAGTCCAAGATTCAATAACTTATCCACGGAAATTATACCAACTCTCTTTTTCCACATACCAGAGCTCTGAGACCCAATGTGTAGTGAAGTCCTGCTCTTTAAGTAGGTGACATGATATAGTATGTAGAAACATTCTGCGGAACAGGCAGGAATCAAAATATTGAAAGAAGTGGGTATGCCTCGTATTTATTATGTAAGACTGGAACAGTTACCAGCTGACACCTATAGAAATTCCCAAGGAACACTTCCTTTATCAAGGCAATGAAGAATGCTCTAAGGAGGGGGATATTATAATCATTGATAAGTTCAAGGGTGACCGTCTACTATAGGTCAGTAGTAAAAGACACTGTTACAGAACTGGTCTTCTTAGTAGTAATGGGTAGAATGGATCTCAAAACAGCAGAAGTCTGGCAACAGCATCTATCAGATGTATTTAATTACTGTCATGGACAGTAAGGTCCGAATGGTGGCCACGGATGCCTGACCTACAGGAGTTTCTGGAGATGGTTCTTTGGTATTCTCAGAGCTAGATATGTGGCTAGCTAACAGGATACACACACGCGCGTGCGCATGCACGCGCGCACACACACACACACACACACACACACACACACACACATACACACTTCCCTAAAGAAAAGGGCATGATCTTTTGCCCAGTTTTCAAACTTGAGACAGTCTCAAGCCATTAATTAAAAGAGAGGAGAGGTTCTCTTGAATAAAGAGCCCCACAATGCTACAGTAGTAGTAATTCTCAGGCTTTTCCCAAAGTGACCAACATATATTTGCAGTGTAATTGTATAGTGGGGATATTCCTATCTTTTGAAGTCCATTTGACATAGACTCAAGAGTGGATACTGACACTTGGAAACTCTGAATGCATCATGAGCCCCTCCCTTAGCATTATAGTAGCTGTGAATGGAGGTCAGATAATAAACAGAAAATTGTCTTGCAAATATCACACAATTGGTCCAATATTTCACAGATTCACCCAATGGTTATCCCCTTCTTCCCACGGGTAAAATAAGAAGGGATATATTTAGTGGCTGGCAGAATCTTCATGTTTCTTCCTTGACCTGTGGAAAGAAGAGCAAGGAACGAACAGGATAAGCCAAGTAAAATTCCAAAACTTCCCTTTTCAAGACAAAATATGAACCCAAAAGAATATCACATCATGAGTGAAATGACAGGGATTAGTGACACTCTCAAAGACTTAAAGGATACAGGAGTGGGTTCCATCATGTAGCCATTTATTTGGGTAAGAGTGATTGGTGAGTTCAAGAGGTGGATACATTTGAACTGATTGGTTTAGGCCGTGAGGGGTTGCAAGAGTGTATATGCTAAACTGCAAGGTTGCCTAATCATGTTATCAATCACCGAAACTATTGGGAGGGTCACTTGGCATTTCAGATATTTTCCCTGTCTCACTCTGATTGGTTGTTGCTATGGTCCGAAATAGGCCTCAAGCATTCTTTTGGTCTTTTCAGGAACTTGCATTTGCTGAGTCAATGACATCTGGTAAGGACAAATGACTCAGCAGGGTAGCTTATGTGCCTAGAAAGGGTTTTCCAAGGACAAGGGTCATTCCCCTCCCTTTAGACTGGCCCTACTCTGAGGTGGAGGCTAGTTTTTCAAAAATGGAGTCACATCAGTTTCTCAAATGCACATAAATATATTCATGGTTTTTCTCCAGTGCTAGTTAACTCTTCTAATAGCTGATACAAATTGTTCAAAGCAGTCTTGATTATCTGGCTATCCCATTGACCATAATGTTGACCCATTATATTGCTGAGATCATCTTATTTGAACCTAATGAGCATGAAGTAATGAGTTCTCTAGATGCCCTGTTATTAAACATGTTCTAGAACATGGAAGCTAAACCCTAACATATTTCAAAGGCTGTTACATTGGAAAACCATTTAGAAGTTAGTAGTGTGGATCATGCCAATCATATCCTTCATAGGAAAAGACAAGTTATTTTACTTGTCTCTCCTACTACTAAGAAAGAAGCATAATATTAAATAGGCCTTTTCTGATTTTGAAAGCAACATGAATTGCTTATGGGAATGATTCTTCAATTCACTCATCAGGTTATATGAAAGGCTGTCAATTTTGAGTAGGATTTGGAATAAGAAAGTATTCTCTAGCAAGTCTATGCTATAATACAAGCAGTCCTGCAAATTGGGCCCTGAGACCCAGCACATTCCACAGTACTGTAGCTATCTATTGTAGAGTTTCTAACAATGTCTCATAGGAGAATCATAGTATAGACATCTAGGATTCTGGAAGAATGTCATATCATGTACATGAGAAATATTTGATGTTTTGAAAAACGTCTCTTGGCATGCTTCATGAGCCTCAGTGAAAATGGAGCTTCTGATTATGGGAGATTAAGTGGGAGGTCAAGCAGATCCAATGTGAGCTGAGTCCCATCAGACTCTTATGTCACATGACTGCCAAAAATCCATCATAAAGTGGAGGTGGACTATCTTTGATTGGGCTTAATCTTTTCCAGAAGGCAAGAATAATCTACAAAATAGATGAGCCACATCTCATATACCAAGCATTACTGCACCAGCATCTGTCCTCATTCACACTATAGCTATAAGATCAAATAATCGGGGGAGGAAAAAAACCCGGGCTTGGTTCACAGATGGCTTTACTCAGTAAAATCAGCAGGTTGGAAATGAACTGGTGATGAACTGCTTCCTAACTCCAAGGTGAATCTGAAAGACAGTGCTGAGGTGAGAACCTCCCAGAGGACAGAGCTTTGGGGCAAAGGACCTCATCATCCATTTGTGTGGGAAGAAAAAAAAAATGGCCTTAGTTAAGAAAACCCTTGTATAATAAAATCATGGTCAGTGATAAATGGCTTGGCTGTTTGCTTAAGGATCTGGAAGAAGAAAAATGATAAAATTAAGGACAAGGTAGTCTGGGGAAGAGGCTCATAGATGTTCCTAGAGAAATGGGCACAAAGTGTGGATATCTTTGTGTTCTATATCAATTCCCACCCAAAACATTGATGTAGATGAAGAACTAATACCCAACCAGACAGTCTTATTTATTTGTTAGCTTCTGTTATTATCCACCCTTGAGCTTGTGCAATAAAGTAGTCATGATGGCAAAAGAGGAGGCTATGAATGGCCCAAAAAGTATAGGTGCCTTCTCACTAGGGTTGACATAGCTAATATCACTGCTCAATATCTAACCTATAAGAAAGAACAATCATTATCTCATGGTATGGTATCATCCTTTAAAGAGGCAAACCAGAAAGTTGATAGCAAGTTGGTTATATGGAACCTTTTTGCCCTAAAAAGGATAGCAGTTTGCCCTATTGTAGCAGTGGGGGCTTACCTTTACTTCCCACATTGTTTTAACCAGTACCATCACTAGAATACTAGATTTATCTTTATATGTTCTTGCACAGCATTGCCTTGGACCACGAAATCCACTAGTCAGCCAAGGTCGTGAAACAATCCATGATGATGGGATCTACCACTCCTCCATTATTCTAGCTCACAAATACAGCATCCCTTTACTATGAGGTACTCTCCTCCAGGATTCAATGTATGCCCTAAGTCAACATCTATTACATGGTATTGTGTCCCCAGTAAATAGATCACATGGTTTCAGCACTAAGGCATAAAAGTAGAAATAACCCCAGTCACCATCATTTCTAGTAACATGATTTTTTGGGAAATTTAACTTTAGCCTCTTTATGAATAAAGATTATAGCTGCCAAAAAGGGAAATTTTCTACCAGAGGACTCAGCAAAGGTATCACTAAACAAAAATCATGACTGCTACCTGTTTACTTTAGGATCATTGTCCCAAAAGACCAGAAAATGAGACAAAGAAATGAGATACCATATGGATTATCATGAGGAGACAGGATGGGTACCACATAAGACAGTCAAGGAGAAATATGCTTGGCACACACATTATCCATGGGGCAACTGTAAGTATACTCCCATGCCTTATTTTAATTTAAATAGGAAAAATATAACTATGGCCTGATCAGAGGACATGGTAATCAAGGTCTCTGAATCCTCAGGATTGTGGATCTAGGTCAGTCAGCAGGCAAGCCACATAGACCATTAGAAATGTAGCAGGTGATAGCTACCGACAAACTCTGCTAATGAGAACTCCCTCACCCAAAGGTATCCCAGTTGTAGACCTGGTCATTGAAGGTGGATCATATCCAATGACTGACTTATGTGCACATATCCCCCATGACTCTAAAAGAAGGTCAAGAGATCAGACTGAGACCAGTCTTCTTTTTAAACCATAGCTTCACCTCCTGTGGTATATTTTATTGCTCCTTGCTTGGTTCCTCTTGAGAACATTTTCTCTTTGAATTATTTGCATGAATTTCTTCTTTCTGAATCTGCATCTAGGGAACCCCACCTAAGACAAGCTTGGTTTCCAACAAAATATTAATATTTTGGTTCTGGTTAACATTTAAATGATTGAATTACAAACCTCGGATCCCTGAGCTAAGGATGCTTCCTTATTTTCAGACTGGGTGCCCTCTAGACATGGAAACGTGTTTGCAGTGGGTGCTGGGGACTAGAACAAGGATAAAAATGAATGGGGAGATGTGGCAGTGGGAAGTGTCACTATGAGGACTAAAGGAGTACAAACACCAGAGGGCTGCACTACAAATTCAAGGCAATTGGTGTTCTCCAACCATGCCAGGAATAAACTGAGCAGACTGGAAACTGTGCGCAGAAGGAAGAAAAAGCCTCTGGACTTGGGGAAACTGCCCTGATGAGACCAATTCCCTATTTGGATGAAAGAAGTGAAGAGGGTTCTGGTGTCTTTTCTAAAGCAATATCTCACCTTCATACATACCTCTGCATTCAGCCAGGCAGAGAAAGGCACACCTCCTAGGGACATCAGCCCTACAGTTATAGATTTCCAGTAATGATACTAAATAAACATTTGCTCAGTGCATGAATGAATTCTAATATTCTCAATGTCAGCTTGTGTGTATCTGAAGTGCCTGGAGTCTGCTTATCACTGTATATAATATTCATAAAGCATTCTGAGCCCCATGACAGAGGCTTTTTGCAGACAGGGTATGGTTATCTCTCTCTAAAGGATGTGGCAAAGATTAATTAGTTAATTTCATAAATGCTTCAGGGATGAAAACCTCTTTATACTAAGTAATTATGAATATCACACTGCAGGCATGCCATAGCTTCATACCTCTGAAGTTGAATGAGATTTTGTCTTATTGCTATAAGGAATACTTAAAGAGTCAATATGCCACTTCTTTCTTACACCACTTAAGATTATTTTGCAGTTCAAAATGAGTATCAGATCACAGAGGCAATGGAGTCTGCTTGTGCAGTTAGGGAATTAGCACTAACTATTTCTCATTTGGGGCTCATTTAACAATTCAGACATAGCCTATTATCATTTAAAATACATTAAATGTAGAAGAGTTCATATCCTTAGTCTACTGTGTACCAGCTAGGAGTCTTTGGGAAAATCATTAAAACTCCCTGTGCCAGTTTTATCTTTTATCAAAGAATGGGTCAGAGCTTATGGAAGTAAATGATACAAGGCAGATGAAGACTAGCAGAGCACATGATTCATTCATAGCCTTCAGTAATTGCCAGTGTATCTACCTAGTTGAACAAGCATGACCAGACATATATAACCAAAATAATTTGTATTTGTACCCCCCCTTAAATTTATTCATTGGTTTTTTATTTGTGTGTTTGTTTGTTTGATGTTATTGTTGTGCCGTTGCATAAAAACATCTGGCTATTCTTATAATTTTTCAGCTCCTTCTTAGGTCACTTAAGTCATGATGCAGTCTCAACTTGGCAATTAGAATGACTATTTATGTAGAAATAAATTTAGAGATAAATCCTCCTCAGAAATAGTGCAAATGGCTGGGCACTGTGGTGCATGCCTGTAATTCCAGTGGCTCCTGAGGCTGAGGCAGGAGGATTGTGAGTTCAAAGCTAATGAGATGTTAAGCAACTCATCAAGACCCTGTCTCTAAATAAAATACAGAAAAGGGCTTGGGATGTGGCTCAGTGGTTGAGTGCCCCTGCGTTCAATCCCTGGCACCCCCCACCCCCACCAACCACCAAAAAAAAAAAAAAAAATGGAAAAAAGAAAAGAAATAGTTCAAATGTAACTGGACTGTTTTTTGCAGAATGATCGTGACCTTCTAGCCATGAAACCAGGTGATCTATGCTTCATACCTGGTCCTTCAAGCCTGGAAAAGATCTTTTACTCATAAAACAGGCTCCTCTTAAGGCATGGAATCTGGCCCTGCAGATTCACAGGAGGGGAAAACCGAGGTATGACACCTGGCCCCATGCTTTGAATGTGGCCCACCAATGTGGAAATGTACTCTCGAGGCATGGAAACTTGTTTTCATTCACAAAGCCTGCCCTCCATACATGGACTCAGTCCTGTCATGAATGAATTCTATCCCTCCCGGTATGAAATCCAGCTTTCCAGAAATGCAAAGAGGCCCTATTGCCACCGTAGTCATGTAACCTGTCTTTGCACTAGAGAACTTTGGTACATACATGGATGTTGTCACACGAGGCATGAAGCCTAGTCTTCCAGACACATAACCCAGAGCCATCCCCCAAAGGACCATGTGCTGAAAGATTTGTCCCTAGTGATGTTTAGAGGTGGTGGGACCTTTAAGAGAGGGAGCCTAGTGTGAAATTATTGGAGGTGCTGCTCTCAGAATGGATGAAGGTAGTTCTCATGGAACCCCTTCCTGCTCTTTGGCTTCCTGTCTAGGCATGTAATCTCTCCCTCTTGCACACACTCCCACCATTGTGATGTCATCCACCCCAATTTGACATAGCCAAGGGTGTCTTTTCCAGAAGTAATACTATGCTGTTTAGACTTTTAACCTCCCAAACTGTGATCTAAATAAACCTCGCTTCTTCATAAGTACTCAGTATCAGGTATTTCATTATAGTAATGAAAAATGAACTAATATACTCAGCCTTTATGGCATGAAGGATGTTCAGGCAATTGTGAAGCCTGACCATGAAGCATGAGATCTGGCCTTAAGCATATCTGAATAAGGAATTTCAACTATAATATGGTCCATGATCTTAGAGAAAATGAGCCCGACCTACCAATTATGGAGTTTTTTCTTACAGATATCAATTTACACCTTTTAGGAATGAATTTTACACTTCCAAATAAAAATGTTTGTTTTTCTCAAAAGAATCAGATTTATAACCATGGATTTTCGGGAGTGGAAACCAGCCCTTTAAGTGTAAAATCTGGTCCTCTAGGTGTAAAATCTGTTTCTTCAATTATGAAACCTAGACCTATAAATGTAGAATCTAAGTTCCCAGCATAGAAAGTGACTGAAGGGGCAGGGGTTGTAGCTCAAGGGTTAATTGCTTGCCTGGTGCATGTGAGCCACTGTGTTCAATCCTCAGCACTACATGAAAGTAACTAAATAAAAGTATTCTGTCCATCTACAACTAAAAATATTTTTTAAAAAAAGAGAAAGGAGTAAAAATGTGAATCTTGCTTTTCCAGATATGTAGAAAGTGGCCCTTTAGGTATGGAACTGGGGCTTCTACAGCTAGCTGTTAGATATCTAGATATGGAATGGATGTTCACTACCCAACACAAGAAACCTTGTCAACTTTTCATGACACATATGTAATCTCAATATCCAAATATGGGACTTGGCACAGTGAGCATAAAACTGACAATCTGAGAGTATGATGTCTGGCTCTACAAGCTTGGACATGCCACTCCATATATGGAAACACAATCTCTTATCACGAGTCCTGGCCCTACAGACTTGGCATTCGTGCATGGAATCTCCATGTATGAAATATGGGCTTATCTGTGATAAATACTATATCTCAGGCTTGAACCTGGCATCTGAGTTAGAGAAACTGTCTCTCAGATATGGTTTCATGTGTCCTGGATATGAAACTTCACAACACAATCATGTATACTCAATATCCAAATATGAAAGCAGGCCCACCAAGCATTCAACCTAGTTTTCCCTGTGTAGATTCTCAAATTCTATGCATATATCCCACCTTTATACAGTTTAAACCTGGTATTTCACATAAGGAATGTCAATTAAAACATGAAAGTTGGCTCCGCAGTATGGAACATGACACTCTGACATATAACCTTGTATTTTAGTCATGCCCATGGGCTCTCCAAATTGTGAGAACTGGTCTCCTGATCATGAGTCCTGGAACTCCATAAATATAATTTCTGTGTGCATGCAAAGAGTCTTCCTTCTAAGCATAGAGAATGACATCACATTTCTCACATAGATTTTGACTCTCCACATATGGAATGTGGTCTTCCTGGCAAGGAATGTAGAATTCCATGTATGGAAACTCAATATCCAAGGGTAGAATATGGCCCTATAAATATAGAAGCTGTCACTTCATGTATGAAATCTCAATTTCCAAGAATGGAGCCAAGATCTACAAACTTGGAAGCGGGTGCTCCATGTGTGGGTGGCAAGCATTAAACATGGCCAGGAATGTTTGAAACCTGGGATCTCAGACATAGAAACTAGCATATCAGTCATAGATGCTGGCTCCCCCAAACACGAAGACTGCTCTCCAAGGCATTGCACCTGGCACACCATGTGTTATGGACCAAATTGTTACTCCCACCCCCAAATTCATATGTTAAGGATCTAACTTTCAATCTGGCTGGGTTTGGAGATGGGGTCTTTAAAGATATCATTAAGGTTAAATAAGGTCATAAAAGTAGGGCCTTAATTTGATAAGACTAATATTCTTATAAAAAGAGGAAGAGATGCCAGAATTTATTCTCTGATTTTTGTCTTCATGCACCCAGGGGAGAGGTCATATGAGGACATAGTGAGAAAGGAACTTTCATCAAGCCAGGAAGGGAAACCTCACCAGAAGCTGACTTTGTCGCTGCTTTGATCTTGGTTATTTATATCACCTAATCTGTAGTATTTTGTTATAGCAGTACCAGCAGACTCATATACTGAGAAGGAATTGAAATTTCCAAGCACTATAAACATTTCAGCCACAGAAGTTGACTTTCTCAGAAATGAAGTCTGATCAAATGAAGTCTGGGATTCCATGCAAGGAATCTAACTTTTCAATCACAAAAATTTCCATTCAAGTATTAAATATTGTCCCTTCAGGCATGGAATAGGGTCTTACAAGATTGGATTCTGACCTTAATGGATGGAAACAAGCCCTTAAAATATGAAAATTCCTTTCTAGAGAGATAGATATACACATACATAAATCAATAAGTAGATAGAAATTTTGTCCACAAAATGGATAAAATTTTGTGGCTTTTGCAAACATTTTTCTGATATTAAGTGTCTTATTAAGGAAACTAAATAATCCTGGTTAGTGATGTTTTTAGAACAATGCTTGGTCAATAGTAAGCTTTTGGAAAATACTAGATAGTGTTATTACTGTTGCTATTACCACTATCTTATTTATTTAATCTTTCATTCATAAAATGCTCAGTTTAACACACACAGGACTCTAGTACACATGTGTTGATTTGCTTAACAATTAAAATCCTCACTCACTAGTTTGAATAAAGTTCTGAATGAATTTTAATCAAAACATATTTTCCCATTTTTATGAGTAGCCATGAAGATGTGACTCAGGTAGGAAACTGCATGATAAATTCTCTTTCAGAAATTGATATCAGGGTGCTATATTTGGTACCTGTTCAATGAATCAAACGTCTACACGATAATTAGACTCTTTTTTTTATCCTATGAACTGTAAAGTTCATCCCTTGCTCCTGGAATCCCCTGTTACCTCAGATGGGACAGCTCTCATTCTGCATGTTTGAGTGTGTCCCCCAGGAATTCACGTGCTGCAGGTTTGGTCCTCAGTGTGGTGACGCAGGAGCTGGTGGTCCTTATTACAAATTGTGTATCACAATAAAACATGAAAATAATGTGCTATCTAACAGAGAAGGAATGATGGAGGTTTGTGCTTTCATTAAATGATCACACAAAACAATTTTAATCCCCAAATGCTCATTACATATTGCTAAGTGAACATGGCAGTTGAGATAGCAGTGTATGTAGTTGTTCCTATCAGACAAGCTATGGATACACAGGCACCAGGATGTTGGCAATGGTTATCTCTGGACTGTGAAATTTGGACAGCTTTAGTTAAAAATTTTCTGTGTGTATGTTTGTGTGTGTGACATTTTTATATTGTAATTACGTAATTTAAAAGGAAGTAAAATTTTTTGCAGGGAAAATATGTTCCTTTTTGACAGGAAAAAAAAAAGAGCATTATATAATGTAGATCCTGGTTTATAATGCAATCCTTTAAGGAAGTCCACAGTCTATTGTGCATAATTTTCCATTGCTATAGCTCTTATGCCATCTTCTGGTCTAAATATAATTCAACTATTTGAAAATGTCTAGCATCCATAGTTAGTACCTTGGTGCTATTCCAGAAACCTTACTCATCCTGTTTATGATTCAAGGATGTCTTTGAATGTCTAGTATAAAAGTCTAAGTTGGAAACACAAGAATTTATTATTAGATAAAGCAAGTTAGAACATAGCAGGAAGAGAACATTGACAAACCTTGTTAAATGTAACTTCAGAGATAAACTGAAGCAAACATACCCTTGAATCTACACTCTGAAATCTACACAAACCTAAAATACAACATTAATGTCATTTTAAATACTTATTTAGATATATTATAGAAAAGCATAGGATTTGAAGTCAAACAACCTGGGATGAATGCCATCTCAGCCACTAACTTATTTTATGATCTTAATAACTCACTTGCGTTCTCATTTACCTTATTTCATCCCCACTGAAAGAAAATAATAACATCTGCTTTTATTAATTACTTCTCTTTTCCTTCCTTATTCTTAAACTTCTGAAATACTGTAAATATAGATTACTAGCTGGACACCAAGGACATAATAAGAGATTTTAGTTCAGAAAAAGATGAGCCAGTATCTTTTCAAGATAGGAAAGAAAATAGCTGTACAGAATTGTTTGATAACCTAGAATTTATACTCTAGAATTTTTTTTAAGTGCTAGTACTCTACATGTGCTTTTATATGTAGTTGTTCCTATCAGACAAGCTGTGGCTACACAGGAACTAGGATGTTGGCAATTGAACATGTTGGCTACATTTCTACATACAGGAGTGATGTTGTGAAATATAGGTCTGTGTGTTACCAAGGATCACCACATATCTACAGTAATTTCTTTCTTAAACTTAGCTAATGAATTATTCTTCTTCTAATAATTATGAATTTCTAAGGTATTTGAGAAAGTTTTTTAATTAGTATGAAAATGAATTATCACAGATCTGCAGAAAACAGAATTCCATAGTGCCAAAATTGAATGAAAGCAGTATTGTAGAAACATAAGAAAATATAATGTTGACGTTCAGCTTCACATACACACACACAAAAGTTCACTCTCATTTCCTAATGATGGTTTTCAAAGCCACAGCCTATGTGCATAAAAACTTACAGTTGAGCTGGGGATGTGGCTCAAGTGGTAGCGCGCTCACTTGGCATGCGTGCGGCCCGGGTTCCATCCTCAGCACCACATACAAACAAAGATATTGTGCCTGCCAATAACTAAATAAAATAAATAAAAAAACTACAAAAAAAACTTACAGTTTACCACTCCATTTCTGGTCCACAAGAGATCCTTGAGTATCTTCTTAATACTCTTAATTTCCCTCCACTAACTGCACCCTTTTTTCTCCTGTGAACTATGAAGTTTATCATTTGCTCCCAGCAACCCCTGTTACCTCAGATAGCATAGCTGTCATTCTACATTCACTTTGGAGTGTATGTAATAATTAATTAATATCTGTCCATCAGAAACCACCAACATGGGTCAGCATCAGGAGAACAAGTACCCAAGCATCCATTTTTTTTTTTTTTTTTGGATTGAGAATTGAAAGCCAGAGTGCTCTAACATTGAGCCACATCCACAGCCCTATTTTGTATTTTATTCACAGACAGGGTCTTACTGAGTTGCTTGGGGCCTTGCCAAATTGCTGAGGCTGGCTTTGAACTCACAATCCTCCTCACTGCTGGGATTACAAGTGTGCACCACTGTGCACGACTCCCAGGCACCCATTTTTTTGGTTCACCTTGAAGACCTCAGCACAATGTCTGAACAGATGCTCAGCAAATACTGATTTAATAAATATAAAAAGCAAAAGAGAGTTAAATAAAAGAAGACAGGTATACAAGTTCATTTTTCATTGCCAAAATGAAATATCTGAAATACTTTCAAAGAAAAGAAATGTATTTATTTACTTAGTTCACAGTTTTGCTGGGTGGAAGTCCAAATAGCATAGCATTGGATTTGGAGAGGGCCCCCTTGGCTGCATCACCACCTCATGGCGGATGGGAATGCACTATATGAGGGAGAGATCTATTTGTAGGAAGTCAAAGTGAGGGGAAGGGACCAAATGCTACTTTCCATTAATCCCACCTCTTTACGTTCCTACCACCTCTCAATACCACTATTTTGGGGACTAAGCTCCCAACACACAAACACCTGGGGGACAGTTTCAACCCCAGCAACAGGAAAGAAGGAAGAGCTCTGTATTTGTTTCATATTATGTCTTTCTGGTGACTGTGATATCACAAATGTCTTGTTTCACTCTTCTTCATGGTCAAAATGAGATTATTAAGGAAAAAAAAGAAAAAAAAATTCCTTGTGTAAATTTGAAAGTAAGAAACATAATTCAAAATAATAATAATAATAATCACTACCCTTCAGATTTTTTCTCCACAATATTTTGATATATTTGTTCCCAGCATGTTTTATGTGTATATACTTAAAAATAACTACACTTTTCTTCCCAAAATACCTATAGAAATTCATAATTATTAGAATAATAATAATTTATTAGCTAACTTTAAGAAAGAAATTACTTTAGATATGGGGTGACCCTTAGTAATAAACAGACCTATATTTTACAACATCAGCTCCTGTATGTATGTGGAATTGTGGCCAACATATTCAATAAATGCAGTCATGATGGCAATAGTTATCAAGAAAAGTTTAATTTATTATCTATATTCTGTCTCCTATGCCCCAAAAGGGTATTTTAAAAATAGGATAGTCAATAGACATTTTCAAATATTAAACTTCAGATTTTATTTAAAAACTGTTTTGGAACAATGCACTTCTTCATTATAGTAGCAATAACTAAAAATTTGCCATGTAAATGTTTATATAGAGAGAAATTTAGTGACTGACTCAACATTCTGTCCAAAAGTTGACATTGGATTTACTAATTGGCTGTTTGTCTGAAACAAACATTTAATTTACACATGTTAATTAGAATGTTTTACTGAACTGATCAGTATTTGGCTAATTGCAAAGACACTTCAAGACTCTAACTCTAGCCCAAGATGGTAGCATCTTGTGCCATCTGCTTGGGGTCTTAAAAAGCGAATTACATGGTCCCTGTGGGACCAGTGCTGATGTGGTGGAGGCTCTGGTCCACCTGACCAGATTGTCCCAGCCAGTTGCCAGCTAATGAAATCAGCTTCAGAATTGGAGTGACCCAAATGACCTTCAAATTCTCATGAATTCATTTCTGGAAAAATTTGATAAATTCTACTTTTCAATAAGTTTTTCAAATCTGGTGCTATAATACAAATATTTCAATATAACTTGCTATATAGTTCCCTAGTTAGCACTCTCCTCCTCTCCCCCTGCCCCCCCCACACACACATTGTAGCAAAATAGAAGGGAAAAAATTTTAAAAAAGAAAAAAAATTTCAAGTTAATTGCTAATAAATAAACAATATGTTTCTAGCTTTGACAGGTCCAATGATGTCCAACACAGACAGTAAAATCAGTCCCAGACCAAAGCCTGTTATGGTGAAATAATGAGACAAAAGAGAATTGACCTGAAGGGAAGGTTCTAAAAGCTTACAAGATGGACATAATATATATTATATATTAGTATTATATGTATTATATATAATATATATAGCAAATGGCAAAATGGCATCAGACTTTTGAAGAACAACACTAGAAACAAAAAGGTGACATTACACTATCTCCAAACTTCTGAGGGAAAATCATTTGCAATTTAGAATTGTATACTAGGCCATCCTTAGGGTGCAAGTGGAAAAAAATATAGTTAAGTATGATGCCTAACTTGACTGGGCTGTGGACCCTGAATGGATAGAATCTGGATATCTCTGTAAGGCTGTGATCTGATGAGATCGACAATTCAACCAGTGCACTTTACTTCTCCATAAAGTGGGTGGGCCTCATCCCATCAGTCGAATATGATGTTTTATTCAGATTGAATAAAAAAGAAAAAAAGAAGAAGACTGACTTCTTTCGAGACAGAAGAAATTCTCTAACTCCCAGTCACTCAGCAGGTCAGCCAGCAGCCTTTGGACTTGAATTGCAACATTGGCTCCTTTCTGGGTCTCCAGCTTGCCAGCCTATCCTGCACATTTTGGACTTGCCAACCTGCCTAATTGCCTGAGACAATATCTTAAAAATAGATTTCTCTGTTACATGCATACATCTCCTATTAGTTGTGTTTCTCCGGAGAACCTTAACTCAAGCAATAAGCAAGCTATCAAAATGTTTACCTTCAGTGTTCCTTTCCTTGATAAACCACTGGAAAAGGTGCTCCAACAAACCATGGAGTACACAAAGAAATAGAAAGACATTGCAATCCTAGACATAAGGAAATCTCCCTGGCCAAAGGGGAAAGAGGATCCTATGATGAAACCACTGTACAACAAGTCAGAGAACAGTGAAGTGAGAGCTCTAGAGAGGATACCTAAGACAGAGACAACAAGGAAGAGAGGCACAAAAGGAGGGAGAAATTCATAGGTGAAGTGCCGAAGTCCGGCTGCAGCAAAATAACCGGGGGGTGACAAATGACTTGTGTACGTTGATACAGCAGGAATGGAAGCCGTTTATTGTAGGATCTGAGCGATATTTATACATTTTACACAGCTTATCTAATTAGCATAAAATAGGTACAGCAGTCAACCAATAAAGAATCTCCACACTTAATGGCTTGCTTTTGTTACTTCACAAACCACTCCCTCTGGCATTTTGCCAGGCACCATGCAGACTTGTTTACAGACTCTAACATTTCTCTGGCAAAATACCAGGTGCCATCCTGACTTGTTTACAGACCTTAACAGTGAAGGAAGTCTTGATCGCATCAAGAGATGGATTTTGAGGATAAATTAATGATAGAAACATTGGCCCTCCATATGCATGGGCTGCATCTCCATGGAGTCAAGCAAATGCTGATGGAAAATACTTTTCAAAAAAATTTCATCTGTGCTGAACATGTACAGAGCTGTTTTCATTGCCATTATTCCTTAAACAATACAGTATGGCAACTATGTACACACTATATACATTGCAATAGTATTATAAGTAACCTAGAGATGACTTACAGGAAGTGCACAGGGTCTAGGCAGATGCTGCTATTTTATATTTGGGACTTGAGTATCTATGGGTTTTGGAATGAAGGGGCTCCTGGACATAATGCCCCTCAGATACAAAGGGATAACCATACAAAGAAAGTGAGCACTGCAAAAAAAAAAAAAAAAAAAAGAATGACAATTATTTCCTGAGGAAACAAAAGTACATCTTTCCATCTTCTAACAAGAAAGGATATGTAGTCATGGCACATGACACACTTTCATGTGTGAAAAGGCAAACACCAAATTGTGATCTTACCCAAAATAACCATTAGTAAATTGGGAAGATGGGGGAAAAGGAAATGTTTGTATTTATATTAGTTTCTTTCAGAATAGGAAATCAAGAAATCAAGAGATATTAGTATATGTATTTTTTAAATGAAGGCAGTTAATAGAAAAGAAATTGTTAAATGAAGTGAAGACCATTGCCTCTTGGTAAGCACCGAGGAGCTAGAGTGGAACAGGAAATAGCCTATGTAAAACTATAATTCTGATACGTGTTAATTCTGTCCTGCACTTTAAAACATCAACCTTAAAATTCTCAAATCTTCCACCAAGATTTCTCCTGGGCTTTTTTTTTTTTTTTTTTTTTTTGAATGTTTAGATGCAATGCTGAGTTTCCTTCTATGACTATGAAATTTTATCAACCAAAATTAAGAAATGCTACAGACACCAAACAACTAAATCTGCACAGTGTGAATTTCAGAGAGTTAAAATTTTCTGTTTACAAAGACAAATATAAATCTGTTTCATAACTCAATGAATGATTTTTAGAATATTCCCTGCATTTGAATGATATCATATTACATGGGATTAACAATAGTTTTCTCTCCACTTAAATTGTCTTGGGATAACTAGACTCTTCCTCTGATTGATGACCTCACAAATGCTCTACAGAACAGTGACCCCAGTTTCCTTCTGCTGATATTTTTTAACTCCTTTCTACTTGTCTTAGTGTTTTTTCTTCTGATTAAATGGAACTCGCATGTATCTAAGGTGAGTACGTAGCTGCGATGGACTTTCTGTACCTACTGATTTTGTTTGGCTTTACAGAAGCAACAGCAGGAACTGGGCAGAAATGAGAGCCAAGAACACAGTATTTTCCAACATCAATGCCAAGTTGGCTGAACAACTAAGCAACCTGCTCAGTGAACTTGAGTTCTGGGCAACAGTATATGAGAACCCATTGCAAGAATCAAGGACAGTACTAGGACACCAAGCCAGAGAATCTGTTATGGCAGAAGATTAAAAAGCTTTCAAAGAGAAGCAGAGAAAGAAGAAATGAGTCTGAAGAGCTTTGTCTTTGCTGAGTTCTTCAATTGTTTTCCCCTTTCAGGAAGGTTAAGGTCTCTATTTGTAGTTATCGTTCTTCCTGTGTCAATTTACTTTGTATTTAAAAGACATCAAAGAACGAACTAATATTTATCTGAATGAGGCAATGATTTTTTAAATTACTGAAATGACAGTGATACTAGCTGTCATAATTTCTGAACCTTTTAGACTGGTAGCACATTTTTTTCTTGACAAAAGCTATAATATTATAATAGAATTTTTAAAACAAAAGCTGTTTTATTTTTATAAACTTGTGAAGAATGACTAATATTTTAACACTTCCTAGGTTCAAAGAGTAGGAACAGTAACACAGATGCTCAGCACAATTAAATATGTTTACAGGGTCTTTTAAAATCAAAATCACAAAGGAGATCCGTAAGCGTGTAGAACCCATTAAAGTATGATGAATCATTAAAAAGCTACCTTTTACCAACTTAAAGTTTTTGATCGTCTAAGCTGTGATATTGTAATCTGTTGCTTTAGACTAATACACTTTCTGCCCCAGATAGAAGGGAGCACAGGAGGGAGGTTCATGCATAACGTAGTCTCAGGAGAAAGATTGCCCAAGTTCTGATCTTTGCAGCACCATTTGCTAGTTCTGTGACCTTGTAAAGAATCTCCATCCATCCTCTTAGGAACAAAATTTCCTATGTGAAGTAGGGATGATTCATAGTAAGTACCTGATACATTTTTTTAACTGAAAGAATCTAAAATGGTACCTACCATATTATAAGCACTTTTTTTAAAAAAAAGGGCCACGGCTATTCTTACAGATGAACCCAAAAGAGTTCTTTAATTTTCATAATACCAGAGGTGTGAACTTCTAATTTCAGGACTTTTGCCAAGCTGTGAGACTGTGAGATGTTCTGCCAATATTTGGGAAATAAGAGAGTAAGGTACAGGGCAAATGAAAATAACAAAGATATTTGAAGTGTTCGTCCTGTTCTTACCCTATCTACCTCAGTGAAACTCATTTCTGTGTATTTAACGCCCTCAGTTCTACTAGGTTTCCTTCTCATGTCTGTCTTTTCCATTTATTTATTTCTAAGTGTACATGCTGTTCTCTCATGCTTAAATGTCCTCCAGACCTTTTGTAATGTTCAGGGTACTCTATGCTTCTAAACCTATTTCAATCAACTTATAATTCTACTTTGTGAACACTTTGTATAATTTGTGCTAGGTGTTCCATAGAGGAGAGAGATAAACATTTTGAAAAGATTCATAGGCCACACATGACCACAGGTAGACTTCTAGTATTTCTTGATTGAAAAAATGATACTCCTTTATAAGTAAAATACCTCTGCTGTTTTTCAGAGTCCTGAATGCATAGGTGGGAAAATGATTCGAACACACTTATGTCACACATTAATTTTTTCATGTTTTCCTGTGGGGAAAAAAATTCTCAATTAGATCTTATTTCCATAAAAATAACTCTACTTGAAACACTTTATCACCTATATTTTCAGTATGTTGACTAATTATTTGCTAAACAAGGAAACAAATTACTTAATTTAATTATTAAGAGTCAAATAAAGACAAGATGTGTGTGTTTTTAACTATAATTATATATGGGCCAAAACACTTTGTGGAAGTTAAAACAATATGGCACTCTACAGACACATGGAAAGGAACACTTTGATGAGGCCCCCAGATAGTAAAACACTACAATTGCTTTTCAAATTTTAAGGCACATACAGCTCACATGGAGATCTCATTAAAATGCAGAATCTGACTCAGTCCATATGAAGGTAGACCAAAAATTCTCAAGTGATGATAATGCTGCTGGTCTATGGACCACACATTGAGTAGCAGGGGTCTAGTCTGCCTGGATTTAGCTAACTTCATTTCCACTGTACCTAAATAGAGTTCTTTACTGAGGCATCAGGGGGAAAAATGTCAAGAATCAAATATCAGCCTGGGTATTAATATAGATTTAGTGAATAGTGTTTTAGTTAACTAGCAAAATATCCAAGCCACGTCTCCCCATCACTGAGTGACTTTAATCTGCCTCCCAGACCTCCTCAGCACTCTTCTGTACATTATTCTCTTTGGTCCAGAGATTTTGCAACTTTTATTTTTCTAAATTATTTTGTGGCTCTTTCTCCATCACTAAAGGTACCCACAATCTATGAGTTGTTGAATAAATGATTCAACAAATATTCTAAAAGGCAAAGTCTTTCTGCACTTCTCTGTAAGTCACTCATAACAATTGCTGCTGTAGTTACTACCCTGTTTCATAGTTCTTCTTGATCTTCCTGATTGCATTGTCTAATTCCAAACAACAACCTAAATCTCATATTTTAGAAGGTAGCATCATTTTTTTTTTTTTTTTTTACCCAAGTAAGAGATGATTCCCTGTTCTCTCGAAAGGAAAAGGGAGAGGAAATGTATTTGCTCTATGATTTGGGATAGGAAAGATTGGCTCTGAGTCTCATTTGGAAAATCATCACTCCTCAAAACCCAAGTAAATCCTTCTCACATTGGTTATCTTCCTTTCTACTTTAATATATTCTACTGATATCAAATGCCCCCTAATAGAGCAGCTGATTGTGGGGAACTGGCAGAGGGACACAGTCATCTCATTCAATCCCTAGATGAGGTATGAATTTTCTGGTTTAGCTATCTGTTGATCAGATAGTTCTTGAGCATCTTTCTTGCTCTTATTCACAATTAGCCCCCTAATATAATAGAACATCTGAGCACTTGGCAGCAGGGGACACACTCATGCAATATACTATGATTTATTCTGTGAATTCCACTTAGTACTTGAAGTGATAAAGTTTTCCACTAGTTATATATTTCCCCCAAAACATACCATATTAAGCCATATTCACCATACCACAACAAGGGCAAGAATTATTTTGTATTTACCTTTGTTCATGGGTACTGCATAGTTTTTGGTGAAAATGATTCAATCAATTATCACTATTTTGATCATATATATCATGTCTTTGAAACCTTAAAAATAATTAGGAATATCAAGACATTCTTTAACCTTGTGGAACATTTTTCAATCAGAAAACAAAAGCACAATTCTGATAGGAAAAAAATTAGGAACTTCCCCATATTCTTACCATTAATCCTCAGCCTTTTTCTTTTACTTTTTTTCCCTACCACTAATTAATCCTTTAATGTTAACTAATCCAGAACTTCATGTTTAACCTTATTTTGTTTCTGAACTCTCTCTCCCTGTCCAATTGCATTTGGTCATTACTGAAACTCTATAGTAATGACTCCTATTTCCCTGGCAGGATCTCCTGAGCTTAAACTGTGTGTCTTATTTCCTACCAGATAACTCCATCTCAATGTCTTATACACATAACAAATAAAAAAAATATTCCGATGTGTATAAACCAAGTTTTCTTATAATCTCCAAGGTGACTAATGAGATCCACTTCTTCCTGACTGTATTCCAAGAGTTATTCTACTTCTTATATCCAATAAATCATTACGTTTTTTGTATGATTTTTAAACATATTGAAATTTCTTGTTATTATTCACACTCTAACTCCTCTAACCCAGCCACTCATCATTTCTTTCCTGGACTTTTGCAATCTCCTCTTAAATGCTTTTTCGTACCTTGAGGATTAACACTCTCTAATTAATCATCCACACTGCTTCTAGAGTGATCTTTCTAAAGCCTGACTTTAATTTTGTCCCTGCCTAACTTCCCATCTTTGAATAGCTCCCTACTAGCTATATGGTGAAATCTAATAGTTTATCTTCTTTTTTTTTTTTTTCAGCTTGATCTCCTTTTTCTTTCTAGTCTATATTTCTTCATCTCTTACAGATTTCCATTCTTTCTACTTCTTCCATTTCTATATATGCACTATTCAACTAATGGATCCTCCCCAGTTGCCTGAGGAACACAACCTATACATTAAGACTGCTTAATTTTCATCTTTCTGTGGAAGAAGAACTGGGCCTTTTCTTGTCGCATTATCCTTTCTATGTAGTTTCATTATAATTCCACACTGTTGTAAGATTACTTGTCTGTTTTCATGGCACAGGACTATGAATATGTGGTCTCACATGCTGCCTGGCCCAGAGCATCTGCTCCCCCTTCAAAATATCTCAAAATTATTCATGTGATTGTTTGCTCTGTCCATTTTAGCAACTTACATTCCATATAAGATTTAATGTGTCTTGTCATTCATGGTCAAAAATATATCTGTCTTATTATAAATTATGTATTTATATAAGTGGCTTCTGAATGAGGACCCAGAGTAGATATTTTTCCCGGATATAAATAAATGCCAAGAACAGCTGTACATCTCCTAAACAATTGATTTGTTTGTGAATCTGCAAACAATTGTTTGTAGTTCTGTGGATCTTGAAACAGATTGTATTTTCTTCTTTGCTTCAGTACTAAAAGAAATTCAGAATCAAAAGTGTGGCTTTCCTCTGAATAGGACAGAAACTTATAATGAGGCTTTTTGTACACTGATCTTAGCTCTTATTTCACATTCTACCATTATTTTTTAATCAGATATCTCCTAGGTTTATCTTTCCTATATTTGTATGCTTTAGTAAGAGATATAAAATTTTTAAATATGTGATAGTAGTGAATGATATTTACTTACTTTTCCCTAATTAAAATGCTCCATGCTGTGATATGCAACCACTTTTATCTTATTCCTGGTGGGGAAAATGTTTTGAACAACATGATCCATTTCCACTTCTTTGAATTATCTATGATGTGTTTACATTAAGCCTTGATCAGTGAATATCTTTATTTCTGAATATCTTTATTTTGCTTCAGCTAAGAGAAATTGGAATTAATACATTTTTTGAGATAAATTTATCATTTCTTTGTATGTAGCACATAAAACCTTTAGTTTCTGTGTGCCTATCATTGTAATTAGGATTGCTATATTCCACTGGGTTACAAAAATTATTGTTGAGAATATGAGTAAAATTTATAGTCAGATATTTTTTATTAAATTTAAGTCTTTACCTTAGAGATAACCATTGAATATTCAATTTGTAATAATTAATTAAGTTGAATCTATACATTGTATGAATTTTTTCTAAATGTATCATATTTCACAATAAAAAATTTCAAAACTAATATTACCAAAAGTCTAGATAGATATTAACATTAATTATAAGTATACTCTGGGTGGCATATAAATGAATTTATTAATGATGAAACTATATAGTCTGTTTGATGTATCAGGTAATTTGAATATGTTTTACTGCTAAGAAAACTAGAAAAATTTGACAAAATATTATTTTTAAAAATATGTGAACATTCAAGAGTTATAAAGGCAGAAATGACTGGGGGGAAAAAGGAAATCTGACATTTGCACCATTTCCCTCCAAAGGTATCAATTCTATGATAAATATTTCAGAGACTGGGAAGCTAAACTGAGTTTTCAACAGCACTGAGAATAAAAATTATAAGCCAGCGCACTGAGAATGCCTGTAATCACAGAGCCTCGGAGGCTGAGGCAGGAGGATCACAAGTTCAAAGCCAGCCTCAGCAACATCAAGGCACTAAGCAACTCAGTGAGACCCCGTCTCTAAATAAAATACAAAATAGGGCTGGGGATGTGGCTCAGTGGTGAGTAACCCTGAGTTCAATCCCCATTTCCCACCTCCCCCCAAAAGACTGGAGTATAGAGCCTTCTAAGAAGAGTGGGGACCCTGAAAATTCCAAAGGTTTAGATTGGGACTCCAAAAGGCCACACCCAAAGAGGAAGGATGACCTGAAATATCCCAGTCCTCAGGAGGAATGGAGTGCAGTTCTGAATCAGTCCAATTCCTGATTGGATTATAGTGAGATAGAATTTTGTTTGTCCCAGCTATCTGCCAGAAACAAATGTAAATCTTATTTGGGATGAAGATAACTTTATTTTAGGCCTCAAATTCCCCTACAATTTTTCAAATACCACAACTGGCATTGAATGTAAAAGATCAGGCATCCAGAAAGACAATGCAATGCCATGGAAAGCACGGAAGACAATAGACAATACAACAGATGCTTGAATCATCCAGACAGTGACATTTTAGACGTGGATTGTTCAAAGCACAAATAACAAAATGTTTTGTGTGGCTTACACCGTGTTTAACAGTAAAATATACAACGATAGTAGCACAAAGTGCAGAAATGATATAAATCAAAGAATAATTCAGAAGATCCTTACATTATAGAGAAATGCTATATATTAATAAAATAAGAGTAATTTAAAATAGACTGTTATGTATAGCTATTATAATACCTGAAGTAATCACTAAAAGGAGCTGTAGATAAAAATTCAAACAAGGAGATAAATGGAATACTAAAAAAAAATATTAGTCAAAAAGGAGATAAGAAGAACAGAGTCTCAAAAACAGAACAAAGAGAATAAGAAGCAAAATGATTTTTTCTTTGGTATTATACCTTATTTATTTCCCTGTGAGCACTGAACAAGAAACAGGTATACATAAATAAATACTATTCATCTTTGTCTTTCCTCAGAGAGCAGGTATTTAGTAAGTTATGGATGAGAGACTAGCCAACTGATTTTTTGTTTGTTTGTTTGTTTTTGGTATTGAACTCAGGGGCACTCGATCACTGAGCACATCCCCAGCCCTATTTTGTATTTTATTTAGAGACAGGGTCTCACTGAGTTGCTTTGGGCCTCACTTTTGCTGAGGCTGGCTTTGAACTTGTGATATTCCTGCCTCAGCCTCCTGAGCTGCTGGGATTACGGGCATGAGTCACCGCACCTGGCTCCAATTGCTTTTTTATTAGTGTCTTATTGGGATACAGCAACATATATATTTATGAATTGTTCAGGTATTTTTGTGTATGTGTGGTACTGGGGATTAAGCCCTGGGGTGCTCTATCACTGATCTATATCCCCAGTATTTTTAAAAATTATTTTGAGACAGGATCTTGCTAAATTTCCAAGGCTGGTCTCAAACTTGCAATCCTCCTGCCTCAGCCTACTGAGTAGCTGGGATTATGGGCATGTGTTACCAGGCTTGGTTTTGTACAGATAGTGGCTTGGTTTTGTACAGATAGTTTTTTTAAAAAAAATATTTTTTTAATATTTATTTTTTAGGTGTAGATGGACACAACACAATGCCTTTATTTTTCATGTGGTCCTGAGGATCGAACCTGGGTCCTGCCTGTGCTAGGCGAGTGCTCCACTACTGAGCCACAATCCCAGCCCCTTGTACAGATAGTTTTGACACAGCATAGTTAAGGAGTTGCTATTGAAACTATGTGAGCTACAAAGCCTAAAATATTTACTGTCTGGCACTGTAACAAACCCTGCCCACTCCTAACTCTGGAGTCTTGAAGAGCAAAGACCATGGCTCTCTATACTTTTTATAGTACCTGGCACTTTTAGGTACATAGTATTTGTTGAAAGAACCATATTTTTTTATTGCCTGGCTAATAGTTCTTCCTTTCTGAGAGCTTTCTAACCAAAAAGGCAGGGTTCCTCAGGAGCTGGTTCAGTTTCCTTCTGATTTCCCCAGAGACTAAGGCAGCTAGGTCAAAGATGAAAGACCTGGAGGACAGACACCAGGACTAACACCAGCTCCAAAGTCAGCCCCCAAAGACCCTGATGCTTTCTCATTCTTTATACTGAGTTTCAAGGGAAGAAAAGGCAAGGTATCCATTAGGACCTCTCCCACTTTCAAGAGTCCACTTAGGGGTCACCCCTCAGTAAGGGTGGGTGTGTCTCAGGGAGCATAGGGTCCTCTGCCTCTGCTCTCCCTGGTGAACATGGGCAGGGCAAGACCTTAGAGAGCTGCCATGTAGGACAGGGGCAAGAAAAAAGGAATGGGGATGGTGACAGTCCAGTTTCCTCAAATGCCCCTTCCTGATTAACCTAGACATGATGGGGCAATGTGTCAGGCTGTGTGTGGTCACAGATTGTATATGGCTCTATGTGTGCACATGCACAGAGGGGAGTCAGACCCTGAGGATCTTCCAGGGCCACTGGGCCATAAGAAGGGAGGGCTCTCTGCTCAAAACATTGCACATACGTCTCCTCCTTTTAATCTGGTGTCATCTACCATCTCTCAGGCTCAGAAAGGAAACTATTCCCTTTTCCTAGTTCCTCCCTTCCTAGTACCAGGATCCATGGAGAGTTGCTTCTACTGATGAGATGGGGTCCTAAGGTCTGAGACAGAACCTGATTCCAGGAGTCCCAAGTCCTAGAAGGCTTCTAGTAGCTGCTCCCAGGCAGTGCCAATAAAGACTTCTCCAGAAAGGGAGGCAGACCTCCTGCACCAGTCCACAGAGGAATCAGAGGCACCTGAAGGCACAAGGCCCAGTAAGTAGCTCCAGCCTGTGGTCCTTGGCTTTTGTTGGGCCAGCTTCCATAGCCCCCAGCTTCTGTAAGGTCAAATGTTTGGTGAGAAGTGGGCCACCATGTGCAAGGTCCCCTCATATGATGCCCCAGTAGTCAGTTCCATCCACAGAGAAGGCAAGCACTCCTGCAGGGAGCTCCTCCAGCAATTCTCAGTTCAGCTTGTCCACCAGGCTGCTATCCTGTGCACCCACAAAGCCATCAGAGAAAGCCCAGGCGTCTATCCAAGCACATGTGCATCAGTACTGCATGCAGCAGGAACATGCTGGGGAGAATGTGCTGGCTTGGGAGCTTAGAGCTATATGTGCAAACATGCCCCCCAGCCAGGCCCCAAAGGGGCATTAGCCAGCTCCACCTTGGCCATGGCTGGAGGCTTTCTCTTTGCAAGTTGATTTTCTTAAGCCCAACCATATTCATAATCATATTAAAGGTAAATTAACTAGATACTCCAATTAAAAACAGAAATTATTAAGGCAGGAAAAAAAGCAATATCCAACTATATGCTATTTATGAAGAAACACTTTAAATATAGAGTCACTATATTAAAATATGAGGAAAACAGTGGGCATAAGAAAGTAGTAGTTGTATATAAGATAATGCAGACTTCAAGAAAGCCTAAAAATTCTATGTCCAGAGTTAGGAAGAACAACATGTGAGCTACTCTGGTCTGCTGGTCTGTTTCTTTTCTCCTCCTCCTCCTCCTCCTCCTCCTTCTCTCTTCTCTCTTCTCTCTTCTCTCTTCTCTCTTCTCTCTTCTCTCTTCTCTCTTCTCTCTTCTCTCTTCTCTCTTCTCTCTTCTCTCTCTCTCTCTCTCTCTCTCTCTCTCTCTCTCTCTTTTAGTTAATTTTTATGAAAACACAGCCATGCTTATTTGTTTGAATATTATTTATGTCTGTTTTCTGCATTAGTGCTACAAAATCAGAATTTGGTGTGTCAGAAATTTGACCCTCTGTATTAGTCAGCTTTCCATCACTATAATGAAAAATATGAGGCAATTAATTTATAAAGAAAAATGGTTTACCTTGATTCAAGTTTCTGGAAATTCTGGTCCAAAATCAAATGGCCCAATTGCTGTGGGCCTCTTGCATGGACAACATATCATGAAAAGAGTATATAGTGAAGCAAAATGCCCACCTTAGAGCCAGAAAGCAGCAAAAAGAAAACAAGAACAGGAAGAGACCATGGTTCCATCATCTCTTTCAAGGTCACACTTCCAAAGACCCAAAAACCTCCCACTAAGCCCCATCTCTTAGAGGTTTTACCACCTCCTAATAGTACTACACTGGGGACCAAGCCTTTAACACTTGAATGTTTGGGGACACACATTCCAACCATAGCAAGCTCAAAGCCAAAAATATTTTTAACACTTTTTTAAAAAAACAATTGTCAACCTTGCTATGCAAACTAATAATGGAGCTTCCGAATGTAAGAAAAACTAGCACAAATCAAGAGAAAAATAAATCTAAATATACAGATATTAGGCAGTACATTTCTAAATAATCCATGAGTCAATCAAAAATAAGAAACTTAAAATATTATAAAAAATAAAATGATAAAAATGTAACATTAAATTTTGTTGGATGTCACAGAGTAGTACTTAGAAAATTTATTATACATTTAAATTTTTTATTAGAAAGTAAGAATTGCTGAAATTAATTATGTAATATCTTACCTTAGGAAATTAGAAAAAGAGAAAATTAAAACCAAAGAAAGTTGAAGAAAATCAGAAAGAGCATTAATTGATAAAATTTAAAACAAAAGAAATAATAAAACCCAAATTGCCTTAATGAAAAGTTTAATAAAATTGTCAAATGTTTTCTGTAATTAGACATAGAAACAGAAAACCTGAATAATTCTATAACTATACTTGGATTTACCATATCAATAGAACTAAGAAGAAAAAAAATCACATGGACATTTTAATAGGTACAAAAATATCACTTGACAATTCAATATATATTGAAGATTTTAATTTTTATTTAAAAATATAATGTTATTTTTAATTTATATATTAATTTAGGAGAGAGCAGTCAACCCTACATATAGCATTTATTTGTTCTTCACAATAAATGTGAATATATGTTCACAATATGTGTTGTTCACAATATTTCTAATAAAGTAAATATTATTATGCAAACTATATAAGTGAAGGCTAGCTTCTGAAAAGCTAATTGCTCAAGATCATTAGATGATGAACAGCTGGAATGGATTACAGTTCCCGTGTGCCTGTCTCATAATTTCTTTCCTAGCCATTCTGCTACATGGCCTCATAAAATATGCTCTTGACATCTTGATAATACTACATTTATTTCAATACTGATTTATGACTGTTTAAAATATCAGAAAACTAAAAATGCAAGAAAGTGTCTTCAAATTAATCAAAATCATCTACAAAAATCCTATAACTAACATCATATCCATCGTGAAAGACTGAACATTTCCCCTAAGTTTTGAAGTGAGGCAAAGATGTTATCTTTCACTACTTACACGCAGCACTGTACTAATCCATACAATATCTCCTAACTTGTGAAATAAGACAAGAGAAAGAAATAAACTATAAAAATGGAAAAGAAAGACGTAAAACTGCTGTATGTGGTAGCACACACCTGTAATCCTAGCAACTTGGGAGTCTGAGGCAGAAGGATCACAAATTTAATGTCACCCTGGCCAACTTAGGGAGACCTTGTCTCAAAATAAAAAAAATAAAAAGGGCTGGGGATGTAGCTCACTGGTAAAGTGACACCCTGAGTTTAATCCTCAGTACTACAAAGAAGAAGAAGGAGATCTGTCTTTATTTTGTAATGAAATGATAATCACTTTAGAATATTTTAAGGCATCTACAAAGCAATAAAGAAGAACTAATGAATTGGCAAATTCAGAGGATACAATCAATATAAAGTCATGTTAAATATGGTTAATATAAAGTCATTTTAAAGAAATCAGTTATATTTTTGTATATATAGACCACAAATTGTTGGAAATTTAGATAAGATTTATTTTTTCTGGCTTTGGGCTTTTTTGTTTTTAATTTTTTATTATTTCTAATGGTGCATTATAACTGTACATAATAGTGGGATTCATTATTACATATTCATACACACAATGTAGCAATAAAATTAGGTCAATATTGTCTAAACTAGACTTCAGGTAGCATATAGGAAATACATAAAGAAAAAATGTGTAAGACTTTTAAAATAAAAATTACAAATCTTAAAGATAAATTAAACAGACATGAATAAAAGAATTATGCCCTATGTTTATTGGTAAGAAGATAATATTGCTAAAATATTCTCTCCAATTTTATCTCTATATTCAAGTCAATCAAAATTCAGCCAGCTTTTTGTTGAAATAAATAGATAATTTTAAAATGTCTATGAAATTCGAACTTAGAGTAGCCAAAACTATCTTGAAAACTAACAACAAAGTTAATGGAATTAACCATAGTAATCAAGGGAATGTGGTGTGGGTGTAAGAAATACAGGTAGATTAGTAAAACAGAAGAGATCTAGAAATAAATTCCCACATAATACATAACATATCAACTGAATTTTCCCTTATTTTTATGGGTACATTATAATTATACATAATAGTGGAATTTATTGTTATATATTCATACATGCACACAATATAACAATATCATTTGGTCAATATCACTCCTCAGTACCTCCCATTTCCCTCTCTTTCTCTTTCCCCCTGGTCCAATCTCTCTGCTCCACTGATCTCCCTTCAATTTTCATGAGACATCCACCACCACCCTTCTTTTCCCTTTTCCTTTCTAGATTTCAAATATGAGAGAAAACATATGACCCTTGACCGTTGGAGCTTGGCTTATTTTACTTAACATGATGGTCTCAAGTTCCATTCATTTTCCTATAAATGACATAATTTTATTCTTCCTTATGGCTGAATAAAACTCCATTGTGTATGTATACAACTGAATTTTTAATGACAAATGATGTTAAAGGGTAAATTTTTTCCATAATATTGTTGTAATAACTGCATACCCATGTGAAGAAAGCATGAACCTCAATCTCATACACACCAAACAAGTAATTTAAGTTGAACCATAGTTCTGAATACAAAAGCTAAAACAGCAATATTGGAATTTTTGTGATTTTTAAAAGGACAAATTTCTTTGGCAGGACACAGAAAGAACCAACCATAGAAGAAAATTATATAAATTTACTTCATCAATAGTAATACCTATTCATCAAAAGACCCTATTAAGAAAATAAGTAGGTAGGCTGCAGGTTTGTAGAAAATATTCATAATACATATATCTGAACAAACACTTGTATTGAGAAAAATGTAAAGAACTATTGAACTCAGTGAAAAATACAAACATACAAACTCAGTGAAAAATACAAAAATACAAACAATGGGTAAAAGAAAATCCACAAAAGAAGATAGACACATAATAATAACTACATGAAAATTCACATCATTCTCTGTGAAGATAGGAGACTAAATTAGACTCAAAATAGTTCTTGGAAAATTCATTAAAGAGAGAAATTATAAGGGCCTGGAGTAGAAAGAAAGAAATCAAAAAAGTTACAAAAGTAGTTATATGGAAAATAAGTGATAAGATTAAATATATTTATATGTGTGTGCATGTGTATGTCTATAGGTATAATTGGAGCTTCTAAAGGTGAAAAGAATCACAACAAACAGATCTAATTCTTAAAACTATAATGCAAGAAAACTTTCTGGGCATAAAAGAAGACCTAAATCTATATATTGAAGGAATTAGCCAACTCCAAAATTAGTCAGCACTGGTTGGATTTTTTTCCCTCCTCCCTGTCTACAATAGGTCCTCATCATGTTCTTCATGGATGGCTGCAGGCTTCACATGGAAGACCCTGTCCAGTCCTACTTGTCCTTTACTGCAGCCAATGTGTCTTCAAAAATGTGAATCTGATTAAGCCTTCAGAGCCTGCAACCTTTTCCAGTGGCTTTGATGACCTGCACATATAGTTCCTTCACAGAGTTTAAAAGCCCTATGTCAGCTGGCTGGGTCTTACCTGTCCAGCCAGCATTAACCCCATTTCACTCTTCGGCCATTGCCTTTTCACAGCTATTTATTTGCTAGACTGTAGGCTCCTGGAGGGCAGTGTCCTTGATTCTTAGCACCTAACACAGGGCCTAGCATATGATAGCCTGGTTGACAAAATAAGAATTCCTAGTTGAATTTGAACATCAGATAAATGGCAAACAATATTTTATTACAAATACGGACCAAATATTTCATGGGACATACTTATATTAAATATGTAATTATTGTTTATTGTAAATTAAAATATGATTGTATGTTCCATGTTTTTATTTGTCCAGTCTGGCACCCAGGAAATACTTTATGAATAACATAATTCTAGATGCATATGAAGTGAATTAGATACAAGAATTAAATTATCATTAAGGAAATGGTTGTGATGCTGCTATTCAAAGAAACAAGCATTTTAGAAACATCGCTTTAGTTTTCAGTCTTTTTAAAAATGTCATTTCTCAACATGAATGGGGTGCATGTTTTTGAAGTACAGTTTGAAATCGTTTAGCATATGTAAAGAAGGGAAACTTCAGAATTATTTCCAGTTATGTTTTCCAATTCTGTTCACTGTGTAATTATAGTCAGGTGGCAGAAAGGTTGCTTTTACATAGAGAATCCACCTTCAGAATGAGGCTCAGGAAATGACTAAGCCCCAGAATGCTGAAGAATGCACTATGTCCTAAGGATCAAAGCATCACAGGAGTGCAGCTCTGGTGGAGCGCTTACCTGGGAAGGTGAAAGACCCTAGTTCAATTTCCAGAGCATGAGTGTGCAACGCGAGTGCGCGCGCTCACACGCACGCACGAAAGAAAAGAAAACAAAAGCATAGCATAAAATGAGAACAACAACTTCAGACAAGTAGTAATGGAAATTTAGCTTACTTAAGGAAATAGGAACTTTGTCATCCTCTTAAGGAAAATAATGGAGGGCTGGCAATGTATCTCAGTGATAGAGCTACATTGCCTAGTATGCACAGGGCCTGTGTTTGAACCCCAACATGGGGGGGAGAGAGAGAGAGAGAGAGAGAGAGAGAGAGAGAGAGAGAGAGAATAGAGGAGATGTGAATATCAGTTTATTAGCAATGGTATGTGTTGGTGTCACTCTGAATTTTTTTAAAAATCCATTGATTTTTGCATTGATAGGCTATCTGAGTTTCTATGTGATACAAAAATGAAGAATTGTTCTTCGGTATTAGATACTGGAGCTTATCTACTAATTAAATAGGTGTGGTAAATTGTATTTCCCACACATAGCTATAATTATTAACTCTCATCCTGCATTTTCTTTTTTGATGTGAGTTTGCCACAACCCACCATAAGGTGGCGTCCACGTTTCCAGCTCCTGAATCTTTACAGGTACTGTAACTACTTTGACCACTAGGATATGGTAGTGATGTTAATGCCAGATTTAGACACTGACTTTAACTGGCCTGGCCTCTCTCTTTCCTGCCTATGGATGCCAGCTGCCATTTAAGGAGTGCAAATACTCTGACATCTCCACACTATGAGAAGCCCAAGCCACGTGGACAGGCTATGGAGGATGAGACACTATATGAAGAAGGAGACATGCTAGGGACTTGAGGTGCCAGCCATGTAACCCAGATAGTCTCTGCTTAACTTTTCAGATAAAGGGTAAACTTCTGCAAAAAAGAGCCCCAAACATACAATGGCTTAAATAAGTATTTATTTTTCTGCCACATAATATAGCACAGGACAGCATAGTAGTCAAAGTTGTCTCTATCAGGATTTTTGGCAACTCAAGAGATTCCCTGTATATTTCTGATCTTATTAATTCCCGTGACCCAGTTCTCCTCTGCCATCAAGCTAACTTGTAGCCATATATAAGATCTAGTCCACAAAAGAAGAGAAGAATTAATTTCCTTTCAAGCAAATGAAGTGGCAGTTTCACTTGTTGTTTCTAATCATATTCTATGGTTCATATTCCATGGTAACCAAGAAGCCTGCTTCAAAGTGGCTTCTCCAGATCCATGAGCCTAGCTGACACCACAAGACGTGAAGCACAGACAAAACACCTAGGCAACTTCTTCTTGAACTCCTGACCTCAAAATAGCAGAAGCAAAAAAATAAAATAAAATAAAATAATTGTTTCTTCAAGTTCTAAGTTTAGTGTTATTTGTTATGCAATGACAAGTTGCTGGGGTTTAGAATTTTGCATTTAAATCCTTATTCTGTCCTTGGATAATGATGTCTATCACATTCCACCATCATTGCTAATTATCATTGATATGATATCTTGACACCAAAAATGCTAACACCAAATATCTTAATGTTCCTTATAGTTGTAGATAGCTGTGCAATTTTAAATAATTCCCAATTATACTCCCTCAGTTTTCTCTCGTGACTCCAGCTGAATGTCAGAGCTAACTAACTTCCAGAAGACAAAACTGAGCCGATAAAGACTTATAACTAGAAAATGAAAGAGGGAGAATTAGACTCGATGTTCTCATTTTGTTTTCTCCATTACTACTTCTTACAGTGATAATGGAAATTTTCTTTCCTATTCTAACCATAAAACGTCACCTATTTGCAGTCAATTTCAAATACCATCTCATTATTAGATTCTCCTTTGATGTTCCTAGTTCAGAAGAGACACCCTCTTGAATTCCCATGATTCTCTGGTTATGTGTGCTGATAATCCTCATGATCTTTGACATTGTATGGCAGATCTAGATGTATCTCTGGGTTAACAAATTCCTGGAGGAAGTGCTGCAGTGAGAGAAGTCAGTCTCCTCTCCCTTCAAGCCTGTACACTCCATGAGGATAGGAGTCATGTCTATTTCTCTCCCTGCTGTTCACCTGGCATCCAGCACAGTGAGAGAAGAATGAAATATTAAATGAAAAAGAGGAAGAGTCAAAATAGAAATAAAAGAATAAAAAGAAGTATAAAGACCAACTAGAAAGCTAGTCAATTTGGGGACATCCTTGGGAGCTGCCAGGGAGAGAGACTGCCAGAACCAGAAGTGTGCAAAGGTTTGGGGAATATGAATATGGTACCCAACAAGAGCAGACAGGGAAGCACCCGGAACCCAAACAGATTGGTGATTTAATTCAGAGGGTGAGTGATATTCAAAGAAATATACTGACCTTCACAGGCTCCTTCCCAAGGTCCATTATCATACTGTCCTAGTCATGTAATTCATGACTGAGAATGAAGAGTGTCTGAATTCCTCTTTATTTTCAACAATGTCTTGTCTGATTAGCATCTCAATTATTGTTTGAACATGTAAGGAGTGATGGAAAAGGTTATTTTGGGACAACTACAATTTAGGAAAAAAAAAAGAAGACCTCATAGAATGCATTGGGGTTGGGTGTTATGAAGCATGAATAGTAAGAAGAGTGTGCTGACCAGTTCTGCAACACAGGCTACAATGAGTTAACCTCCATCAAGAAGAATTCTATGCAGAGGAAGAAAGAAGCCCCTAGTGGAGAAATTAGAATGAAGCTCCATATGAAAATTTATGATGAATTTTAACTGCATCTAGATCACACAAAAATTACATAAATAAGCATTTCAACTAAGATGATAGTTTTATAAAGCAGGATGCTAATGATTGCATTTTATAACACAAAAGTAATTGAACAACTAAATGCTTCAAAACATGGATTTTTACACAAAGTATAGCATATATAGACAACTGAATATGACATAGTAAAAAATATTATGTATTTGACCAAGTGAAATGGTCATAATTTATTAGAGCACCCAAAAGATTGTTATATCATATATACATATATATCAATATAGACAGAAAAATGTCTCAAAAAGCTAATCAAAATGTAATCACTAATTTGCAGATTTCTGAATAACTTTTCTTCCTTTCTATTTTAGTCTGTATTTTCTAATTCTACAATGGACAAACAGTACTCACGTAATAAGAAATGATCAAAGTTTTAAAAAAGCAAAACAATAATGTGCTCAGATTATGCTTATGCTGAAGGATTTAAGATAAATTATGCTTTTTGTTTCTAGGAGTCATGAAAGCAAAGCAACATTTTAAATTAACCTCAGAAATTAATGTGAAAGTGCAAACTACTTTGGTTATGCATTTGGTGTAATGCAATGCTCATTTTAATTACAATGTTAGAACTTAAATTATAAATGAAATTTTCATTAATGAATATGACTTTTCTTCTCTTCATACATTCTATGATGCTATAAAAGGATTATATTATAAACAAATGCATGGTTTGAAAGGAAGTACTATCAAAAGTAATATAGAATGCTTATTCCTCATAGAAAAACATCAAAAAAGCTATTCCTGTTCATGGTTCAGGAATACTGTTAGTCCAACTGGGTAAAGGGATTAGAATGGACATTTTATCCATGGGTATGTGAGGTTCATATTTAATTAATATTATTTAATTCTTAAAAAACTTTATAAGGTGGATTCCCCCCTACTTTACTAAGAAGGAGAATGAAATTCAGAGAAGTCAATTGATCTGAAGAATGTCACATAATGAATGGCAAACCAGCAAGCCATCTGATATTTATCTGAATCCAAGTTTTGTTATGCCTACTCATTAACTGATTTTTTCCTAGAAATACTGTGAAAATCAGATTTCACATTCCTGAATGAGAGATATAACTTTTCAACCAGTAGCCCAAAGTATCACTAATGAACCATAAATTAACTATCAGTGTATGGTATTATATATATTTCCCTAATTTGTGTAAAATTCATTGTTTAATTGAATATAATTTTATGTACATTATAAATCATCCCAGGCCACATCTTTCATTGATATCTTCAAATTTATAGTATTATATCTTGTTAATGGTCTTTTTTTCTTGCTCTGATCAAGGGCTACACTAACAAAGGTGTAACATTAGAAACTGAGAACATAAGAAAGTTAGCAGAGTTCAGAATTCTATGCTTTTGGCAAAAAATATTTTTTAATACAAAATAAAAACTCAGACAAAAACATGACCTCAGCAAATCACTCCCCGATGGATTTACTGCATTTCCTTTGAAATGGAAAAAAATATTTACAGCATACATTAGAAAACTTTATTATAATTTACATTTAGAAACTAAAATGAAATAAGTATATGTTGTCATTTATTATATAGATGTAATAAATAACACATTTCCTAAATCAAATTTAAGATCTCCAACCAGTGGGAGATAATAAAATTCAGTAAATAAGCTAGGGGTGTCTGCTCTGTTGTTGTGGCACTTTTAAAACCTGAACTTCGGCATTAATTCAGATCTTGTTCCCGAGTTGCCACAGCAGCACTATGAAGAGGACCTACCTGCTGAATCTCATTGCAGGGACCCACTACCTCTGTGTTTCTCCTAACGTGGTCTAATGACCACCTGCCCCACAATCACTTGCACTCTTGATTTAAATGCTATTAAGGAGACACATCTTAGAACGAATAAGTTTTCCAAAGCCTATAAATCTTCTTTTTTAAAAAAATATTTATTTTTTAGTTGTAGTTGAACACAATACCTTCATCGTATTTATTTTATGTGGTGCTGAGGATCGAATCCAGGGCCTTGCACTTGCGAGGCGAGCGCTCTACCGCTGAGCCACAACCTCAGCCCTAATCTTCTTTTTTAAAAAGAAAAATGCTGCTCCAGTCATCATCAGAGTCAGGAAAGTTTAAAAACACTAACCCTCTGAGAACTCCATTTTTTATGGAGAGGCCAACAAGAATGTTCTACCATGACTATAACAAACTTATTTTCAAAATTCCCAAGAAATTTAACACTTGGGTATTCTGGACTTTGAGGAAAGTATACCAAATACTTATCATTTGTTTAATAAACAAACAAAGAAAACAAACCAAAAAAAAAAAAAAAAAAAAAAACTTTTTTGAAACAAAATATTTTTTTACCCCAAGAAAGTAAAAAAAAAAAAAAAAAAAATAAGGTACAGAGAATTTTTCCCTGTTCTAGTGTTCCTTTCCTAAATCAACTCATAATTACTCTCCTGACCTGTACTAAGAGCTAACGTTTGTCCTAAAAGCCAAATGAAGAATGAATGTGCATTCCACAGTGATTCAGAGTGAAATAGGGGTCCCAATAGGCACTTTCTCCTCAATTCTGCATGTTCTTTGCATTCAGAACCTGTGTTCATGGTTGCCAGTTCAAGTCTTGTCTTCTGTCATATACCAGTGCTTCTAGGGCCTCCAAACTACATGCGAAAGTATCTGATCCTTCACTGGATTTGATGAAACTGCATTTGCCATTCAACTTTACATATAGTTCCAAGGTAATTCCACTCATAGTAACAAAGGCTCCTTGTGTGAGCATGGTCATTTCAAGGTTCTCTGGATGAGATGCATAAAACCAACTTTGGTTAATTTATACCAATTTATGAAAAAATTTCCATTTTCTTTTCCACTAGATCAAGGATCAACAAAATACGGTTTGCCAGTTGAATCTGGCCAGACCCTTGTTTTTGTGGAAAACATGTCACTGGGACACAGCCACCATTATTTCTTCATGTTGTTTATGACTCCTTTCCCAGTACAGAGGTAGACTTTAGTAGTTATGACAGAGATGGTATGGTTTGCAAAACCTAAGCTATTTACTACCTGGCTCTTTACAGATGTTCTTTGATGAATGTCAAAGTCCTATTGTTTCCCAGAATAATGCTCACCACTGTCACAAAAGTGGGCAGCCCCCGGTTGATACGGAGAAGGTGGTGCCTGGGAAGCCACCAAACCCACTCATATTCTGCTTTAATATGACTACTTTCCCTACACAAGGGCATGTGGGATTCAAATACTCTCTCATAGCAACCTTGATGATGTGTCACATAGATAGCTACTCATGCTCTTCACCTATATCCACCCACTGGCCAAAGATAGAGAATAGCCCAACCTGGGACTGAGATGCCCACATTAGCTACCCACTTATCACTGACCTCTTCACTCAGCCCAAGGAAGTGAGGCTGTTGACACAGGAACTGATGTTTGGCTACCTTCCTTTTATCACTTCAAATTTTCCTGCAGCAAGCCTAGCTATTCTAGTTACCACTTTGTATCAGTCAACTATTAGGTTATATACTGAAGGAACAACTCCCTGATCTTAGTGCTTACAAGAATGAAGACTTATTTCTTGCTATGTTACAAATCATCTAAGGATTATCTCAGAATCTGCTTCTAGAATCCAGACTGAAGGAGCCATTTTTCTTTCATATAAGTCTTTCTAGGAGCCGATGAAAAAGAGCTATGGCAGAACAACAAGATGATTCTTAAAACTTCTTCTCAGACATCCAATGATTGTCCCACCACATTGTACTGACCAAAACAAGTTACTTGGGCAAGTACGATGGAAATGAATTGGGGAAGTGTATTCCTTCCACAGGAAAGACACTACTACAGTTACATGGAACTGCACAAGATTACAATCTCTTAATAGGGAGGATGCAGAAAATTTGAGAATGATAATTAATTTTCGACACATTCTTTTTGTGCTTTAAAGTGGAATATCTTTATATTTCTTAAGCTGTTGTCTCATCACAACCAGGAATTTAATTTGGTCCCTGACATCTTCCAATCTATGAAAACAGTCTGAGCTTTCTTGGAAGCGTTAACAAACCTTTGAGGCCTATCCTGCCTGGTGCCCAAACAGACCCTAAAACCACAACCACAGAAGTTTCTGTTTCAACTTCAGTTCCTACAAGTTCATGTTTAAAGTTATAATCTTTAATAGAACATCATGTTTTCCTTTGATCATTTTCAAAGATTTTTATGGGTGGACAAATGGTACAAGTGATAATAATAAAGTTCAAATACTGTTCCCATACCCGTATCCACCTACCTATCCCTGGGGAAAAAAGTCAAACTAAATGGAATATTTTGTATCACTGATGACTTTTAAGTAAATGGCTCTTGCTTTAAGCATCAAGAATTTGTTTCACCATGGACTTAGAGTCAGTTTACCAGACACAAATAAAAAATTAATGTATGAATATGTCACAATGAAACCTGTTATTGTATGTAATTAACATACATTAGTGAAAATTCAATGTCACCATTGTATTTAATTGTAATTTACATTTATATAGCACTGCATATCTTGAAATAATGTTTGCATGTATTAACCTCATTCAAAGCTTAGAACAACACAGCAATTCTACTTCTCTTTATCCACACACACACTGCTAGGGTACATATTAGATATAAAACAAAATATATTCAATGTGGCACATAGTAGGTATGAGACAAAAATCTATTAAATGAGCTCATGAATGAAGATGGAATAATACATATAGGTGAAGAAACATCAGAAGCGGTACATTAACTATTATAGTCCTAAAACTGGGTAGCGTTGATGTCAGATATCACTCCTGTATTTCCCACCAGCACCATTGCTATTCCAGCAACATTTCACTGCCTGTTTCAACAACTAGTGATTAGAGCCACCAACAATGACAAATACACAGAAGAAAATATAAGCCTTCTGTCTTTCTTAGTGATTATTGATACCGATGGGACAATAATATTCTCTTCACAAACTTCCTTTAATTTAAAAGAAACTTTTCCACGAATAATCTATATTTGTGTGCATGTTACAAGGGCAACTCTTTTGAAATTCAGAAAAATGGCTTTAAATTCAAGCAACTTGACTATGTTGTTGGTTTTTTTCCCCAGTGTCTTTAGAAGGTAAATTTCTAATACATGATGATATTTTGAGGGAAGAACATATAATGAAAAGAAATTTATGTGATTAATATGGGAGACATGGTTATAAGGGTGATTTCTGAACAGGTGGATTTGCAGAGCTTGTTATAACCAGTACTATAAAATGAGCAAGTGCATCTTTGGAAAGTTAATCAGAATACCATCAGAGGTGACTGTGGAGTGACCAAACAAATGACAGCATAGTCCAAACAACTGTGGTAGGACACTGGTACTGCCAGTGATTAACTTCCTCAATCCTAGTTTTAAATGGGACTTCCTATACCTGTTGGCCACCGGGCAAAGTCATCTCTGCACCTGAGTAAAATAAGGGTACTGGATGAAGTGAAAAGTTTCCATGGTTTATTCACTTCGGTGAGACTTACCAAGTGCTCCCCTCAAAAGGTTTCCTTGATATAAACCTACTCTCTGCTCCAGCAGTGACTTAAAACAACCTGCATCAGAGTTGCCCAGGGCAGTTCTTTTTTTAAAGACAAAGCCCTGGCCCCTATCCCATATCTGCTAAAACCAAAATATCAGAGGATAGAGCCGGGGGATTTCTGTTCTAATTAGTTGCCTGAGTAGTTGCTGTCCACACAAATATTTGAGAACCACAACTTGGTGATTTAGGTAAATTGTTCCTCTAGTGTTACAAGTTGTAAATGGATTCACTTTTCCAGGAAAGGCTTTGAACTTCTATATCAATTCTGCAACATGATCCCTAAATCTCAGAATATTACAGAAAGTTGCTGTTGCCTAGGAGAACTTTGTGTCCTCCATTGAAGTAAATTGTGGTCTAATTTCAGTTCCCAAAAGACCAGAATATAAAAGCCAGAATCGATCTTAAAAGGGAAATTAATTGGTTGCATTGTTATCTTTCTCAACAGAGAGAAAAGTGTTTATTAAGTGGAATTTAGAAGACTAACAGTCATAAAGAAGCAAAGTAACAAGGTTTAAGCTTACAATAGATACAGAAAATTGCATCTATTGATAGTTATTTAAAATATACATTAGTCAAATTCTCTATTTATTTGCAAGGCATTAGATAAGGGGAAAAAATACACTCTCATGATCCTCCTAGGTGTCTCCGTCTATAATCACCTGTTGTTGTATTTCTCTCTAAGGCCTTTATAATCAATTATCTAGTGAACTAAAGTGACAAATATTTTTAATTAAATAACACAAATACCCATGATGGCTTAGCCCAGGAAATATATGTACGCACTAAGTAGAACTCACTTCTTTACTGCCTGTAGATTACAGTAGTGTCTGATAGCAGCCGCACCTTCACACAGAGGCAAATCTGTGACTTCAAAACCTGCTTTCTTCAAGCACCTTCTTCAGTATTCAGCCAACGTTTTTAGGAAGCCAAGATCAGGTTTCCCCTGTATTCTTCGGTATCTTAGGGTTCAACTTGCCACCCATGGACAAAAGATGTGTGGTCATCCCAGTCACAACAAATATCTTAGGGGTTCTAGCTTAGACCTCCAGGGAGATGTCTGCAGCTCAGCCTGCAAAGGTGACCAGGGGTCGTACTCCACTCTCACTTCCCCCAGAACATCTCAGGACTTTGTGCGTGGATATCATTTAAATAAAGAGTTCTGATGCTAACAAAAACCTAATGTAAATCACTGTCCCACCCAGTGTGGCAGCTGACTGAAGGATCAGAGGAGACCAATGAGCTAGACTGCTTTTTTTTCTAACTGCACTTCATTCAGCTCCTATTCTATTTCCTCTTCTTCCTGCTATCCTTTAAATGTGGTAACTCCTCAGGATTCAGTGATTCACCCTCTGTTACCCACTCACTATTGCAGAGGTGATCCAGTCCACAACTTGATAAGCATCTTCTCTTTATAGAGGATCCTTGCACCCACGTTCCTTTGCAAACATTTAACACAACTAAGGTTTATTTAGAGAATTTAGCTTATATGCTCAAGGTCACTCACATAGCCTGTAAGAAGCAAGGTTGTCTTGTCATCATTCCCTTATCCTCTGCTTCAATCCCTGTGCATCTGTGATTCAAAGCCTTCTCTTACCTGAGCCAAGTTACATGCGTTCATCTATGTTTTAGACATTTGTGATTGGAAATCTTGACATTCTGTCAAATTTGACCTATCTATGAATGAAGTTGCTTTCCCCTAGAAGAGAAAAATATCCTTCCTTCATTCAATGTTTCTATTACTGCAGTGACATATCTTTTTATCAAGCCTCCAAATTCGACTCAAAAGAATTAAATGTGGCTGGAATTGTGGGTCAGCGGTAGAGCACTCACCTAGCACGGGTGGGACCCGGGTTCAATTCTCAGCACCACATAAATATAAAGGCATTGTATTGTGTCCATTTACAAAAAAAAAAAAAAAATTCTCTCTCTCTTTCTCTCTTTAAAAAAAAAGAATTAAATGGTCAAAACAAATGCTATCAGTTCTTCAAAAGAGGTAAAAGCTCTATTCCATGAAAACTACAGAACCCTAAAGAAAGAAGTCAAAGAAGACCTTAGAAGATGAAAAGATCTACCTTGCTCTTGGATAGGCAGAATTAATATTATCAAATGATCGTACTTCCAAAAGTACTATACAGATTTAATGCAGTTCTGATCAAAATCCCAATGGCATTCCACATAGAAATAGAAAAAGCAATCATGAAATTCATCTGGAAAGATAAGAGACCCAGAATAGCTAATGTAATCCTTAGCAGGAAGAGTGAAGCAGGTGGCATCACTATACCAGACCTTAAACTTTACTACAGAGCAATAGTAACAAAAACAGTGTGGTATTGGCACCAAAACAGACAGGTAGACCAATGGTATAGAATAAAGGACACAGAGACTAATGCACAAAACTACAATTATCTTAGGCAAAGATGACAAAAACATGCATTGGAGAAAAGATAACCTCTTCAACAAATGGTGCTGGGAAAACTGGAAATCCATATGCAACAAAATGAAATTGAACCCCTATCTCTCACCATGTGTAAAACTCAACTCAAAGTGGATCAATGACCTAGAAATTAAACCAGAGACTCTGTGTCGAATAGAAGAAAAAGTAGGCCCTAATCTTCATCATGTCAGATTAGGTCCCAACTTCCTTAATAAGACTCCTACAGTGCAAGAATCAAAAGCAAGAATCAATAAATGGGATGGATTCAAACTAAAAAGTTTCTTCTCAGCAAAAGGAACAATCTGTGAGGTGAATAGAGAGCCTACATCTTGGGAGCAAATTTTTTACCTCTCACACATCAGATAGAGCACTAATCTCTAGGGTATATAAAGAACTGAAAAAGCTAAACACCAAAAAACCCAAATAACCCAATCAATAAATGGTCCAAGGACCTGAAGAGACACTTCTCAGAAGATAATGTACAATCAATCAACAAATATATGAAAAAATGTTCATCATCTCTAGCAATTAGAGAAATGCAAATCGAAACTACTCTAAGATATCATCTCAAACCTGTCAGAATGGCAGCTATTATGAAGACAAACAATAATAAGTGTTGGCAAGAATGTGGAAGAAAAGGTACACTCATACACTGCTGGTGGGACTGCAAATTGGAGCAGCCAATATGGAAAGCAGTATGGAAATTCCTTGGAAAACTGGGAATGGAACCACCATTTAACCCAGGTTTCCCTCTCTTCGGTCTATTCTCAAAGGACTTAAAAACAACATGCTACAGGAACACAGCCACACCAATGTTTATAGCAGCACAATTCACAATAGCTAAACTGTGGAGCCAACCTAGATGCCCTTCAGTAGGTGAATGAGTAAAAAAAAAAAAAAAAGTGGCATATATATACACAATGGACTATTACTCAGCAATAAAAGAGAATAAAATCATGACATTTGCAGGTAAATGAATAGAGTTTGAGAAGATAATGCTAAGTGAAGTTAGCCAATCCCAAAAAAACTAATGCTGAATGTTTTCTCTCATATAGGGTGACTGACTCATAGTGGGGTAGGGAGGGGGAGCATGGGAGGAATAGAGGAACTCTAGATAGGGCAGAAGGGTAGGAGGGGAAGGGAGAGGGCAGGGGGTTAGCCATGATGGTGGGATGTGATGGACATCATTATCCAAATTACATGTACGAAGACACTAATTGGTGTGAATATACTTTATATACAACCACAGGTATGAAAAGTTGCGCTCTATATGTGTAATATGTATATTGTATTGCATTCTTCTGTCATTTATTAAATCAATTAAAACTTACTACCAGTTCTTATCCTGAAATAGGTCACAGCTGCTTTACATTACCTTCACTGCTTTGATTTTGATGCTATCACTCTGTGCTTAGATCAGGACAGTCTCTTCACATGTACCTGCGCCACTACACTGCTGGCTGTTAACCCTAAAAAGCTTTTTAAAAACGCAGATTCCTGAGCCCACCCCAGAGGTGCTAATTTAATACTTGTGACGAAGAGGCCCAAGAAAACCCTTTGAGCAAGACTACTTCCATTTTTCTCGAAATAATCTAGCCTACATGAAAGTGTCAAAACCATTCATTGTAATTCTAAAACACAATTTTGAAGATGTGTATGTGGAAAGGTGAGGGTAAGCACTGAGAAACATAAATGATTATTAAACTCATTTGGGTTTGCGGAGGAAGACAAATGAAACAGGTATCTATTTTCTACAAATTAGCCTTAGGGACAAATGCTGCAAATACTCTGGAAAAGAAAATAAACAATGAGAAGGAGGCTAATAAAACATAATTGGTACCTTATAAGAAAGCCTTTGTGTATAAGTGACTCATATTACTGGGAATAGAATGAATAATTCAACAAATAGAATTGGTAAAATGTTGTTTGTAAAATAACTAAGTGTTCACATTATATTAAAAAAAAATTCCAGGTAGATTAAAGAATTCAAATTACAAGGAAAAAAATAAAAAGAGGATATTTCATAAAATTCAGGAAAATTACAGGCCGCATTTCTTCTGAGTGGTGAAAATATTTTCTCCACAGAAAGATTAGGAAGGAAATCATATGGGGAAAATCAGATTTTGTTCATAATATTTTAAAAATTCAAGGTGCAAAAATATCATAAAGTCACAAGAAAGACTAATGAAAAACTAAGATCATTAGGCACAAATCTAAAAAGACCATACATTCCTACTGCTGAGATGCAATGATTGATCTGGGACCTTGTGCGAGAGGGTAGATGTTTCCAAATTCATTTTACCAATATAATTTATTTTTCTAGTGAAAATGTAGATAGAAACACACAAGCCAGAATGTAGTGTATTTGTGAACCCATGGACTGCCGGCACCAGCGTCTGGCCCCTGTGCTTGGGTACAATGAGGGACACTTCTGCATCATGTGTTCCATTTTAAACTGTATGTTAAAAATGATCCCAAATGACAGTGAAGGAGAGAAACAAAATGTTAATAAAAAATATTTTTAAATGGAAAAAAAATAACTTTTAAATAAGATGCTATTTCAAACACAGTGACTGTCATGGGATAACTTTGAACTTCTCAGTTGGGCATTTGAGTCACACAACAATCCAACAACTGTACTGGCAAACATTTCCCTAAATGTGTCCCCTAAGCAGACCCCAGCGACTTTCCTTTCCTTATTGTTTTCTAAAGATGTACGATGTACGTGTGTCCCTGCTTCTCAGCTTGATTCATATCCTTCCTGTAATTTGCTCCCCATTCAAAGTCAATTTATCTTTCTATGTCCAGGCTAAGCTTCCTTCCCTCATGGAGTGTGAAATTCCAAGCCCTTTAGGACACAGCAGTTTCTTCTTTGAAGTTATAGCAGATTTTCTGTACCAGATATATAGCAAATAGACCTTTTAATATCTCTTGTATTGTTCTTTTTAACTTTAACGATGCCCATAAAAACAAAGAGTATATGTTATTCTCAATCCATTATCCTTAGCTTAGTTCTGTGTTCACGGTGTTGGTACAAAATAGATTTGCCCAAAGAACTTCAGTGGAAAGATGGGCAGGCCTTCATGTCAGACTAATGGGTGGGATTTAGATTGAACTCTAATGTAGATTTTGTCATCTGTAAAATGGTGATGATAATTATACTCTCTAAGATTAAATGAAATGTGAAATAATGTCTAAATTACAGAACAGTATCTGACATGAAGAAGGAATTCGATAAATCCTAGCTATTATTTATCCTCCTTCTCCTCAACATCATCATCATCTCTCAAATCAGAGAAAACCAGATCTGCAATGTAACTCCACACAAGTATTCAACAAGTATTTGTTATGGTGCCTATTGCATGCCAGGCACTATTCTGGCAAACATGGTAAATAAATTCTTGTCCTCATCACACTTAAGTCTCATGTGAGTTGAGTTTTATCTTAGGTCCAAAGGTTAAGCCATACAGGCAAGAAAGCATTTTTTCCTAAGAATAATGGTGTTAACTAAAAGTCATATTTCTCTTTTATGAACAATAATGTATTTATAATAGCTTTTAAGTATAGTACATTCATTTGTCTTCATAGAAGTAGAAAGAAATTTCACAGCTTCACATACCCCCAAATCATAGTTGAACTCTACTTTGCATTTGATATGATCCAGTAGCACTTTTGCTGTACCTCTAATGTTCAGCACCTAAAGGTGCAAACACTCAGCTGTAACAGCAGAGAAAAGCATGTCTAAAGTATATGAATCCTTCACACACACACTCACACACACACACACTCCATTCCTGGGCTTATGTACTATACACAATATTTATAATGTCAAGTGAACTGGCCCAACGATGAAATGGGATAACTTCTTTTCCTTTCCAAAATCCACACAACACACAGCTCTCTTCAAGTAGCCTGTCCAACTGGCAACAGCTGTTGCTGAAATATCCTCTGACCATCAGCTGAATAAACATTTAAAGTAATAATAATAATAATAGGAGATAGTTGCACACATTGACTCCTAGTTAAACTAATTCTTGGAACCTGAGCTACAAATTTAGGGTCTCATTTTCCCAAAGCACCTGTTAAAATGCTTCTTAGGTAAATGAGTCAACTGGTGGATTAATATTTTTTCCATATTAATAAAATGGTGCAGATAGACTGGTATGTGACCTTCTATGTATCCATGAGGGACAAACCATGAGAATGAAATGGATATGACTCGGAAAAAAAATAGCAGTTAAGAATGAGGCACGGATAAAGAGGATAATACTTCACTTACCCATTAGATTTGGAAAAAAAAAAAAAACTCTTACTTTCACCTTTGTATTATTATTATTATTATTATTATTATTATTATTTATAGTGTTATATAATGCAGCAAATTGAACTGCCTGAATCATATGCTTAAAGGGTTAGTCGGTGATTGTAGATTGGGCTTGTGCTGTTTTGTTTTGGTTTTGTCTAGCTAACAGTGGTATGCAAGCACATTTGGAATTTTGCACAGGAAATTAGGGGGAAAAAGCAGCAGGAATTCTCTTGGCACAGCTGAAAGGACTTTTCTGGACAAGAGAAGAGAAATATTTGATAGCTCCAGTAGAGAGTGGAATCTTGGAGAGAGAATAAGAGAGGATTTTTCAGAAATGCTGAGTTGTTACAGAGTCAGGGCCTTCTGACTCAAAGACCCACCCTTTAAACCCTGGTTCTTGAGAACAGGTCAGAAAGATTTCAGACATGTTGCTTAGAGTAAGAGGGATGAGTTTATTGAAGGGATGGGAAATGGGAAAGGGGACACTCTCGGGGCGAGAGTGGGTCATAGAGGAGCAGGACAGTGTGCCTCTCCTGCCCTCCAATTTATTAGGGATTCCAGAGAAGTTTCCAGAGAGTTCCGCCCCCAGCCCACCTCTTGAATTTTGACTGACAGCAAGATGACATCAGACTCTCAAGTCCCCACAGCCATGGCAACTCTAGGTCACTTCCATCCATGCTGACTGGTTCTAACTAGATTCTTAACCATACATTCTTACAGATTTTATGGTTTGGAGGAACTATCTTTATCTCCCAGAGTTTCAGGGTCTGGTTACAAAAGTCTCCCCCTTCAGGGTAACTTGGGGTCCTCTTATCAACATTATTTTGGGCCTGCAGTTTCTCCTACAGTTAACAGACAGTTTGCTGAGGAATGTGACATACCCCAAGGCCCGGCTTCAGGTAAATTGCTTATTGGAAAAAAAAGCATGTGGGGTCAGCATATACTCATATCCTTCCTGTGGTTTGCTCCCCATTCAAAGTCAATTTATCTTTCTATGTCCAGGCTAAGTTTCTTTCCCTCATGGAGTGTATTCCAAGCCCTTTAGGACACAGCAGTGGGCCCTATTTTATAGAATTATTTTCTTAACTTCGTGTTCCCACCATTTGCATCTGTCTGTCCCCCAACATTCTGTGCTATGGGATTGGACTCTCCCTTCTGTTGGTGCTCCCAATAACCACTTCAGAATCATGTTTGCACGGGGAAGACAGGAAGGCTACAAAATCAGGGCTGGTTTAGAAGGAGCATAAGCAAAGTGAGAATGGCACTTCTCAAAAGGGGGATCATGCCATTCTTTCACTTAAAATTTTAATTTGATTATTCTTTTGTCCAAAAAGAAATTGAGACTCTAATAAACATCTTAGAGTAGCTTATGGTCTCAAACCAATTCTCTAAATAGTCATGCAGTATTCACATAGCTCAGATAAGGCAACTTAAGGACATATTCTCAAGCAAAAAGATCAGTATTCATAATATTATTGATTTTCATTTTAACCTGGGTCATTTTACCTTTTGTGGCTATTTATTTTCTAGAGTCAAAGTTACTCTGTTGTATTTGTTATTTGGAAAGTAACTATGAATGGGATAAAATCCTAACTTTTAAAAATTATTTCACATTATATTTATTGTCAGGTTCTTAATTCTTAAGTTTATTTTTCAGGGAAAATTTTCAAATATCCTTTTAGTCTTCCCCTGTAAATATAATATTTCTGAAACCCTATCCAAGGCTGTTTCTTGACTAGTTGTTTTGCATTATGTGAAACCTACTTCACTATTACTTTTGTTGAAATGAAATGAAAAAGAGTTATCTGCCCTTGTGGATACCAATACATTGAATGAAACTTTAAAATTAAAAAAGAATCATTTTGAACTTTGTGTTATTATTCCCTAGCTGGCATGAATAACTAAGACTCAACAATATTCATATTTAAAACTTTTAGGCTTCACACTTGGCTGGAAAGAATAATCTAGTTCTGACTGCTAATGAAAAGGAAGAAAAATAAATTACAAAGAAGAATATTAAAAGTCAGGAAGAGAAACTAATCATGTTATTGTTCTTTTCATATTAAAAATGCCTTTCAAATGAGATGAAGTCTTTCCCAGGTGATCTTCTCATATGCTTCCTTCTGTCCCTGGCTATGGTCAGTCACTTAGCCAGGCTATCCATTGGTAAAATCCCCTGTTTTTCCCTTCCTGCCTTTGGTCTTTGTCTACATCCTGATCAGTGCAAAGGGCTATAATCAAAATACAAAAAAGATTCAACAATTTTTTTAGTAATAAAGAGATTCAACAATCTTTTTATTATTATTAAAGAAAATCATCCTCTCTCACTGAATTTAGATGATACTTGTTTTTTTTTTTTTTTTTTTTTTTTTTTTTTTTGTACCACACTCAAATAACCTACTCAGACAATAGAAATTCAAATCTTTCCATTCTTACTTGGCACTTAATAATTCAAGCAAAGGAATGCTTACATTTGTTTTTCTTTCTCTCTTTATTTCCATCACTATGGTATTTTTTCATATTGTCCTTTTTATACAGAATCATTTGCTCTTTTTGTATCTTTTAAGTTAGTGTCTCTATTTCCTATTCAAAATTGCATAAAAATTGTACTTGTGTTTCTATAGGAAGTTTATCCTGAATAACCTAGTTAAGTTCAATTCATGAAAGACATACCTCACTCAAGGTTTTACCATTTGTGAAATGTTTCTTTCATTCACTCATGAAATGTTTATTGACTTTACTATATAAAAAAAATAGAGACAAAAAAATTTATGTTAATATGATCAAAACCATGGGCTTGGGTTTTGATCCTAACTCTGCCACTCACTAATTATGTGACTGACTCTGGCAAGTTACCATCCTTCTATCCTTCAGTTTTCTCATCTATAAAATAGTAAAAGAATAGTAGCTTCTCAGGATTATTGTGAAGATTAAACAAAATATCTGTATAAAATGTTTTAGCCTAGTGACATTCCTGTTTTGGCTATTTTTATTGATCTAGAGTTCCCATGCTGACATGGGTCAATATGAACTGGATATAGTACCATTTTAATGTCTTTGTTCAGGCTGAAGTTTATCTTTGAGAGTAAAGGTACAAATAATGAGGTCCCACCTGTTTCCCTGACTCTCAGAAATAATAAAGTCATTGGGAAATATGCAATGTTTTGATGTAATAGAATCATTCTAAAGAAGTAGGTCCATTCTGATGAAAAAAAAAAAAAAATCTAGGGCTGGGGTTCGGATGAATACAGGGGCACACTAATACTTAAGAGAATCCCAGAACAGTTAAAGGCCGTCATGAACTTGCTTTCATTTATGGTGAAACCCTACCCTTTAGGCATGCAGTGGAAGATTGAACCCTATCCTTTAGGAATGCAGTGGAAATTCAAGGGACCTGCCAATATCTAAAAGTAGTTGTCATTATGGCTAATATTGCCCCTCACTGTGTCCCAACAAAGAATGCCCATCTGTTGCAATGTCCTGTCTTGGGATCAGTGAAAGAAGGAGAAGAATAAAAAATTGGAGAGAAGAGATGACAGACTCCCCCTCCACCGCCTTTTTAATCCATAAGATCCCTGCCTAGACATATCCCTGTGGTGAGTTAGAAAGAATTTTTGATAAGTCCTTTCTTCTCTGAGTCTTCTCTGAGGCTAGTTCAGAGAATCCATTTGTACCAGTATGAATTGATTTTTTTAAATTGATTTTTCACATACTTTGAATACCTATTATACAAAGCAAGCTGTCACAATGATTAAAACAAATACTCTAAAAGGAAGGAAATTTGAATAAAGAGTAAAAATTAGTTATAATTAAAATTTGTTTAGAATAACAAATGTTTGTGCATCCCCATTCTCAAATTTGACTATTATTTGTTGTTATTATTTAATTTTGGTTAATGAGAATTTTGTTGTGCTCCACATTGAAACTCAAAGCTTTGCTTCTATTTTTTTTTAAAAAAATCAACTGTTTTTTCATAGTCAACTAAATGTAGGGGATGAAAGCAAGGTGACCATCTACAATCTAGTCAGTTCAAGTGCAAAGTAAAATAAACTTAAGGGAAATCGTTAAATAGAAGCAAAAAGGTATATTCATTAGTTCTAAAATGATCTCTCTCCCATCAAAAAAGAGAAAGAGAATATAAATGTCTGTCATTAGGTAATAGTTTTAATAAGTTATAACACATACAATAATAGAATATTATATGCCCTTTGTAATAAAAACTTAAGAATATTGAGAATTCATAATTACATAGCAATAGGTATAAATAATAAAATATGGTGGAGTTTATATTCAATAAATACAAATACTTAAAGGAAAATGAACTCATATTGTAGATGTTTGGGAATTGTAAGATCTGTTGTTCACATGTTCATTGAAGCAGGCAATGATATTACTATGAAACAGTTAACATTTTTTGTGTTAAAACTCTCTTTCCAAAACCTATTAAATCCACACATGTTGCCTTAGCCCTCCTTCCTGTAATAGCAGGATCTGCCTTTCTTCCCCCTTTTAAGTTTCCCTGTAAAAATAAGATGGCCTTGATCTTGGGGCTCAGGAAGATGAGGAGGAAGTCGTCATTGCCTAATATGCATGTCCATGCCTTTGAGTTCCAGAATTACCCGTGCTTTCCACCCTATTTATTTTTCTGTCTGTTGGTTTTAGTTCCACTAAAGCTGGCCTCAAATGGAGGAGGAGATCATACTGTTCTACGCTCTTGCTTACACTGTTTTGATCAGTGAAGGTAAAAATTCAGTCACCAGCATTGAACAGAAACGGTTTTTCTCTTTTTCTGTGTACCTGAACTTCTCTGGAGCACTTTCATTTCTGTACATTTGTAATCTTATAGTCAATGTTACAATCATTACGTGCATTAACAACATCTTACAGTCATTCTACCTAGATTCAACATAGAGAGAGTGAGAGAGAACTCAACATCCTGAATTCCTGAATTAAAAAGAAATATTTTAAATTCTAACAACACAAGTGATTTGGTTTGCAATTGAAGACCAAGTTTTCAAAACTTCTGTTTCTACTGAGTGATTTCAAAATTAATTTGTAAACTGAATTGATCCTTTTGCGCCTCTTGATGTCCTTTTATCTCCTTTCTTTGGGGGTAATAAAGCCACAGATATACTCTAAAGAGGACTTTATATGGTACTATGAAAAGGAAAGTTATCTTAAATACTTCAAAACATTATACTCAGGCCACATCCATAATCCTCCTTTCTAGCTTTAGTTCTCTGTTTCTGGGGTGAAAGTGGGTAGATTCTGAGCACAAAGTTATAGTCTGAAAGGTAAATTTAAGTCTTTTTTTTTTTTTTTTAAATCACCAGAAAACTTTTCTACTTAGTTATCTGAAATTACTTGGTGGTCTTTTGCTGGGTTTGGTTTGTTTGGTTTGATCTTACATTCTCCACCAGAAGGCTATTTTTCTAAATGGTTGTAATTTTCCTCACCAAGTGCACAGCTTATGAGATAGCACAAAATAGAACAAAAGAGCCTTGGAAATGATAAGGGGGAAAATCTGGGAAAATTACCTAAAAGGCACTGAGTGTGGCTGGAGGCTAGGCATTCAGTCAGAACTCTTATGAGCATATTTTGGAGGAATGCAGAAATATGAGTTCTTAGATAACAGGGGCTAGATATGTATCAGAGACTCCATTCTTAAAAAACATTTAGAGTGCAGTGACTTCTGGTTTATTCATTCGGCTGCATATTTGACTTACTGAATCCCATAACAAGATATTCTGCTGAAGGTACCAACACAATTTGTTGAGATTACCATGTCTGAACATTCAGAGTTCTAAAACTCGATTTTAATTTGATTGAGAACATTTTCCTCCTTTCTAAAAAAATCAGGAACCAAAGGGAAAAATGGTGATTATTTACGTCCTCACAAAATGCTTAGCCTCAGCTTTCAATTTTTTCCATTTTTACCAAATCCAGCCATTGTGCTACATATACCTTTAAACATGGTCAGTGTGAACGTGTTGTCCATTTGGATGATATTTGCTAGTAGAATTGAGATTTGAGTTGGTTAATGAGATGAATCAAGCAAAGGAGAGCTTGTAAGATGAATGAACAACAATTATCTACTCCCTGCTGTGCTCCCCTTATACAGGGCATAACAGGGTTCTGATGAAGGAGAGTTCTCTGTTTTTCAGGTTGGCCCTACCTTATGCATATTCTGATGTTCTCTCTTCAGTGCCACACTTACTTAAACATATTATTAAAAGATAAATGTTGAAATTCAACTATAGGAAATTAAATGCATGTTTGTTTCAAGGTTGGCAAAGAGAGTTTTCATTCTTGTTTTTCTTTCTATTTAAAGCCACTTTCCTCCTCTACGCTTTCTCTCTATAGGGACTGTGTGCCACCATGGAACCTAGTTGTTCATCATGTAGTGCTTATTTCCATAAATGAAACCTGGCCCATCACCCACATTTTATAGGTAAGGGAGACGTTTAGGGTCAATCTAATACAGATGACCCAAAACTAGAAATGAAAGAAACTCAGAAGGTAACTGCCTGTCCTCTGTCTTTCCTTAATTATTTATGAAGGAGATCCCATTGCCTCCCCTGGCACTCTGTCCCACCAATTTCCATTGGCAAGACATATTTTATATCTATCCTAAATTTCTCCCTGATTATGCCCTTTCAATGTGCCTTTAGTGAATATGAATAACTTCTCATTTTTTTCTCCTGAAGTTTTTTTGTGATATACTATGAAAGGCTGCTTCACAACCATTAGAAAAAAAATGATCCCTGAAATTACATGAAGATGACTCTTACCATATTATCCAGTAATTGTATTCCTTTATATTTATCCAGAGGACTTACACACTTAAGTCCATAAAATAAACTCTGCACATCGATGTTCATAGCAACTTTATTCATAATTGCCCAATTTGGAGCAATGAAAACTTCCTTTTGTAGATGAAAGGATAAGCTGTGGTACATCCTGATAATGGTCTGTTATCCAGTGCTTAAAAGATAAGAGCTATCAAGTCACAAAAAGACAAAGGAATTTCAAATGTGTATTATTAAGTAGAAAAAGGGAATCTGAAAAGGCTACATTTTGTATGTATGATTCCAACTGGAAAAGGCAAAATTATGGAGACAGTAAAAAGATCAGAGGTTCCTACAGGTTGGGGAAAGGGAGGGATGAATAGCCAGAGAAGAAACATTATTTTAGGACAGAGAAATTGACACTATAATAATGGGCATATGCCATTATACAGCTATCTGAACACATAGAACATACAACACCAGGATAGATAAACTATGAACTTTGAGTGACTATTGTCAATTTAGGTTCATTGATTATAACAGATGTACTCTCTGGTGAGGGATATTGACAGTGAGGAGGCTACATATGACATCTGTTATAATCAATCCATGAAACTTCCTTTACATTTTGCTGTAAATTTAAAACTGCTTAAAAAAAAAAGAGTCTTAAGAAAATAAATGATTATACAGAGTCTAGTATTTGGTTTTCTGTCTGTTTTTTTTTTCTCTTATCAAACTTAGGACATGATCTTTGAGTTTTATTTTAATGTCTGTGTGTCTATAAGTTATATATTTCTTTGACTCTTCTTGAGTACTGACTCAAAAATTTGTACCTTAACTCAATTGTAAGATTTATATGTTTTTTCCTCCCTGCTGAGAATAGGGCACTTTATGTGATGATAGTAATAACATTCATAACTGATACTGTGTCTGAGTCTGGGCTGCATGCTGCCTGACATTATATGTGCTTAACAAAAGGCTGTTAAGAACAGTTAACTTGAAGAACAATAAAAACCTCCCAAGCTGGATCAGTATAGGAAAGGGACCAAGGCGTGGGGTGGGGGTAGGGTTGCTGGGGAGTAATATTGGCCAAATTGCAATGTTATATTGTATATTGTGTGCATGTGAGGATGTGTAAAAATAAATTCCATCTGTATGTACAACTATAATGCACCAATTTTAAAATGTGGGAAAAAAATAAAAGTTTTCCCGGAAAACAAACAAATTTTAAAAACGAACCTGAATAGAGGGAGGAATGAATAGAGAAAAAAGATTGAAACCAGAAAAGAGAATCCAGAAATAGTTGAACAATTTTAAAAGACATAAATGCACTTAATTGGAATACTAGAATGAGAAAGAATTAATAAAAAGAAATATTTGAAGTAAAAAAGAAAAAGATAAAGCATCCATTGTGATTCATGTATTATTCTCAGGTTCCTAGATCATCTATGAAGGATTCCACATTCAATAATGTTATGATTTGAATTTTAAATGTCCACCCATGTGTTGAGTCTTGGTCCCTAGCTGCTGGTGCTGTTGGGAGCTGGTGGAACCTGTAGGAGACAGGGCCTAGTAGAAGGAAGTTAGGGCACTGGGATGTGCCCTTGAAACCCCAGCTGGGTGCTCTCTGTTTCCTTCCTAGCTGCCGTAAGGTGAGCAGCTATGTTCCACCATACACTTCTCACCATGATGCCATATCTCAGACCCAAAGCAACAGCAGCAAGATACTATGGACTGAAACCTCTGAAACTGTAACCCAAGCTGCCCCACTTAGACTTCCTTGTCCATAGGTCCAAACACTGGGTCGATACTCTTTCTTCCCCACTTTCCTGGAAATCCATAACCTATGCTCTACATAACCATGGCTTTCTCTTCCCTCATTATGAGACTGCAAAGTACTACTGGAGAAAACCATAAAATAGTATAGGTTATAGTTCTACAGGTTTATATTCTCTCCCATCTAAGACTCAAGACCTCTCAATTCTTTCCTATGTTTGTTCACCTCTCTTTCCAATTCTTTACAACAGCTAATTCAACTGTACATTATTATTTTTAAAGTCCTTGACACTTCTTTACCACCCTCATTCTCAACAGATAAATTTACTTACAGGCGTGTGGACCACCATTTTGAAATTCCTAAATAGATTATATGCCGTTTATCAGTTGGGAGAATGTCTGTGTGAACACAGATACAAGACAGTTTTTATTTGGATTGCGATTATCTGGTTTGGTTTGGCAGGGTTGGAGAGGTATCTCTTTGGAATTCTTTTGGGGAAGATCTCCACTTTGCTTCCTGATCCACCTCTGGTGCTGCTGTAGCATCCATGCAGTAGGAAAGGCTACTGTATCCTAAGGAGTTTGGTCCAACTTACACCAGATGTAAATATTAGAGGGAGGAAACTAGCCCTTCAAAGAAAATGAAACATCTACTATCTATTTTAAAATGCTCTTTTAGGTCATCTTCATCTGCTCTAGTTTTCTTATACCTTAGACCTGTGCCAATCAGAAGGTTCTCATCCCTTGCCAATTTTGTTATCTTCTTTCTTGCAGCACAAGGGATCAACTAACATGGAAAGCTCCCTCATCTGTGAGCTGTCTATAGCCTTACCATTAGGATCCTTGCCAGGGTCAAGCAGCTGCAGAAGCCTCTTTTAAAAACAGCTTAGAATATTTGCTGGACTTGGCAGCAACTTAGTTTGGAAGCACCAAATCTAAAGCACTAGCCAGTATTTGATTTGATTTACTAAAATCTAGACATCCATTTTGCTGATTATGTTCCCATAAGCCAGCAGCTTTGTTGAGGGCCCCTTCTCCTGGTTGCTAAGCTGAGCCAAGAAATTCACTCTCTGACAACAAAGACATGTCAGAAACAGCCAGGAGCAGTATCAGAGGTTGAGAGTGAAGAAATGTTCTGGTTAATGAGTTGCAGGTGAAAAAAAAATATTTGATATTTATTGTATTCTTTAGCTTCAACTAATGCATCTATTTCTTTGCTGCTAATAAAGGGAGATTGCATGTTGTTTTCAAAATTCCCAAGTTGTTCAAAAAAATCTGGAACATTATGCAAGTCACCCACCAACTTCTCCTGCCTGGGCTACTGCAGTATCTCCTGATGAGTGCCTCTTCTTCCTTGCATCCACACTTTCCTATAGAGTGGCAATTTTTCATATATATATATACACACTATATGTGTGTGTGTGTGTGTGTGTGTGTGTGTGATGTATTACAATTTTATTACACTTATAAAGCACAATTTTCATATCTCTGGTTGTATACAAAGTATATTCACACCAATTTGTGTCTTCATACCTGTACTTTGGATAATGATGATCATCACAATCTACCATCATTAATTACCCCATGCTCCCTCCCTTCCCCTCCAACTCCTCTGCCCTATCTAGAGTTCATCTATTCCTCCCATGCTCCCGTTCCCTATCCCACTATCAGCCTCCTTATATCAAAGAAAACATTCAGCATTTGTTTTTTTTTTTGGGGGGGGGATGGGTTAACTTCACTTAGCATTATCTTCTCTAACTCCATCCATTTACCTGCAAATGGCATGATTTTATTCTCTTTTATTGCTGAGTAATATTCCATTGTGTATATGCCACATTTTTAAAATCCTTTCATCTACTGATGGGCATCTAGGTTGATTCTACAGTTTAGCTATTGTGAATTGTGCTGCTATAAACATTGAGGTGGCTGTGACCCTATAGTATGCCATTTTTAAGTCCTTTGGGTGCAGACCGAGGAGAGGGATAGCTGGGTCAAATGGTGGTTCCATTCTCAATTTTCCAAGAAATTAGAGTGGTAATTCTATAAGCCAGATTTATTCATGGAATTCAGCTGCTTAAAATCTCCTAATTGTTTCCTTTTGTGACTATAATAAATCCAAAGTCCTTATTCCAGTTTACAAGGACCTGTCTGATCTGACCACTGCCAATCTATTTGCATATTTTCTTTGCCTACAGTGTGCCAAGCACTCTCCTTGGCTTTCACACATGCAGAGTTCATTCTTGGTTTAGGCTTAGAATTTATATGCTTGCTCTCCTCTCTGCCTGAAAGCCCTGAAGAAATCCCTAATTAGCCTTTCTTGATGTTGCTTAAAACTAACTTGTTCAACTGAACAGGATTAGAGCAAGCCTATGCTTATATTGAAACCTTACCTGTAGACACAAGCTCAAGTTCATAGCCTCCTCTCTTTCCTGCTATGTTTGGAATGTATTAATAATATCATGGCTGTCACATTGCTTTATATTAGAAATTATTACATGCATCTCTCTAAGACATAACCTCTATCCCATTAGTCTAGTTTGTAAGCTAAATACTTTAGTAGGTCAAGTTCCATCTTCTAATATTGATTGTTTAAGGTCAAACCAAATTAATCTTGACTTTTCAGATAAAAGGTAAGCTTCTGCAAGAAAGAGCCCCAAATATACAATGGCTTAAATGAAATGTGTTTATTTTTCTGCCAAATAATAGTACTGGATAGCATAGTAGTCAAAGTTGGCTCTATCAGGATTTTTGGCAACTCAGATTCCCTGTATATTTCTGATCTATTAATTCCTGTGACCCAGTTCTCCTCTACCATTAAGCTAACTTGTGGCCATATCTGAGATCCAGTCCACAAGAAGAAGAGTTAATTTCCTTTCAAGCAAATGAGGTGGAAGTTTTACTCATTGCTTCTGATCATATTCCATGGTGATACTAAGTTCTATGATCATTTGGTGCAAGGGTGCTGGGAAAGATAGTCTCTCCTTGAATATCAATGTCTGATTAATAATGGAAGGTTTGGGGAGCTCACTAGAAATCTGCCCATACTAACACAATCAATGCTATACTTGATTAAATGATTGATTCACCAAGATGAGTTCTCCATTCTCCCACCCAACACTAATATGATTGAAAAACAAGAGAATAACAGAAACTTAAGTATCATCTTTATTAATAATAGAGTCCAGGTTGGAAGTGTGGCTTTACATTTGTGAGCCACAAGAGCTTGATAATGCCAAGCCTCAGAATAAGTCAGACTTCTTCAAGGCAGTATTGGATCAAGGCAAGTCTTCTTGTGTGCTCCCTTGAAGGAGAAGGGAAACATTTGCTCTCTGAGGCAGATTGTTCCCATAAGGTAGGATGGCTGAACTCAGCCAAGGATGCAGATTTATTCTAATAAAATGTACTAAACATATCATTTTTTCATATGCTTCAACTGAGATAGTGTGAATGAAGGAACAGAGACACATGTCATGCATTTGCTCTTAAGAGTAAGAACAAAGAAATCAAATATCGGATTGAAATAAAGTCAATGGGTATCAGTGGATTTCTAAAATCCTTATTCTTCCTTTCAGTCTAAAGTTAATCCCTTTACCAATCTTTCATACTGTATCTCTGCACACTTTTTTTTTTTTTTTTTTTTTTTTTTTTGGTAACTGGGATTAAACCCAGGGGGCGCTTAACCCCTGAGTCACATCTCCAGTCCGCTTTTAATTTTCATTTTGAGATAGGGTCTCCTAAACTGCTGATGCTAGCCTTAAACTTGCAAATCTTCCTACTTCACACTCCCAAGTTGTTAGGATCACAGGTGTGCACCACCACACCTGGATATCTCTGTACATTCTATCTCTGCTCATACTAATACTAATTTCTACTACATTCAATTCCCCCTTTCTTTTATCTTTTACATTTTTTACACTGATTTCTCCTCTACAAGTAAAAGTGATTATTTCTTTGACATCTTAAAGAAATTGTTTCTTTGGTTCTGACCTCTTCTAACTAATACAATGTCTCAAGGCCTCTTGAAAGAACAATGTAAATTCATTTCTTCATTGTTTATTCATTTCTCCACTCATTAAAAATGTCTTCGGTCACCATCACTAACTAAAGTTACTCTTAATAATTTTCAAATTCAGTAAATGTAATGCAGTAGTCCTTTTCTCACCTGACCCCAGTAACAAATAGTCATATATATGTAATAAATATAGTCATTATTACATAATAGTCATATATATACACACATGTATATTTATACAATCCTAAAGTTTCTATGACAACCCTGTTTTTATTTAAGTGTCTTTATTCCCTTCATTCCATAAATATTGGTCTTTCCCTGCAATTCATCCTTCTTCCTCACCTCACCCACTATATAAGCCCTCCTTAGATAAACATTGAAATCACTAATATGTTAATGACTTCTAAATTATAACTGTGAACCTTTATCTGCACACCTTACTATGTTTCCTACTGTCCATTTGATATCTTCCCATGAATGTGCTTCATACCCATGACCAAAGCTATATTAATCATTTCCAAGTCTAACCAGGATATTAATACCCTCAGTCACACCAATCAAAAGCCAGGAATCAGCTCCCATAATCCTCATGTCTTCAAGCTTCTCATTTAATTCTATACAAAAACTACTCTCAAATTAATCCCCTCTTCATCCCTGCCACCATTTTCTTCTAAACTCCTTCTCTGACATTTCTTCTACTGGGTTGTCTGCAGATTCTATTGGTTGAACATCTTGGTTTGTTTGAGGCATTTTGTTCCCTTGTTTTTTTCATGTTGTTTGTGTCTTCCCATCTAGTGGTATGGATCTGAGGCAGTATAGTTTCTACCCTATAATCTCACAGTGTCCCTAAAGGCTTCCAGTACCTCACCTTTAAGGGTGAAACCAACATTAACAGCACCCAATGCAAACAACGTACAACCTTAAACCAAATTGCTCCTATTAAGGCTTCTACAGTTTTGTTGCAATAAACAAAAATGATGTATTCAATTGTTGTCTACAATATAAACATTAAGTTTGCTAAAAGTGTTTACCATTTCAAATGATGGACAATGAGGGAACAGAAGTAGTGTAAGATATTATGTTTATGAGGAAGAAGGAAAGATAGAGGTAAAAATTTATAATAAGAGTGAGGGAGAAATTAATAGAAGTTGGCTGTTAGTATGAGAGAAGTGAGAAAGAGAATCCCTGCCACCATTTTCTTCTGTCTTCTGTCACCACCAGAAGTTTTTTTTTAATCATTTTCATATTATTAAGAAAAAATATAAACAGTTTATCTAAAAAGTAAAAATATGAGTACACAACAAAACTATAATATACTATTCAGATATCCCATTCCTCAATAAATTGATGCATGAAAAATATTTGGATTCAAAGATATTAGAGATGTGAGAAAGAGGGGAGGAGGGAAATCTCAATGAAAAATTTAACAATAGCTTCCATCAAATAGTTTCTCAGCTTCCATTTTCCGTGATGGGGTTATCTAAAGTTTGATGGTGGCTCCAATTTGGTGAATGCCAGACCAATTGGAGGGCAAACCAATAGCAAGATGCCCTCATATCCTCTTCCAGACTTCCCACCCCTTGTAGCCAGCCCCTTCCATCCCCACACACTTCAGGAATCATTGAGCTGGAGAAAGCCTAGTTTTCTTCAGTTTCTCCAACTTGTGTTCCCCGTGGGGAACTTCCCCTAGTCTCTGTCTTTCCACAGGCTTGCCAGACCCAGACTGGTCCACGCAAACCGAGCCGTAATCCGAGGGACCTGGACTTCAGCTTCCCTAGGCTCTGCCTTGCTGCAGTCCAAAGATCTCAATGCCATTGCAACTTGCAGAGACCATCAGGGAGGCACTCACACAAAGGAGCCACCCTGCAAAGAGGCAGCCAGATGGTCACCACTAATACACCTGGCAGAAAGACCTCAGGTGCAATCAGACCTGCAGATACTCTAACAATATATCTCCAAGCCCTAGTTGTTGTCCCCAGACTAAGGCTGCCATGCCCCGAGACAGTGGCATTCCTGCACCTTCTCTTACGCATGTTCCCTGTGCCTTGGCATTTACTCTCTACTTTGATGGGGATAATGATCTTTCATACTGCTACCAGAGTGGTTGTTCTAAAATACAACTTAAATATGAAATATTAATAAAAAATCATAGAACAACCACTCCTACCTGTTTCTGGTACTTCTAGATTTATCTTTATAGCACAATGTCAACCTTTTGAGACTTTACCTTCTGTGCTTCTGTTGCTGAGGACTCCTGTGGGAAAATTGTGTAATGTCACATGTGGATTGACTTCCTTCCAAATTCATGGCCTGAACTCAACAATCCTTCTCTGATCCTTCCTTTTACACAGTGTCCACTGGGGATCTTTAGCACAACATTCTCCTTCAAGCTCTGATATCATCACCTCTCATCTCACTTTGGTAGATAGCATGACCTCCTTCAGAGCGGGGAACAATGTCTGCCAGATCCATGGTTTTATTTTAGAGTAGTTAATCCTAACATACACTTGATTAAATAAATTAGGCAGTAGGACCTCTGTCTAAATCCCTACTAGATTGTGAAATATCACCAGGATGGAGGACACTTTATGTTTACAACAAAGTCTAATTTAATTCTTATGACATAAAAGGTCCTTCATGATTTGCTCCTGGTTCTTTCTCTCTAGCTGTCCCTGGAACCTAACAAACTACAACCTCCACATAAAACCTCCTGTAGCCTTTTCATAGGCACAGTTGAAATACTCATTTTTTAGTGGTGCAACACCTTTGAAGTATCCAGAGCTTTACCTGATTTTTGGACCCAAAGCTATCACCATGATTACCCATATAAACAAAGGTGCCCAAATGATGTTCAGTGCCATGGTTTGTTCCAACAATAGTACTCCATCCCCCATGGAACCAACCTCACCCAGTCCCCACACTTCAAAAAGTTGGGGGCAATTTCAAAGAAATTACTATATAACCATATTCTAAAGCAAGTAGTTAAATGTTAAATTCATTTTTTTTCCACTCTTGCATTTGTTTTGAGATATCAGCTGATGTAAGATGGCCCTGTATTAACTCTGGAAGAAATTAAACACTGACTTGAAAAAATATATATATAGGGAGATAGAAAAATAACATTAAGTATTATAATATAGAATATGTGTTCTATTATAAATGCAATCTTCTTGATCAATTTTATGCTGCTATATAGGATACCCAAGACCGGATAATTTATAAAAAAACAGATTTATTTCTTATGGTTCTGGAGGCTGGAGTCTCAGGTTGAGGGACTCCTCATATGCCCTCAGCCTTAGACTTCATATAGTTGATGGAATAAATTGAGCAGCAAGTCCTCTGTCTCTGAGGGTTTTCTTGCATTTTTCCGTGGCAGGAGGCAGAAGACAAGGACAGCACAAACCAGAGAGGACAAGAGGGGCTCAATGTGCTTTTATCACAGTCCACTGTGAAGTTAGCTAAACCACTCAAAAGATAAGGACATCCATCATAACAGCCTCCCAGGATTTAGTAGATTTTAAACTGTATTAGCATGCCCTGATTCCCAGTCTATTTCCTCTAACTGACTGTACACACCTTAAGGCAAATATTCATCTCTGCATCTTCAGAGTGGAAAGTCTTAGCCCCATGAATAATTAATAAATGAAAGCTCAAAGAGCTACCAGGTCAAGGTTAAGAGTACTTGATCATGTAATTAGTACTTTAAAAGGCATGGGAGATTGTGTCACATGCTGCATCTTACAGCTCAAGTGACTAAAAGGTGAAGCCAGAGTGCTTTACTCATATCTGTTTCTCACTTCTGTTCCTCCACCTCTGTGTGAAATTTACTATTTTTTAAAATATTTTCCCCTTTCCTCTATTCTTCTTGTCTTTCCTCTTCCACACAGCTGTTGCTATTATGGAAAGCAATTATGTTTGTTTATTAAAATAAGCTTAGTTTTCCAGGATTGAATATTAATACTGTATTTACATTAAATTTTTTTTTTCTCAGAACAGAACTCTTTCTGGATTGCATCGATTTGGAGAGCCTTATTAATTCAATAATGTTAATTAAAAGATGCCTAACATGAAAGTGGTAAATAATGCTTTTTTAAAAAACACACACATTGTAAATAAGATTTTTGCCACTCTTTTCTATTCTATTTTCCACTTAGAGAAATAGAAAAATTTATTGAGTAATCAAGTAACAACTGACATTTATAATTATCTTTTCAAGTTTGATTTATCTTTTAAAATTAAAAATAAGGCTTAATCGTCTAGAAATTTAGTAATTCAAGAAATGGGCCGGGGTGCAGTGGTGCACACCTGTAATCCCAGCAGCTCAGGAGGCTGAGGCAGGAGGATCAAGAGTTCAAAGCCAGCCTCAGCAACTCAGAGAGACCCTGCCTCAAAATAAAATATAAAAAAGGGACTAGGGTTGTGGCTCAGTGGCATGTGCTCCTAGGAAAACAACAAAGTTAGCAAAATGTGAAGACTGTCTCAAGAGGGGACGCCCACAGGGCATTGTAGATGCTAAGTCAATCAGCCCTTGGTTATAGGTTTCCAAAAGATTCCCAGATAACAGTTCTGCTGTTGGCACCTTTAGGGCTTCGTGGGGATTTTGATTTTGCTGTGCTTTGTCCCATGTAGAGTATGTTCTTCCTTGTGGTTTCTATATTAAAATTCTCTTCATCTCCCTAACACACACACACACACACACACACACACAAATTTTGAATGTTGTTATAGAACTTCTTTCTAAGCATAACTGGTCTTTTAGAGTGGTGCTTTTTCCTAAAACTTGACTTCCCCCCTTGGTACTATTGAAGGAGCAAGACTCTGAAGACAAAAAAATAAAAGAAGAGGCCTAGGACACAGGAGTCAAAGAGGCCTCTGCTTTCTTTTCACCTAGGCTTTGGGTCAATGGCACAAAAGAAGTCTTATAGAACTCCATGACTCAGCCTTGCTCACTAGGGCTCTGGGTTAGCGCCAGAGACATATTGTAAAAAATGTGTGCACGCTCAGGCTTTTTCCCTGGTCCCCAAGGAATCAAAAGGAGGACTGATTTCTTATTTAGGGACTTAAAAGTCCAAACAAAGCCTGTTTTTTGTCATAGATCTAACAGAAAGCAAGAAGGCTACAATACATTGTCTTCTTTAAGAAATGTACCCCAATACTTGAAATATTTTTGTTACCTCCTCAGGTGTTCAACTCCATTTTATATTCACACTTTCTGCCAGTTTAGAGAGGAGAGTGGGTTGCACTGTAAAAAACACAGGATGTTGATTAAACCACTTTTTTCTAGCATCAAAGTTTCCTGTGTCCAGTGAAACCGCTGCTTCCAATCAGCTGGCCAGCAGGACAGGGCAGAGATGGGGTGTAGGGAGGAAGGGACTAGTGTCTCTTCCTTCTCCCTCTTCCTAACTTTGGAACGTGTTCTAGATCGCTCCAGCAATACACAGGAAGAGCTAACAGGCTCTCCTGTTTGCCTTTCTCTGCATTTTTGTTAGGGCCTACTGGAGGCAGAAGGGAGAAGAGCACACAGAGACTGACCCCACAAGCTCAGTTTAGCCTGAAGCTCAAAAAGAAAAACAAGGCTTTCATGAGTTCGATCTTGTTTACTAGAGCTTTATATTATGACTAGAAGCCAAACTCCCAACTAATAAACTCTTTTTTTTTAATTGTTGTTTTCCTCCTTCATCATTTACTTTGTGTGAATATAAATCTCAGAGGTATCAGGAAGGAGATGACTGGTGAAGTTGAGAGATATTCTTAGTACTCTTTAGCAGAGTATCATTAAATATTACACCAATCTAAAATTTTTAAAAAATTATAAGCATGAAAAATTGATTCTGAAGTAAAAAATAGTACTTTTCTTTGCAAAATACATTTTAAGGATATTGGGGTCAGGAAAGGCCCTGAGATTGCCTGTAAACAGTACAGAGAAGTAAGATATATACAAACCAGTCATGGTGTTCAACAAAGTCTTGAGAGTGAACCCAACCAACACTGCCCACACAGAACAAAGGAGACCCATACTTACTACCCACTCTGTTCTTGAGCCACTCCACTTGACCAGCTTGGTTTGAAATTATAGAACTGCAAAACATTGAGAGAGACAAATGATTTGAATCCTGGTAATAAGTCACATTGCAGCCATGTGGTTCAAATTGTGCAATGATTAGAACTAATCACTGCCAGAATTTTCTTTTTTTTAATATTTTTAAGCTGAAGATGGACACAATATCTTTATTCATTTATTTTTTACATGGTGCTGAGGATCGAATCCAGTGCCTTATATGTGTAAGGCAAGCACTCTACCACTGAGCCATAGCCACAGCCCCCACTGCCAGAATTTTCAAAAGCAAATGCTAACATAAAAATTTCCCATTGCACTCATGTTTGGAAATATGATCTGGTTCTAGTAAGCATGTCAGGTAAAATCTGACTTGAGGAGACAGAGCCCAAAGGTCTCCACCTATGTGATTTCGTTTGGTACTCTTAGACACATTGTGAGGTGGGCAGGTCAGCCATGGATATTCTCTTTGTAGAGTGCCCGTGTTCAGCTGGCTACTCTTTTTGTCGAGGGTTTTGCATGTATGAATGAAAATGCATATTAAAGTTTATAGAACAGCCACATGTCACTTAAAGTTGAGGATATATTAGCTCACTGTGTCATTAGCCAATTTTGTCCTTGTCCAAACATCATAGGGTATATTTAATAAACCTAGATGGTATGGGTTGATTTCTCAGTGTGGCCTCTTGGTGCAATCAAGAGATGCAGGAAAGATGAGATGTGTGAGGCTGCTGCTGGCACATGATGCAGCATACTGTTTTATAGCAAACATCTTTTATTAGTAGAACGAGCACATGCTAAGATAATGAGAAAAAGTATATAGTGTAGTAAATACATATATCAGGAACATCATCATTTATTATCATTATCAAGTATTACATACTGTACATAATTACATGTGCTATGCTTTCATGTGATTAGCAGCACAGAACATTTGTTTATACCAGCATCACCACAAATGCGTGAGTAATACATTGTGCAACGATGTCACTGGGCGATAGGAATTTGTCAGCTCCATTATAGTCTGAGGGCACTGCTATTGTATATGTGGTCTGTCATTGACCAAACATCAACAACTATGCATGACTGTAATTTGAAAACCAAAAATATTGGTTTTATAATATTGACCACAGAAACAAAAGCTGGAACAATGTAGATGTTGAGGTTAAGATTCTTCATGAGGATTAGGCAAAGAAAAGGTGTTTATTCAAAGTGTTTATTCATGGATCTTCACTGATAAAAAAAATTGTTCTATTACTTCTTGGATCAGCTGTGGAGCCATGGTTTTGCCAACCATTAAAATACTGCCACCTTCTGAATTTGTGTCTCCAGGATGGACTTTTCTCCCATCTCCTGACTGGTTTGTTTGCTTACTTGACAAGTCCTTGAGGAGGGAAAAAAGCCCACTTGATTCATATTTTCAGATCATGAATGGGTCTGGTCCTGCAGGCCAAGGTTCTACATCAGCATCTGCAGATAAATACGGTAAGGATGGCAAGTTATTGCAGGCAGCAAGAGCAGATGGCCTCCATCAAATCTGATCTGTTCAAACTGCTTTAATTTATTCTTTATTACACATTTTGTCTATGTGTGAAAGTAACATGTTTTTTTTAATTCCAAATTATTTTTGTTTTTTTACCATCCCCCAAATAAGTAGATAAACAAACCATTAAGTTAAACCCAGAAGACTTCAGATAAACACAATTTACTAGTGGGTTGATCTATGGCAGATATGAGCCCTCTCATAGATGAAAGAAATGTCTACACAGACATTACCAAAACATGACCTAAGTTGTCAGGTGTTATGTTAATATGGAAATGTTCAAGCAATAATTGCAAATCAGGTTTGCAAAAGCAGATATAGTACCTAATAGTTTACGTCTGAGATAATGATCATCCTCTCATTTTCTTAAGGAATTGGTATTTCAAAAATTAAATCAGCAGAAAAATTGAGCATAGAAACAGGAATTCCTGCTTAAAATAATTATGAAAAGAAGACATATAAACATGAGTTTTAGCAATTATTAAAAAACCTTATTCTAGTTAGAAATATATGAATGCATGATTCCCACTGACTTTAATAGACAATACCTTTGTGTAAACTCAGCACTAATATTTACATTCAGAAATATGTTTCCAAGGTTATTTCTGGCAATATTTGCAAAGTGATATTTTTTTAATAATTGTCTAGTCTTGCCCTTATTTCTCATTTGATTTAACTACATAACATATAATAGTAAACACTGTTTCACCAGGAGGAACTCTTCTCCATTTGTTTAAAAATATGTGTATTTTTGTAAACAGATGTTATATCTGTAAAACAGTGTGACTTTATTGAAAATCCTATTTGACTTTTTCCTTTGTGTGTATATTGAACTTGAAATTGAACACACATTACTGGCTTGTTATGTCTCCACCTCTTTATTTATATATTTTGTTTTAAAATACTCAGATAAAAGCTTGCCTAAAAATGTGAAAAAGATCACCCCAAGAATTAAAATGACTTTAGTTCAACAAAACCTTATTGGGAAAGAGTGAGGAAAACAAGACTAACAACAACAACAAAAACTAACAAACAAACAAACAAGCAAAAACCAGCAATGCCAACCCAAAACTAATTTTATTTTGTCTACTACCTCAGTAATTTTTGGAAAAGTGATTTCTGGCTACTTTAATTTAGAAGAACAGCAATGGATTTCAAGTTAACATTTCACATCAAACATTAAATTTCCAAAATCCAATACTACTGAGATAAGCTATATCTAGAACTTAATGGGATAAAAGATAATTTGTTAAAATGCTAAGCATCACAAATGTGTATGGGCATATTCCAAGTCTCTAATAAATAAGTAACCACCAAACCATCTCATGGCCTTTTAAAATCACATATACACCTAGGCACTTAAACAAAAATGCAGTTATAATTTTTTGAAAAAATTTTGGTTAAAATTGAATATCACTGGACTCCATTCAACATTTCTTTTGCATTGGAACTATAGTTTCTCAGCATCATTGTAATTTTTTTTTTCTTCCAATGACATTGGATTGAAAAACATGTTTAGAAAGGTAGCTGCTATTTGCCTGTGTGCCTTGGAAATTAGCAAGAAGCATAAAGAACTCTATCATACTACCTTTGCCCCAGGTAATTAAAAAGCACCCCCTATCTCCCAAGAGAAAAATTGAGGAGGGATCTTAGGTTTCAAAACAAAATAAAGAGGTAACTTGGACAACAGATTCCACCAAACCAGTTCTATAGTTTGGTGTTATATAGTTTACCAGCAATATCAGAAAGGATAGTCTTTGAGGCACTCTGTAGCCTATAGTGCCAAAATAAAATTAATATAGGGGAAAACCCTGAATTATTCATATTGAAGTCTAATTGCACCCCAAGAAATAATAGTCAATACATTATTTCTAAGTGATCATGGGACCAAAATGTTTTTTGGCTTTCTGGCTTTTAACCTGAGGAATGGCTCTAGTGCAAATATAATTTTGAGGTTGGTCCCTTATTTATGAGTTGCAAGAATATTTTTAAGTGTGTTTTATAAACTGGGTATATGAAAGCAATTATGCACAAATGCTTACCTATAAATATTTTTATTAGATTTTCCAGTTTATCCTAAATTGGAGATTTTTCACTGGCTAGAAAGAAATGCTATTTCATAAACTTACTTATAAAGCATTAAAGATATAAAAACAGAAATCTCTCTTTAATAATCTTAACTTTTCTTCATGTGTATTAAATCTGAAAAGGAAATTTGTCTGATTTTTGTGTGTGCCACTCGAAGAAAATTATTTAACCATGTGTTTTAAAAATAGTAGTTGTTTTGCAACGTTGTATTTTCTACTTTTATTGATAACTGCTAACTTACTGCAGCCATATTCTCCTTTATTTTATCAATTTTATGAGATTTTTTCCAAAAATAAAATAGAGAAATGAACAAATATGACATTAAAATAGTGTTCATATGATTTACTGTCACTCAACTCTTAATATAATAGGTATTATTAAAATGCACATACAGTATTTGTCCCTTTAAGATAATTTATTTTATTTTATTATTAAAATACCATCTATTTTTATAGATCATTAAATAGTAACATTTCTTATGAACTAAGCTTTCAAATTATTTTTTCTAGTATATTTCTCAAGTCACCAAATAATACTTAACAAGCATTTATCTAAATCAATAGATATTTTGTATAAATAAACTCTTTTGTAAAGTAAATTGCTTTATACAAATAATCTGTTTTAAAATTATAGTTTTTGCCATATTCACCGGCCAGAATTATCACAAGGGGCAAATGATATACTTGATTTACTTAGTCAAACTTATTTATCCAACAACTTAGTGGGTGATTTTTCCCATTGCCGAACAGTTTTTTTTTCTTGGTAGTACTAGGTATTGAACCCAGGGGTACTTTACCACTGAACTACATCCCCCACAAAAACTCCACCCGCTTTAAAAAATGTTTTCAACACAGAATCTCACCAGTTTACCCAAGCAGCCCTTGAACTTGCAATCCTCCTGCCTCAGCCTCCCAAGCAGCTGGGATTACAGAAGTATACCATGGCACCTAGCTGAAGCCTCCAGTTCTTACATGAAACTTTTTAGTTTTTTTTTTTTCTTTTTAAATGAATCAATGCTGTGTAAATAGAGCTATATTCTCTAAGAAAACAACAAACAGTTTAGGGCTTGGACTGTGTTCCCCTATTCTTACATGCCCTACACCTTTCAGTGGTTAACACATTAGTGTTGTGTGCTTTTGTCAGTATTTCTTAGGAAAACAAGAAATTGTTCTTATTTCTCCATGTTTAGCTTCTTCATCTTCATTAGCAACTTTCAACTTTTATAAAGTAGTTTCCTAGGACTGTCATAACAAATTGCCAAATAAAACAACATAAATTTATTTTCACAATTTTGAAATCTTAGAAGTATAAAAATTAAAGTGCCAGCTGGACCATACTTCCTCTAAAAGCTCTAGGAGACTCCTTCCCTGCCTCTTCCATCTTCCGGTGATTGTAGGCATTCCTTGGCTTGCAGTTGTGCCACTTGTGTCTCTGCTTCAGTTTCACTGGATTTCTCTCCTTCCCTCTTCTGTTTTTTAAAACAAAGTGTGTTCTTGGATTTAGAACCCACCTAGTGAATCCCATATTATCTCAGCTGCAGATTCTCATTTTGATTATACCTGCAAAGACACTCCCCCTCCCCCAATAATCTCACATTCACAGGCTCTCAGTAGGTATCTTTTGGAGACTACCATTCAACAATTTCAGTAATTAATTATACAGATTTCTCTTGACTACATATTTGTACCAGAGAATAAGTGCTACACTGATACCCAAGAAATCAAAAAATCAGAACAGAAGTTAATTTCTGTCATCTTACAGTTTAGCCAGGCAAGGCTGATAGAGTAGCTCTGCTCCATTCAGCTATTAGGGGCCCCCATGTTGAGTCTCTGGCATGTCAGGGCATTCAGCTCAAGAAGGAGAAAGAAAGTGGAGAGAAGACAATTCCTTTAAACAAGTAAGGTTGGAGTTGCACACATCACTTCGTGATAGCATTCTGTTGGAAGGAACTTAAGTATTTATGTCACTTCCTTCAGCCTTCACTAAGGCTGGGAAATAGCATCTCCAGCTGGGTGGCCATCCTCGAAATTTAACTCCACTACTGTGCCCAGATGAAGAAATGGGTTGAAGAACTAATAGTATATGATAGTTTTAAAGAACCTTAACTCTCCTGATTATATCTTTTTAAAGTTAAATACATCATGGGTAGAGCCTACATAAGTTACAGCAGTTAATCATTTTCATTTATAGCCTGAAAAATAAATATTGATTCTCTTGATTTTTAAAATTCCATATTGTTTGAAATTATCTTTAAAGGAAGGAATTATTTTTCTCTAGTTCAGAAGTCATTGTTAGACATGGTTATTGTTAGTCATTGTTATTTCCTTTTAAATGTCTTTAAAACTCTCATAAAAGAAGCAGTACAAAACTCAAGAGGGTCAACAGAACCTGGGCACTAAGAAGAATGACATTCAGAGGAAGAGAACAGAACATACAGTGTTCCTTGGGCACACTTAACAAAGGCCCAAATAGTTGCTAGAAGGAGAAATGAAACTAAAATAAAATATTTCAATTAATATCAAGATTTAATTATACATTCCACACGAGGAGGATCAAGTTACTCATATGTACTTCTCTTTCCATGTTTGTGGCTTTAGCTGTTCTCAATCTAACCTTGCTGTCTCTATAATGTCCTATCTATAAGGGTGAAGCCCCTATACTTACTAATATATTGAGCCTGGAAAGATCACACCTGATACCTGCACAAGGTTCTGATACTGATAGTGGGCACAATCAGTAAGTGACAGCCCCAGGTGGTGTTTCCTTAGACAGACTTTCTCCAATGTGAGTGGCTTTGTGTCACACATTTTTGAAGTCTGACTGCTGAATCACCATGACAAAGCCATCTCTTTCTTTAGCTATTAAGGCCTAACCATGACATTGGCAAAAAATGAATCAAAATTTTTATAGACTTGTTGAAACACATTTTTAAAAGTTTTGGTAAAGTTAAGATTCTTTGACTACATATAGTATTTTCATTTAAATTATGGATATCATTTTAACATCCAGAATGCTTTTATTTTCATTAAGTCCCCATATTTAATAATTCCAATTTATCTTGATTATATCACAACTTGATTAAACTTCCTTAGCCTAAATCAATTTATTTGTTTCTCAAGCTATAAAAATCCCAGGTACTCCTAATTGACTATAAGATCCATAAATCCAGTAGTGGTTCTTAAAGTTTGGTTCCAAGACTAGGTGTTGAAGAATCACTAGGACATTTGTGAAAACTGCCAAGTCTTGCCCCACTTCTACTCATAGCCACACATCAGTATAACTAAAATCCTGTAAGGATGAGGCCCAATGAACTAAACTTTTAAAAGCACTGCAGAGGATTCTAATGCAAACTTGAGTTTGAAAACCACTGCTAGAGGTTGGCACATAGGGTTGATGTTTCCTGCCTTGCTTCTCCAACCTCACATGTGTATTCTATACATCTGTCCTCAGAACATCTCACCACTTCTCAAGTAATTCCTGCCCTTTCACACTTCAGTACCTTGGCACTTTCTGTTCCTGAAATGCTGTTTTACTCCCCCACTATCTGGCCAGATCCTACAAGGCACCATAAAATCCTTTTGAAGTAAGTAGGATATAAATAAGTATACACTCATCCTTCAACACCCAGCTCAAATAGCACCTTTGCTGCAAATTTCCTCTGACTCCCAAACAGGCTTAGTCATTCCTTCCTTTGGTTCTCCCATTGTAATTGACACTGGGTGCTACAGTTCTTTGCCTTCTCATGGTGAAAGATGGGTTCTTAAGTTCCTGCGCCCAAGACATCCTTTAAAATGCTGGGGTCACAGTGATATTACTGATAAGAAATTGTTGAGTAAAAGCTTATTTGGTGATTTAACAGGCAAGACCATGTATCATTTCTGAGCTTCCCCCAACCTGAAATTCTTTCTTTAAGCTAAAGTTAAATCTACTACCTGGGAAGGTTTCTCTTCTTCCTTTTCAATTGATAGTAGAGTTGAAAGAGAATGTAATGAAGAAATAAGTGAAGACTATCACCCAGATCAGTTAGACTATGCCTAGATAGAGGTCAACAGAGCATATCTTAAATCCCTAACTCACATCTAACAAGTGAAACAAATAATCTTGATGTAAATTCAGGTTCAAGTTAAGATTCTCAAAATTTTCTCTAATCTAGCTGGGAGCGGTGGCACATGCTTGTAATCCCAGCAGATCAGGAGGCTGAGGATCACCAGTTCAAAGCCACCTCAGCAAAAGTGAGGCATTCTAAGCAACTCAGTGAGACCCGGTCTCTAATTAAAAAAAAAAAAAAAAAAAAAAAAAGTAGGGCTGGGGATGTGGCTCAATGTTTGAGTGCCCCTAAATTCAATCCCTGGTACACCCGCCCCCAATTTTTTTTTCTCTAACCTTAGACTTCTTTTAAATTTATAAGAAGTGTTAAAAAAATAAGTATTTAAAAAAAAGCTAGAAAACATGTAATTTATCTTTGTATATGTGGTTAAAAAGTATGGATTTGTTCTGTAGAAATAATATTAATCTCAATAATATTTTCTTCATTAGAAAACTGTTACATTGGCAGTAGAATATTCTAAACTTTCCTTTTTTTTACAGTTTTAAAGAAAAAAATTTAAAGGGAATATTTCATACTTCTTTTTCTCAGTCTTCTATAGGGTTAAAAGGTGAACAGCACTTTATATGTACATGAACTTGTACAATAACAGAATTATAACTTCGAGACTTGGCATTTTCATTCACCATCATAAATGAACAGAGTTTTCTCTTTAGACTCCAAAATACTGTTTCCCATATAATTAAGGCTACTGGGAACTAGAGGCATCAAGTCTTTGGATTTTTCTGCGCTGGAAGTTAACCACCACAGAATCAAACCTGTCATGATTCATTGTCTTACTGTGAATAGTAATTAGGTAAACAATGATTACTTAGCAGCGATCAATTGGTGATTCCTCATTCTCCCTTAATCCTCATCTGTCAGCTCCAACAAGATCTCCTTCTTCCCAAATATGTAGTGCAGAGTAGTGCTGTTCTAGTTTGGATGTGAGATGTCCTCCAAAAGCTCATGTGTAAGATAATACAAGAAGGTTTACAGGTGAATGGATCAGTTTACAAGAGCCTTAATTCAATCAGTGAATTAATCACATGATGGGATTAATTGGCTGGGCACTATAGATGAGTAGGGTATGGCTGGAGTAGGTGGGCCTTGGGGGCATGGCTTTGGGATATATATTTTGTATCTGACCAGTGGAGTCTACCTCTCTGCTTCCTGTTCATTACGTTAGCTGCTTCCTTCCACCACACTCACCCACCATGATATTATTATTATTTTTTTTTTTAGAGAAAGAGAGAGAATCTTTTAATATTTATTTATTTATTTAGTTAGTTAGTTTTCGATGGACACAACATCTTTATTTTATTTTTTTTAATGTGGTGCTGAGGATCGAACCCAGCGCCCGCGCATACCAGGCGAGTGCACTACCGCTTGAGCCGCATCCCCAGCCCCCACCATGATATTCTGCCTCACTTTGAGCCCCAAGGAATGGAGCCAGCCTTCTATAGACTGAGACCTCTGAAACTGTGAGCCTCCAATAAACTTTTCCTCCTCTATACTTGTTCTGATCACAGCAGAAAAAAAAAAAACTGATTAAAAGAAGTGTAAGAGGAGAAGGAGATTGGAGATACCTCTCAGGAAGACAAGCACTTGGTAACGTACAGGCAGACCTGTAAACATAATAATGGCAGATAAAGCTGACAGAAATTGCAGCATTTTTCACTATCGTGGTAATATGGGATGGGGGACTTATCAAACAAGATTGGTTAATTTTCATAATTAGTTCAGGTTCTCAACTAAGCAAGCCTTCATTGAAGTACTGAGATAAATACTGCAAAGGAACAGAACTAAGAGTTCCATTTGGAAATGGGCACACTGTGAAAAATCATCTCTTACACCTCTCCTAAACCCTCAAGCAGAACTCTGATGCACTCATCATATAGGCTCTGTAATGAAGTTAGTCTCTTCTTAACAATTGGATTGTACTCCCCAAGGTAGGAAATGCCTTTCATTCATCTTTATACTCTCAAGGGAGTCTGCTGAAGTATATGCCCTCAGTATATTCTTCTTAAACAAATAAACTGAAAATCCATCATTCAGAAAGAATTACTTGCTAACACTGAGAAAGCAATTTTATGTAGGCTCCAAGGGTCCAGATATACTCATTTAAATTATACAGCTTAAGCAAGTGTGAGAAGAAAAGGCACCTGTCTTCTGTAAAATAGCACCAAACAAGGTGTTCCAGCTATTTCCTTGCTAGCTAGAGCACCCACTGAAGATCAACACTGTGCTCTAAGGCCAGCATTTGATGCACTTCTACTTTCCTTTGGCTGCCAGAGTAGTTTTTGAGGGGCTGCCATTTGTATTTATTTGGTACAGGGTTTCCTGAGGAATTCAGGATTTCTCAAATCCTATTATAAAATAAGTCACATTCTAATTTTGAGCCCAGAATCCTAAAATCTCTCCCAAAGGTTTAAAAGGTTGGCAAAGAAAGGAAGCAGGCCACCAAACCCAGAACAAAAGGGACTCCTAATTCTTCTTGAAGCTTAATTTGATAATAAATCACGGGGAACTGAGTTTAACAGCTTCAATGTCTGCATATCAAACATGCATTTATTATTATAGATGTACTTAAATTTGGTGGAAGGTAATATTGCATATTATATGGAAATTCAGTTATAATACAGATAATGTAGAGTTTGGAGATTAATTTACCCAAAACTAACAGCTTTTAATAGCATTTTCCCATTTTGAATTTAAATGTGATTAATTAACAATGATTGGATTTCCCCTTCTAATTCCCAATGTTGAAAAAGACACGTCCAAATCAGAGGTGCATTGGAAAGTCTATAATAAGAAGACTGGACACATTTGCCTATTGTATGAGTGACACGTGAAGAGCGGAAAGGATAGATAAACCCTTGTTTGTGATCAAGAAAATTCATGGAAATGATGTCCCAGACTCTCAAAGCAGAAAGAAAAATGATCTGTATATCCCAACCACATTCAAATAAATTCTTAAGTGACAGAATCCATTAGGATTAGACACAGCACAGGTAAATTTGCATTCAACTCTACATCTTTTCCTTCTATCTTGGAGAAAGCATCTTGTCCCCTGTCTAATCCTTTCCCAGTATCTTAATCCCATTCTTCTTAGCTCCTTTTGAACCTGGTTTCATCACTATTTCCTCCCTTAACCCTTCTCACTCCCCTGGCTTCTTAACCTCAATTTATAATTAGCACTTGGAATATCTAATAGTCCCATCTTCCTCACCCTGTTCCTTGTAGTTGTCACTCTTTTCTTTCTTCTTCTTTCATTCACTCTCAAAATCTCTGTAATTCTCCCTTTAGTAAAAGTATTTTCCCTAAGGCACTAGAGGTTACTTTTAAAAGAAATGTCTAAGACGCATTCATTGGTCTTTCTCTCACCACAAGCACTTTGCTACCTTGGGACACCATTGCTCCTTCCTTTCCTGTTAGAATTCTTTTTCCTTGGACTTCCATTATAATAGTTTCTCTTGGTCCACTTCATAATCCATGAACTCAGTTTTAATTTGAAATGTGGTTCCTCCACTTTCTCTGTGTGGTGAGGGGTAACTCACGTGAAACCAAGTGTTGATTGTACTGACTGGCCACACTGTGTTAATCTAGGTCCTAGCAGGAAAAAAACAGTAAAGACAATTATGATCATTAACTTTGGTTGTCAACATGACTGGGTTGAGGACACCTAGAAAATGCAAAAAGTATAATTTTGGGTGTGTCTGTGAAGATGTCTCCAGAGATGTTTAGCATGTCAATCAAGTGAAATGAGTGGGAAAGACCCATCCTGAACATGCGCAGCACCCCCAATTGGTTGGGGGTTTGGATACAATAAAAAAATGGAAGGGAGAAGCTTATAATTATGCATATTCAACCCTGAGTGGGTGCAGTTTTAGCTGCTGCCATCACTCATGGACATCAGACTCAAAATCCTGCCACCCCAGAAAGCAGACTTGTATTAGTGGCTGACCAGAGGGCTTTCAGGCCTTCAGCCTCAGACTGGGACTGCATCATTTGTCCCTCTTGTTCTGAGGATCTGGCTTCTTGAACTGAGCATCTGTTGGTTTCCCTGACTCTTCAATCTCTGATTTACACCAGTCTAATAAACCCATATGAATTGGTTCTGTTCCTCTAAAACGCAGTCTAATTAAGGAGTGTTTTAAGGGATGGTAAAGTTTCAGGAAATCAGTACCAGAGTTGGGAAAGAGTTGAAAACTTAATAAACAGGAATGCCATGGCCATGGAAGTATATACTTACAGCCAAAACTAGAGAAACTGGGTTCTGAAGAGGCCTTACCTCTCACTCCTACTATCCTCCAGTTTTCTGCTGGTGCCTCTCATGACTCAAACCTAATTGGAAACCAAGAGTACGACAGACTCAGCTGATGCTCTTGAAGTCCACCTCCTAGAAGCACAGCAAAGCAAGGAAAGGTAGAGAATGAACCTGGATGGAGGGCCAGCAGAGAACAGCCAGCGTATAAGCACAGAGTTCACTGTCTCCATCATGCACTTAAAAATATCTAGTGTACTAAGTATTCTAGGGAATCAGAGTATACGAGTTCACAAGACAGGAGTGATGTCCATTTTCATGGTGTTTTCATTCTATCCAGGGGAGGCAGACAGTAAAAGAATAGACATAAGGTATTAGTATGTGGTGATAAGCACAGGTATTCTGACTGTGGAATAGACAGGGAGCAATTCCCCTGGTGAGCAAACAGGTGCCCAGATTCCCACGATTGGATTGCCCAGCAGTTTCCCTCTGAGGCTATTAAGATAACTATTCGGGTGCAATACCTGGTTTCCATAGTAAAGTCCTTGGGTGTGAGAGGCTCTGTGTTTGTATTAACCTGGACTTTATCTTAGTTAGCTAGCACCCAGGATTAAAGGAATACTGGTTAGAGTGTAGTCATGTGTGATGGGTAAAATGTAACCTTTTTTGAGTTAGTAAACTCAGCAGGAGGGAGGAGTGGACACTTCTGTACTTCTTCTTTTTCACTTCTTCACTTCACTCTCTCTGTTCCACCTATGTCTGCTGCTTATACCTTGTGTCTGTGACTGTTCTTTGTGTGCTTCCTCGCAGGTATTCCTCCACGGGTGCTCCTTTACAGATAAGTGTGAAGGAAATAACAAGCAGTACCACACCTGTGATGTAGAAAGGGCAGTCTTTTAGACATGGGTAATCTATGAGGTGACATAAGAGTTAAAATGAAAGAGGAAAGCCAGGCTTTCTAAGAGCTAAAAAGGAGTGCTCAGACAAGAGAGATCAGCAAGGGCAGAGTCCAACATCCTGAGTTAGACACCTTGGAAAATCCAAGGGAAAGAGAAGAAGTTGAGGTGCTCAAGTGTGAGACCAGGACAGAAGGTGAGGGAGGAATGGCAGGCAGAAGTGAGATCATAAAAGTCTTTTCTGGCCAGGCAAGAAGTTAGATTTTTTTTTTTTCCTTAATGCAACATAAAGATTTTAGGCTGATCATAGAAGGTTGATGTGTGTGAATTAAGATACATCAGGCAGATTCTACTCATAAAATACACTGTAACTTTCACAATTCTGTGAAAAAAAAATTGTGGGGTGAGACATGAGTTGAAATGACCCACTGCAGTGTGCACTGTTCTGGTCAAACCTCTTATGCCCAGGAGAGTTGAATGGCGTTTGGGGTAGGGGTGGTGCTGTTTAGACCAAGATGAGCACTTCATCCAAGAGTGGCCCATCCACAGGTTGGCTGCCAGCTGGAGAAGTGGCTTAGTGCTAAGGGCTCTGCATTTGGATTATATTCTTATGGAATGTGGATTAGAGGATAAGAATAGGATTAATTAGCAAGTTGGTGCTATGAGAATAGATTAGGGATAGAGAACAGAGACAAGAAGAAGAGAAGATTATCCTTTGAGATGCCTAAATTCCTAATAGATACTCACATATTCATAAAGATACTCTTGTCCCTCCTCTTCTAATTAAGGCAGTCTGAGTCTTTCCTCACAAGTTCACAGACTATCAACACATGAATACTCTCAGGTTTCACTTTTTTTTTTTTTTTAAGAGATTGAAACCAAGGGTTTCAATGAGCAAAATGACTAGTCCCTTTTTATTGTTTAAAATTTTGAGACAGGTTCTCAGTAAATTGCTTAGGGTCTTGCTTAGTTGCTGAGCTTCCTCAAATTTGCAATCCTCCTGCCTCAGCCTTCAGAGTCCCTGGGATTATAGGCATGTGACACCATGCCCAATAAAGGTTTCATTCTTTAAACCTTATTTTCTCATTCCAATCAGGAGTGACAAAGATCAGCTATGGTAACTCTCAAATTTCAGTGGCTTAAAACAAACTTTTCTTCTCACTTACTTTACATATCCATCATGAGGTAGTTGGGACTGTATTCTTAATTGTCTTCCCTCCAAGACCAACAATGATAGAGCATACAGTTCCTGGAACATCACTGATTGCCAAGGCAAAGAGAAAATGGGTTCTGGAAGATCTTGCATCAGCAAATAAATGTTACACTCATAATTCACTGACAGAATGTGTTATGTAGCATAACCAAACATAAAAAGGCTAGAACACACAACTTTTCCATATACCTGAAAGAGAATAGGAATTGTTTGGCACACCTACCACTATTTGCTTTTCCATAACTCTGTTGCTTATAAACCAAGTCAGAATTTTAACTCCATGTTCATATTTTTAATCATCAACTAGAATACCACACTGGATGGTATCATAGACACCTCAAATCTCAGGACTGGAGCCTTCATTCTTTCCCACAAAGTTTTTGTACTCTCTCTTGGTCAGTGCCTCCATTATCTATCTACTACTTTAAATAAGGAACCCAGATGTTATTCTTGATTCATCTCTCTCTTCCAACACCTAATCAGCCATCAAACTCATCACTATTTCTCTGTAGTTTATCCCCATTTTACTAAGTCCAGACTATTACCCTATTTCAGATTCTTATGGATTCTTGCCCAGGCAATTCGGGCACGTCTTCTGTTAGTCCTTTGCTTCCTCGTTCTTCATTTCTTTCATTTCTGCAATAATTTGTACTTTAAACAAATACTATTTCTTTGATTAAATAAGTAATGGATCACCTAGAAGAAATTCAAAGTCTGAAGAGGGAGACAGTGATGTAAATGAAAAATTACAACACAATGGGACAGATGTGGTAATAACTATGTAGAAAGGTAACCTGGGAGAGGACAGGAAATTCCAATTGGGTGTGATGGTAATGGGAAGGTAGTATGGAATATTTCCAGACAAGAAGTGAAAATTCAGCTAAATGAGGAGAAAACAGTAGGACCAGGGCCTGCAAGTGAGCCACAGGAGTTGGAAAAGCAGGTGAAGGAAGCAGCATGTGCCCAGCACATTGGAGGCACTCCAGCCGACCAGGTCAAAACAGGGAGGATTGAGGGTAATGATGTGAAGGAGCAAGTACGCACCTCATCTGCAAGAACCCAAAGTGTCTTAGTTATTTTGCAGGGAACTGGATGTGGAGTCATCAATTGAGGTGAGAAATTTAAAAGAAAGAGCAGGTCTATATAGGATGATACTTTTATGTGTGGATACCATCACATAACATTTACTTAACACCGATTTGAGATACCAAGTTAATCTTCTTATTTTTGACTTGCAGTTAAAAAAAAAAAATACTGAGATTGAGAGATTACACAGGTACTAAACCTGTTTTCCACCAGAGCCCAAGTTGTTATCAATCAAGTTATGCTGAGTTTGAAAAATTCTATCAGGATGTGGACACAGCTAAGAGAACCTGGGGAACACTAACATTAATGGGGCAAAAGAAGAAGCCAGTGAGTTTGAGAAGACACAACCCCTTAAGAAATGTCCTCCTGTGCATTCTTCCAGGGCCCCTAGTACAGTGGTACTGGCACTCAATAAACAACCACTGGAGTGAGAAGGTACATTGTGTCAAGGGTGGCCTTTCATACCCAATTTCTTCAGTTCTTAAAGAGGGAAGGAATGGGGGGAGGGCAATTAGCAAATCCTCCGTTGAAGACACCAAGAATTCTTCCCCACTAACCCAACATCTGCCACGACTGCTGGGATGGGAGTGCCACAGATTTGCCAACCCGGATAATGTTTTCTGCGGAAATCACCCGAGGTTTGGAAGAGAATCCAACCAGCTAGCGGACAGGGGTCTCCTGGTCTGAGGAGCGCGTGCACTGACACGCAGGCGCGCCCGTCTGGGAAGGCCGGGAACGCGCAGTCCCTCGCCCCCCAATTCAGCCCCAGCGTCCACTTTCCTCCTCACTGCAGCCACTCCTGCCCCGGCGCGTGGGTTCCCGCGGCTCTTCTCCCCTCCCTGCGGACACCCAGGGCTCCAGGCGCCGGCTTGCCAACGCAGACGCTGCAGGGCCCTCAGCCTCAGGGGCTGTGCGTCACGGGGGCGGGGCCGGAACGCGGCTCGTACCCGCCCCCGCGCGCCCGCAGCCCCGCCCCTTCTGGCCGAAAAGGGGCGGACTCGGTCGGAGGGGTCTGGAGTTCCCCCTCTCTCTGCCCGACTATCGCTCCGCAGCCAACTCCTCGCCCTTCTGCGGGCCGTCTCCCGTCACCCAAGCGGACGCAGGGAGTCGAGGCCCGGCTTGCGGGGCGTCATGGAGGGCTGCCGCCTGACGGGCGCCGCGGCGGAGAGGCTGGCTGGCTGAGAGGACCCGCGCCGGGCGGAGGCATGCGGAGCCCAGGCGGGAGTCTGCTTCAGGCGCTCCCCCGGCTCCTGCAGCACGCCGTCCGCCCGGGCCGCGCAGAGCTGCCATCCGGCTGGGCCCTGGTGCGGGCGGCGGGCGGGGACGACTCGGCGGACCGCCTCCCCCGCGGGGGCGGGGCGAGCGCGGCAGCTGCGGCGGCGGCGGCCTCGGGCGCCCTGCTCGGCGCCTATCTGGAGCGCCACGGTCAGCCCGCGGCCTCTGAGGTGCCGGCGCCGGGCGGGGCCTTGGCGGGCGGCCCCGGTAGCAGCGGCGGCGGCGGCGTGGTGGTCGGGGTGGCCGAGGTGAGAAACTGGCGTTGCTGCTGCCTCGGCAGCACCTGTTGGTGCCGGAGCCTCGTGCTGGTCTGTGTGCTGGCCGCCCTGTGCTTCGCTTCTCTGGCCCTGGTCCGCCGCTACCTGCAGCACCTCCTGCTCTGGGTGGAGAGCCTTGACTCGCTGCTGGGGGTCCTGCTCTTCGTTGTGGGCTTCATCGTGGTCTCATTTCCCTGCGGTTGGGGCTACATCGTGCTCAACGTAGCCGCCGGCTACCTATATGGCTTCGTACTGGGCATGGGTCTGATGGTCGTGGGCGTCCTCATCGGCACCTTCATCGCCCATGTGGTCTGCAAGCGGCTGCTCACCGCCTGGGTGGCCGCCAAGATCCAGAGTAGCGAGAAGCTGAGCGCTGTTATTCGCGTCGTGGAGGGAGGAAGCGGCCTGAAGGTGGTGGCGCTGGCCAGATTGACCCCCATACCTTTTGGGCTTCAGAATGCAGTGTTTTCGGTAAGTGGTGTCCTACTGGTCTCTCTCCAGGTCTGTTTTTGAGCGGTCTTTTTCGCTTTTAGGGAGGTAAATAAATACTTCAGCAGGTAAATACCAGCGGAGAAGTGACATTGGCAATAGGAGTTAACAGTTACTTTGCATAGTATCCTGAGAAATTGATCCTACAAGTAAAACAAAACAAAGATGCGTTCTCAGAAGGCGATCTGGTCGAGAAAGAAGTGTTTCTTTGGGGCATTAAAAATGCATAAAAAAATGAAGAATCCTTTTAACTGTGAAGGGGGACATTAATGAATATGCCCCTTTTTAACATTTGTTACCTTATTTCTGTAGCAACTTTTGCAGGAGTTTGGGAGTACAGCCTCACATTCCTAGTTTTCTCTCTTAACTGCATAAATGCATCCAGGATTTTGACTCGTTTTTTGGTGATACGGACGTGAAAGACATAATTAAGTGAACACTGAATTCTCCTGAATTTGGAGTTTTCTATATTTATAATAGAACTTTTTCCCCCTTCAAATGATTTGCTGAAATATCATGTAAAGGAGAAAATTCTCCTGTTTATCTTTCTTTGGAGGAACTTTACCTTGAAATTACTGAGTGTATAAAACAAAATAGGACAGAAAATATTTTTCAATGATCATCTATTTTCCTTATTTATATGCACCCTATAGCTTTTCTGCCCTTATATACATATATTCTGCTTACTCTACTTAGGTTTCCGTAACTGATGTGCATTTTCTCTATGCAACTGACTTAAGATAGAAATACTACTAGTGAAGAGACCATCCAGTTGGAAAAAAGGAATCTGGTCTTTACAAACCTTTTGAGTTTGGAACAAATTATTAAACTTATCTGACTTCAAATTAGCTGAGTTTCCCAAATTCAGTGATTTTAAACTACTGAGTTCATAGAATCCCAGGATCTCAACCCTTCAGTTAAAACAAAACTATTGAAGTAAAATGATATAGCAATAGTCTGTTATAGTTTCAGCCTTAATTTTTTACCTTTTCATAGCTTCTTATATTATGAAATATACACATGAACTTTGACCCAACCTTGGATAATACATTAATTGTCCTAAGACTTTGAAAGAAGGTTGGCACTAAGGAAGCTGTATAGATTGATTTCTGATGGTTCCGCTTTGTCCTGCAGTGTAACTTGTATCCTTGTGCCTTTTCTCATTCACCTACTCTGTGCTGACTGTCTTTCTGGGCTCTTTCCATATATTATTTCTAATCCTTAAGTCAGCCCTGCAGAAGGTGATTATGCACTTATTATACACTGTTAATTGTCTATTAATTAGGAGCACGGGGCTGCTGCTCTTGAGTTTGTGTGTGTTAGAATCTGATGACCTTGGTCAAGTTTCTTATTCTATCTGCGCTTCAGTTTCTTAGTAATATGGGGAAAGTAGTGGTACCTACTTGATAGGGTTATTGAGAAGATTACATAAAATGAATATGTACATCAGAGCCTGGCTTAGCAAGCACTCACATGTTGGCTTTTGTTTTCTATGGTTCTTGTTTCTGCTATTAACCATAGTTACCTAGCCAGTAAATAGATGGTATCGAACTTGGAACTGTGGTCTGATGGTAGGGTCTTAACCCATGGTCCTATTTTTTTTGTTGTATATTATATCTTCATAACTCATACATTTATTGCTTGATAATAGGTTTTTCTTTTGATAATGTCTCATGTATTAAATATGTAAGTGACTGTACTTTGTACTTAGAAATACTTAGAAATAAGGTTTTTGTACTTAGAAATAAGGTATTCATGTTGTTGAAACCAAGTTTGATGAGAGGCATTGTTTAATTTGATATTGTGGGGTCAGAAGAGAAAGAGAAGGAAAAAAAAGATCTATTGAAGTAGGTAATATAGTCACCAATTTTCTGAGAAAGATGGAGACTCAACCATCCAGGAAGTTGTAAAGAGTCACCTAACGAATGACAAAGCTGAGGTTTGAACCCAGAATCTGCTGATACAGTGAGTGCATCTTAATGAAAAATTCTTACTCATAGCCGTAAGCAGGGTAGATTATGAAGCCACTGGGTATATCTCTTACATATTGTTCATCCTGCATCTACTCTATCCACCTCATGACTGCCTGCATCTGCCTTTTTTAGGGCATATTTCTCTTTATTTTCTACTTATCTCCCTATTGTTGAAATCACCATTTTTAAAGAAAATTCCATTTAAACTCAATTTATCAGGACTTATCCTTGAGAAAGTTATGTATAGTGGTTATATGAGGCATAGGCTTTGGAAATAGTCCTAACTTAGTCTCTGTTGTGTAGCCTTCTCTATGTTTCCTCATCTGTAAAATGTATAGAGTATAATATTAAATAAACTAATGTAATGAGGCTATTAACGTTGTTTTTTTTTTTTTTTTTTTTTTTTTTTTTTGTGTGTGTGTGTGTGTGTGTGTGTTAGTGGGAATTGAACCCAAGGCTACTCAACCACTGAACACATCCCCAGCCCCCCAGCCCTTTTTATATTTTATTTAGAGACAAGGTCTTAAGTTGCTTAGGGCCTCACTAAGCTCCTGAGACTGACTCTGAACTCACAATTCTCCTGCCTCAGCCTCCTGAGCTACTGGAATTACAGGTGTGCACCACTGTGCCCAGCCAAATATTAAGTATTCTGCCTGGCATATAGTCACTGCTTAATAATTGCTAGTTCTTATTATTAATGGTGGAAGTAGTTACATTTACATTTTAAAGGCAGACCTGATTGGAAAAAGAAAGAGGCTTCCCTTGCTTTTTCTATTCTTAACCATAAGTCTTTCCTTCTCCCATGTATGCAAGAAAAGGAGAAATAAAGACACTCAATTTTTTGAAATTCTCAAAATACAAGATATGTACCAAATAGTTTATAATATTCTAAAACCATAAAAATTTGATCTCTCAAGTATATGTTTAAATATTTTTTCTTTGAAAAATGCACCTATCATTTCTGCAGTAACATTGGTAAAGTTATTTTTTTCTTAATGTTTTAATTGTGTATCTACAGATTTGCTGCCCATTCAGACAGATTTCTAACTTTATAGTTTGGGTTTCTAAGTTCTCTTCTTATCTGGATACATATCTCAAATGACCATGATTATTTTCTTACTGGATTAGTCAGGATAGGCTGAATTGTGCCACATTAACAACTTTCACATCTCATGGGACTAACAAGCAAAGGTATATTTATTCCACTTGACCCAAGTGGAGGTCAGACTTGATTTGGGAGAAGGTTTTATGTCAGTTTTACTCTGAGATCCATCTGACAAAACTACCATCCTGTACTTTATTACTGTTTTATGGGGGATTGCACCCTGACTTTTAAAGTTTCTGCCTGTAAGTAATCTCACTCTTAACTGGCCTGAAAATATTACATGGCCACAGCTAAATCCAAAGGGTTGATGGGTATGCCAGGAAGGAACAAGAACTGGACATGTGGTACAGTCTTAGTGATTCTTGCACTTGGCTACCCTCTCCTTCACTCCTCATGTCCAGTCATCATTGCCTAATCCTTTGGATTCTGCCTCCTAAACACTTTAGTCCAGCTCACCGCCACTTCCTTCATTCATCTTTCCCTCTACTATGCTTAAGTTCTCCCACCATTATCCAGCAAAGATCTTTATCTTGGTACTTCCCTGCATGAAATCCTCAAATGGGTTTTCTTTTCCCTTCAGAATGACTTTCATATCATATATTCTTGATTTACCTTTATAGCCTCTTTCTTTCCAATCCATGATTAATTACTATATGCTCTTTAATGTGCATCTTTAATCCTCAGCGCTTTAAGAGGTGGACATATTTCTGATTTAAATATAGCAAATGAAATCCTGTCTGTAGCCTTGAAACTTCAGGTTCTCTTTTTTATCAGTAGCTGAAAAAAGAAACTTTGGATTCGTAAGAAGGGACCATTGAGGTAGATGTAGGAGACGAAATTCTAAAAGATTAAAGCCATCTAGAAAAAACTAGTTGACAAATTGCAAATTGCAAACTCTGTGATGCCCCTTTGGAGATTTTTTTAAGTTACTCTGTAAAATGCCATCTATGATCCCAAAATATTACATGATAATTGGTTGTTATGGGCAACAGAATACATATTGGTGCTTGCAACTTCCAAAGGGGTCTGATGTTTTTATTAACTTGCTCTCCAGGAGATCCTAAAAACATTCTTTTTTCCCACTTTGGTTGAAGAAAAACTTCAGAAGTCAGAGACTCTGGTGAGTTCTTTCTCTTTAAACAAATCCACTTGGGAAATTTTGTTTTGAAACCTAAAATTAAAACCTAAAACAGTGTGTGAAAAATTATCTTACTCATACAATGTATACTACTTTCCAACTTGCAGAGCAAATTTACATACATAATATTCTTTAATCACCACAACAGTCTTTGGAGTAAGTATTAATCCTAAGAGGCAGAGTTATATAGAGGACAGATAGCACAAATTGGAAATCAAACTTGTTTTTCACATTTACCTTGGCATCTTGAGGTAATTATAGTTACTCTTTGATCTAGACTTCCCATTGTTTTAATAACATTTTCTGTGAATTTGTGACAAAATACAGTTTGCTTATTTTTTTTTCTTTCCATCCTCTGCAATCCAAAATGAGTATCTTGAGACTTCAAATTTTTTACCATAGCAAATATCTTTATTTCCCATGCTAATTGCCAGGCACTGTTTTGTCATTCACACATTACTTATTTAATACAGTTTTAACACTAGTCCTCATTTTATTGCTGAGGCAGTTGAGACATAAACTGGTAAAATTACTTGCCCCCAAACCACAGGCTGACAAATAAAATCACTAACTTTTGTACATGGTAGTGTTAGTCCGGAAGAGCTGACTTTCTCAGACCCCTCAGGATTCCAGTTGTGGATCATTAGTCCTAGAGTGCCTTATGTATCAAAACATTGACGGCCCACATGTCAGGTACTGTGCACGATTCTCTAGAGGGGAATTAGCTCTCATCCCTGGATGTTAGAACAGGGGGTCAGCAAACTGTAGCCCAATTTTGTGTGGCATACAAGCTTCTTCCAAGTTTAAATGGTTGGGAAAAATACCAAAAGAAAACTTATTTCATGCACATGAGAACTATATGAATGTCAGATTTCAGCATCTGTAAATTATGTTATTGGAATACAGCTGTGCTCATTCATGTGTGCAGTCTCTGATTTCTTTTAAGCTGAAACAGCAAAGTTACATAGTTGGAACAGACCCTGAACCTCCAAAGCCTAAAATACTTACCACCTGACAATGGAAAAAGTTTATCTGTCTCTGCAGCAAAATAGCCATCAAGCATGAGCCCTTAAAATTGTAGAAAGAGTCCCTTAAGTTACCTGATTTTTTTAAAACAAACAGTATATTAGTATGGTTAGTAAAATGCAAACAAAATAATGAGTACTTTAAAAGTGCAAGGCCTTGCCTATCACTCTGGCTCATTTCTCAGAAGAACCACTTAACATAATTCTGTTACCAAACTATTTCTTGGGTTATTTGTTTATTTATTGTTTGAGATTACAATAGATTAGAAACGGCAATAAAGATTTTTGTTTTTGAGCAAAGGGGCCCTGACTAAAATACTGATGGCAAATAATGTCATGATAACTATTCATGAATCAGTTTTCTTAGATTCTGCCCTTAAAGCCTTGACTTATCCAGAAGATAAGTTACTTTTAGTAATTTAGTTCACAACTGAACTGATATTTACTACAATTTAATAAGTTTTTTGGCAGATGACTGTAAAGCCACAAATATGGTAAAATCTTAGTTGTTGACTTTAGGAACACAAACTCAGATTGTCTCAGATCCTATGTGACCTTGATGAACTCATTTTAATGGTCTGGTCTCCAGTTTTCTTATTTGTAAAAATGAGAAGAGTTAGGCAAAAATCTTAGTTTGCTTTTAAAAAATCTCAATTTAACATTTTTCCCCCTTAAAGTGTTTAGTAATAGTATATTTTGTAAAAAAGAAAAAAGTTGTTATTGTGTTCCTGTTCTATATTATAGGTGAAGCCATAATAGATTCTGCTAAGGATGATAAGTCATGATACCTGTTCCTGCATCAGTGTGTCAAGTGATTATTTCTTATTATTGTTGAAGTATACTGATTTGCAGCCAGTGGTATAGTTCAGGCAGAATAGAATTTGAAAAGACAGTCTGCTTTGGAAAATCTTGGAGTCTGACTCTGAGCAATAAAATAGGTTGACAAAATATAGTGTCATCTTAGTCTACTTTCTCAGACCTTTCAGTACCACTGAATACAGTTAACTATTAGTTATTTCCTTGAAACTGTTTCCTGCTCTTTGTGCCACTTCCGTGTTCTTATCAGCTTGAAGTTTCTCTGTGTCATATATAGGCTTAAAGTGCAAATTTTTATCAGAGCCTATTATCCTAACAATGTATATGTAGCATGTCTTAATACCCACTCCTAGATTAATTTAAAAAATCTTAAAAGCAGAGACATCTTATTACAACTTACTTTAACAGTATCTGTTTTATCCTCTTACAAAATAAGTGTTCATTGTAAAGACTTTGAAAAATATAGCAAATAAAAAGAAGAAAAAATCATGAACATTTAAATAATTTTTCTTTCTTTGCATTTTCTCATTATGACATTCTGAGTTAATGTTTTTGTTTTGTTTTTTTTTTTTTGTGACCTTTTACTTGATGTAATGGGTATTTTGTGATATATATTTAATAAAATGTGTTTTTTTTCTTCCTGCTGGGAAGAAGTGTGTGTGTGAACCATATTCTCAAATAGATTGTTGCCCCCTGCCAATAATCTGTGGACCATTAAAAGCAGTTCCTGATTTAGAAACATTGAACTAATGAAAAATGTTGTATATATGAAGATATTTTCTGCATCAGGCAGGCATACTGACCAAACCATTTCTGTTCATGGAAGTAAAAGCTGCTTTTATTTCAGGCCATCTCCAGATATTAGAGTGGAATCCCTCAGAGCCCTGCCTTGCTTTTTTTTTATTGTTTTCAGTGGCAAATTTTTTTCTGGTACTCTCAGGGTTATCATCTATCTAGAGCATCTTATCCTTGACAATAGGTTCACCACAAAGCTTACTGGGGGTACTCTCAGTTTTCACTCAGCAGATAACTGGTAGAGGCCCTGTGCCTGCTGCTATTCCTGTTGTTGGAGTTGCATAGCAGTATAGCAAAGTTCATCCCTCAAGGTGCTAGAAGTCCAGTGAAGAAAAAAACATTCTAGTTATATCATGGTGTAAATTTTGCTGATAGTGAGTTCATTTTTAGTTATGACATTTTTCTGTATTAGGGCAGGAGTATTCTTAGTTTCTGAATAGCCAGTTACAAATGGAATTATCATCTTAACCTTTTTTATGAACTAGCAACTATCATTAGTCTCCACGTTTATTTATAGTTTTTTTAAATTGTCAATGGATCTTTTTAATTTTATTTATTTATATGTGGTGCTGAAGATTGAACCCAGGGCCTCACACATGCCAGGTAAGCCCTCCACCACTGAGCCACAACTCCTGCCCCTCCATATTTATTTTTTAAAAAGCAGTTTTCTTTTCTTTTCTTTTTTTTATTGGTTGTTCAAAACATTACAAAGCTCTTGACATATCATATTTCATACGTTAGATTCAAGTGGGTTATGAACTCCCATTTTTACCCCAAATACAGATTGCAGAATCACATCGGTTACACATTCACATTTTTACATAATGCCCTATTAGTTACTGTTGTATTCTGCTACCTTTCCTATCCTCTACTATCCCCCCCTCCCCTCCCTTCCCATCTTCTCTCTCTACCCCATCTACTGTAATTAATTTCTCTCCTTGTTTTTTTTCCCATTCCCCTCACAGCCTCTTTTGTATAATTTTGTATAGCAATGAGGGTCTCCTTCCATTTCCATGCAATTTCCCTTTTCTCTCCCTTTCCCTCCCACCTCATGTCTCTTTTAAATGTTAATCTTTTCCTCCTGTTCTTCCTCCCTGCTCTGTTCTTAGTTGCTCTCATTATATCAAAGAAGACATTTGGCATTTGTTTTTTAGGGATTGGCTAGCTTCACTTAGCATAATCTGCTCTAGTGCCATCCATTTCCCTGCAAATTTCATGATTTTGTCATTTTTTTAGTGCTGCGTAATACTCCATGGTGTATAAATGCCACATTTTTTTTATCCATTCATCTATTGAAGGGCATCTAGGTTGGTTCCACAGTGTAGCTATTGTGAATTGTGCTGCTATGAACATCGATGTGGCAGTATCCCTGTAGTACGCTCTTTTAAGGTCTTCAGGGAATAGACCGAGAAGGGCAATAGCTGGGTCAAATGGTGATTCCATTCCCAGCTTTCCCAGGAATCTCCATACTGCTTTCCAAATTGGCCGCACCAATTTGCAGTCCCACCAGCAGTGTACAAGAGTACCCTTTTCCCCACATCCTCGCCAGCACTTGTTGTTGTTTGACTTCATAATGGCTGCCAATCTTACTGGAGTGAGATGGTATCTTAGGATGGTTTTGATTTGCATTTCTCTGACTGCTAGAGATGGTGAGCATTTTTTCATGTACTTGTTGATTGATTGTATGTCCTCCTCTGAGAAGTGTCTGTTCAGGTCCTTGGCCCATTTGTTGATTGGGTTATTTGTTATCTTATTGTCTAATTTTTTGAGTTCTTTGTATACTCTGGATATTAGGGCTCTATCTGAAGTGTGAGGAGTAAAAATTTGTTCCCATGATGTAGGCTCCCTATTTACCTCTCTTATTGTTTCTCTTGCTGAGAAAAAACTTTTCAGTTTAAGTAAGTCCTATTTGTTGATTCTTGTTATTAACTCTTGTGCTTAATATTCCTTATTAAGGAATTTGGAGCCCGACCCCACAATATGTAAATCGGAGCCAACTTTTTTTTCTATCAGGCGCAGAGTCTCTGATTTGATATCAAGCTCCTTGATCCATTTTGAGTTAACTTTTGTGCATGGCGAGAGGAGGGCATTCAGTTTCATTTTGTTGCATATGGATTTTTTTTTTATGTTGATCTATTCAGCCTCCAGTCAACATATATTTAGTACCTAATATTTAGTAGACATTGTGCTAGGTCTAGGGACATAAATGAAGGTTCTTCCTCTCATACAAGTTGCAGTCTGAGCGAGGGGCAAACAGGTGATGAAAGGTTTGGTTGCTGTCCTGTGTGAGGAGACAAGGAGGTTCACTGTTTCCTCACAGTCCCTGAAAACATTTTGTGCAGACTTAGGCATCAGGGAAGCTCTGCTACAGAAGATGATGACTGAGTAGTGAAAGATAGTTGTAGAGTAGAGCAGAAAGAATGGGAGGAAGGATGTACATGTCCTTGCCAGAGGGAACAATGTACAGAGGTCTAGAGGGAAGAGCAAGGAATGTTCTAGGAATCCAGAGAATTTTGATGCAGCTGGGATATGGTGTATGTGAAGTACGAGATGGTCAAATTATGAAGCATTTTGTGTGCTAAAGAACCTGAATCTCATTCACATGACAGTAGACCAGAGTTTTAAGTAGGACTGGATTTACATTAAAAAAAAAAAAGATTCTAGGATTTAGCCTAATTGGTGAATGAGGGTAAAATCTAGGTGTCAAAACTGGACAGGAAACACTAGAAATAGAACCAGGTGGTAGACAAATTCCTTAGAAATTTAGAAGGTACCTTTGACAAAGACAGAAGGTAATCAGATGTGGCAAATGAAGGAGAAGCTGGGTAACAGTGTCAGGAGAACTGAGACTGGGAACATAAAAAGAGAAGAAGAGGGGTATAGGGAAGGAAGTGAACACAGTGTTTTTTCTTAATTCACCTTTTTAAAGAATTACAGATTCCTAAGAGTGAAAGCTAGTTACCATTTTTGAACTCTTTCTCTTCTACAACTTTTCTGAGAAATTGATGATGTTTTGCAGATATATATAATAAAATACATAATTTATCAATAAATAAGATGAAAAGATTGAACTATAGTCATTTTAATTTCTTTTGACTGTTCCTTTAAAATCACCTTAGGGATTTGTGACTTTTCTATGTAATATATTACATAATATTACAATGTAATATTTAACTATACCTTTGGATATACCTTAATTGTAATCCCAGCAACTTGGGAGGCTGAGGCAAGAGAATTACAAGTTGATGTCCAGCCTCAGCAAATTAGCAAGACCCTGTCTCAAATATAAAAAGGACTGAGGATGTAGCTCTGTGGTAAAGCACTTCTGAGTTCAAATGCTATTCCCCCCCAAAAAAACCAGATATATAAACCTAGAAACATGACCTATGTAGGAAGGTATAATTTGACAAGAATAATATTTAATTCACAGTTATGGATAAAATTTGAGGTTTTTTTGAACGTGGATTGCCTTTAAATTCATCATTGCATCCTTTGATGTAGTCTACATAAAAAACGATAGTTTCTTCATGGATTAAATTAAAGCCAGTAAAGCCCTTATAAATAGAAGTAAACTTAGAAAATGAGGAATTCAGGGCTGCCTGGGAACTCTACTTTGTGCTGTGTCTGAGAGGACTTGGGATCTGTACTTTGTGCTGTGTCTGAATGATAAATCTAGAGGTTCCTTTATAGTCAGCTTCAAAAATGACCTGTTCGGTGGTGGTCAATCAATTCTTGCTCTTCAGATTTAAGGCTTTTTATTCCTATCCATGTACTCCAGATTGGTACTATTTTGTTTCAAGAAATGGAGGACTATTTTACATTAACTCCTACTGACTCAAGTAAAGTTGAGAACCTCTGGGAATAATGGTAAATATAATCAGATGATGTTTGCCATCCCTGAAACTCATTATCTATTATAGTAGCTAACCAGCAGAATGACATTCATATCCTAGGCTGAGATTTCTACAAGGTGTTTGGATTTGGAAGACAAGTTCTGAGCTGAGATACCAGGATACTTAGGGATTTCAGTAGGATGGCCTGAGGTTCATTTTAATGTCTTTCTGGACAGTAAAACTAGGAGATAGAAATTTAAACTTTGGTTGGTGAGGGCTTACTGGGGAGAGAGGGTTGGATTAAATCTTTGCGTGGGAACAAGCATTCTAAATTATGGAGTTGAGTGAAGGTTCTGAGTAGGATTTTGACTTAAAGGAAGTGCTAAATTGAAATCATTTATAATCTTTATGTTAATCAAGTTGTTAATAGTTTAAAAACTGTATATTATTGCATTGTTGTACTAGTTAAATCATTGAACACTCTAGTAGAACTGCTTACAAAGATTAAAACTGGGTTTTTGCTTTCTTTTAGGTATTTCAACTTGACAGAAAGGAAGTATGTTATAAATAATAATATTTTCTCCTTAGGATTAATTTGACCACTTTTATGCATTGGACAACATTATTGTTAAAGAATTGAGAGTTGTTTCAGATTTATGAAATCCAATTTTAACATTCCCATTTGAATATTATTGATGTCATTCCCTGAATGTCAATTACATATTCTATTTAGAGAAACGTCATTACATTTAAAGCTAAGGACTGAAACTTTGCATTCTGATATTTTGTAATATAGCTTTAATTTTGAAGAAAATTTTCATAATGTGTGATGCTTTATTATTAATTACAACATGGTAATTTTTATGATTCACTTTGTCTTAATTACTCATTTCATACATTTATGACATTTTGTTCTAAAGAAAATTTTCTGCTCCTGTAAGTAAACTCACCTCTGCACAGAGGCTTACTCCTCTTTTTTCAGGCTCCTAACAGGTATCACCCAGTTACTTTTCCCATCTTTATTTTTCAGTATTCTTTTGTTTGTGCCTTAAATAATCCAAAATGTACTGCCAACTTCATTAGTACATACTGTGCCTACCCTGCCAAATTGTCTTTGCTCATTTTCTTCCTAAAACACCTACCTTCTTCCTCTTGTCTTTGCTTGCCAAACCCATGTGTAGCTTTCTGGTGCTTGTTCTGAAGGCCTCTTTTGCCACAAAATTGCCCTTTGAGCTCTACTCCTGCATCTGATTTTTATTCCTCTGTACTCCTCACTCTGTTTTTTTTTTTTTTTTTGTGTGTGTGTGTGTGTGTGTGAGAACAGGTGTTGAACCCTAGGACTTGCACATGCTTAGGCAAGTGCTCTACCACTTAGTGATATCCCCAGACTTTCTTAGCAATCCTCCTGCCTCAGCCTCCCAAGTAATTGGGACTCTAGGCATGTGCCCCTGCACCCAGCTTTCTACTGTTGAATGCTGTGTACAGTCTTCCAAAGGCTCCCTTTCTGTTTTTGTCTAAGGTGTTTGGTGTGCACTTGTCAGTATGTAAATCCTTCAAGGGTAGGTATTATGTCCTGCTTTCTGTCTCTTTCCAGCACCTATTAGAACATTTTATGGATAGATACTGAGTCAGTGGTTGATAATGTGAATTGTTAACAACCTGTTGCTGAAATATTTTTTGTAGACTGGCAGTGGTACATCTCTAGTGTGCCATCTATAGAAACGAATGTAACTTTAGTGAAATTATGATTACATGATTATTTTATTAGATTGTAGTTATAGAGTAATGTATTGCTGATTAAAATACTGGATCTTAAAAGCAGTTAAAAAAAACTAAATAATGTAGTCAATACCTTTTTTACATACCAGTAATCTACAGATGCAGGTATAGAGAAACTATTCTTAAGGTCAGTAAGAGTGGTAACAATAATAACATGAAATGCTTAAGGAAATGCATGATATATTTAAGTAAAAAAAACCACAAACTTTAGTAAACAACAGTTTAGCAAAGAACAGTTTAAGAAATTTAGAAACATTTCTGGATAAGAAGACTGAAAATTGTGGATATTCCAGTTCTATCCAGATTATTTTTAAGTTTACCTAATCCTGATAATTTATTATTTATTTTTCTTTTTGAATGACAGAATGATCTTTTGAGAATAAGTAGTAAGAACAGTAATGGCAATTTTTAAAATAAGAGCAATGAAGTGGCTTGAATGGAGTTGGACATTTCTTGCCAAATATGAACTGATAGTCCTTGCTACAATTTTGGTTGCAATATGAGATTTGAAATATGGATTGTCGGTAATAGAGCCACTAATGGGCCCTTTTATATATACAACAGCTGTTTATAACGTATATCATAAAGGAGAAGCTATGATTATCTAATATGTAATGCTAAGAAAATTGACTGTACATATGGAAGGGATGAATAATAGGCTGTATCCTCATTTTAGTCTGAATAATCTCCAGAAGAATTTAGTATTAAGTATTAGAAAATAAAACAATCAGAAAAATGAAGGTAAAAACTAATAGGATCTAAAAAAAAAAGTAAACTAAAAGCAGTGGAAAAATCGGAGGGAAAGATGATGGTATTTGATTATATGGGCATTTGGAAACCTTGTATCAAAACATAAAGAGGAACCAGACAGTAGGATCTCTTCAGCCCAGTAGCTTGAGGCTGGCCTGGGCAACTTAGCAAGACCCTGAATGAATGATGAATGAATGAATGAATGAATGAATGGAAGAAAGAAAGGGGGACAGTTAAAAAAAAAAAAGGAGGACACACAGACTGACAGGCTTTAGGGTAAAATATATGCTCATATAGTAGACCAAAGATTATCCTTACTATGAAGAGCTCTTATGAATAACAAAAACACTTAACATTTCAAGAAAAAAAGGGCAAATGTGAACAAATAAAGCTATAGAAAAATTAATATAGAAAACTCACTTCACTTTAAATGAATATAGAACAGATTAAATAATGATGAAACATTTTTACTGTATTAAACAGAAATATATTGAATTTTAATAAGTAAGTGTGATGGACATACTCATGTTATTACTGAAATATATGTGAATTACTATGAACATTTGGGAATACAGCAGAAAGTTTTTACTGTTTGAATTAGTAATTCTACTCCTAGTGAGCTATCCTAAAATAACTGAGATGTCTAATGTATTAGTAATTTATTTTGCCATGTAACAGATTACTTCAAGATTTAAAACATTTATTGTGTCACAATTTGTGTGGATCAGGAATTCCTATGCAGTTTAGTGGGGACCTGTGACTTCCTTACAATTCTGCAGTGAAGGTGTTGGCCAGGGTTGCAGGCATCTTAAGACTTGATTAACTTAGTTTAATTCCATCCTCACTTGTGTCGCTGTTAGCAGACACCTCAGGTCATTGCTAGCTGCTGGCTGAAGGAATGAGTTCCTTTCCATGTGGACCTCCATAGAGCTACTTACAGTATGGCAGCTGACCTGCTCAAGAAAGAGATGGAAATCCTGTTCTTGCAATATAATCTTGGAAGTGACATGTTGTCACTTCTGCTATAGTCTGCTAAGAAGTAAGCAGTCAGTCCAGCCCACACTCCAGGGTAAAGAATCTCACAGGGCATGAAAACCAGGAAATTGAATCATTGGAATATTTTAGATGCTGCCTTCCACACAGGTTAATAAACAAAGGTTTTTGCTGCAGTTTTGTTGGGTTTTATAAATAGTAGCAAGAGAACAATTCCATACATAGACACAAAGAAATAAGGAAGCAATGAAATTTTTCTGCATCTAAGGATAATTATTTTTATTTTACAGATGAAAAGTCATAAAGACAGAGTAGCTCATTGAGTTCTCAACATTGAAATGCCATTCTAGGGTTATTTGGCTTTAGGGCCAGCAGCCACACTGCCATGTAAGAATGCTTATGAATATTTAATGACATGAAGAAATCTTAACAAGACTTCTGACAAATTGATCTGTGTGTGGATTTTATTTACATATGAGGATAAAATAGTCACAGATGTTCTCCTTTAGTGATCGAATAATAGAATGTTAAAATTTTGTTTGAATTTTTATTTCATTCTAAACTGCATTCTGTATACATTCCCTTGATAATCATTTTTAAAAATCAAGATGCTTTATAAGTATTTCAGTTCTCTCCATGCCAAGAAAGAAATCCACTAGTAAATACTTCAACACACTTTTTTATGTTATTTTACTTGGTAACAAATCATTCCCTTTACTTTTAGATTACTGATCTCTCATTACCCAACTATCTGATGGCATCTTCAGTTGGACTGCTTCCTACCCAGCTTCTGAATTCTTACTTGGGTACCACCCTGCGGACAATGGAAGATGTCATTGCAGAACAGAGTGTTAGTGGATATTTTGTTTTTTGTTTACAGGTGAGTTTAAGGCCAAGGGTTGTCTCTTTCTCTTTTTCTCTTTCTCTCTCTAGAATTGCCTTGCTGATTTAAACTTAACAGATTTAATTGAATGTAATTTAAGAGGATTTTTTCCTTTTTTCAGTCTTTCCTGTTCCTCGAATACTGCTTTATATTTTGATAACATTTTTTAATTGTTTGGCTATGTGGAAGAGTGTAGAACTGAAATGATAATTATTGACAGTCTTCTTGAAGAAGAAAATACAGGAATGATAAAAATAGGATTCTTTTTTGCAGTGATTATTTTCAGAGTCATCCCAATGTGGAAGGCTTACATTAAGAAAAATTGGAGGCTGGGATTGTGACTCAGTGGTAGAGTGCTTGCCTAGCATGTGTGAGGCACTGGGTTTGAGTGTCAGCACCACATATAAATAAATAAAGGCCCATCAAGGAATTGTCAATTTTTATCTTTCTTTACTAATTTTTCCCCCAGATCTATATTTTCTTTAGATAACTAGTATCTAGATTTAAAGATTTGTTTACATTTGTTTTATTTCTTATTATTTCATTTTGTCCCATTGTCCCAGATAGGAACCTACAAAAACTTAAATTGAGCAACAAATATGCCACTTAGAGTGACTTTAAAATACTCGAGTATTTATTAGGTTTATAGATTTGAAATCTTAGGACTTACTGAGTTAATATGGCATGTTAATCCATAATGTTAAATTTGATATGTATTAAATCTGCAGTATACTATATGTTGTAATATAATGTTTATAGTCATCCCAAGGTGCTATAAAATCTTGACTTACACTGCAGACTCATATTTTTAATATAAATTTAAGCATATTTTGTGTTTTGAGTTTCCTAAAAATGAATTGTCTGTTTTAAACATTATTTTCTTTTGACCTTATATTTTACTAAGTAGAATTCCTCCTTATTATAGATTACAGAGGATTTTCACCATTTGAAACTTTATATTTATATGCTTCTTAGTAAATAACTCAACTGCAGTCATTGGAGTTACTGGTATTTAATTTTAAACTATAGTTTTTTTTTGTCCAGTGATTTCTTACCTCTTTATTTAAGCTGGCAGATTTATACTTAAGACACAAGATAGGAGGGGAAAGGCACATATTTTTTACCTGGCATTTATAGGAGAAAACCCTGAAGGTTAATTTATGCTTCAGTTTGATTTGTTGATGTTAGTTATGACTTAATTTGTTTCAGGAAGAATTTAATGTACCTTATTAAATATGTACACAAGAATAAAAGTGTTGGGGGAGACTTCATCTTGAAGTGGAAAATGAGCATAGGAAAAGGAGACAAAGCTTAGCTAAAAGTTAGTAGGGTAAGTGTATTCATGGAGTTCTTATTTATTAGAAATGAGCCACAGATTTGCATCTGAGCTTTACAGCCACCAATCTAAAAAGAATCTACAGTGTCAGTAAAATTTTGGAAGCAAACAAAACAGACATTCAGGGGAATCCACAGCTATTCTTGTACTGATATTCTTGTACTGATCGCAGTTTATCTCTTTAATCACTCTTTTCCATGCCCTTTATTTTTCTGTGTGCCACCAGTCAAAACCTCAATCCTAAATAAGTCCAAGTTTGGTCTACTTTGCACCTATTCTTTTGAGAACAAAATCATACAGCCAAACAGATGGATAATATTTAATTCATGGTTATAAATTTTCACCTGGTTTCTCAACACTATCCTATATCCCCATTTCCTTTGTCTTCTCACTCTTCTGCTGTTGCCCTGAAATAGGTTGACTATTTCTAGCTATCTTCATTCTCCTCATAATTTTGATTACTTCCCTTTTCATTCCCAACAGATTACTTCTTTACTTCTTTAATAGAAAAGGCAGGCACTTTCCAGTGGCAAACATCTCACTTTCCATTTGAGAAATCCATTCTCCTTGTGCTCCTGCCCATATTTTTGGCCTACTTTCCAGTTAATAGTAGAAGAGGTGCCTGGCTTTCTGAAGGAGGCTTGTCCTTCTGCCTCTGTTTGGTTCTTTCATTTGCGTAAAGAAACATTTAGAAATATTTCTATACTACATTTTTACTGATGTTTTTATTTTCTTTTTGTTAACACCTCACTAGGCTAAGGAGGAAATGAAGGCATGTTGAATAGTCAGTACAGATTGTTAGGACCAAGGATCCAGAAGGACAGATGGTGAAATATCTGTGTATGGATGTACCCAGTTCATGCTTGCTGGAAGCCTGAGAAAGTTGTTCACTAGTTTTGAACTTAACTCTGGCCCTGCCATGTCCTCCCTTCAAACCACTATTTCTAAAGTCATCACTAAGCTCATCTAATTCAAATCCACTTTCCATTTGTAATCTAGCTTGATCTTTTAACAACCTAAAACTCTGTTGACCATGCCTTCATTAGTAAAACTTCTTTTCCTTTACTTTGGTACATTATCTTGTCCCACTTGTCCCACCCTACCCTTACCTGACTTACGTTTGTTTTTACCTCCTAAATCCATGTTTCTCAAGTTTCTAGACTAAGCTTTCTTGCTCACACCAAAAACTTTTTTTTTTTCCTTGACAAATCTAATTACTATGGTGGCTGCTAATGTATTTATTTGTATAAAGAAAACCCCTCTTCTCTGCCTCTGGACACATCTTTATTCAGCCTTCTTTCTATAGGTTCAGACTTGTTTGCTGAATTTTTCTAGATGTCTCAGAGTTACCTTAAATTCAACATATCTGAAATAGAACTTAGCATTCATTCACACACAATTCATTTTCTTAACATTTGCTTCATCTCTTCACATGGTATTATCATCCACTCATAAGTGTCAATCTTAAGAGTTTTCAGTAAGTATATCTTATTTCTATTAAGAGGACTAACAGAACAATTGCAAGATATAAAAACCCATTTAATAATACCTAAGTTACTTAGGATTTTATTGAGTAACGGATTGGTACTCCCTTGCATAAGTTTCAGGTTTCTCTTCCCCTATCCCATCCCCATTTCTATCCCATCTGCTTCTATCCCTCCCTTCCCCACTATCTTCAACACTTGGATTTAGAGGGTTTTTTTCCATAGAGTTAATAATTATGATAGATTTGATTGAAACTGTTGTATTACGGAGTCATTTTTGGTTAGAACAGACTTTGTAAATAACACCAGTTGCAACTGGTTTACAAATGAACTTTGGAATAAAAATCATTTAGAATATATGGAATGCTTAGATATTCTAGTGAACCGCATTCCTCTCAAACAATGGGAAATTTAAGCACAAATATTTTAAGGGACTTTCCTGAAATCACATCACTAGTTAGTTAAACCAAGACTAGAAACTGACTCAGTTTTATCAGATTGATGCTTTGCCTAGTATCCCTTTGATTGCCTTTTTTTCTTATCATTATGTTTTCCTTCATTTTTTGTTTTTCCTTAATATAATTTCATGTTCCCAATATCTTGTTACTTTCTTTTGAAGTTTATTGGCCTTTCAGTTTTTTATGTGGTGCTTAATACTTTTAATTTTGTTTGCACAAATTAGTTCTTTTTAAAATGGCAGTGCTTCTAAGTAAAGTTGGAAATGCTGGTAGACATTTAAAGTTGTGCTGATATACATAGTACTACGTTAATTACACCAGTAAAGTTTAGCCAGCTGTTGTCTATTGTAGACATATTTTGTTGTTGTTGTTGTCGTCATTGTTCCTTCCAAGGAAGCTTTTTAGTACAAAGAGACAAGTTTGACTTATATCAAACACACATCATTATATGTACCAAAGGGATGTGTATTTGCTGTATGTTTACGTGATACCATATAATGGTTATTTATAGATTTTGGCCTTCCATTCCTGGGAGAAGCAAAAAAGAAGGGAGAATTGATAACTGATTGTTAGCCATTTGAAATATGTAACCTCTTACCTACCACATTTAAGAAGCATTCTGTATGAAGCATTTCTAAGCCAAATATATATTATTTCTTTTTTTCTGTATATAATATTGATAACTAATATTTTATTTTCATTCACAGATTATTATAAGTATAGGCCTCATGTTTTATGTAGTTCACCGAGCTCAAGTGGAATTGAATGCAGCTATTGTAGCTTGCGAAATGGAACTGAAAACCTCTCTGGTTAAAGGCAATCAACCAAATTCGAGTGGCTCTTCATTCTACAGCAAGAGGACCCTAACATTTTCTGGAGGTGGAATCAATATTGTATGATTCTAAAGAAATGTATGATTGTCAAGAGCCTAGTGTGCTGTCCAAGGTCTAACAGTCACTTCCCTAGTGGGCAGAGACAAGTTCTATTTGTATTACAGCACAAACAAAACTGACTAGTTTTTAATTGCACAGTTTTTTTTTTTTTTTTAAAGCAAGAATCATTTTCTGGATATGTAAGTGTAAATGTAGATGCAATTTTGGCTGCACCTCTTTATCATGCCTGTAATGGCCTATAGGTCTGCACTTTAGTGTTTTTTAATTATTTTATTTCTGGGTACTTAAGAACAGAGAAATAACCCAAATATTTTTTTCTGCTTAGTGTCTTTATTTATAAAGTATACATCTTCTTTACTTATAAAGCTGAGTTAAAGTATGCAGTCTTAAATGTGTAATATTATTGGATGTTCTTTGCTTAGTCTTTCCAGAAGGAATAAACAGTGTTTTTTGTTTTGTTTTGTTATGTTAAGTGGGACCACTTTGTTTCCCTTTTCTGTGTTAGAAAAAAGACATTAATTTTCAGTTGAATGTATTTTTGCAAGCATCACATTATTGCAGGGTCATTTACACCTTTTCACACAAGCTTAAATCCTACATTGTGGGACTGAAGTGCTCTTAAAACAATCTTTTTATTTTCACTGTGTAATATGCAAAGCAAAAGGGAAATTATTTAGTGGGTGGTGGCTGAAAATTAGAACTCATGTTCTAGTTTGATTACATTGGCTGTACCCTCCTTAGATCTTCCATCAAAGGGCTGTCCCATTGCAATCTTACTAAAACATTTTATTAAAATAAACCTTTTTCCTTTTTATAATAATAATTAGGCTTTGAAATAAAAATATTATTCCTTTAAAATGGTGGGCTTGCCATCATTGAAGATGTCACTCAGGTGGCCTTGTTTAGCCTTTTTTAAAAATCAAGCTTTAAAATCATCTTTATAGTTCCATGGAAGTACTTATATATCTGTCTCATAGTTTTCAGCTTTAGAACTCTAAATATAATAGTAACTTAATTCCCAGATTTGTGTTATTTGCCCTATTATAGGTAAGTTTATTTTGTTTTGTTTTAGTACATGTTTTTCTCTGATAAGACTCAGGAATTCTGAAATGTGAAATTAAGTGTCTCAATTCTTTCTCTTGTAGCATGAATTAATATATTTATTAGTAGCACTTATGATTATTGACACAATAATTCAGTATATGATTCATATGACATGTGCAACATTCATCAGTCACCTCTATTTTAAAGTAATTTAATTGTAAACTTAATGATTAGTTTATTTACAAATGAGATTTTAGATATTAGTGCAAATTTTCCAGTAGGTAGCTCTTTTTTGGCTATGAATATTTGACTTATCAGAGATCTCTCATTTGCCTATTAATTAGGGTGACACCTTTGCCCTGATTAATTAAAATACAAAGTAATTCTTTGAAAACAAATTATTATATTCCTATGCTACAGAAGAATTTAATCATAAGGTTATTTTTGCCCTATTCATTATAATTGTTTTTCTTTCCTTCATAATGAGTAAATTATCTTTAAGTAATGGTAGAAGACTTCAGTTGCACAATATTCTGAGAGGCACTTAGATCTCAGCACTTGATTGGCCTCCAAATCCTTCCTTCTATTATTGGTAGAAAAAAATTATATATAATATTGAAATATCCTTATTCTTCTTTTGAGTCCTAATGCTTATTTACGTTTTAAAAAAATGAGTTTAGCTCAACAATCCCAGTGAACAATATATTTTATTTATTCTTTTCTGTCTGACATGGCAGTGTTTTTCTTGTGCATCTTTGCTTGTTGGTTAATTTTGGTTAAAGGAACCATTACTGAAGATCACTGTTTCCATACTTGTTTTACACTTCATGTATTTTGAAGTACATTTATTTACTTTTAGTATTTGTGACTTGAAAACTTCACCAAAATTGAGTACCTTTTGGTAGTTTGTAGTGGATTCTTTAAAATGTTATACTTTGCTTGGTACTTGTATTAAATATGTAAAGGTAAAAGAAATAATTTTTCTGTATTCTGCCAATCATTTTATATAATAAATCATTCATTTTTTCTTAAAACAGTATGAATTGACTGTTTCTAAAATACTGATCTATAGCTGCAGTTCTCCTTTAGTATTTGCAGCCTCTAAGAAAACAGCAGCCCCCTCACAGTCAAGCTATTTGACAGGTAGATTTGGTTGCTGGGTGTTTGGGTTGTACTCATTATCAGTTGTGCAAAGCATCACCATGCCTTATTCAGTGTGTCTTTAATGCTGCATCCCAGACATGGCAGCAACACGTTTCTAGAGAATACTTTTATGTTGCACAAGTATTGTCTCCAGTCATTATATATGTATTAAATGTTTCCAGTAACATGTATTTGTAGAAATGAAAATGCTTTATAATGAAAAATGCTTTATACTCATTTTAAAGAGCATATGATCCATCTAATTTCCAAATCTGATGAATGGTATGTTTTTATCTTTAATTGTTTGGGCTTTTCCATAAGTTTTCCATATTCTGGTTTATTGATAATTTTGTTTACATTTTGCCAAATTTTGTCATGTACATTACTTTAATAGCACCTCCTTTTAAAAACGTATATATAATTTACTGTTTTCATGTCCATTTCTGTTGGATTATCTGATGTGCAACAACTTGAAATTTGTACTCCTTGTTTTGCAAAAATAATATAACCAAATCTCCATCATTAGAATCTGCATTTTGAGTTTATGTTCAGAAGAGACTGGATTTATTCAATGCCAGCCATACTCACCCCTGATGCATTATGTAACCAGCTACAAACCTTTCTAAGGTGGCTTTGAATAGAATTAGGTATACAACTAATAGATTCCTTCCTCCCTATGAGGTGATTAAGTTCAGTCATTACTCTTATTTGCCCTTTATGTAACTCAGCTTACTGGTTAAAGTAGCATATATCCCCAGCATTGCTGTTTGTTTATGTGCAGTGCTGAATTGGACTACTCTTGGGGAGAATGCTGTGACTTAAATTTGTCAATATTTGTTAGCTGTGAAGCTGTCTTTAGAATGCTTGAGAAAGTCACTAGGTATGTTCCATGTTGGTTATGTTATGGTAAATCATGCCATTCATTTTGCAGAGAAAAAGATGATTGTACTGCCCTCAGGAACAAAGGTCTGACCCAGGTTGATAGCCTTAGTGGTAGAATTTTGTTTCAACCAGAGGCTATTGACTGTCTCAGAGTCAGTATTATATTGTCCAGATTTTAGATCGGATGTTGCTGATTTCTGTTGTAATAAAGTTTTTAATATATAATTTGCTTTAAGATCATTGCTTTAAACTGAAAAGCCATTTAAAAAGGGAAAAGAATCACTGTTTCACAGGATATTTAAAACTCAGGAGTCAATAAGCTCACACATTTAACATAAACTTTTAACTTATTCCACAACTCAATTATAACTTGGTACTTCTGAACTACAAAGTGATTGCTGCAAATTATTTTCAAAGGTGGCTGAAGATTGAAAGTAGAAAGTTCTAAATGTGAAATTAGCAAATGTTTTGAATAATTGGTATCCCAAATCACTTGTGTGCCTGAGAAAATAAAAAGTAATATTTTATTTTCCTTCTCTCTTCTTTTTCTTTCCCATGGATATAGAGACATGTCCCATGGGAGGGAACAATTCAAGGGAAAGGAGGGATGTGCTCCTAAAAATGAGAATGCTGATAATGGACCCTCTGTGGGGTAGTTATGATTATGGCAGAGGCCCTGTAGAGAAATGATTAAGGTGTCTTAAGTCAATACTTACTCTTCAGGGTTTTTCTCCCAATACTCGTATTCTTTACATGTCACTTGCCATTCCAATAATTGTTAGTCATTTTTCTTAGGCATGGTGATATTCATGCTTTCATAAAGTCAAGGGACTTTCACCATTCTAATTTTCTTGTTGATTTCGGTCTCATTTTTATTACTATTTCCTTGAAGACACATTCCAGCTGCCATAAAACTTTCATCTTAGCAACCAGAATAATGCTATTTGGCTTATTTGTATCAGATCCAATATTGTTGCACGCATTTCTCACGTTATCCATTTGAGGTCCAAACTGCCTGCCAAAACAGAGGAGTAACCTCATGCTGCAGAATGCCTCCAGCTGGGGTGGTGCAATGGTGTCCTCTCTAGAGAAGCATGTGGGCATTGCAGTGTGCCCGTCATCCAAGGCTGCAGTACTGTCTGCCATGGCTGCCCTCCTTGGTTGATCTAGAGTGCATGTCAGCACTCTTAAGTATGGAGAACGTGTGTAATAATTATGACTTTAATACTGAACATTTTTAAGCATAGTATTATGTTCATGGTAATGTTAAACAAGGTATTTGTATATGGTAACTGTTTAATCATTCTGCCAAGTTTTAACAAAGTTGATTATCTAGAATGAATAATTACTAATTCCACTGTCTTAAAAAGTGACTGGGTATTCTGTAAGATAGTGTGCTGAGTAGGAAATTTGAACATCATAAAATATGCAGTAAAGTTGAATAAAAGAGTACATTGAATATGTACTAAACTTAAAAGAATAATTTGTAAATTATAAAATTCTTAGAGTGGGTACAGAAGTGTAGTGATACACTTTAAGGATATTTTCCTAGAATACATAAAATTCATCATTAAGATAACATATTAAAGGCCACAGAGAACTCCTTGATTCTGTGGTTGGTTACTAATGAAATCATTTTCTGTATCAGTGTTTTGAAGCATGACCTATTCAATACTCTTTATCTCTTAGAGTCCCATCCTAAGTTCACCTTGACAGGTAGATAGGGAACATTAAATGTTCTCAATTTGTTACTCTGATTTTAAATGAAGTACCTGGTTTTGTGTCATCATCTTCCCACTTTAAATATGCAGTAGAACAGCTTTGTTTGGCATCAATGTTTTAGGTAGGTTTTGTAGCAGTGCATTAAATTATTAGGTGAACATGGAGTAGATTCTGGGAACATTGAACCTGAGAGTATCTTTCTTTCTTCCCTCCATTTGGCTACTGGGTATGGATGAGGCCTTACTTACTTTCTTTTTTAAAAAAATATTTTGTTTTTAATTATAGTTCAACACAATACCTTTATTTTATTTTTATGTGGTGCTGAGGATCTAACCCCGCACCCTGCACATGCTAGGCAAGCGCTCTACCACTGAGCCACAACCCCAGCCCGAGGCCTTACTTTCAAGTGGGATCTTGACAGAGAAAATCAGGACAGGGATTGCTCCTAGTGGGTTGGCTATTGTTGATGGGCAAAGAGACAAGACCCACAGATGCCAAGAAGGCTTTAACTTTCAAATCCATGGGCTCCTGAAGGGAAATTTGTTATTGGCCCCACCAACATGTGTCATTTTCCCTGACCCAAACAGTGGCAGAGGAAAAGATGAAAAACTTCTGCTGCCCAAGAATTCAGGAAGAGCAGATGCAAAGACGCTTCTTTCCAGAAACTCAGCCTACTGCTCCTCATTCCCCACTGGAATTTATCTATCTATCTGTCTGTCTGTACCAAGGATTGAACCCAGGGGTGCTTAACCATTGAGCCACATCCCCAGGCCTTTTATATTTTTTCACTGAGTTGCTTGGGGTCTCTCTAAGTTGCCAAGGTTGGCCTCAAACTTGTGATCCTCTTGCCTCAGCCTCCCAAGTTGCTGGGATTACAGGCATGTACCACCACCCCTGGCTTCCCCACTGTATTTCTAGTGGGTAACCATGTATTAAAGACGGCATTATGTTGAGAGTTAAACAACTGGAAAGAAAGTGAACACAGTTCATGAGGAGAGTGGTTTGACAATTATGATATATCTCTACTGTGGATGAATGAGTGAGCAACCATTAGGAAGGATGCACTAAATGTATACCAGTGAGTTAGAGGGATTTCTAGAAGTCATTGTTCTGTGAAAGAAACAAGATGCAAAAATTAAAGTATTGCATTTCTGAGAAAAGTCCCATCTCCTTGGTGTGTGTGTGTGTGTGTGTGTGTGTGTGTGTGTGTGTGTCTGCATCACCCCCATGTAGGATTAACTGAGTATAGATAAAAATATGGAAGGAAACTGACTAGTGTAAGATATATTACTTTAGTGGTAATGAAAAGCTGGAATGGAGGCTGATGTAGATGGAATGAACAGCAGACTAAAAGCAATGAAGCCAAAAAAAGGAAAGGAAGAAAAATCATAGTTTTTAAATAAAATGGACCTATTTTCCTTTTATTGGCATGGTAGAAGTCAGCCTCTGTTAAAACAGCCCAGTTGGTTTGGAGGTGTAGCTTAATGGTATAGTGCTTTGCCCACCTACCATGTTCAAGGACCTGGATTCTCTCCCCAGCACCGGAAGAAAATAACAACAAAAAAACAATTGATAGGCAATCTGCTAAGTACTTGAGGTAAAGCAGTGCAGTACTAAAGAAGGCCAACCAATTGCCAGTGTTCCATTCTCAGGCCCATTGTGTCTTAGATAATCCTGAGAAGTTCAGTTACTTAATCCCTCTGTGCTTTAGTTTCCTCTTCTGGGCAGTAATAGCTACCATGGGGTAATTGTGAGAAAAAGGTTTGATGCTGAGAGTAATGCATGGTAGGTAGTAAGTACACATGAGTGTTAGCTATTATTACCCCAATCCATCTTAGGAGCTAAGAAGCACTTTGAATATTTGACAGGGCAGAGAAGGACAAAACTTTTTTACCTGGCTCCTGTCTTTACAGAACATGCAGTGAAATTAGACATATAAATAAAAGGACAAGCACTCGGGACTTACAGGGTAAAAGGCCAATATAGAAATCCTCCAGCATGAACAATAATTAGTGAAAGGAATGTTTAGAGAAATTATTATCTTGGTTTTGCATTTTGTAGGTAGAAACCATGGTGCTCAAAGGGATCTCTGACCAAAAAAGAAATGAGGTAAAAGGCAAAAATTTTGTACAAACAGAAACTTATTTTGTTATTTGTTTAATATAGGAGTTTTCCAGTCAATACTGTTACCCGTCCCCACCCCCCCACCCTTAACTTCTACCTCCATCAGAAGCTTTTTAAATTTCTTAAACATGTAACTTAGATTCATTTGAATTTGTATCATGTGAGTTATACAAGTTCTTTCCCTCATAAACAGTTGATGCTAAACTTACTGCATTCTTGTTTGATGCCCAGTTTTTCTCTTGTCAGCATAGTTTTTCCCTTATGTTAGTGAGAAAAGTAAGATTTAAATTTTCTGAATTTCCATTCACTCAGTCATTTTTGTCAGTAAATAGAGAAAATCAGCTAGATACCAAGCACTTGCTAGACTTGGGTTGACAGAAATAGGAATGAGACAAGAGGAATTCCTACTTGGTGAGGAAGGTAGAAAGCAAAGATACAATAGCAGTACAGTGTGAGCAGGTCCATGATAAAGGTTTACGCTATGGCCCCAGAAGGAAGGATAAAGTAGAAACAGGAGTGGTGGCAAGGACATAAATCACTGGGATGGGAGGGGGATGGACCAGTGTTGGAAAGTATGCCACAGTTAGTGATTGCTGAATTGAAATTGGAAGGATAAATGTTGACGGTCCAAAGGAAGAGGAGGAAGGGCATTCAAAGACGAAAGCCCAAGAAAGCATGGCAAAAGGTTCAGAACAGCTAGAACATACAAGGAAGTGGGGGGTGGGGGGAGTATTATTCAACTGAAGCTGGAGAACTACATTTAGATTGTGTGGTGGGGTATGAATGGTTCCATATGCAATATCAAGAAGGATGAGTTGAGTATTTTGCTTGTTGCATTACTGGGAATTGAAACATGGTTGCTCCACCACTGAGCTACATCTCTATTTTGAAAAAGAGTCTCACCAAATTGCCAAGGCTAGCTTCAAACTTTGTGATCCTCTTGCCTCACCCTCGCTAGTAGCTGGAATTACAGGCATACACCACCTCATCTGACTGAAGTATGTTTTATATTTATGGAAAATAAAATTTGAAGTAACAATAGGTGCTTCATTTAAAATCACACTCAGCAGTTTGAAGGAATTGAAGAGAGTCAAGTCTACCACCTACAGATGAATTAGGGAAGAAATGAAGGTCAGGAGTAAGACACAATAATAAATACAGAAAGGTATAGAAATATATATACTTGAGAGGTATAGAAAATAAATTTGGTGAGTATAAGATGTAGACTAGCAAATGAGGGAAGAGGCTCTGTTGGCTCCTTGGTTTCCAGTATGGAAGGTGACGTAAGTAGGAGCAGTTTGGTGGTAGGGAGACAATATTAAGTTTGAAATATCTCTGTGACATGGAGATCAAGAGACACTCGGGTAAATGGATTTATGGATCTGAAACTCAAGAAGAAGTAGGGGCTGGCGGTAGAGGTTTGGAACTCTTCAACACACTTAGTATGTGAAGGTTTCAGTATGGATTTGGTACCACATGAGAATAAAGGTGACTAAGAATAGAACCAGGAATGAGAAGAGTCCTTCAGAGGAGACTGACAGCTGCCTGAGAGGGAGAACCACAAGCAGGAAAAAAGAAAGTTTCTAGAAATAGAATAGAATAGAACACAACAGAGAGGTGGAAGACATTAAGGACTTAAGCAAGTCCATTGAACTTGATAATTCAGGCAAACATTGGTCATTACAGACAGGTAGGAGGTTAGAAGCCATGCTGAAGTGTGTTGAGATGTGAAGGAACCTGAGGAAGTGGAGGTTGCCAGTGGAGACACTCCGAATAACCTTAGCAGGAGGAGCAGGAAGAATATAGTAAACCTTGAGGCTAGTTGAGAGGGACATGCTTTTCCAAGGGTTTTGTATTTTTTTACCCTTTCCTCTAAGTTTTACAAGTCTTTTAAAGCTGTTATTCACGTATTAATTATGTCATTTAAAATTTTAAAAAGACACACTGAACTAAACAGGAGAAGGCAGTAATTGGAGAGTGGGGAAAAGATAAAAGACTATTATAGTTCTCCACGTCAAAAGAACTTAGGGAATTTTCCCGAATTGCCCTGACCACCTATTAATCTTAATGTCACCAGGTAGAACCTGGGCATGGATACTTTATTTCTGAAGAGCTCCAGTTAATTCTGATGCGTAGTGATGGCTGAAAGCCACTGAGAAAGGATTTTGCTAAGATGAAGTGACTGAAGCTCATTTAAATACTCAGGGAAATGAGCCATCGTGTAATTTATATTACTATGTTATAGCTCATTGATTTGAAATGCCCTTGGCTTATATCACAAGATGCCAACATTTAGAAGTAAATGGAGAACTGGGCTGGGATTTATGATACAATGCAATTTATTTTTGTCTGTTGCTCAATTAGCTACATAGTTTTGTGCTAGTCAAAAAATTTCCATATGTATACAGCATGGAGGCTATGCTCATTTTCCTAAGGTCCATTTCATTCTTAATGAAATGCTTTGCTTTTGCTTTTTAATCTAACAAAATGATGCAAAAATCATCTGCAATTAATGGAAACTGTCCAGGAAAGTTATTTTAAAATGTAGAAAAAAAGCACTTAAAACTCTCAGGCAGAATGATGACTCTTTAAGCAACCACTTCGTATCTGTGGCTAAGTGTAATTCTAACTCTAATTAGTCTTGGGCTGGTCTTTACTGCTTATTCGATTTCTGAAATAATATCAAAAGGCTCATAGGATGAACCAGATTCAAGATCATACTTAGAGGACTGCAAGGCATATAGAACACTAACTCTGTATTCTAATATACCTTTCAAGGTTCCTAGTCAAGTGAAATTTATTAGGTTAAGTGGAATAAGCCAGACACAAAGACAAATACCACGTTTTCACTCATTTGTGGGACCTGGAAAGTCAATCTTATAGAAGAACTAAGTAGAATAGTGGTCACCAGAGATGAGGAGGGCAGGTGGAAAGAAGTTTAATGAGGAGGAACAAAACACAGAGGAGGAATTAATTCTGGTTTTCTAGAGCACAGTAGTGTTAGGTTGCAGCAATCTATGGCTTGGTTTTAATAGTAAGGTTTGGTACACCAGTCTATGATGTATTTCAAAATAACTAGAAAAGAACGAAATTCTCAATACATAAAAATAGTTAACATTTGAAGGGACAGAAGTGTTTATTATTCTATCTCATTAAAAATGAAAATTTCAAAAAAGCTGTTTTAAAGCTGAAAGGAATGAAGATCATCAACTCAGTTTTTCTCAAGATGAAGAGAGGACATTTCTTAGGAGCAAAGAAAGTTAGTGACAGCATCTTCTTGCCCCATCTGCACTTTGGCAGAAGGAGGCCTGTTGAAGCAGGGACAGAGCATCCAGCCTGAGTCACTTTCGTGAGATGAGGAACTAACTCAAGAGCACAAGACCCATTCACAACCACTTATCTTGGTAGTACTTGATTAAGGGATCAATCCTATAAAAATACCAAGTCCTACAAAATTGCACATATAATCATAACACATAGTTTTAGACCTATTAGGTATATGTATATTTCAATTTTTTAGTTTTAATTTTTTTGCCATTGAGAAAAAGACGGGTGATTTTGATCCCACTTAGATAAGATAGTGCCACTCAGAAAAGTTTGTCCTATGTCAAAGTAGATATGATTTTCACCCCAAAAGAGAAACACAATCTTTAGAAATACAGGGACATTTATTAGAAATAATCAAGAGGAAAGTTATTCCTAAGTAACAGATACAAGCATTTTCTTATCTCTTGCTTTATAGGAGAACATAAGGTCAGAGAGAAGCTAGTCTCTTCTCCACTGTTAGTCTAAGCCCCAAATTGATGATGAAACTTCTGGAGTTTCATGTGGTTATAATAGGCTTCCCCGGTTAAAATGTGCACTAAACACTCAGGAGCAGATTAATTATCAATGTTTACTTAGCTTGTGAACCTTTTGTGCTTAGAGACAAAATTAGAACCAAAATAATATTTATTTAAACAGATCAAAAGGATCTGTTTTACAATTACATTTTACTTATAATTGGACAGAAAAATTGAACCACTTATAGAAACTGCTTTTACAAATCCGTTAGCCTAAAGTTCTGAATTAAAGTGTTATTCGAAAGGTAGGAAAGTGACAGTATGACTTCTGATTTAATTTTTGTGCTACCTGCCCTCCCCCAAAAGTTATTAAGTGATAATAACTGTGCAGAACCAGTAACAGACACTTAAGAAATGGGAGTTCCTTTCTCACTGCTCCCCTTTCTGTAGTGACAGTTAATTACCATTTCCTCAGAGTAGGCAGTAGAGAGAGGATCCAGTGGAAAAGAGAGGCCCAGCTATTTTCACTCAGGTATAAGAGACAATGATTTAAAATTATGTCTCTGTTGGGTGCCAGAGTTACTCTGTGCTCAAAAGTAGGAATGAGCCTGTTTAGATGCAGCTGTTGTCATTTAGTACCATTTGACAACACTGAATTTCTTAGCTTGATACCTAATGACAAGTGCGCTGAAAACTGTTGATTTAACTTGAAGTCAATTTAACTTCAGAATTGATAAAGCATTTTAGAAATTGTAATCAAATTAGAATCACCTTTCTCCTTATCACTTATTCTTTCATATTCCTCAGAAGAAAAAGAAAAAAATATGCTCCATTGCTGTCCTTATGAGGATTGTTCCATATGTAAACGTCAGTTCTAACTTTCAGCGGGAAATGGGTGAGCAGGACTGTGCCCATACTGTAAGGTGAGAGAGGCCAGATGATGCCTTGGTCAAATTGCGCACTGAGCACTTTCAAATTAGCCTATCACACTGGTCTCTACAGTAAATATTCCAAAGCATTGTTCTTGTTTGTAAGTTCACATAATGATGCAAAGGTCATCTACACTGAATGGTTGGAAAATTTCAGGAAAGTTTTAGGAAAAAGAAAAAAGAAAAACTGATAAAGAGGGACTTCCTGTATCAAAATTTAAAATCTAAAGTCATTGATATCAGAAGAAATAGACTAATGGAATAGAACAGAATGTCTAGAATCAGACCTATGTGTATCTAAGAATGTATTACATAAAAAGGTGATATTGATAAATTTCAATGGGAAAGTGAGCCATCTTTTGGAAAAATTAAAGGTGTATTAAAGATTTAAAATGAAAAAATAAAGCAAGGATTAATTTAAATTTTTCAACTTGAAACTTTGAGTCTTACTTTCACCTTTCTAAAATTATTTTTTTTCTTTTTTATTATACATATTGCTTAATGCAAAAATGCATGTTCATTACACTTTATATTCCATTTTATCTCACTTTAGTGTAATTGCCTTTATATATCTGAGTAGCATTTTCAGTTATATTAATGGTTATTTTAACAATCCCTTTTTTTTCAGAAATACATAATTCATTCCCAACACTTTAGTATAAAAGCCTTTGGAGTTTTTTCTCTTTCTATACAACTATATAAGAATATTTGTGCATTTGCTTCACTGATAATAATGGAAATATGCCATAAAAGCTATTATTTTTAATTTTTTTCTATATAATATGTTATAGAAAAAGATGACCTTTAAAAATCACATCATCTAAATGCAAGTTCAAAATACAAAGACCTGCTATGAATCTATTTGAAGATCAAACTGTAAAAAGTAAAGGATTTTTTTTCCTAAATTAATTTCTAGTTGGCATTTAAAAACTTTTTTACTTTTAGTTATCCATTTCCAAGTACATATTGTTGCATTATTTGTATTTTTATCTGATATACTAATCATTTTATGATTAGTTTATGACTTTTGTATGTATTCTTATAATCTTACTTTATAATTTAAAAATTTATACTTCCCTCACTTTTTTCTATTGTGTTATTATTTGTGTGATGTACTTTTTGTTTAACTAATAAACATGATTTATTTGATAAATTTTGGAGGTAAATATCCTATTTTTAAATGAGTTGAAAATTTCACAAGTTTTTATGATATTGTAATTATTAATTTGTAACTATATATTTTTTTTTCTTTTAAGGAAAGAAAAATAATTCTTATGCTCTTTGGTTATGTTTTCTGTTCCTTCATTTGGCATCATTACTTAAATGGGAATGTCTTTCTTGTCATCATTGGTTTGTTTTATTCCAACTAATTATTCAATATTCCTAATAATTAGTAATACTCCTTGTCTTTCTGGTGTAATCATAATTATGTTGTTCTGTCAGTAATTCCATCAATTTACAGTTGTTGTAGAGATTGAATTTATTTTCCATCTTCACAGAACTTACCATAAATACTCAGCTGCCTGTACTTAGAAACTCTTAATTCCTGTCCACAGAGTCCTGAGTATTCTAAAGATATTTACAGAAAACATATACTTGGTTACTGAATATTACATGTCCAATTTTTTTCTGTACTTTCACATACATATGATAGCCAGACTAAATAGATTAATTTTGGATGGCACCTTTATTTTTAAAAACTTTTAACTTTAAGATCATCATACATTTACATTCAGTTGCAAGAAATACAGGAAAGACCATGTACTCTACCAGTGTCTTCAAGGGTACACATCTTACATCACTAAAGTCCAATATCACAACCAGAACATTAACCTTGATACTGTGTAGATATAGGACATTTCCATCACCACAAGAAACGGTCCTGTAGGTTGCCTTGTTATAGCCACTTTCATGTCCCTCCTGGTCCCTGTTGTATCCCTGGCAACTGTGAATCTGTGCTTTATAATTTTGTCATTTCAATGATGTTGTATAGATTAAATCATACAGTGTACTATCTTTGAGGATTAGCTTTTTACACTCAGCTTTTTACACCCAGTTCCCTGGGTATTCATCCAAGATATTATAAATATCAATAGTTTCTCATGTGTTTGCTTTCTAAAAGTTTTACAGTTTTATGTTTTATATTTAGCTGAGTGATTCATCTTAACATTTAATAATTTCCTAAGAGATGTTTTGATTTTGCTCTCTGCTTCATTATTTTCTTTTTCAATTGTTCTCTGACAAGATGAATTTTTATTCCAATTTTATTCTTGATTATATTAAAAGGCATCACTAATGAGTGACTGATTTTATGAATTATTTAGCACTTCTTTTGTTCTCAGGCTTATGTCCATTATCTCTTTATTGTCTCATGGTCTTACAACATTACTATGTGATTATTTATTAAATTATTAAATTAATTGATATGTCTCGTGTCTTTCAGATTATCTGGCACTTTTTCTATTATTTCACCTGTATTTTGTGTTTCTTCCTTAAGTTTCTATGCTATTTTACTAAATTCCATTAGAACAGTATTGACTGAACTGTTTGTTCCAACGACGACATGAGTTATAGCTCATGTTGGTGTTTCTAAAGCTTATTGAGATGAAATGCAACAGTGTCCCATGGGAGGGTCAGGAGCTGTTCAAGGAAGGTGGGATGGTGACCTAACAGGCCATGAGATGTTTAGTGCATGAGAACTGAGAAAGAAATACACTGAGTAAAATGGAAGGTGTGTTTCTCGATGTGAGAGGAAGGAATTACAGATATAGAAAGCAGGAAACTTAGAATGTACCTTTTGGTGTTGTCTTGAATTTTAATCTCATGGGTTTCTAAGTAGAGATTAGATAGATGGTAGGTAGATAGATAGATAGATAGATAGATAGATAGATAGATAGATTTTAAAAAAAATCTGTTCCCTAAGAGGGCCTAGGAGCAATGCTATGCCAATAACATGAGAATACCTATTACCTGGATAATGGTTTCAAAATGCTCTTTGGAGAAATGGCTAAGCCTAGGACCTGAGGAAGAAAAGTACAAGTCTCTACTGGAACTATTTTTTTGGGCCCAAAGTAAGACGTACTAGAGGACTGATAGGATACCTCAGAAAGATACAGGAGCCCACCTGAGGGAACTTCACTATTTTGATAATATCCTTTGATGCAGAAAGTTTTAATATTCAATGAATTTATTTCTTTTGTTGCTTATGTTTTTGGTGTCATATCACAGAATCCATTGCCAAATCTACAGTCAAGAAGATTTACCCCTGTGTTTTCTTCTAAGTGATTTATAGTTTTTATTCTTGGATTTAGTTTTTATTCTTGGATTACTCTCTGTATATGGTATGAGATAGGGATCCAGTCTCCTTCTTTTATGTGTGGAATATCCAGTTGTTCCACTCTCATTTGTTGAAGACACTGTTCTTTCTTCAATGAGCGGTTTTGGAACTTATTAAAAATCAGTTGACTACAGATATACAGGAGATAGACACTTTTAACTGTGAGAATTTTGGCAAATCAATCTTATGCTTTTACTTTCTCACCTATAGAATGAGGACGATAACCTCTTTATCTCCAAGATCTTGTCAGGATTAAATGAGATGACATATGGAGAGAGTCCATGGTAGTATCTGGCACATAACAGATTCCCCACTGAGAGAACACCTGTGACAGAAAGAGGACAAGAAGCAGGAGTAGGCAGGGAGAGTCTTCAGACCTAGCTACTGGTCTAACTGAAAAGACAGAAGGAAGGAGAACCTCTAATGGAGGTAGAGTTCTGAGAAAACTTCAGTCAGGCTGCTGGAGCAATTTGACAATCTGAGCACCAAAGAAAAAAATGAGAATGATTCACCATTCAGCAACGACCATGCGTATAGTGGAGAAACCTGGCAAATACCACCAGTGACTATCACCAGAAATGATATAATTGCAACTGTGTATGCCTGTGCTATGGCCAGGACGTGTGCTGCTGAGAGCTCCTCCCTGAGGACTTGCCATGGAGGACACCAATGTCCTCATGAATGCTGAGATCATGTTTTCCCAGGGTGCTCCCAGCTAGTCACTGCGTGTGCCAGGGGTGCTCATGCCTGTTCATTCCTGACTCAAGTGGGATTCCTCCAACAGGCAGCTTTTGCTTTCAGGAAATCTCTTTTGTGTTGAATCCATCTTGGCATCTACTTCTTGGAAGACTTAAAATGACACAGATATGATGCGCGTGCGCACACACACACACACAGAGAGAGAGAGAGAGAGAGAGAGAGAGAGAGAAACATCACATCTATGAAATTTCTGCCAGAAAGACATCATCTCAATCTTTTCATGAGGAAACACCAGACACGGGCTGAAGGTCATTATAGAAAATAACTGGCGTATAATTTCAAAATGTCAGGATTGATACTAAAAATCAGGAACGAAGGTGTCTAGCCAAGTGCAGCACATGATCCTGGACTGAATCTTTCAGTTACAAAAGACATTGTTAAGATAATTGGAAAACTTGAGCTGGTCCTCTGTATTGGACACTACCATACTAGTATTTATTTCTTGGTTTAATGGTAGAAGAGAAAACACTCAAGAATTCAGGGATAATAAATGGGATCATGATGCCTGAAACCAAGTTCAGAAAAACTGAGGTCTTTGCAATATTTCTGCAACTTCCTTGTAAATATTTAAATCTTATTTTTCTAAAAAATGAAACTGGGTAAATATGGAGAATGTATTGGAAGGGCTAGGAAGGTATTTTAGGTGTCTTGGTTAGAATGTACCAACAGTTTTGTCAAGTGGCGATTGATTCAAAAGTAGATTCAAGTGACATAATTAGCAGAACTCTTTAACATATTGGTTATGGGGGATAAGAAAAAGGGTTATTACCATAATTATTTTGTTTCTGCTTGAGCAACCAGGTGGATGCTAACCATTTAGTGTAGTAAGGGAGAATAGAGGAATAAGTTTAGGAGGAAATTCCAAAATTCTGTTTTGTATGTATTTTTATTGAGGAAACTATTACACATTGAGATGAGATATTAGCAAGCAGTTGGTAATATAGGTCTAAAACTTAGCACAGACGTCTCCAGTAGAAATGTAAACTTAGGAATTGTTAGCATATCAAGCCATTGAGATGAATGAGATCACCTCACCTAGAGGGAAAGAGTATATGTTAAGAAATAGAGGCCTTAATTAAGCCCTGAGGACCTTCAATAATCAGATGAGTTAGAAGAGGAAGAGCAGCTAAGAGTCCAGTTATGATGAGACAAGTTTAAATCATTATTAATCAATTCCATATCCTGACATGCAGTAAAGGTGGTTGTGGCATGTTTAGCCAAGAGGAAGGCTGGATTCCTCGGCCCCATTCTATTCTGTTATATAATTTCCCTCTATTATATTGTATAGTTCTATTATAATGCCCCTCAGGTTTCCTAGCCCATTCCTCCCTTTCATCCATCCTCCATTATAATAGTGGCTGAAAACAGTGAAGATGAAATCTAGGCCTGGTTTTAAGTTTGCACGTGTAAGAGTGTCACTCCTTAAAAGAGCTTTGAGAATTACTCCAGTGCTGCTGGAGCTCATTAGAAGCTTCTTGGGTTAACAAACAGGTAACTCTTGCCTTATTAAAGGGAGAAGACTCTACTAATTTTAATTAAGGGACACTATAATCATCAAAGGGAGTTATAATTGAGAATTTTCTTAAGAAATACAATAAGCTTGTGGTCACTCAAGTCCTCTTTCATAAAATATTCTCCAGTCTCTGAAAGATAAAAATCAGGTGGGTTGGTTTTAAATATTTTGTTTTCTGTTTGGAAATTAAATAAAAATACTGATATTCTATAGAGTAGGATTGGTAATATACCTTTTAGGACACCTCAATAGCAGATGCGTAGAAAAGAAAAGACAGAACTAAGTAGGCATGAAAACAGTCCTTCCTAGGAGCAGTAGGAATGAAGTCAGGGAGTTCGTGATGACATTTAAGGAGGGTTTTAGGAAAATGGTACCAAGTATTCGAGGTGACTCCAAGGACTCTGTTTCAGTGTCCTGTCAGATGCATACTTGGTATAAATCCTACGCATGATTGTCTTGAGAGAGCTCCTGAGAGTCAATGTGGAAAGATGTGGGGAATCTTACTTGATCTATTGGTTTAACAGAAAGAGTTCTGTCCAAGCTGTCATTCACAGGAAAGCCTTCAATAAATAGTCTTTGACCCTCACTTTTCCCTAAGTTTTCATTTTGATTCTTCTTACTTTGTAAATACAATCAGAGTTCTTGTCTCCTAATCTTCCAGCATATAATAGTGAAAATCAATAGTGGTAGTTATTGGGTTACTTGGATGATAATTATTATTTGTATTAGCTTTTCATTGCTGCGACCAAAATACCTGACAAAAACAACTTAGAGGAAGAAAAGTTTATTTTGGCTCATGGTTTCAGAGGTTCAGTCCATGGTCGGCTGACTGCATTACTCTGGCCCAAGTAAGGAAGACTGTCACGGCAAGAAGATATGGTTGAAGAAAGCTGCTCTTCATGCGTGCGGCCAGGGTTCGATTCTCAGCACCACGTACAAAGATGTTGTGTCTGCTGATAAATAAAAAATAAATATTAAAAAAATTCTCTCTCTCTCTCTCTCTCTCTCTCTCCTCTCTCACTCTCTCTTTAAAAAAAAGAAAGAAAGAAAGAAAGAAAGCTGCTCTGCTCCTTGCAACTGGGAGAGAGAGAGAGAGAGAGAGAGAGAACGAGAGTGAGCCAGGGTCAGCATGTAATCCCCAAAGGCCCATCACCAGGGACTCACCTCCTTCCCCCATGGCCCATGGGCCAACAGTCACCACCTAGTCCAAGAGTCCTTTCAAATTAATATTCCATCAAATGGATTAATTCACTGTTTAGATCACAACTCTCATAATCTAATCATTTCACCTCTGAACATTTCTGCATTCATATAGGAGCTTTGGTTGGGGTACCTCATATCCAAACCATAACACCATTACACGGAACAAAAGAAACACTCAGCTAGAGAAAGTCTATTTTCCTAGTCAGTAGCCTATGCACGGTTGCCCTTCTTACCTTTCTTGGAGTAGACTAGCGAAAAACTCTGGTTAGGGCTCAGAGGAAGCAAGTATATGGAAATAAAACATTTCACAGAGTCTTAGAGATACATGCTAAACTACACTTAATTGTTTTATTTTTAACACACTGTCTTCTCAGAATCATTTGTTTTTTTCTCTGTCCTGTTCATTACTTTATAGTCAGAACGTAGTAAAATGCCTGGCACCTAGTATATACCCTGTAAGTATTTATTCACTTACCAAATAGTAAAATTAATATCGTGAATAGTGGAATACTATTTGCTTACTTTACTGAATTTAAAAAATTACTTAAAAGTGTTAACACTAAATTATTTTTCAATCTTCACATATGATAGAAATACCAGGAGATGGGGCTGGGGTTGTGACTCAGAGGTGGAGCGCTCGCCTACCATGCAGAAGTAAGGCACTGGGTTCGATCCTCAGCACCACATAAAAATAAAATAAAGATATTATGTCCACCGAATTACAGTAGATGGGGTAGAGAGAGAAGATGGGAGGGGAGGGGAGGGGAGGGGAGGGGAGGGAGGATAGTAGAGGATAGGAAAGGTAGCAGAATACAACAGTTACTAATAGGGCATTATGTAAAAATGTGGATGTGTAACCGATGTGATTCTGCGATCTGTATTTGGGGTAAAAATGGGAGTTCATAATCCACTTGAATCTAATATATGTAATATGAGATGTCAAGAGCTTTGTAATATTTTGAACAACCAATAAAAATAAATAAATAAATAAATAAATAAATAAATAAATACCAGGAGATATAATTTATTGCTCACAAATATGTTACATGAGGATCCTGCTTTTTCTAGATTACTGAAAACAAACATCAAATTTTTGTGAATTTGATAGAAACCTCTTGTATTTTTTTTAGAAATTAATTAAGGGATTTTATAGAGTTAGTATAATGAATATGATCATTAGGATTTAGAAGTTAATTTTCTTGATTTTATTTTCAATAGTTCAAATTTTACTTTTTAAGTTTCAGTATTTTTCTTTATCTTGTGATACTGGGGATCAAAACCAGGACCTTGTGCATGCTAAGATAAGCACTCTACTACTGAGCTACACCCGCAAGACCTCAAATGTTTATTTTAAAAAATTACTTTTTGATAGAAATTTTCACATTTCTTGAAAGGGGAGACTGTATTAGATGCATAGGCCCAGATTTTTAGAAATGAGGAGAAAATATATAAAATACCCTGAAAATATTATTAATAGTATTTTAAACATTATTATAAATTATATAAATTATTATATACATTATTATAAACATTATTTCAAACTGTAAACATTCTTTATAGTACTAGAAATTCATATTAATTAAACAGATTTCAAATAATCAAAAGTATTATATTTCTCTAAATGATTTCTGAGTATGTATAATAAAATGTAGCAATAATTTATGTAGATCATGTTAATAATTTAAATATTGTCCCTTTGTTTTAGATATAAATTTCATTTGCTGATTTTTTCTCTATGACAATAAGTGTAATTCAGTAAAAGGCACATGATGTGTGTTTCCAGTGGGCTTTGGTCATTGTATTTTAAGTTTTTCATTCTAAAATGCTCTTATTTTTTTCAATTAAAATATATATATTATATTTATATATGTAGAAATATACATATTTCTAGGTATATATATATATATATATATATATACACATACATATACATATATACACCCATATACATATACACATATATATGTAAAGAGAGAGGGAAAAATCCAACCAATACTAATAAACAAAAAAAAATTACTGAAATATTTGTGATTCATTCAAGGCAGATTTGAATAAATCCTATTAAGCACACAGTGCTTGCTTCAGATACATAGACTCAGTCACTAGAAATGACAACAAATGTATTTTTCTAGTATTTCTGTCCATGTGCTTTTATAACTTAAAGTTGTAAATATCCATCTTGAATTTTCTTTTTTATGATTCTCGATATTTATATTATCCCAGAGTAGAATTATTTTGTAATTTTGCAAAAAATAAAAATTTGAAACAAATTCTCCATAGGTTAAAATATAAACTCAAAATAGTTCTCGACAGATTGCAGATATCAATCATGTGTTTTATTTGGTAGGAAATAAAGTTCTAATTTAATCCTTCTCTCTGCTATAGAACATATTAATTGACTAAATGATGCTAATTTCATATAAATGTAGAGAAACTTTGATAATCAGTTTTAATGTTTTAGTGTTAATACTTTATATTAACAAGCATTATATTTAATTTATAAATTATCACTCTTTTAAAGGTAAGTAAAATTATTTCTTGACTTCATTAAATTTGCACTCAAATTTATAAAATTTTCATAATAGTTATTGTGTTGTAAAGCCCATGTTAGCGTAGGCTCTTAATGAGGAGATACTGGTATGATCAAAATAATAAATAGCTTAAATGATATTTTCTTTTTTGTAGAAACAGAATTCTTTGTGAAAAAAGGATCAGTGCTGTAAATCCTGTAAGCTGGATTCTGTTTGCTCATTGACTTCCATTACATGTCTAGAGTTATTCCTTGGAAAAACTTCTGCCAGTCTAGTTTACCCATGACTCTGCTCTGAAGAGTAGAGCAGGGAGATTGCCATAGTAACAATGTAGCCTTTTCTCTAGTGATTGGCTCTTATCTCCTGGGAAGCCCAGTACCTCTCTACTCACAGCAACTGATCTGGCTTACTCAAAAAAGTCTGCATTTTGGGGATAGTTCTGGGGCTTGAATATAAGGTAACAGCTAACCTCTTCAGAGCTCCCACTGTGGATCAGGCACAATTCCAAGGGCTTTACAGGGATGGCCTAACCCTATGAGGTAGAATTTATTAGCCTTTTTTGCAAATGAAGAAAACAAGGGGAAGTGAGCTCTCATGGCTAAGAAATGCTTTGGAACATAGTTTAATTCCACAGCTGAGTTTGGGATCACTATGATTGCTTTCCCACTTTTTAGACGGAAGCTTTTCAGTCCTGAATATGCCACAAATTTACCCAGATATCAGATCCTCAGTCCTTGGTGTTGCTGGGCAACACCTGGAGGCCAGCATGCCAGGTCTCTTACAGCTTCGAACAGTGTCATCCATTTAAACCAGTTGCTACACAGAGATGATTGTTCTCACCCCTGCCAGGGTGTATAAAATTTTGACAAGCATGCTGGCCCAGAACAAAGAAAACATTTAGAGGCAAATACATTGAATGTATTTCTTAATCTGTAGCTGACATTAAATAAATGTCAAGAGTCAGCAATCCTTGGACAAGGGATAACTTGTTTACTTCTTTATTTTGCTGCTTGTTCAAGTATTACATATGGAAAATGGTTTGAGAGCAAAGACTAATAATTTATTTCATGGATATTTTGTTATGCTATATGTTAGTGATTCTTAACTGTTAATTATGTAATCTGTATCCTAGCTAGAGTTAAAATGAAGTCTTTTCACTAAAACTGAATTTATTCAATTATATTTAATAAATTATTGCTTACCATTTGTATGAAGTACTTATTTTCCAATTAATCAGAATTGACAAATATTTAAGCTTGAATACTGAGGTCCATGAGGGTACATGAAATTGAAAAGGGAATGCTTTCAAAAGCAGTACTGGTGAGCTTTGTCTTAGAAATATGATGGAGATAATGAAATAAGGAATGACATGGGTTGCTGGGGAGTCCTTGAATAGCACTGACAAAATACTGCAGACTTCACATCACTTTAGTACCTGGAATCAAAGAAAGGCAAAACAGTTTAGAAACCCCAGGCATAATAGGAACAGCTCAGGGGAACCCAACTGGTTTCAATAAAAGTGTAGTGACACATAAGCATTTGCACTCAAATGTTTTCATTGCATTTAAAATGATTTGTTCACATTGCATTAATCATGGTAGTTCATCTGCAAGTGGCTGGTTTCTCCAGATTTTAGCTCAATAGACGTTTTCAGGTAAAAACCAGCCATGTTGCAGATGAGTCAAAGAGGAGGAAAAGAAGAAATCTTTTCCTTTAGATTGTAATGGAGACTTGATTACAATAGCCAGAGAATGTTGCCCACTTATGTGGCTGATCCCGTTGAATACTTTGGTGAGGGCCATCTTGAGAGCACCGATTACTGGCTATCTGGTCTGCACTCTTGAGTACACATGAAATGCCAGGGCAGGGGGAACAAAGGTGACTCTGAGGTTGTGAGCCTCAAGGCCTCAGTAATAATGAGCCATTGTCAGAGAAAGTATTCCAGGAAGAGGAGCTGGATGGACAGGTGTGTTGGTGGTAGGGAGGATGATAAATTCTTTGTGGACATGTAGATCGGGAGGAACCAGCTGGTGATCCAAGTGGAGAGAGTTCATGAAAGCAGTTGAAATGTCTTGCCTGGAACTGTGTAGAGAGATTAGGGTTGGAGTTGGGTTGAGGACTCTATTACTCTAGTCATAGGTTCTCATAGCATCAGGGGACAAAGAGAGACCTCCTTGTAAGAAAGCATCAAGATAAGCTAAAGGATATTTCATCATGTTACCTGGGTAACCACTTTTACAGGAGAAATTCTGGCAACAAAGCAGATGGGCTAACTGGCCTCCTTGATGTTCTGGAACCCACCAAATACCCTCCTGCCAGGGCCAGTGACTGAATGCTCTTCCCCCAGAGGCTGAGGCTCTTCCTTTGTACTACCATAATGCTCTCTGTGTTCCCAACACTGCGTTCCCCAGAGTGTATTTATTTGATCTGTTTCTCTTACGATTTGCTATGTAAAATATTCACTGAAGAAATGCGTGGGAGAAGTGGAACGTGAAGCAGTTGTGCCCTCTGCCTCATTTCAGAGATCAAGACCTGGGAATTCTGATACACGGGTCTGATGGCATGGTATTTCAAGGAAAATATAATTGGACTCCCATTGTGTACCAGGCATTCCTGGAACAAAGGCCAGGCATTCTTAAAGTCCTCAGGACTATCTGCTCCGACTGCTTTTCCAGGAACTGGAGTCATGTGCCAGTTCCGTATTTTTCCATTCACGATCTAAAATTCACACCTCCACATTGATGATGTCCCTGGTGGGGTCCCTTGCCTACCAAGTAAGTGGGGCTCCTGATGAAAAGACTGAGACCAGAAACCTACTCAGGAGAGCGAAGGCTACAGCTTCAAAAGCAGGGTGTGATCTGAGGGCAAAATCACAGTTCTGAAATCTGTTCTAGAAACCATAAAGAGGTCATCGTGTACTTGTGTTGGCATAATGATCTGAAACTAAGAGTAGAGAATGGCAGGGAAAGGGGAGTAGATTCACTTTCCTACTTCCCAATTTATTGTCAACATTACAATCCACATCATAGAGAACACAAGGCTGGAATTTCCTTTGCTATGTGTGAGACTCCATGTTTGAAAAGTTTAGAAAAAGCCTCTATGGAGAATGAAGCCTTTTGCCAACATGAGAAAGTTGAGTCTCAGAGTTTTCCCTCAAACTTTTGCCCATGGTTTGATATGAAAATGTAAGTCAAATGAGAATTTTATGTAAATGCTCCATGAAGTTCTATAAAGTTCTAGAATAGTTAATAATACAAATAGGCTGTGGAAATAGAAACGAGGCTAAAGACAGCTCTACCATTTGCTGTTGGTGTGGTGTAAGCAGATAATTTAAGATTTTGCATCTCATTCTCTTCAGTACTTACCTTAGGGGTTAAATGACATGAATGCATGAAAAGCACTTAGCTCTTGGTTCAGCACTACATTCAATACTAGGTTGGCATTACAGGCTTTATGTGGCTTAAAAATTTTTATTGTAGGAAAACGTGCCTAGTATAAAATACTATTTTAAGCATATAGTTCAGTGGTAGCAAATACATTCTTGTTGTTGTGCAACCCTCCATCTCCAGAATTTTCCACCTCCCAACATAAAACTTTGACCTCTTTCAAATATAACTCCCATTTCTCGCTCCTCTGGACCAATAATCATCATCTTACTTTCTGTCTCTATGAATTTACCTATTCTAGGTGCCTCCTGTAAGTGGAATTATACCATATTTGTTCTTTTGTATCATGCTCACTAAGAATTTTTTGTTTTTAATAACAAGCTTTATCTTGACTTTTTGATCATTAATTACTGGGGATTCTGTTCTGCATGGGTCTCAATCCTCTGCATGGGTCACCATCTTCCTGATAACACCTACTAAATTTCAGACAATATTATCAAGAGTAAATGTCTCTACAGTCCATATTTAGGTGTCCAATTTATTCTAACAAGATCATAGAAGCAGACATTGTTATGCTCGAATTCAGGACCCCCAAAAGACCACCAGAGACCAAGATTGATGTAAGCAGCAAAGAGGTGTTTATTGCCAGCTAGCTCGGTCCTCCGCGTGCACATACAGCAACTGGTGAGAGGCCCCAGCCCAGGGTTTGCAGCAGTTTTATACATTCTTTGGAGAAGGCAGGGACCCCTACATACATCATAGCATCTCTTAGCAAATCATCACACAGTGCGGGAAAATCAAATAAGAACTCTAAAACATGATTAGCACATTCACTGGCGGGAACAAATTGGGTAGGGGTGATTGGTTACTACAAAAGGGATATTCATTTGAACTGATTGGTTTAAGCAAGAGGGGTGTTCATGCTGAATTACATGGTTTCTCAACACGTTATCAACCACCATAAACTACTGGGAGGGTCACCTGGCATCCCAGGTATTTCCCTGTCTCCTGCTGATTGGTGGCTGCTAGGGGGTTGCTATGGATCCCCACCTAGCCTGACTGAGTCAGGGATACCTGGCGCAGTAGATCTCTCCTGTTATTTGTAGATAAACAACTTAGCAGGGTGGGAATGTGCCTAGGAGTGCTCTGTGGGTCTTTCCAAGGACAGGCTTTGCTCTGAGGTGGTTTTTCAACATTTTTGGGGGGAAGTTGTAGAATATCTGAAGACATTTTTAAAACATAGAATTTAAATTCTTGGGTGCTTTCATTGTGGATGAGGATGAAGGTTTCTGGTCTGTGCAAAGGACCTTTTCACTCACAAGTATACCAAAATGATAGTTATGTGGTTGAGAAGCAATGTAGTTGGCAATGAGTAAATATTTGTATATATTAAAAATGATGAAAGCCCAAGTCAAGAGATAAGAGTAGTTATTCAGGAAAAGTTCCATTTTAAAGAAAATTTCTCTCACAGATGTGTAGTAATTACACAACCTGTTTCTTTTATCATGTATATGAGCTAAATGAGCCATTTCCTTGCCTTGAAAGCATGCACTCCCTCAGTTCTACAAATGATGCCAATTTGTAAACATAGGCAAGAAACAGGAAGCCAGTAACCCTCAAGTACCAAAGAATTGGTTTCTGTATCAATGAATCACCCACATGAAAATCCCTTAAGATTTTCACCTTCTTACTTCAATGATCTTCTGATGCAAATGTGGCTCTGTCAATCTAGTGGAATGTCTGAGCCTGTCACCTAGAAATCTGGGGGCAGACGGTTTCTCTTCAGCTCAGCTCCTTTTCACCTGGTTTTTCTGATGGCCATGACCTAAGGAGATCATGATAACTTACTACGGCCCCAAAAATGCTATTTCTGGCTGCAGTTTTTGCTTTCTTTATATCATCTCGAACAAGCAGTTTACTGTCTGTGAATCTGGGTTGTGTCATCAGTAAAAGGTGAGAATAAAGACAGCTTGTGGAAATGCCCTTCATAGTAGATGGCTAGTATAAGGTGCACATGTAAGTTTTGATTTAGGAGAGCAACTTTCGAGTGTGTATGTTGTACTTTTCAATCCTTCTTCCTCCTTCAGGCTATTCACATTGCTCTACCAACAACCGTCTCACAGCTTCTTGCTCCCATTGTGGGGAACTGTAATTTCTACCTCTTTTGCCTGTGAACCTGCAAGACCTGTCTAGCTTTGGGCACTGCCTGGCTTAAGGCAAGATTTACAGAAACAGCTGCCTTTGTGATTTAATTATTTTTATCTCACCCAGGCCTTTGGCCCTCAGGACTCTGAATCCTGCTTTGAAGAGCAGGTTTGATAGTCTCTTATCTCTAGCTTTTAATCTAAAAGAAATGGTATTGATTGAGGCAGACATTTGTAAGGACACTGTGATCAACAAGGAAGAAAAATATTCCATAAGAACAATAGCAAAAAAGTATCTTTATGTGAATCCTGGGCTCTGTTAGAAAAAGTGCTGTTAGAGTGCATTTTTATTTCCTCGAGCAGTTTTGCTCACATTTTATATTTTAACAGCCTGAGTCCCTGTGCTAAGCAGCTCACATATTTTATTTAGTCCAACCAGCAATCGTAGGAGGGTAGATGCTGCCTTTACCTTTCTTATAGGTAAAAAATCAAAGGCCTAAGTGAAGTAAGTTGCCTAGCTTCTCACAATAAGTGGCACAACTGTTTCAAAACCAGTCAAACCTGAGCACCTGTGGTCTGACCACTTTGCCAGGGTATTCAATGCTATATTCAAATGCAGTTACTCAGTCCAGAAAAGATAATACTGAGTTATTCCTCTAGGAAGCATGTGGAGGGCTTTAAACAATGGCCCTTGTTAACTGCACATTTTTATGCTCTTACCCTCTTTATTTTCCTTTTATTGAGGCCCTTAGGGTTAATTTTAAAAGTACTAAACCCATTGTTCTTCTCTGTTCCTTGCAGTAAGAAACATAAGGCTTCGGGAGGGCCACACAACTATACACGTTTGAAATTCCTTGTCAAGGACATGGCGACAAAACATCTTGAATCAATTCAAGAGTAAATGGTGACCTCAGTGATTCTAGTGGCTGGAATTTTTCTTTTGTAATCCAAACAGTAAGAAAGTTCAATTAACTCCCTGTAAAGACGCACCTGTAAATTAAGAATTACGAATGCTCCATGTCCAATATTTTATTTCTTCATGTCAGAAATTGAAAGTCCCATGTGTAGAATTTATTGTCTATGTGAAAAAAAAATCAGGACTCACTTTATTAGGTTTCATGTGAATTATTACTGTGGTCTCCAGAGAATTTCCATTTCTTCTATTAGAACTTCAATTTCTTCTTTTCCTTTCTTACTTTCTTTTTCCTTTCTTTCTTTCTTTTTTTTTTTTTTTTTTTGGTGTGTGTGTGTGTGTGTGTGTGTGCGTGCGCAGTGAGGATTGAACGCAGAAACCCACTTGACATTGAACTACATCTCTAATCCTTTACACTGAACTACATCCCTAACCCTTTCTTTCTTTTCTATTTTGAGACAGGGTCTTGCTAAGTTGCTGAGGATCTCACCAAATTGCTGAGGCTGGCCTTGAATCTACCATCCTCCTGCCTTAGTCTCCCTAGTCACTGGGGATACAAGCCTGCGTCACCACACCTGGCTAAAACTTTTAGTTTCTATCTTTGTCTTCAGCTCATTCATTTTTAATTTCTATTTTTATATACATTATAAAATTACACAAATGGCCTATAATGTGCAATAGTTACATGTAATTTATATTTGAAATTTTGTACTAGCACTAACACCCACGCCCCCACACACATATGATATGATACCTGCTCAAAAAACCTTTTATTGATGAAGCAAGTGATCAATTTCACTGGTATTGTGATCTTTTGAAAGTATAAAATATTAGGAATTCTCACAAATTTGGCAGTTGAACTTCAAACATTTCTAAAACATAACAAGCATTTACTCTTTGTAATGCAAACAACTGATAGTTCACATACCCAGAACTTTTTTAAAAGATACATTATTTGTTTAAGAAAGAAACAAACCATTGAACATACATCAGATGATAAAGTTAAAAAGCCACTTGTACAACACGATAAGTTCATCTCCATTAAAGAATAATGATGATTAAAAACCATGACAGTATCTTTACGGCCTTGAAAATTATTAATTATCTTCTAGTCTAAATTATCTTAATTGCTTTCAGTCTAAAAGTAAAATTATTTTTGAAAGACCCACCGATTCCCTGTCCAAGAAAGACACACGAGGCACTGGCTGCAAACGCAAGAGGTTTATTCAGACACAGACGCCTGCGGGTGCTCAGCAAAACCTCAGCCGAGCTTTGGTGAACTGGCACACCGGGCTTTGGGGTACAGGTCTTTTATAGGATAATGGGGCAGGTTTCGCGCGCGCGGGAAGTGACAGGTTTCTTATTGGTTATTTTGAACCCAACATATAGATTACCTAAAGGGCAAAGTTGTTTTTCACTTTATGTTCCTGGATAAACCTCATGACAGTTACATATTAACACTCTGGTTTTTCTGTTCCTGCTTATCATTATCAGTTCCTGTTTGTTCAGGCATGCCTTGGGATCTGCTTTTCTGTTCTTCCTCAACCATCCTGTCCCCTCACAATAGACTACCCTTAACTGATTAACAGATAGACCTCTCTTTACGTGGGTTAGCAACATGCCCTGATGGTTTCACAATGGGGCCTGGGGTTTCTGGGCTGGGGTCTTTCAATTTTTAGTGCCAGCCATTGGTAACTGACTTAACTTTTTTTTTTTTCAAGTTATTTGGTTGTAATTTCAGTGACTCCTCTTGTCCCTGGTATAACCTATGTGACCTTCCCTGTGTCCTCATGCTGCAGTCCGACCTCATTGCTCTCCTCTTTTTCCCTTCAAATCTCTATTACTTTCACTTCTTCTTCAACACTTTACTTGCTTTGGGTATTTACAGAATCCGTTTCCTCTTTCTCAGAGAAACACTCTCCGCTGCCCTTTGCCTGGTAACTCCTCCCCCTTTCCGTCTCAGCGGACATATTTTTCCTGGCCCCAGTCTGTAGCAGTTGTCTCTCCTAGGTGCTCTAAGGCATCCTGTACTCTGTGACCTTCAGGGCTTCTCACATTGCTTGTTCAGATGTCTCTCTTCCAGCCCCACATTTGTAACACACCTTAGAATTTTGACCGATTGGGCTGTCTGGTCTCCCTTCCCTGGACCTGTTCTAGAGGAGGAGTGCTATGACCTAAACCTCTTCCTGGATGTATGCCTCCAGCCTGTAAATCACACTATACTCTCCTTGTCAGCCTGTTTGAGCTGTGTGCACTGTGTACTAGGTGCTTTCACATCTTCACTTCAATCAACCATTTCCTCCCACACTTCCTTTTTCTGTTCTCCTCCTTCCCCCCCTTTTTTTTTTGAACCCATAGCCTTGGGCATGCAAGGCAAGCACTATACCAACTGAGCTAAATCTCCAGCCCCCCTCCTCCTCCTTCCCCTCTTCTTTCTTTTCTGTTTGTTAGATTGACAGGTGAGCCTTGCTAACCCTTCTGGTCTTCCTCTGGATACGTACAATCTACAGGAAATTAATCTGTGTCTTCTGGGCAGTGCCATCAAAACTTAGGGGCTGACCCAGAGAGGGGCTAATTGAGCTACTGAGCAGAGCAAGAGAAGGCACAAGGAACAGGGGAAGGGTCAAGCTGAATTAAAGCAGTCGAAATTTTAAAGCAGACTTAGTATATTTGATCCTTGATCCAGCATCAGGCTTTTAATGCAATTTTTTCCCTAATTCAGGGAAAGCAACAGATTTTTTTTTTTTTCAATTCCTAATCTGTATTTTCTAAGCAAGCAACTGTATTTTCTCTATCCTTACACTCACTTCAATCAAGAGAAAACATGCTAGAAATTCTGCTGTCAGCAGAATTATATTTGATTTGAAAGACAAAAACACTGCTGAATTATTTGAAATTCGATTTTGGTTATCTCCTAATTGAAAAAATGACCTTGACTTTGTTTAATTGCAATACATTTGTGTACTAAAATCTCTCATCAGTCATTTTTCTAGATCATAAATTCAGATTTATGTTTTTTTTTTCCTGTTAGATTATTTGAAAAGTATTTTGTTGTCTTTGGGTTAAATATTTCTTTTGTGTATGTGAGTTACAGCTTTCCTCTACCCCTCTCTAACTTACACAAAATAAACAGATGGTTGTAAAATAGGCACCATCTTAGAGATTTACTTTTATGGCAATTTTTTTTTTTTTTTTTTTTTTTTGCCTCTAGTGCTATTGTTGATTTAAATATCTTCTCATGATTGTGCCTTATAAAGCACAGAACATTAAATTTGACAATTTCTTATTGTTCAAAGCTTGGTTTTAGATCTGTAATAGGAAAAATGAACCACCTGGAAATTGACATAATTCTTACTTAAAGACATCATTTGCCCTTTAATGATTTTTACATGATAAAGTAAATATCCTTAGGTTCATAAAATTAGAGTTATCACAGTATTTGTCTATAATTTATTTCAATGAAAGATACAAATGATTGATTGGGAGACTATGTTTATGCAGAATCATGTTTTACTAATAGTCACTTATAATCAAACTAACTGGAGACAACCACTGTTAACATTCTAATATGAGTCCTCTTTGTGATCTTTTAGTCTAATTTTTTTTTTTATGTGTGGAGAGGTTATAAGTGGGGAAAAAAAGAAATAGTGTGTAAATAGAATATTTGTTAAAAATGAGAGAAAAATCCTATATACAATCACATCCTTATTAGTTCTTTTTTTTAATAGAACGCATTCTAGTTTTTAATACTAAAACTTCATAGACTATACACAGATACATGTGTATGTATATACATACATATATTCAAACAAAATACATACATATTTATATCCTCAAAACTAATATAATCTTAACAAAGCATTGTTAATTGATCATATGTATTCTTCAATAAATTGCTTGTTGATAGCGTGTACATTTGTCTACTGGGTTGTTTATCTTGGTTATTGATTTGTAGAAGGAGTTTAATATTTTCTGCCATAGTATTTGCTTTTGGCTATGGCTCATGTAGTTTTGCTTTCTTTTACTGTATGGATATTTCAAATTTTTTTATGTATGTAAAAAACCAGAAAAATCAACAAATATTTCATACGTGGCCACTGAATTCTAGATCATAACTAGAAAGAACATTTTCTCTTCAAGATTACAAAAGTATTTACCTCTATTTTCTAATATATATGTTTGTATGTGTGTCTGCATAAAATATATATATATATATATAAAAGCTCAATATATATGCATATATATCATCTACCACTATATTAAATTAGATATTTAGTACATGTAAAATTAAATTTTAATTAAAATTAAATTAAAATTAAAATTAAATTTCCCAAATGATTGGGGTAGGGATCTGTTTTTTCCAAAATAGATCCTTATTTGTCCGAACACTTTTCCTAAGTGCAATCATTATTATATTTGATTTTCCATATGTATCTGAGTTCATTTTGGACTTCTGTAGTCTGTTCTGTTGATATATTTATTTATTCTAGTAAAGGTGCCACATTTTTAAATATCTGCACTATTATTTTATATTTGTAAACCCAGTAGGACAGCTTTTGTTTTATTATTATTTTTAAAAAGTTCTTGAGTGAGCTAGAATCTTTATACTCAAGCTGAACTTTTGAATCAATTTGACATCTTAAAGTAAGTTTTCTGATTCAGGTGTGTATTTTGCATCACACCAATCTGAACTGTTTGAAAACATTTTAGAGCTTATCCCTTGATATTTTACATCAGAGTTGCTGGTGAATGAGATCTTTTTATACAACTTATATCATTACTTGGATACGGATGTGATGTATGGAAGCCATTATCACTTGTAGTATCTATTGGGGAGACTATCTTATCTAACATGGCAGTTTCCAAGCAGATGATTTCAGTTCTCTGTTCTGTGGGAGGCTGAAGGGGAAATGGTCAGCAAGTTGGACTCCCACGAGGGTTGTCGAGGTTTTGGCAACCTGTGTCTCTCTCCAAGTTTGTTCAGAGTAGGCTGTGATTTTATGTGACCTATTAAAATGCAACAGAAAAGGAAAATGAGTTGGGTTCCCAATACTCTTGACTGCTCCAGGAAACTCTGAGGACCAAGAAGTGTTGATAACATACATTTTAAAGCAAATTAACCACTAATTGAAAATAAATTAGGATGTTGGCATTGCATTCTCAGAGGGCAGCAGTGTTCAATTTAAAGATCTGAAAAAAAAAATGAGGAAATATACTCTCTGCTAGGAAGGATTGTTTTAAAAGGCCTTGATTTGAAATGTTTGTACTATGATTCAGCATTTTTTTGAGGTGGAATTGTAAGAAGCTAATTGACCACCAACTTGAGTCAAAGAAACATGTTTTAAACCCAGCAATGGGACTCCAAGAAAAGGTGAAAAAGATCAAAGCAGCTTCTTTGTAAGCAGATTCTAACAAATATTTATTTATTCTAACCACTGAAATTTTACAGTGCTTCGCAGTTTACATTACTCTTTTACATGTTTGAGGTCATTTAATCTTCATAAAAATATTATGAGTTGAACATGGAGACTCCAGTGTGTTCTAACTTAGCTAATGAAAAAAATTGAAGTTTAACAAGGATGAACAGACAGTCCAAACTTGTATAACTCTTAAAAGATCAAGTCAGATTTTAGATACAGATTTCCTGGTACAGTGCAGTCCACACTGCTGCCTCCCCCACAAGACTCAGCTTATTTTAAAATGAGATATGTGAAATACCCTGTCATGCCTTTGATCAGCTCATCATGTAATGGTGCACCCATACCTGACATTAATATCGCAAGCTTACACACAAATGCCTTGCTAGGCCAGTCTAATGGTTGCTTTCTGCTATGGCCAGTGAAAGATTTTATTAAATTCCTCCAACCTATTTAATTTTATTTTTTCTCCACTGACTTCATGCTGGACAACTGTGTGCTGTATTATAATCGATTACAAAATTCTAATTAAAAAAAATTGCAACTTAAGTTCAATAACCTCTACCCTGCCGTTGGTATGAAAACTTGAGGCTGATAAAGATTTGATATATCCATGGGTTTTGAAATCTAGAATATTTCAAACTGTCCTTCTAGTCTTTATTTCCTTAAAAATTTGTTTTAATTGTGAGGCTGTAAAAAGCCTGAGTATTATTATTATTTTTTTTATCTCAAATATCTTTTCTGGTAGAGAGGATCTGGGATGGAAGAGAGTGAAATATTAGGGATGACCCTTATCTAAAATGGTCTTGCTTTTTTTTTTTTTTTTTTTTTTTTTTACCAGAGAGCACCAATGGGTGTCCTTTGGATGGGGGAACATACTTTGAAATAAATTAGGCCAATAGAAATTTCTTTTCTTCACATGTCTTAAAATTCAAATCTTCGGAGGAAAATGATAAGACATGGCCTGTGTATACTGATATTTTGACTCCTTTAAAAATTTTATATCTTGTTATGATTTTTATCTCTTATATTTTATTTTCCTCTTTTTGTCCATTCTTATCACTCTCATATCACTTTCCCCTCAAAATTTTCAACAGATCCAGAGGACTAACCAATTGATTCAAAGACACCTTTCTTTAAAGAAGTATTAGATGACTGATGTGAAATATTGTTGCTAATATTTCAAGTTGAGGAATTTAGATGATAAAAGAATATCTTGTTGAGTAAGGATTACTTTTAGGGTTCGCTTTTGTGCTGGCCCCTGTCAAGCTGAACTTTTAACAGGAGAACATGTGACTGAAAATTAGTAATCAAAGTGAAATTTTAAAATACCCTTTGGGTGAAACTCTCAGAAGATTCAGATCAAATAAGGAAAAGCCAGTGTACCACACTGTGTCCACATCATGTTTTTCAGATTCCATGTCAGAGTTTAACACTGCAGACTGTCAACCCAGATTAGGACTGGGTGAAAAGCCTTGTCTAGATCTGTGACTGCAGTAAGGACAGAGGAGGAATATCACAATGACATGCTTTATGTTAAAATAAAAGACCCCTATGCATAGACTCTTCTAACCAAACCCATCTTCATTTCACGCTTACATCTGAATTCGTTATAGACACATTGCTAAGATATATCACTTCTCTACTATCTCAGAGAAAATGTTATCTTAATGTGATAAACTACCCATGGAGAAATATTGTGCAATGAACACTGACATATCTTTCTATACTACATTCTAGCATGTGTATAATTTTCTCATTTGTTTCTCTGAGTCATTTACTGTTTATTTGGTTGAAGAGTATGATATTATCATAATGGGCCAGATAGCATATTCCCTCATTACCGATGAAGAATTCTCTATAGATTTGGTTTCTTAGCATCAGCTTTTACTTGGTTACTAGTGGTAACAAGATGCTCCGCTGTCTTAAGTGATAGAAACATACCATAAAAGGTTTTAATTAGACAATAATTTTGATATGAACATCTATTCCCTATATTTCTCCACCAGTATAATATGATAAATGACTTCTTTACCATTCGGTGTCGATTTTGAGGGGGGAGGGTGGTTCTCTATTTTTGAAAAAGTGAGCTTGCTCAAAATAGTAATTTCTGAAATATATGGGCATTTAGAATTTACTGGACACTATGCTGATTTATACCAGTTTTATAGCTAAGAGTCACCCTAATGTTGTGTACGGCAGCAGATCTAGTAAGTGGTAGAAACAGGATTCAGCCAAGAGCTATTTCAGTTTAAAGCCTGAAGATTAGCCAGATACGCAGGTACAGGATAGTAGAAGGCTTCCTTGGAACATACTCCTCAAAAGATTTTTTCTTTTGGGGGGTACCAGGGATTGAACCCATAGCCTTGTGCATGCAACACAAGTGCTCTACCACTGAATGATATTCCCCAACCTTTTAAAAATTATTTTGAGACAGGTTCTTAACTAAGTTGCTAGGGCTGGCCTGAAACTTATCACTATTCTGGCTCAGCCTTCAGAGCAGTGCCTTTTAAACAAGATAATTAGAAGATAATTATGATGATATGATGGTAGTTATGGCTATGACAGCAACAGCAGTGTGAGAATAATATTAGAAGCTGATAACAGCCTCGTTTTCCAATACTACACTGTGGTGCTTCCCAGAACTCTGAGTACTTCATCATGAGGGTGGGTTTTTACTTTTCCCAGTGGTGTCTGTCTACCCATTATGTGGTTATTTATTTATTACTTAGTATTTATCACCTGATACCTATTTTCTAGGTTTAGAAGTCAATCAGAAGTCAGATGTCTGACTTCTGAGTTTAATTCCTCACATTTAGAAAGGTAATGCGTGGTCTTCTTAGCATCTCTGGAGGGACTGGATAGCTTTCTTTTCCTACAGTAATGATCCATCTTCCATATGAAGATACTGTCAGTAGATCATGAAAAGGAGTTTCTTTTCCTGATGTTGGTAGTGACTACACAGTCCTACCATTTCTCTTTGTAGTGACACATATCTTCAGGATATCCAGTAAGATTTTAGTAGACAGAAAAGCTTGCAAACAACCTTGGAGTTTTGAAGTATAATTTTAATGGATTGAATGTGGATGCTTCCATCCAAACATCACCACAGGAAAAAATTCAAAGTGTCCCATATATTTAGAATCTCATTCATAAGGCTTTCAGAAGCCAGGACTTTCTGCTTCTGAGTAAATAATTGAGAACTTGGCCAGGAATTAAATACAAGCTAGGGCTTGTCAAATGCTTCTTTAAGACATTGAACAATGCCACAGTCATTCAACCAGATGCCCAAGGTCTGCATCTGTATAAGGGCAGTTCATTTGCAACTAAAGTGTTTATCCCACCTCATTTTGCTCTGTTGGAGGTTGAACTGTTCTTCCTTCAGCCCAAATTTGTGTTGAAATCCTAACCTCCAATACTTCAGAATGTGACTTTGTTTGTAAATATGGCCCTTGCAGATGCAGTCATTTAAATAAGGATGAGGTTATCCTGGAGTAAGTTGGGTTCCTAATCCAGTATGGCTGGTGCCCCTTTTAAGGAGAAATTTGGACTCAGTGATGTGCATGTATGGAGGTTAGAGCAGAATTCAGGGTGCTATGTGTACAGGCCAAGGAACCACAGATTACCAGCCAACCAAAGAAACAAGGAACAGGTTCTTCCTCACAAACTTCAGAAGGAGACAATCCTGCTTAAAAAACAAACAAACAAACAAACAAAAACAAAACAAAACAAAAAACAAACAAACAAACAAAAAACCTCTGTACTTTGTACTTCATTTTTCTGTAAACTTTTTTTCCAGGACTGGGGATTGAACCCAGAGGTGCTCTACCATTAAGCTATATCCCCAACCCTTTTAATTTTATTTTTGAGACAGGGGCTTACTCAATTGCCCAGACTGGCCTCCAACCCTGAGTTGCTTGGATTACAGGCCTGTGCCACTACACCCATTTTGCAACCTTGATCTTAGACTTCTGACAATAAATTACTGATAGTTAAGCAACCATGTCTGTGGCACTTGGCTTATGAAAATCCTAGAAATGTGTATGTGATCTTTCACATAAATATACTTATTAATTTGGAATGGAATCTATTTATCTATGCCTTCAGAATGCTGATATGAGAATGCTCCGTTTTAATAAGACTTTATATTCTGGCTTTCCCCTTTTCCCACTTCCTGAGCTGAGCGGCTTTCCTCTGCCACACCCTTCTGCCAGGGTGTTCTGCTCCACCTCAGGCCCAGAGCCATAGAGTTGGCCAACCATAAACTGAATCTCTGAAAGAGAAAATGAATAGAACTGGAAGGCACCTTGGTAAGCAAAATAAGCCAGACACAGAGAGACCCTGCTGTTCAGAGAGGTCAGCTTCACTTGGGGGGAGGTCACAAAGGCAAAATTTCAAGACCAACCCAGACCCACTGCATCAGAATCTGACATTTATCAGAATGTCCGCGTGATTCACCTATCTAATCAGTTTGGAAGCACTACCCTGGCAGACAGGAAGACTCTTCCACCAGCTGAAGGAAGATTCCCAGCAACATACCATTCAATGATCCATCCTTCATTAGAGAATGGGAAATTGCTCCATGGCCTTTTAAGGGTCTTCAGTCCCCTAGATAGTTAAAAATTTAAAAGATAGCTCCATTATTAACTGGGATCGTAAATGTTGACTCTGGATGTAATGTTTTTGAGAAAAATGGAAAGAACTTGGAGAATCCCCATGATTGGATCTTAATCCTGTCAAGTCCTGTGGTTGAAATTAATAAATAATAATTACCAAAACTTGAAAGCAACCAAGATATCCTTAAACAAGTGAATGATAAACTGTGGTATATTCATGCAATGGAATATTACTCAGTGATAAAAGATAAGTGGTATCAAGCCATGAAAAAATATTAAAAAAATAAGACATTTAAATTTATTTTTCTAAATGGAAGAAATCAATCTGAAAAGGAAATATAGTACAAGATTTCAACTATATGACATTCTAGAAAAGGCAAAACTTCAATAAAAAACAATAAAAAGATAATTGGTTACAGGACTTGGAGTGGGTAGAGAGATTAACAGGTGGAACATGTGGGACTTTTAGGGCAGTGAAACTATTCTGTATGATACTGTAATGGCTAATTTCAGTTGTCAACTTGATTGGATTAAAATATAAGAAGGATTATAAGGGGATTATGGGTGTGTTGGTCAGGGTGTGTCCAGAAATGATTGGCATGTGGAATAGCCAACTGAAATGGAGACCCTCCCTAAGCGTGGGCAGCACTGACCAATAAGATCATGTCTTGGGTGGAATAAAAATTAGAAGAACAAGGAAGCAGCAGCAGATGCAAGCTTCATTCTTCTTGACCTTGCTCTTGATGGCTACAGTAAACCGCTGAGGATATGGGACTCTCGCTTCTTCACTCTTCCAAAGCAGACTCTGCCAGTGATTCCCCAGAAGCCTTCAGTCTTGGACTGGGCTAGCACCATTGACCCCTCTTGTTCTGAGGCTGCAGCCTCCTGGACTGTGCTCCTACTGGTTCTTCTGGCTCTCCAGCCTGCAGACAGCCATTGTGGACTATCCAGAACCTGCAGATGTCCATTGTGGACTATCCCGCTTCTGGTTGCGTGAACCAACCTAATAAGTCCCCTTTTTATAACTATACTTCCTGTTGATTCTGTTCCTCTAGAGAACCCTGACCCATACAGATACTATAATGCCAGGTGCATGACATTATGTATTTGGTAAAACCCCCAGAACTCTACTGCGTAAAGAGTGAACACTAATGCTAACTGAAGATTAGGAACTGATGGAAAAGACTCTATGGGAACCCTCTGTACTTTGTACTTCATTTTTCTGTAAACTTAAAACTGTTCTAAAATATGCAGCCTGATAATTAAAAAAAATTTATATTTTGTAATACTATTGTTAACATACCAACATGCTATAATAAAGACCATTATAAAAATTCCTGAGTTTAGTTGCAAGAGTTTGTTAGGCTAATGTATATGCTTTCCTTTTTAAAAGTACTGACAGTCCTTGATTTGGTGATGGTTCGACTTATGAGTTTTAAAATTTTGCTATTGTATAAAAGTATACACGTGCATTGGCACTGGGTTTCAATTTCAGGACAGTATTCAATAAATTGTGTGAGGTATTCAACATTGTATTATGAAATAGTCTCTGTGTTAAATGATCCTTCCCAACTGTAGGCTAATGTAAGTGTTCTGAGAACTCTTAAGGTAGGCTAGGCTATGATGTGTAGGAGGATAAGTATATTAAATGCATTTTCAACTTAATGGTATTTTTAAATGTTGGATTTGTTTGGGGTGTAACCACATCCTAAGTTGTGGAGCATCTGCACACATCTTGATGTGCTTCCCTTTTGACTCTAGCATGCACATAACATAAAATCAAGCACTTTGCCTATCTGCAGTCCCCTGCACTTGTGTGCCTAAAATCATCTCCTTGGCTCCTTTAGATATCTCCCTTATAGTCTTACTTGTCCCATTTCGAATTTGTTGAGAAGCAGTTTAGAAACAACAATTTAGAAAAAACAATTTCAATTTTTAAACAAGAAAATGATAGCATATGCTCCCTAGAAGTTTTTAATCTGCAATATTTCCAGAGGGATTAGAATCATTAGCTATGCAATAATATTTGAATAGTCTTGAGCACCAAACAACTACTGATTTTAAAAAATGGAGAAACATTCAACCTTTGACTTTTGGGAAATTACTTATTTCACATAGATGATAGTCTCTAGTTCCATCCATTCATCACAAGTTCATTCTTCTTTATGGCTGAGTAATACTCCATTGTATATGCATTCCATATTTTCTTTATCTATTCATTTGTTGAAGGCACTTAGTTTGGTTTCATAGCTTGGCTATTGTAAATTGTGCTGCTGTAAACATTGATGTGGTTGTATCCCTACAGAATGCTGATTTTAGATCTGTAGATTTATACCAAGGAGTGGGTAGCTGTGTCACGTGGTGGTTCCATTCCTGGTTTTTTGAGGACTAGCCATACTGCTTTCCACAATGATAGTACTAATTTACAGTCCCACTGACAATGTGTGTGTGTGCCTTTCCCCCCACATCCTCACCAACATTTATTTATTTGTATTCTTAATAATTGCCCTTCTGACTAGAGTTAGATAAAAATCTCAATGTAGGTTTGAATTGCATTTCCCTCATTGCCAGAGATGTTGAAATTTTTTTCATATATTTGTTGACCATTTGTATTTCTTCTTTTCAGAAATGCCTGTTTAGTTCTTTTGCCCATTTGTTGATTGGGTTGATTGGGTTATTTGGGTTTTATTTATATGTTTTATTTATATATTTTATTTATATATTTATTGATTGGGTTTTATTTATATATTTGTTTTGGTGTTAAGTTTTTTGAGTTCTTGGAATACTCTGAATATTAATGACCTATCCGATGAGCAGGTGGCAAAGATTTTCTCCCATTCTGTAAGCTCTCTGCATGCACTTGTTTCCTTTGCTGTGCAGAAGCTGTTTAAGTTGATGCCATCCCATTTATTGATTTATAACTTCTTGTGCTTCAGGAATCTTCTTAACCAATTTGGTTCCTGAGCCAATATTGAAGGGTTGGTCCTACATTTTCTTCTATTAAATGCAGGGTTTCTGGCATAATTTCTAGTTTTTTGATCTACCTATAGCTGATTTTTTTTGTGCAAGGTGAGAGATAGGGGTTAACTTCATTCTATTACATATAGATTTCCAGGTTTCCCAGCACCATTTTTTTAAAAGACGATCCTTTCTCCAACATATGTTTTTGGCACTTGTGTCTAGCATGAGATAACTATATTTATGTGGATTTGTCTCTGTATCTGATGTTTTCTTTGATAGGTGGAAGCTATTCCAAAATGAGTGAGGGAAGAGAGAGAATGGGGAAAAAAGAGGGGGAGAGAATTTAATCAAAATAGAGGAAAGCTCAGTAGAGTAGATGAAGGGAATTGAGGAGAAGAAAGGAGGGATGGGAAAGGGAAAAGCAGTGAAATGGATCTGACCCGAGTTTTGTATGAATATATATGAATGCAGCACAGTGAATCCCAACATCAAGTATATCCACAAGATGCTAATTAAAAAAATACTACAAATAAGATAGATCAGTAAGATCCGTAGAGGGAGGAAAGCAGAGAGAGAGGAAAAGAAAGGGGAAGTGCTGGGGACTGAACTAGAGCAAATTACATTCCCTGCTTTTGTGATTACATCAAAATGGATCCTAATGTTATAAGTAAACATAATCAATGAGGGGGAATTATGCCTTTGGAGTCCAGGAAAACTCCTGTGCAACCATCTATTAAAAGCAGCTAAGATTTTTTTCCCTCTATGGTAATTGGTCAGTTCCCAAAGAATTCCTTTCTAAACTTATGCATGTCTATAAAAGGCCCACCTTTTTTGTATAAATGCTGAGACAAGTAGAAATGGTGCATGATTGAAAGCTTTAGGAAGAACAAGAAACATGCAGTCAGAAGAGCAGGGAAACATTATGGTGATTGCTGAGGTGCTGATGAGCAGGTGATGACATCAATAGTCAATACTGAATATCAATGGGGTAGGTCTTCGCCTGGTATTGCAAACTGCAGCTTGCACCTGCAGAAGATAGCTGGGGAGTCTAAAGCTCACTTGAACCTTAATAACTCTCAGGTGACCCCTGGGCTCTAGATAGCAGGAAACCAGGGCACATCAATCAAGGCCCTCCCCATCCCCAGCATTCTGGTGATAGAGGTGGAGGTTTGTAATTACCCTGCAACTGAATATCCACTAGCTGTGTGATCGTTCCATGTCATATTCCCTCTCCCTCAGCCACCAGTGCTGCTGCACACGGGGCTGTGTGGATGCCATATGTTTTAGGCAGTTGGTCTTCTGCAACCCTCACAATATCTATGAAGTAGATTGCATTCAATCTTGCTTTAAGCTAAGGAAACTGTGGCTCAGAAAAGTTACTTTCCCAAGGTAACCTAGCTGTTGTGAGGCAGGACTAGAATTCAGGCTTAGGGCTGTTGGTCAAAGTGCTCCTTCCTACTCAGCCTTTCCAGGGGAATAATCATTGCTATTCATAATGTTAACTCAGTCACTGTCACTGTCCAGAAATCTCTATATTCGATATTGTCTTACACACTTTTCTCCTTTGGGAGAGTACCCACAGCTTTCAGCATGATGCCCTCCCCCACTTTCCATTAATGAAATCTTGCTATTTCATTAATGTTACATGCTCCATGGTGCTGTTGACTGTAGCTTTGCTCTGGGTTCTGAGGGCTTTCAGGACAGGATAGGTAATTATGTCCCCACTGGAATCAGCTCTAAGTATACCTCCTGATTTCTCCACAGCATCTCAGGATGATGGGTTTTGTCCTGTATGACCCTGTTAACTCACCCCTTTGCAAAGTCAGAGATGCAGAGTCATGACTAGTAAAGTCTGAACTTGTTCTATGCAGAAACTTCAGTAGCTCTAGGCTTACACAGTAGACAATGACAAGACGGGCTTTAGCAACAATGGGACATGTGTCAAGGAATACAGGGATGCAGTTTTGGAAAGTGGAAAAGACAAGGCAAGGGATTCTTCTCCCAAACCTCCTGAGGGAGGGCATACTGGCCAGTACCCCAATCTTAGTTCAGTGAAGCAAATTACAAACTTCTGACATCCAGAATAATAAGTTGAATAAATGTATATTGTTTTAGCTCCAAGTTTGTGTTCATTTGTTGGATTGACCATAGGAAACCAATGCACTTATATTTTGAACTTCAAATAGAATGAGTCTAAAATATCTGGAATGTTACTGTGATTTTATTAAGAGCCCTCCAGAAAATAAAAACTTTGCAGCATTCCACTCAGTTTTACCAAGAAAGGGTTGAACAATTCTCACTGGAAGCCCTATGATGGACCTTAAAAAAATGTAGCCCCCTTTTTTCAGGAAAAGAGTGAGATATTATGAATCACAAACTTTCCCTTTTAACATTCTTTGTTCAGTTGGCGTCCTGCAGCTGGGTGTCATGTTTGCAAGATGTGGCACAAAGAGCTCTTGAGTGTCCTTGGGTATATCCCCTTAGGGATCCATTAGTGCTGAGGGTCCAACTACAGACTGCAAACGTATTTCTTTGTTTAGATTTCATATTATTCTCTTCTGTACACCAGGTCTGTATTAGCTGCTTACTTCTAGTATCTGGGTCAAAATAGAGGTCTGGAAAAATGCCAAATGGCTCTACACAAAGGTGGAACAGATAAAAGGTTATCAAAGAATTTCAAATAAACGGGCATACTAATTACAGCTCTTTTGTGTTTATACCCAGTAAATCATATTACTACTTTTTCTCCTGTCCCTTCCTGTGGCTTGTAGAAATTTATAGTTAAAACCTCTATACCAGTTAGGCTTCACAAGAGACCTTTGGATTTAGCTACTTTCCTTTGCAAATTTCATTCTCAAGAGGGTGGAGTTAATGATTGCAGATTGGTGCAGTGGATATTTTAGAGAGGTTCTTAGACTCATGACCCAGTTCTGCTGCTACTCAGATTTCTAAATTCTACTTGGAGCTTGGCCAAAATCCCTTCAAAGCCACCTCTCCGTAGTCAGGGTGGTTTCAGGGTCCCATGGCTCTGGTTTATCTCAGTAAGGCTAGTACCTTTAATAGGCTGCTTTCAAACCTATTAAAAATGACTTAGAGGGCTGGGGATGTGGCTCAAGTGGTAGCGAGTTCGCCTGGCATGCGTGCGGCCCGGGTTCGATTCTCAGCACCACGTACAAACAAAGATGTTGCGTCCGCCAATAACTAAAAAATAAATATTAAAAAATTCTCTCTCTCTCTCTCTCTCTCTCTCTCTCTCTCTATCCTCTCTCACTCTCTATCCTCTCTCACTCTCTTTAAAAAAAAATTGCTCATCTGCTTTGCAACTTCCAATATGTTGTTGCCTTCTCTTCTGTGTTCTTCCATATTTATAAAAAAAAAAAAATGACTTAGAGCAAGATGCCATTTGTTCTTCCTGGTTTCAGAAAATGGAATTCTAAAGCAGTATTTCTTTTTTTTCCATTTTTCTTCTCTCTCTCTGTCTCTCTCCCTCCCTGCCTCCCTCTCTCTCCCTCTCCTTCTCCCTCTCCCCTTTGTCTCTCTCTGTATGTGGCTTTGGGAACTGAACCCAGGGACTTGCTCCTTCATATCAGGTATTCTACCACTGACCTATACCCCCAGACCCAATCTTCTAATTTTGACTAGACATTATTTATTATAATTCAGAAATTAATGACTAAAAAATTTTAACACTATTCCCTCAGTAATGACTATGCAAAGTTTCACTCTTATTGCAATTGTCCTAAATAGGGACATTTGAGTCAAATAGAACTTTGACCATATTTGTATCTGCTATCAGTTAAGCCTTCTGTAGGTTAAGCTTTATGTATCTGCCACCTGAGTGCTGTTTTCATTGTGCAACCTGAAAAGCAGTAACCAAATTTGGAGCTGAAGTTGAATGTTCTGGGTAGGTGGTGTGGTCCTTTTTATAATTCCTTGTGTGCATCCTTCAAGGCTCAGTGGAAATCTAGAAACACTAAGGAGTACAGGGGAGACAAGAGACTTAGCCCATGGGCAGACTATTGGATAAGTTCAGTTAAACCACAGGAGGTATGACCTAGGTAGAAGAGCTGAATTCAGAGAATAAACTGAAAGTATAAAAAAAATGAAGGAGGATAATTAGAGGTACAAGTTCAGAAGAGACAGGGGGCTCCAGGGAGGTGAAACTTGTAGCAGAAGAGGGGTACATTCTTGGAATAAGAAAAGGGAAAGGTAGAAATAAGTATCAATTTGACACATTTTGAGATGAAAGTTGAGGAATCTCAGATGGCATATATTGTTTCAATAAGAAAAATAAAAGTGATACTAGAGTTTGAAGAGTGGACATGTTTGGTTATTATATTTGTGGGAAATAAGAAAAAAAGTCAATCTAAGATGAATGGGACCATTGTTGAGCAGAATGAGTGTCAGAGTGGGACTGTGTATCACAAGTCTGTCATAGAACAGTCAGACCATGCTTCTCAAACTCAGGTATGTGTTCCCTTGGGCCTATCAGCATTGTGCCTAGGGTACACAAAGCCACAGGGACACAGTATTTTTCTCTAGCATCAATTTTACTTGAAACATTTGAGGTGGAATTTTAATTGCTTGACTAAATACTTTTAAACTTATTTTAATGCAACAGCATAGAATAAAACACCAGGGTAAATTTCTTCAGGTAAATGGAAAATTTAAACAGTTACCATGGTAAGCTGCTCTTCGTTATAACTCCCAACCCTCCCTAGGCTGCCATGGGTGTCTGATGAGTCTCTGGTGCAATTTCAGGACCTTCGTGGACAAGTTTGAGAACTTGGAATTCTGTTCCACCCAGTGTGAAGACAATGTGAGCAGGAGCAGAAAAATAATGGAAGGTGTGTTTTGACCTGGGGTTAGCAGAAGCCCCTGTGGCTCTTAGATGGAAGAGCTGAGGCTTTCCAATCTGCTCATACACAGCACTGCAAGAGGACCTTTCTTCCTTGGGAAAAGGGGTTCTTATAATCCCTCTAACTTGGGTGTTATATATTGTCCTGTTTCAGAGACTTTGTACCTTGAACTCAGAGCAGTGAAGAGTTTGCCTAAGTCACATCGTTGATCAGTAACAAGGGAATTAACTGAGTGTGGCTGGGGAGACTCTAGTGGCTTTTGCAAGACAGGTATTGGAGGAGCTGCAGGATTGGCCATAGGCAGAGCATGGTCAATGCAGAAAGATAGGAAAGGGAGGCACTGTTATTTATTGGAGGTTTGATGCCAACCTGATGGCTTACATTTAACAAAATTCTGTCAGCTTTATTCAAAACTTCACAATGGCCTTAAACCTCCAACCAGCTATTCAGAGCACTTGTTCCTCCACCTCCCCTACCCTCTCCTCTTTTCCAGATAACAGAAACTGCAACCATGCTGAGGTTTCCTTGATCAATCACACTGAAGTTTCTTTCCTCTGTGCAAGAATCACAGCTTATACAGATTTTAAGAAAATGGAGTTAGCTACATGGATTAGTTTTAAGTAGCTCATATCTTCCTGCTTCTCCTCAATAACAGGCAGAAGTTATGCCAAGGATTTGGGGGCCTAACCCCACCACCCCAGCTAGGTCTCACTGAGCCTGGTCTGTGGTTAGACTCTTTTTATTCCTTTAAAAGAACTTTTCCATGTTAACATGAAAAGGGACTTTTTCATTCTCTTGGAATTATAAATTATGGTGCTTGTTGTGCATTTAATACATACTTTTTGAACACAAGTTCCATTTTCTATATTTTGCTACTTTTTTTTTTTTAAAGGCACCAAGAAACTTATCCACAACTCAAGGATCCTCTTTAGTTGTTCCCTAGCCTACCACTAAATCAGCTCTGAAACTATTTACTTTCTGATACATGGAAATTGTAAATTAGTAAGGTCAAAACAGACGTAGTGGCTCTGTGTCTGCTAACCCTATGCCCCCTTCCCAGGGGAAGCTACTGAGACTTTGTGATGAATGACTGCCAAAAAAACATCCCTCTGACAAGCCCAAAAGAGCTCAGAATTCTTTATTAAGAGCAAGGAGTAACCTTGGTCCTTTTTTTTTTTTTTTGGAACCAATATTTCCAGATTCTTTGGATATATTTTTGTCCAAACAGGGGAGGCTGATTGAAGATATGTAACTGATTTTCAGATTAAGCAAGTTAATTGTTAACTTAGTTCAGAATTGGTTAACCTAACAAGCATGCATCTGAATTGACCAAGATGTCCTCACCTCATGCAAGGCAGTTTGCACATCGAATCAATTTTTTAGAACATCATTTTGTGAAAAGACGTGAGTTCATTTTTAATGGAAAATACTGAACACACAAATAAGGCTAAGACAAGTGAATGATTCATGACTGAATTTTGAAAACAAGTTGGTAAAAGCCCTGAAATTATTGTTATTCAAATGTAACCGTGCAGAAATGTCACAAGGATCATAAACATTGAATTCATAAATTGCCATCTAATAGGCATCTCAGGGGAACGGTAGCACTGTGATTTAAACAATAGCAGCAACAACAATAAACCCAGGGCCTCCTGCACTTTTCACTGGAGAGCTGTGGGGCAAGTCTGAGGGCATTTTCACAGACAGTTTGGAAATTTATCAGCATGACTTTCTCCTCCATGGATTCTATGGAAGGGCAGAGACACAACTGGATGCCATCCATGCATGTAGTTATGAGGTTAAGAATCTTCTATAGGAGCAACATCATTCAGTAAGCGTTTTAGTTTGTGAATTATGTTCCAAGCATTGAACAAACTCCGAAAACCTACAAATTCTATTTTTCAATCATTAAATAGAGATAAGGAAGTTTGAAGAGCAGAGCAATGTGAAAACAGCATTAACAGGTATAAACTGAACACCAAAAGGATTTCCTAACCCTGAACAAATTCAAGTATGTATAGGATAGGAAACTTAGAAATCAAAAATACTGTGTGTCTGGGTTAAGTCTGTTAGCACAGATACAAGGGGAATTTAATTTTTTGCTAAGCCAAGTTAGGAACATAATATTTTTATTAAAAAAATAAGAATGACGTGAATTAATTGAGGTAATTTTACTGTGAGCAATTACTGTTACCTTCCTTTACCTCCAAATTCTGTTCACTTTAATCTTGCTGGGTAGAAATGCTTGTTATAAAGGTGCATTCCTGTGGATTTCAATTTTCTCTATTCCTTTTGGAGATGTCCTGAGTATGGAGACCATACTAAGGAAAGCCACAGTTGACTGATAATTGAAAGTCAGTGGTGAGGGACATATCACTTAGCTCTTTCCGATCCAGCCTACCACATCCTGCTGCCTTAGGGTCATGATAGGCACAAGCATTGAGAACTGTGGCTGCAAGATGCCTCTTAAATCCACCCCCACTTTAGCGCATGCCCCACTTTAAGGCAAAAAGCAATATACAGCTTTCCTCACTGAGGAATTGACCTTTAATGTAACAATTTATTCTAAATTTATACTTCACCAACTTTACACTGGAGACTAGAGATGATGGGGTTATAATAGCAACTATTTAACTTTTGTTAATCTCTGGCATTCAAAAAGAGAGGTCACCTCCCTTGAGCAATTTGCCATCAAACAAGTGGAAGAAAAAAAGTAAATGGAAAAGATATTTCAATACTATACTCGAAAAGGTTTTCTAAGTGAATAACATTGAATGAGGATGTTAACAATGAGAAAATGATGGCAAGGAGGAGGAGGAAGAAGGCAGGTGTTCATCTGTGTTCTTGTTATGAGGCAAACAGGACCAGGCTACTTAACTTACAGGGGTCACAACTTCTAGTCTTCAGTTTAACCTCAAGAGGTTCATGCTATTGTTTGAGTTCTCAGATGGGGAACCTGATATTCAGGATTAAGCAACTTGCTCAAATCCCACAACCAAAGTACAGTGGAGCAAGAGCCAAATTCAGGCTGTGTGCACTTATGTCTATATGTTACTATTTGTATCTACTTACCAGGTTGAAAGCAAAGGAAAGTAAGGTATTATTATTTTTAAAAAATGAACAAATAGTATCTGGGAGAAAAGAGAAGGTCAAGATGTGAAGGGAAGAAAGATGGATGGAGAAAGAAAAGAGGTGAGGAGAACAGGAACAGGGAAGTCAGGGCAGAATGAGATGGTTCCGAAGTGCTGCTGGAACCACAGGAAGGTCTGGGTTCCAATCCTGCCCTTCCTCCTACGTGTGTCTTCCTGGGATACACATTCCATCTCTTAGGTTCGTTTCCTCCTGGGCAGCCACCGGCCCAGCTTCATATCCCAGATTGGTGGTAAAATACTTCAGCTCTCAATATTTTAGATTTCTCATTTGTAAAATAAGATGAGTATGTACTTCACAGGGTCATTATGCAGATCAAGAGGCCACATGGAGAATGCCTAATACACAATATGTGTACAAAGCAGGTTCACATTCTTATATGAAAATCGGGAGTCTCAGTATTGGATATCATGAGGAAGGTTACATGCCAAGTTTAGAGCACCCAGTAAAAACACAACCAAAAATTTTGTTGTTGTTGTTTCTGTGCTGAGGTTTAAACCTGTCTTCTATTCCTCCCTCCTTCCCTTTCTTCCTTTTCTCAAGAGAACTTTCTTTCTTTCTTTTTTTTTTTTAACACTTAAATCAATGTTTGCCATCTTTATGAGTTGAACATTTTAAAAAACTGCCTTTACCAATGTGACTTCTGATTTCTGTACAGGATTCCTGCACTCAGTAAACCTGCTCTCAGTAAACCAGTTTGACAATTTGAATTTAAAAGCTCAGCTCAGTTGATACCCCCAATCCCCTCCTACCACAAAGCAAATGTGGAATGAGAACAGATTAAAGATTTAAGGTACCTCTGCCAGCCTGTGGCAAATTTACCTGGGCCTCACATTGGGATCTTTTGTTTTCATTTAGCATGTTATAGAAGGTGTAAGTCAGACTGTGACAGACTGGAAGTGGAAGACGGGCAGAGGGTCAGGTGAGAAGAGGAACTTCAACCGAAAACAGAAAACAAAGCAAAACAAAACAAAACAAAAACAAAAGAAGAAGAAGAGGAGGAGAAGGAGGAGGAGGAGGGGGAGGAGGAGGAGGAGGAGGAGGGGGAGGAGGAGGAGGGGAAGGAGGAGGATTCAAAGAGAAGTGAAATGAAATGTAAAAGCAGTAAGAGACAATGTGTACATCATGAAACCACCACCTGGTCTTTATTCAAATTTTGAAGTAAACAATAATATGATATAAAGCTCAAGTTATCTTTTATTGGCCAATTAAGTTCATCAGCTAGAGTTATAAATGGATGTTCTGCATGCAACATCTGACTTAAAAGCTGGATGGAGAGCAAACCACAAGCTATTGAGGTATTTCCAAAATCTGATGCTTGATGGTTGTTGGAACAAAATGCTAGAATGTTTAACTGCACCATTACTTCTGTAACAGTGCAGGTGACCCACATTGCTGCAAATGGTTGCTGGGGTTTTGGGCACTGTTACTGGTGGGGACTGTGGTCGGCTATTCTAATTGCTTGGCTCTGAAGGTGACTTCTCACCAGATTTGGACAAAAGATGGGGAGGGGAAGTAGTATTAAATAAAATTTAGAATGATCATTTGGGTCCTTCAGTCTTTTATTGACATTCTGTTTTATAGGTTCTAATGAGACGTGCATCTAATGAAATCTAGCATAGAATCTATACTCTGAAAATAAAAACTTATTATCTGTTTCTATACTAAGTTAGGCTGAAGTAGAGGGTGGAAGATTGGGGTGATAAGCAGCTGTATTCCTCTTGAAGCTCCGTGGCTACCTACAGTCTTCAAGATTTTTGTTCACGTTTTCAATTGAAGTATCAATTTCACCTTGTCAGTTAAAAAATCAGTGATGTATTTAGAGTATTAAAATAAGATTTTTTTTCACTTGGACTTATAAAGTTTCTGTTTATTCAAATGGAAAATATCTAACATTGAGTTGTTACCTTGTGACTTTGGATACTGTTGACTGTGGAAATACCTTCCAAAGATTAAAAAATTGAAGGAGTGTATGTTAGTGATAACATTGTTATTTTAGGTCTGAAACCAAAATCAAAAGGAAATTTTTCTACTTTGGAACGTTTCTTTACATTCTGAATTGTTTTAAAAGTTACTTCACTTCTGATTCTAACCCTATTTCTAATACTTTGGGACATTCACACAGAAATTCCAAATGAAACAATGCTGTAGTACTGAACAAAACCACAGGATGGCAGGATGCTAACACTTTTGACTCCACCAACCCTTGCTTTCACATCTCTGAGAGTTCTCTAACTTTTTATTTTTTATTTTTTTCAGGGGAGAGTTTAAAAGCATACAGGGCTGAGGCTGTAGCTCAGTGGCAGAGCGCTTGCCTAGCATGTGTAGGGCGCTGGGTTTAATCTTTAGCACCATGTTAAAACAAATAAATAAATAGAGGCATTCTGTCCGTCTACAACTAAAAAATTTTTAAAAAATAATACATATGCACAAATGTAAATGTTTGTTTACGTATTAATTATAAGTGAATAAGTGTAATGACAATCAAATATTTGATTTACAGGAAAGCATTCTTGACAGTCCTGACATGAATAATAATTTTCATATATTTTTGGAAAAAATGCATCCTTATCCTAAAAACTCCAAAGACTGATCTACTTGGACTCATTTGTGTGTCAGTTAATTAGTGGAAGATATTGCTCCATTCTTCAGGTAAGGTAGAAGACAAATAAATACATTTATTGATGTTAAATTTCAGAGTTTTCCTAAGGAAGAGAATGAGAATTTGTAATACTTTCATTTCCAAAGGTGTATTGAAAAAATATGATTTTCTATGTTTCCATGGAAACTGAATTCCATGTTACTGAACTGATTGAAAAGCAGAAAACAAGATTTCAGAAATAAGCATCTCAGCTGGGCTTTCCAGTGCTCAAGATTAAAAAGCTTAATAAACTTAATTTTAAATGGAATTTTAGGAAAACCTGAGTTAAACTAGCATTATGTGTGAATCACTCCTTGCAAAAATCTCTTCAAGATCCGGTCAGAACTTTAGTATTTTTCTAATCTTTTATTTTTGCACTTGTATTTTATGAATAACAATTGAAAAAATTCTATTTAGAAAAATACTTGAATGAAATTGGAATACTAACATACAAAAATTTAAGTTATCTGAACAAGGTAACATAAGACTTTTTTAGTGATCAGTTTTCCTAAAATGATATATTTTTAAAAATTCTGTTAGTTTTATTGTAAGCTCTTGCAAAAAGAGGTAAGAATAAGGAAACTTAAAATATTTAATATACAAAACTACTAAGCAGAGACTAAAAAAAAGGAAAAGAAGTTCAACACTGTCATGAATGAACTTGGAAAAATTCATTGTTTCACAGTTTTACATTTAGTGTATATTAAGTATGTGTAAGTGTTTGTAGAGTAAATATATGCTTTGATATGTTAACATGTGTGAAGTGTTAAAAATTGCCATGCATAGTAAATCTGAAATTTTCTGGTTATATGTTTTCATATGACCTAAGATAATGTATTTTTGATTCATCTGTTAATTAATTATAAAAGCAAGAGAATTTCCACAGAGGAAAATCTACTTCTAGGAATGTTTATGTAGCATTAAAAAATATTTTTAGTTGCAGATGGTCACATACCTTTATTTTTATCTATTTATTTATTTTTTATAAGGTGCTGGGGATTGTACCCAGTGCCTCACACGTGCCAGGCAAATGTTCTTCCACTGAGCTACAATCCCAGCCCTGTGCAGCATTTTTAAGGCATTATATTTTTTAAAAGCAAAGGTCTTTCATATTATAACTATCCTTGGTTTTTGAACTTTGAAGTAAGTTTTGTACTTTTACCTTGATCATATGTCTGATATTATACATTATTTGCAATGATTTGAAAATATGAAATGCCTTTCTATTTTCCAATTCTTTTCTCTAAGGTTTTGCATATTTTCTGTAATTGTCCTCGGATAGAAAGCTATTTTGCAGAAGTGGGAAAGAAGTGGCTGTGTCTGTCTGTTACATAGTCTCAGATACCCTGCAGTTGCCTGGTCAGTTGCTTATCACATGCTATAACCATGAATTTATCTCTGGTCTATCTTTTCCCCTTGCTTAATCATGAGTTCCATTAGGCCAATGCCATGTTTATTTGGTCTACCTTTGTGTCACCACAATCTAACGTGGTCCCTGGAGCTTAATAAATGTCCTCAAAAATATTTGTTGAATAAATGATTTATGATCAGTAAGTATTGCATAAGACTGATACAGTATAATTTACTTCTAAGACATGGACCTCTGGCAGTCCTCTTGCCCCATCCCCAACATTATCAACTCCATTCACAACTCTCCCAAGCACACTGCTCTATGAGAAAGTTAAGGCAGTTAGCAGGCTTTTCACTGTGAAAATCCAAGAAACAAGTATTGTTTGGAATTGAAGATCAGTTGGTTCTTCACACCTCCATACCCATTGCTTTTATAATACCTGGAGATAACCAACTTGCTTAGGGTTGCTTTTCCTTGGAGAAAGAATGAGACTCTGAGGAAAGAAGAAAGAGAAACAAAAAGTTGAGCTATGTGCTTCTGCTTTCCCCTTAACTATTCTATATCCTTTCTCGATTTACCTTTGGGCACCTACCTGGCCCCTTGATGACTCTCTGTCACATTCCACATTCAATCCATCAGCAAATCCTATCAGCAATTCTACTGCTATCCTCCTGGTTGAAGCCACTATTGTCTTCCACTGAAATCACTCCAATAACTTCGTGACTCAGCCTCCTGATGGTCCTTTTTCTCTTTTCTTAACACATTACCCCTACTTGCTTAGTCCAAGCTGAACTTGAGGATCAAATTGATATAAGAAAAATTAATAAAAGAATACAAATTCAAGTTTTTCATGACATGGGGAATCTTATAAACAGAAGCAAAGACCCAAATAAATGGCAAAGCCTACATGCTTTTGTGTTAGCTTAAACAAAAAGAAGCAATTATGGATAAGACAATTATGTAGGGAGGACAAAGGGCCATAGGAATTCTTTTAGCAAGCCTGTAATTCTCTCTGCTATGGCTCGCCATTGGAGCATGATTCATCCTCTAGTTACAGGAAGAATATCTTCAAATGGGGGTTTGCCTGCTCTGTTTGCAGGAAGAAAGGGGAAGATTCGAATGCTCTACTTGCTTTTAGCTCAAGTAGTCCCTATATTAAAATGGCACATTTTTGGGTGGCATTTTCTGCCACCCTGCAATAGTGTGACTCAAAGGCTGAATCACAGCAGCACATGATATTTGGAAGGGTAGAGACCAACCTTTGTTGTCAGGTCATCCTACACACAGCTTAGAAAAAAAAAGGATCCCTCTCTTAGTTTTGCTGAGTCTTCTGATTGGCATCCTGAGTTGTAAAGAACTCAGAATTTTCTGTGACTCTTCTGGGAATCAGATGGGCTTCCGTCAAAATCAGTGAAAGCAAGTGTCCTTTTTCTATTCCCTTGAAGAGATAAAGGAGATGCCAGAATCAGTGCTGTTCGATGTCTGAATCTTTCAAAACGTGCAATCTCAGGTTCTTTTTCAAGTTAGCTTAACCTGGAACCTCAAGTGAAGCTCTTGCCAACCTAACATTGCAGGTAAAAATGATTCCAATGGGAAATCTTCTGAGCAAGGATACTGAATCAGTTATCAAAGAATTTCCCAAGGCCTAAACTGACCTTGTGGCCAATGTGTAACAGGACTGTGTATGGACACCAACTAACAGAGAGCCCCTGATGCTCCTGGCACCCTGTAAGGACAGATTTACTCTCATTGGAAACACACATCTATCAAGAAAGAAAGCAGGATGGCTATTTCATCTGCAGGGAAAGCAGAGAGACAATGGCAAGGAAGGAAAGGGGTCAGTGCCATGAGCTGACCCTTTAAAAACTATTATAGTTATCTATGTCAATAAATTATCAGAAGTTCTATATCAATAAATGAAATTAGTTCTCTTTTATTTGGCTGAGGAACATGGACTTCAGAGCAAAGGAAAGCCCTGAACGTTGAGGTGTGTAAAAACATGGGAGGAGCCACTGCGCATGCCTATAATCCCAGTGGCTTGAGAGGCTGAGACAGGAGGATCAAGGGTTCAAAGCCAACCTCAGCAACAGTCAGGTGCTAAGCAACTCAGTGAGACCCTGTCTCTAAATAAAATTCAAAACAGGGCTGTGAATGTGGCTCAGTGGTCAAGTGGCCTTGCATTCAATCCCTGGTACCCAAAACAAACCAAACCAAAACAACAAAAAGACATGGGAGGGAGGTAAAATTACCAGTGATTGGGGTAGAAAAGGCAAACTTACACAACTTCACAACTTTACCTAGCCCGGGTCCCACTGATATCTGTGGGGATTGGGTTATCAGGTTCTCACAGGCTTTCGGCTGAATGCCCATTTCAGATAATTTTTCATGGCTTTCTAGAGCACAGCTTGAAGTTGTAAGGATATAAGAGATTTCCACTGTCCCCCCAAAAAGTGTGGTGACCAGTATTATATGTCTAGGAAGAGTAAGAAGAGGAGGATAGTTGTCAACCTGGCTACAAGCATTTTGATGGAGCTTTTTATTCATGAATGAATTTGAAGCACTGTTTTCAAAGTTTGTTCTTGAAAGTATCGAATGTGGTCGCTGTATATATATTTTTTTAACTTAGAGGCCTTGCTGTTCATTGTACAACAAATCTTAAAACCTTAGTAAGGTAGATAATATGTGCTTACTTTTTCCCTGAGTTGAAAAGTCCAGGAAGATATGAAACCCCATAAGAGTATGCTGGGTACTGAAAGGCAGCTTTGCATGTATAGTTGATATATACATCCACCCAGGGATATATCCATCCCAATATTTGGTGCAGTTGTCGTAAGCATATACCCCAGGAGCCATGATACACTAACAGGGCATCCAAGGTCAGAACCTTCAGCATCAGCCCCCCCGCCCCCCGCCCACCAGGTGCTGATTTCTCTTGCTCTTGGAATTCAGTATCTAAAAAACCCATATTGGCTTTCTCCCAATCTTCACACTCCAGTTTGGAAGTCTCTGTTCACTCCACCATGCTTCTTTCTATACAAGCCTATTTGCATCTTGCCTATTCCATTCTCCAGGGATCTCATGGGCCCTCCCAAGTTACCTAAATTGTGTGGTTTCCCCTTGCTTCCTTCCCCTTGCTCTTTACTTCTTCATCAAACCCTGTCCAATCTCCTCCTTGTCAGTTCCCACAAAGAGCCATCTAATAAGCACATCCCTCCAAGGCACAGAAATAACTAGAGGTGTTACCTCTATCTGAAAAGGTGAACCAGGGAGTTAGATGGCACCCTACGCAATGTCAAACGGGGAAGAAGGGCTACTGGGCTGAAGGCGTGCTGCCATGGTACCTGTTAGTGCATTAGACCTGCCTTTCCGGCAGCCCTCCTGATGGCCAGAGATCACAAGTTCCTACTGCAAAACATTAATGAACAAAAATATTCTGTTTTCTACTTAGAACTATGTGTCAACATAAATTGGAGGCAGAAACAAAATATCTTTAATTTTTTTTTTTTTATTTCTTTTAAGTACCTCAGGATGCTTTTGTAAACTACTGGAACATGAGTTTTAAAGGGTTCCCTTCTGTCCTTGGTTCCCTCACCACAGAAAAATCTTCAAAATGTTTTGGGGAATAAAAGGGCAACTTGTCTGTGAAGAAAGGATTTTAAAAACTAAAGAACTATAAAGAAACAAGATTTTAATGATGGGAAGAAGCTAACAGTGGAAGAAATTGGAAGATTCAACTTGGAAAGCAAAGCAAAAAATAGATGTGAACAAATAGAAAAGAGAAGAACAAAGAAGTAGAACATTAAGGCACTTTCTTTTTGAAGCCAAAATAAAATACCAAACTGGACATTATGAAGAGAAGCGAAAGGAGAAAAATAAAGATGAAGAATTTAGAGATATTTCTTTAAGAAAAAGGCATTAAATAGTGTTGTTATAAATTTTTTGAATTTTTATTTTTTTCTGAAAATTTTAAATACAGGAGGTCATACTTGAAATTCAATTGGATTTGTTCGACTGCAACACTAGATTTCTGTTGAAAATTTGAACCAGTAACTGACCCAAAACCCCTTCATGAAAAGACAGCAGCCCTAGGAGAGGAGATGACTTGTAGGAAGGCAAATTAAAAAGAAATAATAATATCCTAATGACAGAAGTTGATTTGCTGCATTTGGGAGAAAGTATTGGGTAATGGTTGACATTTTTGTAGTTAGCTACATCTGATTTAAATGCAGACTCTGACACCAGATGTTAGTGTGACCTGTGGACAGCTTGCTTAGCCTTACCTGTCTGCTCAGCTCTGAATTTTCTGGCTGCAATAAGGCCTGCTACACCAAGGGAGAGATATTAGTGTTTGTCAAATGAATGGGTGAATGGATAGAAAAATGACTCCTACAACATGTATAGTAACTCATACCTACTGGGGTTGGGTAAGAAGCCACTTAGAGAATATCTTCTAGATTATTATGGTTAGAAGACAGTTCAAATTGAAAGTGGTCTATTCTGGGTAATGTGGAGTTACACATGCAAGGGGCAGTTCTTCGCAGGTCCTTGACCTGTATCCCAAGATCCAATCACGGATACAAATCTCTCAGAGCTTTTGCTATGTCATCAGCAGATGGATGGGCCGTTTATTCCATCAACCTCTCACACCCTGTGCTGGACACAGATAAATAATACACATCTCAGGCACAGTGTTTATCACACATGAAATGCTAAGAGTGAACAGAGTGAACAGAGGAGGCTAACAGAGAGGGAGACAGAGGTGTTAGGATTCCATTGCCAAGAATCCCCTGGTAGCCCACACAACTCTTGGCCCACTGCACATCCTCCACTTGCCAGATCAGCACGGTGGCAGTGTGCTTGCTAGGTGGCCAGTCTCTGGATTCCTAAATATGCCCCTCTTTGTACTCAGATTACACTTTGGTTAAGGTCCAGTTTACTCGTTCCCCTAAATTCAGTCATTAGCTCTTCAGGTAAAATCAAAGTTTGGGAGATTGTGGAGACATACATAAAAATACATGAATTCAGGGAAGTTTGTTATCAAGGGAATAAAAATTGACACAATACATGGGAATTCAAATAAGGGATAAAATCGTTGTAGTTGAGGTTGGCATGGAGTTAGCACAATATTTGCAAAGACCCTCTAAACCTGTGAGACTCTGCTTGATAGATTATGAAGGCAACATGGTGGTGGACTGAGCAGATGTGGGAATCACTGACCTGCCCCTCTGCCCTGCTACTCTTTACAAAAAGAAATGCTTAATAAAATATGTACTAAAGTGTCATTATTTAGATAATTTCAAATACAAGAATAGCAACTAACTAGGAGTCTGATACCAAGAGGAAACTCAAAATTATTATGATGAATGAAAGTTGAAGCTAGTGATCCTTGGCCCATGTACTATGGGATGGTCTTCCCACGTCTATGAGGTGTTAGGAAGTGGGCACTATGCTCTGCATAGCAGGCCTTTGAAGACATTGTCAAGTCCATAAATTATGAGTGGATTATTCTGCCCATCATTAATAGTACTTGCGCACAGTTCAATGCCAGATCACTCTACTGGGCTATAACATACAGACCTCCATAAGAAATATGATCAAATAGCCTGTGAGGTCTGAATGCACACTCTTACATAGGACAGGGACTCGGCTAAGAAGCCAATGTTAAAAACTAGTATGGAACAAAATTTTGGTGGAAGCAGGTGTCCAACTGCCCTCAACCAATCCAAGCACAGGAGACTTTGCCACAGCTTCCTCCAGAAATGAAGTCAGTCACATCATAAAACACACAAGAAAATTCATCAGCAACAGTAATTCAAAACACAAAATCATTATGACCTCGCAAAGCCAGACTTTATAAACCATAGAGTTATAGGAGATTCTTCAAGGCAAATACTTAATCAATGAGATAAAGGAATGAATAGAATCTATAGGATAAATGCAGCGTATTAGAGAAAAATGACTGTTGGATTTATTGAGAACAAAATAGTCATTCTCAGGATAACTGAAATATGATCCCCGAAATTTAAAATAGTTAATAGATAAATAATAGACTAGACCCAGAAGGAGGAAGAATTTGTGAAGGAACTAAGTCAGAGGATTTGCCTCAGAATGCAATACAGTGGGAACAAGAAATCAAACACATGAGAAAGAAGTTATATGACACAGAGAAAATAATTAAAGGAATGAAAAAAAGTTCCAAGGTGCATACAAGGAGAATGGAATATAGGCATTGTATGACAACGGCTAAAGGCCTTCCAGAATTGAAGAAAAATAACAAGGACAGGGAAAGGATTTCCCTCAGGGCTGGATTATTTAGAGAGCCTTACCTGATCTAGCTGTTCTCCAGCTATGGGCATTTTTGTCATAGATCCTAACACTCTTTGGGCTCAGGGATGACTTTGTCATTTGGTTCAAATGCCTAATATCTTTAGTACACAATAGGAGCTCGGTAAATGTATGTGGAAGAAACAAAGAATAAAGGAAAGAAAGGGAGGGAGAGGAGGCAATAGAAGAAGGGAGATGGGAAGGGGCCAATACACGGAGAGAGAAAGAATACAATTGATCAGCATTAAGTCCAAAGACTTCTTGAGTATTGAGGTGTATGTATATCTATGTATATAAACACACACAGGCATACACACTATTGATTGCGTAACAAAACTGATTAATTTACATCTTGAGTCTATTAATTGTTATATAAGAGACTTTATTTTTAGAAAGGCAGAAAAACAGTTTCCAAAGTTGGGAATGCTATATATGCAACATCTTTTCAAGGTTCAGTCGTGATGAGTAGTTATGAGTAACCAGCAGAGCAAAAATTAGTACAAAACTCAAGTACAGTGATTGCTTAGTGCTCGCTTGGTAATTGACTTCCTGCCTGACTTTTTGAATGTATCTTGTAGTTTCAGGTGATCCAAGTATTTTAACTTCTTATTCAAAACTGAACCAAGCTGTATCTGCATACCATTGTAAAAGTGACATATTCTACTTCAGAGACTCTTGACTTTTCAGCGATAGTTGACTTGATAAATGCTGATTTTCAATTTATGAAATAATTTTACTTTAAAAATTGAAAACAGAAGTTATGAGAAAAATGTTTGTGGAGGAATTTTAGTATATTATTATAGTGGATAAATTGTATTTTTATATATATTTGTTATTTTTAATGATGCATTATAATTATACATAATAGTGGGATTTGTTGTTACAGATTCAGACACAAATGCAACATAATTTAACCTCATAGAAGTATTTGAAAAAAATAAACTTCTACTATTGAATACCTCTTTATTGTTCTCTCCAATGGCAGTTCACATATTTTATATACTTTATATTTTCTTCAAAATCCCCTCACTAGAGAGGAAGAAACTGAGACCAAGGCAAATTGTGTACACAGTGGAATAAAGTCAGTTGACAGGTGCAGGGATGTCCCCAAATTCCTCCCTGTGTCCTCTGTCAATCACAGGTGGTTTTGCAGATTATCTGGATTGTTACACCAGTCAATGTGAGTGATGATTTATATACAAACATGGATGATGTGTAGACCTAATGAAATGTACTCTTCTATTCAGTGATGAGGGAGTGCTTGATAGAAACCTGTCCTCCCATATAAACAGCAGCAAAACTGGACAAAATACATGAAGCAAACCTTTTAGACATGAGCAGATGCAGGCAGCACAGGAGTACAGTCCCAAGAAAGTGTGGCTCACAACTTGTTTTTTTGGATCAAAATCTGGGATATGAACTCTGAGCACAGTATAGAAGCCTCACTGAGCTCATGGAGGTGACTGGAGTTCAGAAAGAGAACAAAGATGAATCTGGGAGTGCTGAATTAGAATTGATGTATTAATATGAATTCACATTAATGAATGCTTGTGGGTATAAATATGTGTATGCATACACATGTGTTTCCTAATACTATCTATTTTTTTGCCTTTTTGTAAAATATGTTTTTAATTGTTGGTGGACCTTTATTTTTTTCTTTTATTCATATGTGGTGCTGAGAATTGAACCCAGCACCTCACATATGCTAGGCAGGTGCTCTACCTCTAGGCCACAATCCCAGCCCTGTTTTTTTTTTTTTTTTTTACTTTTAAAAATATATTTTCTAGTTGTAGATTGACACAATTTCTTTATTTATTTTTGTGTGGTGTTGAGGATCAAACCCAGCGCCTCACACTTGCGAGGCAAGGGCTTTGCCACTGAGCTACAGCCCCAGCCCTCCTTGCACTATCTACTGGACAGATTTTGGAGAAGCATTACCCCAAAAGCAACTGGCAGAAGTAGAGTGCAAATCTTCCTTCCCAATATCCTTTTCATCTAAAAGGAAACAGGGTTCCTCAGAGAAATAGCGAACTTCAGGGTTGGGTGCCAAGACAAGCCTGAGATAGCTTGTTGTACCAAAAAGTATGAAGAATGCTAGGGTCTTCCCAAAGAGTGCAAAAGCTCATGACAAAGAAAAGAACCTGTCAAAAGACACACACACATTGGTCAAAGCGGGGATAATTTTGAGCATGAAAAACAATATAGACAGTGGTAGATTGTAAGTCAATGAATAAAGCAAGAAACTACAAGACCGAAAGATATAAATGAATGAAGAATGAATGAAAGATTGATGAAGAGTGGCATATTTTCATGGCTTCAAAAGCTTCTTACCATGATAAATACATAGTAATTACAAATGGGGAAAGTGGAATTTCATGGTGAAAAACCTGGCAGTCAGAATTCTCATCAAGTGATCAAAGTGCACATCATGAGAGAGGAAAAAAAATTGGCAACATTCCCCATCCAATAGGAAACAAGACCTGCCAAAGATGCTTCATCCAGTGTAATCCTGAGGAAATGTTAGACAAATCCTAACCAAGGGGCATTCTATAACGTAACTAATCTATAAATATCAAGAATGTCAAAGCCACAAAAGTCAAAGAAATTTTGAGGAATTTTCCAGACTGAAAGAGACTAAAAAAGCATGATCAAAAAAAAATGTAAAGACTATTTCAAACTGATCCCCAACCTGAAAGGACATAAATGAGACAATTAGAAATTGGGCCTAAATTTTCATGTATCAATACCATCTTTCTGATTCTGTGATTGAATCTTGCTTCTATAAGACTGAAATAATTCAAGCATCTTCTCTAACCACAAAATGAAAATAGAACTCAAAGACAACCACAACAAAAATCTGGCAAAATCCCCAGATACTTAGAAATTAAGTACTGCATTTATAAAATAATCACAGATCAGGGAGAAATGCTGAAGGAATTCTTAAAAATTTTCAAAATGTATAAGAATAAAGATGAAGTTATAAGTTGGAAAAACAGACAAAAGAAGTTCAAGAAAATGGAATAAAATTTACAAAATGTAAAATTAATCACTGTAAAGTGTATAATTGGGTGGCATTGGGTACATTTACACATGTAACCATCCCCTTAAGCTGGTTCCAAAACATTTTTATCACTCCAAAAGGAAACCCAAAACCTATTATATCTGACCCATAATCCTTCCCACAGCCCCTGGAAAACCACTACTCTGCTTTCTGCCCCTATGGATTTACTTATTCTATATATTTCATACAAATAGAATCATACAACATATAAATCTTAATGCAGCTGAGGCGAGCACTCTAGCTCTATGCTCTGTCTCCAGTCCTGTGCTGGATGATACTGACAATGGTCTTCATTCTCATTGCGTCTGATTCATTACCCTTGAAGTCAGGAGGACAGGAGTTAGTTTAAAATGTCACACCATTAACATAAGCCCAAATTAGGGGGTTCTGACTTGAGTCCACACCTTGGGGAGCTGGAAACAGAGTTCTCAGCACCTGTCATAGAATATGATGAGGAGCAGTTAGAGTTAGAGGCGATGGTTGGGGTGAGAGTGGAATTGGACCATTCACCAGGCCATGAGGTAGCCATGAAAGAGCTAAACAGTGATCAGAAAGAGAGATCCAGCACTCAGAGTAGAAGGCAGGCAATCAGGTATCATTTCAGTAGGCATTTCAGCAGTGTGGTGGAGACAGCAACTGCAGAGGAAATGGACGCATGGGGGCTCCCAGGCCTGGCTGAGCTGCTGCATCAGTAAGTGGATGGGTCACTCTACTCCTCATCCTGGGTTTCTCAAGCACGATGAGTGGTGGGACTACATCATGTCCAAAGTCCTTTCCTATTCTAAACTTGGATTCTCCCAAAATGAATGCCATTGGCATAAGTAAATAAATAACTACAGTGACTTATGTGAGAACAGACATGGCAGCCTAGAGACTGGTGGCCAAAGAAGAAAACACCCAGTTTGGAAACATTGTACAAAACAATTTGCTCTGAGGCAAAGAGAAATGTATACCAGTACGGAGCTAACATTCACTTAGTGTTTTTATGAGTTACTGTGCTAAGTGCATAGAAGCATTAACTTATTTTGTCTTACAACCCTGTAAGGTAGAAAAATGTTACTATTCTCCTTAATTTCAGGAAATTGAGGTTCAGAGAGATTAACTTCTTGAGACAACTGTCAAGTGGGGGAGCAGTATTTCACTCATTGTGTATTTTTTTTCAAGGTGAATGTTTAATCACTATTTATTAATATGTATGATTAAGCAAAATGCTTTTAAAGAACGCATACATCAATGTAATGTAAGTAGAGCTAGAGGTAAATCCATTGATTGGGACAACAATCTGTAGGAACAACTAAACAGAGAAATGTTGACAGTTAAGTCAGAGCCCTTCAGGGTGGCCATATAAGACAACTTCCAAGTCTTAAAAATTTCAGGCACTCAATCAATACTATTCAAAGGATACACGAGGAGCATTCTGGGCACATTTTATGGACCTGGAGATTTTAATTAAGTATGGTGGTTAATACTTTTATGTGGGAACAGACATGGCATTGAATCTGGAGAGCACCAAATTAAACTCTGTCCCTTATTTTATAGCACTATTTGCAGGAAAGAATTGAATTGTAAATTGGCAAAGTGCATCTGGAGAAAACTTAAGAAGAGTTCTAAAAACATGATACTTGTGCATTGATCATAAGTAATTTCTGAGCATTTATAGTTCATATAAAAAGATTAAGCACTCAGTCTATTTGGAGCCATACAGCTGGGTGCTGAATATCTAGTTATTCTAGTAAGACAATTATTGTACTGGTCAGAGTCCTGGAGGAAAGAAATGGCCCTCTCCAGCAGGACACGTTAGTGAAGGGACAGTATGGGATCATTTACTGGGTAATGGGAAACTGATGAAGGGTAATGAAACACTGTAGGACTGGCAAGTGCAGGGAACCAACTCCCGTGGTAGAAGAAAGAGCAATTAATGAAACTGCAGAGTAGCTGTAGCCCTGGAGATCAACTCACAGGTCCCGTGGCCTGAGTGCAGATTGGCAGTTCACCTACTGTGACTCATAGGAAGGGAGCCAGGGGGAAAATGTACAGAACTCAGTCCCTCCTGCCCTCTGAGTTCCTGTTTGCAGAGACAATGACCAAATCCAGTCAGAAGAGAACAAGAAAAGGACTTGACACAGCCTGTCAATGTTAGGTGATGGGGTCAGGGAAGGCTTTCTGAAAAAGTTGACTTTTGATCTGACTCTGAAGAACTAGTGGTAAAGAATTAGGTGAAAAATAGAGGAAATGTTTTCTGGATCCTCCAAAATGACATGACAGCATAGGACATTTGGGAACCAATAAAATGGGGGTAAGGCATGCTTGTGGGAAAGAGCAAAGGCAGAGACTGGAAAGTGAGGTAGCACCAAATTCTTAAGGTTAGCACAGGACTTTGGACTTTATACTGAAGGCAATGAGAAGTAATTTTAGTGTTTCTGAAGTGCAACAAATTACATACTGTGTGTGGGGGTGGGGGTGTAAGGGAAATGCCAAGACAATGCTATGTATTTTTTTCTGTCACTTTATTTTCTTGGTAGGCACACAAGAGGATGCTTTCCAGATCCCTGGCATCTATCTAGGGCCCTAAAATTTGTTCTTGCCAATAGAATATGTGCAGAGTAGTGAGCACCCCTTTGGGTTCCAGCCTCTGAAACACCCTGCATCATGCTCCATGTCCTCTCAATTCACCTGTCAGTTGCCTAAATGAAGGTGATCCAGGGCAAGACTCTAAGGAAGCTCTAGGGACTGTGAAGCCCCATATATGGGAGAATGGTTGTCACTACTTGAAGATGATCTGTCCAGGAGAGCAGGCATTGCACTATGGTATGAGCAAGAAATAAATCTTTGTTGTGGAAAGCTGCTGGGATTTGGCAATTGCCTGTTAGAGCAAATAACATGAATTACACCAACTAATACAAGAAAGTCCACTGGATTCTCAGCAAGGGAGTAATACAATCAAGTTTTTATGAAGCAAGATTACTCTAGCAGCTATATAAAGGATGAAGTAGAGGAGGTGTGGGAAGTTGGAGGCAGGGAGGTCTGTTATGTGACCAGTGCAATAATCCAAACAGGAAATGAAGATATCTAGAATCATATTAGTGACAGTGGAGATGGAAGGAGAAGTTGCAATTTTAGGATATTAACAGGTCAGAGTCAAAGTTCAGTCACTAGTTTCAGAGCTCTAGAGCAGTGTTTCTTAACTTGGCTGTACCCTAACCACTTAAGCTTTTAACAATGTCAATGTTGGGGATACACCTGAGATCAATTAGACCAAAATATAAGGATTTTTAAGCTCCCCAGGTGATTACAATTAACTGGTATAAAATATCAGTTCTCAAAATGTGGTCCCTGGACTGCAGTATCAGCATCAATTGGGAACTTCTGAGAAATGCAAATTCTCATACATTATCCAACATGAACAATCAGTCTGGTATACCTGGGACTAAAAGGCTTCAGAGAGAAAAGGTTTTTAGTGCTAAACCTGAGAGTTCCAGGAAACCTGGAATGGTTGGTCACTCGGTTGCCACACCAGATCTACTAACAGAAACCCTATGGTGAACCCAGCAATATGCATTTGAAGACTTGGGCATGGTGCATGTGTGAGACCTATACTTAACATGCTGACTACCAAGCTCATGGAAAAGGTGGCCTGGGGAGATTGATTTAAAGGGAAAATTATGGGTGAAAGGAAACGTCTTTTTTTTTTTTTCCCCCCAACGGAACTATTATGGAAACAAATTGTAGCATGCCTACTGTGTTTTAAAAATGTTCCTAAATGGCTGGGGGTGTGGCTCAGTGGTAGAGCACTTGCCTAGCCTATCCAAGGCCCTTTCCCCAGTTCCACAGAAAGCTAAAAAATTCCTAACCCTATTACCTAATATAGTGAAACCAGCTAGAGCCTAACATTTATCCAGGCAGAACTTGGATTTCCTTAACTAGCCCAGTGATGATCGTTAGTGATCACGTGGTTTCAGTCCTCTCTTTTTACTGAGACTTAGAAATGCTAAACAACATAGCCAAAGCCTCACTTCACAGTGTTAAGATCAGACTCCAGGGCTGGGGTTGTGGCTTAGTGGTAGAGTGTTTGCTGAGCATGTGTGAGGCACTGGGTTTGAGTCTCAGCATCACATGTAAATGAATAAAATATAGGTCCATCAACAACTAATAAAAATATCTTTTAAAAAAGATCAAACTCCAAACCAAGGGCTGTGTCTTTACTAAATTGTTTCCTTAGCCCATGGGATCATATTGGACACATGATAAGCTACCAAGGTTTTTTGTACAAAACAGGCCCCTTTAACTCAGAAAACACTGTCCTCAGTCCCATACTGGTTGGAGGTACCCAGGTTCAATTTTTAGTTGTTGAGGGCTCAAATTGAAATTATTATGGGCTAAATTAATTATTTTTCTTTCTAATTGGCAATCTTTCTTGGGTGATGGTTTTGCTTTGTTGTATTTGGCATAGTACTGATTACCTGGGCATTAAGCCCAGTTAGAATTAACTTGTGTTTTGTTTCCTTTTGCATAGAGCTTCCAACTTAATATAGATGTGTTCAATTCACAAATTATTATTGTTACTGATTTCATTTACTCTAATGAAAACATCTGTAGTCTAGGCACAGGGTTAATAGGTCAGACCTCAGAGTTCTGCTTCTTACTGAATAACCCCAGTACATGTGGATAAGCAGTCGGCCAAGCAAACCCAAACATACCCACTATAGCTGGAGGTGGGTTCAGGGATCAAGTATTGCAGCCTCATTTTGATACATAAGAACAGAAACTGTGTACTGTGGTTTGCCTGGGAATGTGTTCCCAATCTAATAATTAATAATGCCCCCTGTTCCTTTTATGAATGTCCCCATTTTAATGATTAATTATGGTCATATGGGCACCCAACATGAGGAATTTGAAATCTAGAGAGTTGATGTAACCTAATTCTCACACATGCAGTAGGTTAATGTCAGGACTGGACAAATGAAAAAAAAAATATTGCTTTACCTCTTTGTAATTAATATACTTTCCTAATAATTCCAAGCAGAATGAGTTTTAGTTTCCATTCTCAGTAAGGAATATACTATGTGACTATGTCCAGTTTGGAGTTCTTAGAGGACCCCACAAGGATTTTTCAACCTAATGACATTAAATCTAAAATTTTTGATTTTAAAATCCAACTTGCTTAAAAATTTCATGCTAGATAATAGGATTCGATAGCCAGATCCCAACATTATCAAGAATCTTCCCGGCGACTTCAATTATTTCATGACTCAGTTTCTTTATTTGTAAAAGAGATGATGATGATAACAATACTAACTAATTCCTAGGATTTTTGAAAACAAAATTACATGTGACTTAGACTGTCACCTGCCACATAACATAGAAAACAGTACACACGTGTTAACCCTGATCACTGTTTTTTTTTTTTTTAAATCAAGATCTCATCTACAATGAAGCATTCTCCTCTCACCATTATTTCATAGTCCAGCAATGATAATCTTTAGCTCAGATAATGTTGCATTATGAACTTTGAATGACCCTAAAGTGAGTGCCGCAGTGGCCGAGGATATGCCTTGGGAATTACAGGTCCCAAGCTACCTGCATGGAAACGGCACCAAGGTTGGCTCTTAGTATATGCTGCCTGAGTTTATGAATGAAAGGATGAATGAGTGAATGAACTTGTAGGTAAGATGTGGCCGTGTTCCAACTTTCTCTTTGAACTTCATTCCCTCACTTTTTTTTTTTTGAAGAAAATATATCCCACAAACCCTGTATCTTCCATGGAGTCCTGATTCAGAAAAGGGGGAAGAGAGGCTACATAAAGAGGCAGCAAGGGACAGTGACCCCAGAGACACAATCCCAAGGGAAATTTCCCCCTTCCTGTGGTGGTCTTTTATGCCCACATCTCTAGAATTTTAAGGTTGTATTTTTCTACATCACCTGTATTTCTATCAGTTTGTCAATAATTTATAGTAAGAAGTATCTTTCTTGAAAGAGCTAAACTATATATGGAGGGGGCAGGGAGCTATTTAAAAACTATCCATACATTTTAGTTTAATCTGGTTACATTTTTCCTGGTATCAATATATCAAGAAAAATGCACTGATTAAGTGATACTGACAAATAATTATCCTATATATGTATGTGGTACAATGTGATGTTTTGACACATATACATGTGGAATGTTTAAATAAACCCAATTAAAATATAAATCATCTCACATACCTATTTCTTTATGGTAAAAATATTTAAAATTTACTCTTTTCAACTATTTTGAAATATACATTATTAGCCAGAGTCAACATTCTGTGCAGTGGATCACTAAATTTTTTCCTTCTGCCTCACTGGAATTTGGTCCCCTTTGACAAACATCTCTCTTTTCCCTATCCTCTCTCCTTGCTCCCCAGTCCCTGGTAACCCCCTGTTTTACCCTCTATTTGTTTGAGTTTGATTGTTAAAAATTTCATATAAGTGAAATTAGGCAGAATTGTCCTTCCATGCCTGACTTCTTTCACTCATTGTCCTCTAGATTCATACATGGTATCACAAATGACAGAATTTCCTTCTTTTTACAGGCTGAATAATATTCCACTGCAGTTTTGCAGAATTTAATGAAGAGTTTGACTATGTAAATGATTAGATTATGAGAGCTGCAACCTCATCCGTGGATTAATCCATTCCATGGATTAATAATATTAATGGATTACTGGGTGGTAACTGAGGCAGGTGGGGCTTGGCTGAAGGAAGTTGGTCATTGGGGATATGGCCTAGACTATATATATCTCTGGCCCCTTCCTCTATCTGTCTCTGTCTCGGCTTTCTGACTGCCATGTGCTGAGCAGCTTTCTTCCACCATAGCATTCTGCCATGATATTCATCTTACCTTGGGGTCGCAGCAATGGAGTTGGCTGAGACCTCTGAAACTGTAAGCCACAGTGCACTTATAATCTTCTAGGTTGTTCTTGTGACATATTTTGATCACAGCAATGAAAAGTGGACTAAAAAAAAGAATAAGTAATTTTTGGAGCATGGAGTACTACATGGGAAAGATCATTTCTGGAAATGTACCTGAGACAGACTTAATGCCTGGATTCTGGAAGAAAAATAGAAAGAGAAGAGACAACAGTACACAAGGAGAGAATATTAAAATAATAACTTTCCTTGGCTTCCAGATGTTTTTTTTTCCCTAGAGTCATTCTTGAACACAAGAAAGAGGTGAACACTTTTTTGATCTTTATTTCTCTCATAACTACAGGGACATTTCTCCCCTTGTAGAGTTTATAGTAAGTGTTAAGAATAGCATAGAGACTTTTCATGGATATAAAGATAGGAGTGAGTCATTTATTTAAAATTTTACCTTGATATAATGAGAGGTACATAATATAAATGATTAGAGTCAACTTATCTATATTCATCAAAGGGGACAGAAGGTTAAAAATAACCAATAAGTCAAATATTTTAAAACCAAGTCAAATACTTTTAGTCCCCTGAGTTTTTGAACTGAGGGACTGAATCCTGCTTATCAGTCAGTCACTATGATGCAGTGCAGGCTGTAGTCCAGAGGTTCTGTGGAATGACTGGATAGATGGATGGATGGATGGATGGATGGATGGATGAATTTGGTTTTAGAATGGATGGATGGATGGATGAATTTGGTTTTAGAATCAAGTCAGTGACATGTTTAGTTTCCCTTTCTCATTTTGTTCCTCTCCTCCCTTTTTCACTTTTTCCTGGTCTAGTCCTGTAGTCCTTGTGGACTTGATTCTATTTTCTGAAGTGAGAATTACCTGAAACTCTCAAGCCAGCTTGCATTAAAGCTGTATGCTACATGGAGTCCAAAGACCCAAACAGCCCAGTCCAAGAAAGGTCCCTTAGAGGCAGGACCACGCTGGCACCCTGATGTTGAAGACATCTGCCTATATTATCAGCCTGGCCTGTAGGTTAGGAGTTGTTTTTAGTCTCCTCTTTGCTCCTGAGAAGCCAGTGGTTTTGCTCCCTTGGTAAGGTGCACCTTTCTGGTTCAGTCATTTATGAATGGGAAGGTAGAGTCCATTGGACTTAAGTTCTTCCTCTTGGGGTAGACAGAAGGGTGTGCTGTATTAGTTTGTTAGGGTTGCTTTAATAAGTTACCATTTACCAGGCAGCTTAAATAACAGAGATGGATTTGTTTTCATGTTTCTGAAGGGTAGGAGTTTGGGTTCAATGTGTCAGAAGGCCACGTGAAAGGATCTGCTTCAGACCCTTCTCCTTGGCTTAGCAATGGTTACCATAGTCCCTCTGTATTTGTCTGTGTCCCAATTTCTTCTCTTGGGGGGTCCTATTGGATAGGGATCATTCTAAGAACCTCTTTTGAATCTTATCACCTCTGTAAAGATCTTGTCTCTATATACAATCACATTTTGAAACATTGGAACGTTGGCTGTCCACACAGGAATTTGGCGGGGGAAGAGGGAAGGGGTAATTGGGGGTACACAATTCTGCCTGTGGGTAGGTCCGTTGTTTAAAACAGTGGCGGGAAAGTAACTCTAGATAATTGCTCAGATAACAAAGAGAAGAGGACATCAGACATAATATGCCTTAAACCTCCTTGTAAAATGAAAACATTTATTTTCAAAATGTTAGGAAGCTTCCTCCTCCCATAAAAGACCCAAACAGTCTTTTTATCATTCTTGACATTTCTTAAGAAATCGAAAATTACTCCTAACTTGATGTGGCAAGTCATCTGTGTCCCCAATTCATTTTTGAGGGATGTGTTACATATGGGATATAGTAATTATTCCTGACACTGAAGCCTGGCCCTTGATGTTTCAGAGAATACAGAAGCAAATCAGCATAAAAAGCCTCTTCCAAGGCATCCCAAATTAAGCTCATGCTCAGTTTTCAATTATTCATCATCCCTAGGGCAAGAGGAGTGGATTCCAGAGTCAAAACAATGGAAACGTGCAGTCAGGGTCAGGGCTCAGTGGTAAGAGCTGTGTACAAGACCGTGGAGACAAGAAGAATGTGACACATAGACTATGAAGCTCCAGCGGTCACTGCCTCTGCCTGTGTGTCTTATTAGGAAACAGCAGCCCCGATCTGTGCAGCCACAGCCCTCAAAACTGTGCATATGCACAGCAAGCGATGGACAAATGTAAAATCAAGGGGAAAAGGATGGAGATACAAATGAGCACTGCTAGAGTGCTTGGAATGCTGCTTATAGCTCAGTGGAGTATAGAGACACGTGATAGAAAGCTCACCAGGGACAAGTAGAATCGAGAAGATTGTATACTTTCTCCTATACACGGATGACCTTATTTTAGAATTGTAAAACGAATTCCAGGGCAAGGCTCTTGTTGTGTAGATGTGTGTACATACTCACACACATGTGCATGCATGATAATTAATTACTATTTTCATATTAACTGCTATTTAATTTAACCCTGACTTAGAAACTAAGACTGGTTTCTATATAATAGCAAAGTCATGAACATGAGATTAGCTTAGGCAGAGCACCAGAAGGCGATGGTATTTGGTATTTTCCTTCTTTTCTAGGGCTACAGTGACAGATATCCACTCGTAGTCAGCATAGCAAGCTTAACTGTTTCATTCTTCAGTAATAAATGAAACTGTTAATGATAAGGTTGACCTACAAGGCCTTTACACTGAAAAATAAAGGCCCAGTCATTTCTTTTTCCTCTTTTCTCCTCTCCTTTCCTTCCCCCCTCTCTCTTTCTTCCTCCCTACAGCATTGGATTTTGATAAATCATTTTCAATTCTATTGAATTTTGTAAAAATATCTTAAGTGCATGTGCTGAAGGTTGAAAATTCAGAAGAGAAAGATCTGGGACTGGAAAAGGTACCCTATGTTTTACCAACAAACAAATCATGTAGAAATAGTTCATTTTTTAATGAAAGTGTAGGAGGGAGAAAAGAACTTATTTAATGAGTGCCTAATAGAATTGGTTCCAAGAAGATGCATTTCCCTAATAAACTCACAATCATCCAATGAAGTGTATGATCTTGCTGGCAAGATGGGAATGGAACAGTTTAAGAATGAATACTTCGTGCTGTTTTGTTTTGGTTTTTCCTTGCTATCTTAGAAAGAGAGAATGTATGTATTTTTTTCCTTACTTCCCATCCACCCTGTACTTCCTGGGAGGGTTTGAGGATTATTTATCCTTCTAGTTGTGAATGAAAAAGGAACTATTTTATTTGTTGCTTGATTTTCCCTGTAAAGGACAATTAGGATCAATTAGGAAACAAACAAAAGCAGAGAGATTTTTCCAAAGAAATACAGTGAATTGGAGGAAGATATAAGCCCCTCAATTTACTCAACTATTAAGAAAAAGAGGGTCCCTGGGCTAGTGTGGGATGGAGAATGGTCTGATGTAATGGGGTATTATAAGTACTATGCCCCAGAAGCAAACCTGGGAAGCAGAAATGCTCCAGAGAAGAACGGCTGGGTGGTACAGCCAGAGCTGAGAACGCCAGGACCTCAAACGAACACTCCATGTTGACCAAGAGGGCCTCCTTGTTCCCCAATGCTCGAATAACTTTAGACAACATACTTGACTGAAGGCTTTTTTTCTTTTCTTTGTTTTCTTTCTTTCTTTTTTTTTTTTTTTTTGGTTACTATAAATTAAACTCAGGGGGCACTCAACTACTGAGCCACGTCCCCAGCCCTATTTTGTATTTTATTTAGAGACAAGGTCTCACCAAGTTGCTTAGCACCTTGCTTTTGCTGAGGCTGGCTTTGAACTCGCTATTCTCCTGTCTCAGCCCCCTGAACCACTGGGATTACAGGCATGCGCCACTGCACCCAAGCTGGCTCTTCCCTTTTGTTAGAGCATTTATTTTAAAAATCTTGAAATTGTCAATCACTTTTCTGCCTCTTTATGATGTAAGTCTTTCCCCAGCCTCTTACCAATTTTATACCACAGGATTGTCTTTCACAAGAATTTGGGAACCATTTTTTTGACATATAATCCCCAAAAAAGATGTGGCTCCTACCATCTTCTCCTCCAACATTGTCCTTAATTATTTTTCCTCTTGTTTAACCCTTAAAATCTCTTCTCTTTTTCATTTCAACAAAGTTCAACATCTCTTACCCAATGTGACAATCTTTTTTTAAAAAAAAAAAGAGAGAGAGAGAATTTTAATATTTTTTTTTTAAATTTTCAGCAGACACAACATCTTTGTATGTGGTGCTGAGGATCTAACCTGGGCCGCACACATGCCAGGCGAGCGCACTACCGCTTGAGCCACATCCCCAGCCCGTGACAATCTTAAAGTCCTATTGAGATAGTCTTGATTAAGGTCTTCCTTACCCTTTTAGCTCCTTCTGATAGAATTTCTCTTTGACAACATCCCAAGGTCAGAAGAAAAGAACACTGATAAGGGGCCATGTAGAAATCAACAAGACAACTTCAGAAGTAAGAATGGAAAGATGATCAAAAACCAGAAATCCTCTTCTTAACTGTTAAACACTGCATGCACTACAAAATGTGGCACAGATCAGGTAGGGGAACTGTGTTAAATGACCCAAATGACTGTGTTACATGTCCTACCAGTCCAGCAGAATGAAGGCTCATGGTAAAGATACATCAAATGAAGCCTCTCTTCTCATCTCCACACTTTGGAATATGCTTGCCACTGCCAAGAAGCTCCACAGCTATGGACTGGATGCTCGTGTCCTTCCACAATTAATATGTTGAAGTCTTAACCATGATATGATGGTATAAAATGGAACCTTTGGGAAGAAGTTAGACTTAGATGAGGTCATGAGGCTGGGTTCCTATGATAGGATTAGCGCTCTTCCAGGGGAGAGCTCACTCTTTCCATCATGGGATGACCTCACCACCACCTGAACATGTCCTGATCTTGAAGTTTCAGCCTCCAAAACAGTGAGAAATAAATTTCTGTTGTTTAGGCCACCAGTCTATGGTGTTTTGTCATAAGATGCTTTTCAACAGAAAAAGAGCAAAAGGAAGTTGGGTGCGGTAGCGCATGCCCGTAATCCCAGTGACTTCAGCGGCTGAGGCAGAAGGATTGAGAGTTTGAGGCCAATGTCAGTAAGTTAGCAAGATCCTTTCTCAAAAGAAAAGACAAGGAAAAAACTGACTGAGGATGTAGCTCAGTGATAGTGGTGGCGGCTGGGTGTGTGTGAATGTGTGTGTGTGTGTGTGTGTGTGTGTGTGTTAATCTCCAGCCCCCAACGCGACCCCAACACACACAAGAGAGGCAAAAGGCGACTCAGATTCACTTCATGATGATACAGTGGAGCCCAGAACATCTTCAAAGGAGAAGCCAAGAACTGTCAAGGAGACTAAGTAACAGAGTAGAAGATGATAAGTAATGGCTTTGGAAAGTGGGAGAGTTTATAGGAGGTTGCAGGTAAACTAGGAGATGTTACAAGAGATGTGGCACAAAAGAATGAAAAGAATCATGAAAAGAATCATGCTTGATTTTGGAAAATGGGCAGGATCTGGCCCAGAATTATTTTGAATATGTCAAGTTGTTCTTGCATTAAAATAGTGGTGATATTAACAACTTATGCTCATTGAGGTGCTTCAGTAGTTCAAGTTTCTGCTTTGCATCGTTTATCTAACAATAACATGAAATTTAGATTGCATAAGACAGCACATTAATCAATCCACCACTCAGTAGCTTTGACTCTTCTCTTCCTTCTCATCATTTATGAACAAATCCCGACAACCTTTAAAATAGTGAATTCCAATCATTTTCCATCAGTTCCACAGTTATTACCACAACTCAGGCCCCCTGCATGTCTCCCCTAGGTTATTACAATAGCCTCCTCTCTGGTCTCCCTGTTTCCATGCTTACCACCTATGATACCTTTTGCAGAGGAAATACAAGCAAGTTAAAAACGTGCATTAGATCATATTGCTCAACTACTTAAAATCCTCCAATGGTTTCCCATCACATTTAGATTAAAATCCCAATTCTTCACCATGATATTATCTGTCTCCTGCTCACACTTAAATTCACCTTTTAAGACATCTCATTGGAATAGCCTAACTGGGTGAATCCTGCACACCAATAGCAATTCCTCAGCTGTTTTGCTTCCTCTTTGTCTGGTTCACAGATTAAATGACCTGTCCTCAGATCAGCCTTCCTTAACAACTCTAACCAAATAGCTCAGCAACTATGCCACTGCCTTTTTATCAATATGCGTTCCTCTTTCTGAAATTCTTATTTCCTATTTGTGTAATTATTTATTTTCCCCTCGCTAGAATCTAATGAAAGTGGAGATACCATTTTTCTCTTGTGCATTTACTTATCCCCAGTACCAGTGCTGTTTGACTAAGGCTACTCAGTTACAAAGTGAAAATTCTAGAAGACAAGCAAGGATTCCAGTGGACTGCCACATTTATGCCATTTAAATCATGGTGTAGTGCTTTATCATATATCTCTATTTGTGTACTTCACACATGTCGTGTGATACTGGAGTCACATCTTTAGCATGGGGATTCAAAGCTAACTCCGGCCTTGCTTCTGCCTATGCAACTGGTTTTACTTCTCAAGAGTACTCCCTCCTCTCTTTGCAAGCTCTCTATGCTACCCATACACACATATCTCATGGTCCCTGTAAAATGTCCTGCACTCTTCTGGTTTGGATACTTTCACACTTATCCTACCAGATATAACATTTCCCGTCTTCCTCAGTCTAGGTAAGTCTTATTCTCAGCTTGGGTAAATCTTACACATCTTTCAACCTTTTTAGTATAATCTCCAGAAAGGCCTCCTTGACTTCCTCTTTCTCTGTCAGGAACAGATGTGAATATGACACTTCTCTAGCAGATGTCTGTGTGCTCTCAGACCTTATCATTATAGTACTTACCTAACAACTTCCTAGCACCTTCTAGACTCTGCCACCTGTTGCTTGAAGGTATGCTCATTCTCTCCTTGCTCACATAGAATGCTGGGAGGCTAATGGCCCAGCACCCTGACTCTGGGGTGTGTGTCCTATACTAATGCCCTGAGCTCCCAACAGGTACAAGCCCCTTGGTTCACAGTGGGGAGTTACACTGCATCTTTTGTTGGCTGACTTCCCTTCCTTTCTCACTTTTCTACTTCTTAACAGGTATATCTTTCACTTCCCAAATAAATTATTTTCAATCACATCTTTGCTTCAGTAGTCCTGTTTCTCACGAAAACAAGACTAAGAGAGCATCCCATCATACTCTCACAGTGTGTGATAATTATTTATTTGCTTTTGTGCTTTTGAGAGCAAGGTTTTCATTTTCTACTCATCCTCACACCAAGCAAAGACATGCTACCTAGGAAGCATGCAGAATGTGTTCATCAACTCAGTGAACAGAGCTTAATAGATACCTGCTGAGTGGAACTAGCAAATAAAATTTCTTAATCCAAGAAGGAAGGATTCAGATATTTCTCACATCACTTGGCTTTGGGATGGTTTTCAGAAATTTCTTACAGGATTTCTCTAATAAAATTCTGTTAGTGAAGATTTGCAGAATCCCCCCCCCCCAACTCTGACTTGGTTCATTCTTTGCACTGATTATTCATAACACTAAGCAGTTCTGTTAATTTAGAAATGATCAGAGGTTCTGAAATTAACCTCAAAATGTCCCTATCATTACCTTACAGCATTGTAATTTCTATATTTCCTTTTAATTTTGAGAAATAATGCCTTTTGTTATTTTTTTTAATTTCAATTTTGATTATTGTTATCTAAATCTAAAAAAATCCTGGAGGATTGTACAACATGGTGGCCATAGTCAATAATAATGTATTCTAAAAATCACTAAAAGTAGATTTTAGTTGTTCTGATCACAAAAAAATTAGTATGTAAAGGAGTACATATATTAATTAGCTCAATAAAGCCCATTCTACAATGTGCATGTATTTCAAACATCATGTTATACGTGATAAATGTATGTACTTTTTATTTGTAAACTAAAAAGAAAATATTTTTAAAATTTGCAGAGGAAAAACATTTTCTTTTTTAATGGTAACAATTTTGAATTTTATTCTTTCTGAATGTTAGCTATCAGTAAGCACAGTTATTACATTTATTATATTAATATAGTTTCTCTTATAAGAGAATTAAAAATCCAAGAAAATGCTTATCCTCAACATTGTCCATTGGAGCAGAAATATTTTTAAAATACCCTGTTTGCTCCTCTCTGGTGATAAGCTCAAATTTCATTCTATAGGGATTTAAACTGCCCCTGCTGGAACAGATTAGTCTGTCTGATTCCCTTTTTATATCACCACTCATGTTCTCTCTGTCTGGAGCCCTAGGCTTTGATTATTCCAAAAGTTTATGACTTTGTGTGTCATAAACTTTTTTCATATATATAGTATTTTTCAAACTTTCAAATACTTTTTTTTTTTTTCAGTTTTCCTAACTTCACTTTTGCAACTGTTGTTTAGTAAATTTCACTGTTCCTTTTCCCTACTTCAAAGAGAAACACTCTTGTTCCATTAATGTTGTACTTGACTATGTGTCTTGTGTTGGGACGTGAGTGAATGTGGTCACCCTGAGCTCATGCAGAAGCTTTTCATGGGCATCTGTGGTTTGGCTTGCTGGGCCTCTTTCACTACTGCCTCTGCATGGATGGTGAGAGGGGCATGCCCCAGGGTTGCCGGCCCTTTGACCTGAGTCCCAGAATGGCTAGCAAGGAATGCCAACCTCAATATGACCTTCAGCCTGAAGTGAAGCCAAACAGAGACTATCCAAAGAGATGTGAAGGAGACATTTATTTATGTTGTTAGCCATTGGCATGTTTTGGGGGATGCTTTATATGCAGTGTTTTCATCTAAAAACTGACAGAGAAACTCTCCATGATAATAAGTAAAACAAAATTTTAATGTTCAAAAGTTGGTTTACTATTTGGCAACAGTTCTTCATAACTAGGAATAGTAGAATTCAAGAATTGATCTCATAAAACAACATTAGTAAACATCTGTGGAGCACTTTGAAAAATGCCTGAACATCACTGAGTTTTCATTTTGTATTTCTTCCTTTTTGAAGTCTGAGTTATTTTATATTTGTCCATTTACACATTCTAATACTCCAAATAAAGCTAAATAACTTTCAAACTAAAAAAAAATAACAGTTAAAAAAATTACCTCTTCAACTGTTTTCATCAGAATGCTTATGAAGCTAATCTGGGAACTCATGCATGAGTGAAGGCCATATGCTGTGGAAGAAAGCAGAAAATTTACCTTGTATTCACAGGATTTGCATTTGACAGGCACACAGTAGGTGACTTATAAGCATTTGATTAAATTTAACAGCAGCATGCAGATGCTGCTGTACTCTGTGGTTAACCACCAGAGACTGGGACAGAACAACTTGTTTATAGGATTTCTAGGTAGCAGCCCTATGGTTATCATTCAGGGTTCTCATATTCATAAAATAAGTACATATTGATCACCAATGTGATCTTCGTATGGTATCTACAGTCCTACTTCACGGTCTAGTTGAAGATAAAATGTAAATGAGAACCTGGAAGAAAGATAAGGACAGTCTGTGGCCTGTCATTGAGGAGAGCATATTTTGTTTCCTCTCTGTGCTAGGCGAGGAATTAATAGCCTGGTAGTTACACTCTTTTGGGGGAAGGAGAGGTTTTAGCATGGAACTTGATTTTTACCTCTGTAATATGAATATACTTTTTCTTGACCATACATCACTATTTTAGCCTCTAGCAACGATGCCAGTAATCTTTCTGCTTGAAGAAAGCTTATGAAAATGTTTTACAAAATTATAAAGTATTAGTATATTTCACCAAGAAATTAGCATAGATGCCCAGTGCCTATTTCTCATTGAAGGGCAAAACTAATTTTAGATCTTAGAGTTGGTTTAATCAGAGAAATAATCTTTTCTATAGATAATTAATCAAAATCAAAGCCTTCAGAGTTAAATTTTAACATGTCTGATGCCTTATTAATTCCGAGAGAAAAAAAAATATAGTAAGAATTACTCTAGTATATAGATTAACAAACTATGGCCTGCCAAGCACGTTTGGATAAACCAAGTTTTGCTGGAGTATAGCCACACTCTTAATTTATGTTGTGCCTAAAACCAAGAGGCCTGTAAAGTCCAAGACTGTTTCCATTGCACCATTTATAGAGAAACGTTGTAGACACCTGCTCTATTAGCTATATTTTGATCAATGACAGACTGCTTCTGCATTACTATCTGAAGTCTAACTGATTTAGGCATCATCTCAGTTCCTAGATTAGATCTAAATTGGTAAGCAGTTCAAAATAAAATAATACATTATATTTGAGAGCCTCCTTTGTTATGGACCAGGCTATATGGACAATAACCAAACAGAATCCATTTTACCCTGAGATTCCATATCATGTAAGAAATGCTTCCCCCATGGGAAAGCCCTGCCTTAATAGTTACCTAGTATAACATGCTTGGCAACAAAAATGGCAATTCTTATACAATGTAAAATTATTCTCTTTGGTTTCCATTTTTCTTGGGCAATGTACCATGTCAGAGATTGTCTAGATGTTAGTAACCATTCTCTAACTTGTGCTGAACTAGGGTTATTTTGGCCCTCTTCCTTTCTGCTTGCTTGCTGCTATGCCAACCTGAAAAGTCCAGTGGGAAATACCAATGTACCCATTGCATTGTCTCACTATCTGCCCAATCCAGATTCTGCACCTGCCTACTTGCAGCGACATCAACCCAGATGTGGTTTTTGCCCTTAAATATCCTAAAATGCTTAAGCTTGGGGGTTGTTCCTTGCAGAGACAATTATGAGTCTTGTGGAGCCGTCAAAGGCTGACCGTCTAAATAAAGACTCTACAATTTGGACAAAGCTGGGAATATGTGTGCTTTCTGAGCGACCTGCCCGACAACACCTTGTTAGAAAATTTAAAGAACTTTGTCACATTGCATATTTTTTTCTCTCAGCAAGCCTGAAACTCTTGGGTCTTTTTATTTCCACTTTGAGAAAATCATGGTGGGAAATGTGTGATTATGTAGTAAAGAAAAATGCTAGTGTAGCTAGTGTAGCAGTGCTCAGAGAATCAGAAAAGTTTTCAAATGATGATGAATCTCCTAAATTACATTTAAACATTTTTGGGGGGATATGTTTTTAAATGGACTGTAAATGCGCATAAGCAGGGAGGAAGCAGGAAGTAAGAAAACTGAATTTCTTTAAAAAATATACTACCATCCATTTTTTTTTTTTTTTTTTTGCCCTTCTGAAATAGTCGTTTTCCTGCACAATCTGAATTTGGTGAGTTTCTGTAATATCTATTGACATCTCTCTATTTCTGCATTAAAGCATCTATTATCTCTTACTGGGACAATTAGTAATTGTCCTGATGATTTACATTACTTGGTTTGAAAAAGACTTAGAGTGATTCTTGATGTTTGTTCATGTTCTTGCATTTATAAGACTCTGTCATGATTACTTGACAAATCTGCAAAGTGAACCACATCTGTTGGTTTTGAGCTGGCACAGCTGGAAGTTCCTTAGCTTCTGTACTAAGGTTTTTATATGAGTACAATTTTTAGTTGCCTATTCTGTCTGTATTTATGCAAATTACAGTGTTATTTATAAGCAAGTAAATAATCATTTTTAAGACAACATCTGCACTTCTGTCTGAATATTAGACACCTGCAAAAGTCAGCTTGTTCTCAATGGAAGGCCATATAGTGCTTGGATCAGACCATAGCTTGAAATAAATTTAAATCATTTTTTGTGCTTATTGATTTCAATCTTAGAGACATTTATTTATTAGTGATTTGTCTTAGATAAGCTTTTTATTCCAAAATATTTTTAGATCTTCCAAATATATATTTAAAAAAAAACTAATGGAATAAGAACTAAAGAAAAATACTTCTTTCTGAATTCCCAAATCACTTACAAATTATGTGACCTTGTGACTGTGTAATTTAACCTCTTAGTTCCTTTCTTCAACTGTGAAGTATGGATAACTGCAACAATCTCATAGGATATTCTGAGGATGAAATGAGAAATGTACTTAAGAACACGATGGTTATTGGTTTTCTTTCTCTACTTTACATTTCTCTTATCCTCTCCAAAGCATCATTGTCTTTTCCTCTAGCCACCAAAAAGTCCAGGAAATAGGTTGTAGGGTGAATCTGGAGACAGAAAGATGAGGCGTGAAGAAATCCTAAGCTTTGTGCAGGAGTACAAGAATTATTATTTGAACACATAAATGTTTCTTTTGGAAAATAATGAAAATCAAAAAGGAAACAAAATGGGGTTAGCAGTTACATGATTTCAATATTTGAATATTTTCAAGAGAATGAAACTATGATTAAATTATTTTTGAAAACCATTTATATAATTAATATAATATCATACTATATATCTAAAGATTATTTCAAACCTTAAGACACAATTTGGGAATCATAATGATTTCAGTTGCATCTCTAGCATTAATATTTCTGCCTATTAAACACATCCACAGACAAGTTTTTAATGGAAAATTGGATTAAATGAGAGTTAATAATAAATTAAAAGTCATCTCCGTTCAGTATCTATACAATTTGAAGAGACTGGTTTTATTTAATCCATCTTCAGCATTTACTCCTTGAATAACTACTAGCCAATTATAGTAAAATCATTACTGCTTGTTTTCCTAACTCCTCTATTGATCATTTCCCTTAGCAGTTGTGCTCCTGTGTCTATCCCATGTATTAATTTGTTTCTCTCTAGTCAATGCTGAACTCTGTTCATTAGAGGCAACATCTGTGGACTTGAAAGCAAAAGAGCTGGGTTCTCATCTTTTCTTTCCCTCCAATTAGTCATATAACTCTGAAGAAATGAGTTTTTCTCCAAACCCCCGATTTCCTCTTTGATGGGCCCTTTTTGATTTATTTGAGTTATAGATTACTTGAAAAAAAATACTGCATCAAAAGTCAAGAGAGTTGAAGCCTAGCTTAGTATTGGCCTTAGGCTATTTAATTGACCTTGTTGAGGGTTCAGTTTCCTTTACTGTAAACTTAGTGGGTCTCCTAGGTTCCAGGAACATTTGCTTCAGAAAAGATCTTGAAGGTCATCTAGTCAACTCCCTTGCTTTGCTCAGGTGGAAGCTCAAAGAGTTCACATTCAGTCCAAGCTTCCAAAGGCTAAAGTTTTCTCCCCCTCCTGGGCCTGAGCTCTTCTCATTCTACCACCCAGGGTTCTTTGCAGCTAGACTACACAATTCTAATAAGTACCAAATAAAAATTGTTGTGTTGTTTTGGCATCTGATATAAATATACAAATTTAAATTATCAAAATTATAATTAAAAACTAGTTAACTCAGTTATGTGTCTTTAATTAATTAATTAATTAATTTGGTATGAGGGATTGAACTCAGAAGCATTTAACCACTGAGCCACATCTCTAGTCCTTTTTACTTTGACACAGGGGCTTGCTAAGTTGCTTAGCACCTCTCTAAGCTGCTGAGGCTGACTTTGAACTTGTGATCCTCCTGCCTCAGCCTTCAGAGTTGCTGGGATTACTAACAATTTGAAAGCAGGAAACTCTGAATATTTGCAGAGTGACAGCTTTTATGTCTCATCTGCCTTTTGGTGTAATGAAAAAGGAGGTTGGGACAGGAAAGTCCCAGGGTACACTAATTACACTAATGCATTACACTAATGTATCTTTGTAGTTGGTGAGACCCTAGAATCAATCTTCAAGATTTTTACTCCCCAGCTAAGAAGAAATTCTCAGCTACTTTCTGGGCCATTAGACACAGATTCTCTGATTTAACTTGCACAGGCTACAAGAATAGATGGGGATAATTCTCGCCATCATCCATGGATTTTCTTTCACTTATGAGATCTGATATTCTAGGCTTACTGACTTCTTTAGAGAAAATCAAAACATACAGTGCTGGAAGAACTGTCTAAGTCATCCTGAAAATGGAGTCAGGGTTGCCTTAATCGACCAACTATGACACAAAGCTCATTTTGTAAAATTCATGTTCAAATCTTCCTTTCTCCAGAATGAAAAGTTCAGATCTGCAATGTTGTGCTTTCAAAGGACTCTTAGACATTTATTCACTTGTTAAATTATAGGGCTGTAAGGTTCCTGAAGTCTAACTCCCTTAATTTGGGTAGGGGTAAACTGAGTAGTACAAAGAGGTGAGGTGGGTTTACTCAATCAACTTGACAGTAGGTACTCAAAGGCAGAAGCATAGATTCTAGGTTTCCTTGGTCCAGTTCATTTTCTACTGTGTTATACACAATCTGAGAAAAGAAAAGCAAAGCATCATATTGGTGTAATAAATAACATGCTTAATTGTGTCAGAGAGTGGGTAATCCTCCATAAAGTAAAAGATGAGAAGAACTCTAAGAGGATCAAGCATTACGGGGTATTCAAATCTAAAATCAATTTTCAGGCATAGGACTCCCGGAAACGAATGTGTATTGAAAGACACTGTTTTGGAAATATGTTCTCTGCCATAGAGTAAATAATTGGAGAAATCCTAAATCTTGTTACTTCTCACTGAAAAGTAGCAACAGAGTTGAGTCTCCTTTATCATTTCTATCCCACCACTTCCCCCCGCCCCCGACTGGAAAGTAAATTCAGGGGCACTTGACCACTAAGCCACACCCCCAGTCCTGTTTTGTAGTTTATCTAGAGACAGGGTTTCACTGAGATGCTTAGCGCCTCATTTTGCTGAGGCTGGCTTTGACTTTCCAGCCTCCTACCTCAGCCTCCCTAGCAGCTGGGATTACAGGTGTGCACCAGAGCACATGACTCCTTTTTCCTTTGTACTAAAAAAAGCCTGGATGTGTGTTGGGATGGCAATTTGATAACAATGGAAAGAACCATATATTTCTTCAGGCTACAGGAAAGAGGTTCTCACTTGTGTGAATGTCATGGACTGCCAGAACAGCGTGTTCCAAGGCAGATCCCTATGCCTATCCACAGATGTCTTGAATCAGCTCATTTGGGTTGGTGACCAGCCATCATCGGGTCATTTACAGACATATTACTTTTTGGAGTGGGTATTATTTGTCGTGATCTTGTGGCCCCAAACCAGTCTTGAGTCTAAATTTTCTTTAGAGGTAGTGAGAACAGTGAAAGGTAGAACAAACCTACCAAATAGTGCTTTCACACAGGCACTTCCCAGTGGCTGGTGCTACCTACATTTCCAACCACTGAGCTTCAGGTGTGTGAATGGCCCATGGGAAACAGGCGGTATCTTTACCAGCACACTAATTCTTGACAAGAAGATAAGAAATGGAGCATAATCAAACCAAACTGAAATGAGAATTATCTGCTGTTGATAACAACAAGTAAACAGCACCTAAGCAAGGAATTACAAAGGAATTTCTTGGAATTCTGTCATACACTTCCTGACTTTCTCCTAAGGTAAAAGCCTGTGGGACTCTGGAGCTGTTTTTGCTGTTAGGTCTGCAGATACGTCTTCTCTTGCTGTCTCTGTTCATTGTTCCATTTATCTCTCTGACACATTGACCTTTCCCCATGCCAGTCCATACTACAATGTTTTTTCCCCCCACAGATTAAATTTCTAAATATCAATTGGAAAGGATTTTTCATTCTCTGTATGCAATTGCTCAATGTTTAGATTTTCATAAGAATTCACTTACCAAATGAGCCATTAAAGATGTTTGCTTTTGTCTATATTTTTTAAAACAAACTATATTTCTGAAAATTCTGGTGGATTTTCTCTCTCTCTCTTTTTTTTTTTTTTCCATGTGCATCTCAATCATTTACAGTCATGTTTTTGGAGGATACCATCATACCCTCCATTTAGTCAGAAGAGAATTTAAACAAAACAACAAAACTTAGGGGCATTTACTCCTCCTTTGGTAGAATAGCAACACCACAGTCATTTTTAAGAGACATCCACTATGATTGTAGCAGTACCTGAGGTTGATCTATTAACATCTATATTAGATCTATTGTTTTATATGAGTAATATGAATTTTTTTTTTTGGTACTGGGGATTGCGCTCAGGGGCACTTGACCACTGAGCCACATCCCCAGCCCAATTTTGAATTTTATTTAGAGATAGAGTTTCACTGAGTTGCTTAGTGCCTTGCCATTGCTGAGGCTGGCTTTGAACTCACCATCCTCTTGCTTCAGCCTCCCAAGCTGCTGGAATTACAGGCATGTGCCACTGCGCCCAGCGAGTAATATTTTTATAAATGCTGTCTTGACCCTGTTCAAAGACTCTAGCTACAGGTGGTCAGTTATGCTTCTTGAGCAGCTGATTAAATCCATAACTCCAACCACTTCCTTTACTTTAACATTCCAACACTGGATAACTATCCACCTACTCTAATTACCTTGGGGCCAGGTGCCCGATGACCAGAGACAGCCCCTGTGCCCCAGAACCTACTGAAATGATTCATTCCAGACAATCCTAAACCTGCTTTCTCTGCCTTGCCTGTTTCTTCCCACAGAAATTACAGCAAAGGCTCTTGCCCGTAGTTCCCTGCCTGCCTCTGCTTCTTGACCAACCCTGCTGTTTCCCTGGAGTCCCTAGTAGATGTTCTGTGTTCTCTCCAAGAAACTATGAGTATTAAAAAAAAAAAAAAAGCAAAGAATTCTTTCTGATTTCTCTCTCTTGATCTGTATTGGCCTCACCATACCTCACCCAAGATCATATGATAAAAACAATAGGCCATATATGTTTCAAGTTTTTCTCAAAGATTATACTTCTTTAGACTAACTCCACCACATACTGAGGAAGAGAAGAAAAGGAAATTATACAATAGCAAACAAGTTTGCAATTCCTTGATGGATTCTCAAGCCTTAAGTACCTGAAACAATTTTTAATGTAAATACCATACAAATCGAGGGAGACTTTTCACATTACATTGGAATTCACTGGATACTCTTCAGATGGTTTTGTTTTGTTTCATTACTTCTAGCATTTGAAGATTCATACTTCATGGCATTATATAAGGACCACAAGTTTATTTCATGCCAACTCCTCTTTTGAAAGTCTGCACCAACATACCAAACATTTAAAAATTCAGATTTCCAGGGAATAAAACGTTAGTCTCAGGTTCTCTGGGTTCCCAACTTGGGAAGCCTGGAGCAGAAGGTTTTAACTCATTTCAGACACATTGTGAATTTATTCTGTCCCTGGTGTTCACTCAGTCCTTCAGGATTCCAATCATTTTCTCTAGCATATTTAAAATCTGAAGTAGATTAGACATACTTTGTTTGAAATATTTTCACATGCTCTATCTATTCTTTAAACTTACCAGAGAAGAAAAATTATGGAAATTAAAATGAAGAAAAAAGGAACAAAGAAATAAGAAGAAGGAATTCCTGATTGTTGCAGTATATTTAAAATAGTGATTAACACTACCAATTAAAAAGTGAAATGTTTCTGACCATAAACATCTAACATACATAAGAATGATAATTAGTATTTCACTGTATCTACTTTCATATTCAAATTGAAATTATTAATTGAAATAGATTTTTTAGATTAATTTATCTCATTCCCTCTCCCTTTTGCCAGTATTTTCCCAAGAGATTTGACTTTATTCTCCCTTTTTACTTGTTACATACCCTAGTAATTACTATGCAAAATTTTGAATAAATCTATGAAAGTAAAATAATGTCACTAAACTCACTATTGATTGATATTGCAAATTATAGTTAAGGAAGACTGTCTCCTAAAGAAAACAACCTACCCTGAAATCTTATTTGTAATATAATCCATAATTTAGAGCTACTATAAATAAAGCACTTTTGAATTTAATCAAGATTAATCTTGTCTCTGTAGTCTTATGCACACCTGATGGACAATTCATCAATAATTAATCTAAAAAAGATTCCCAGTTGATGAATCCAAACAGAATTTTTCTTTCTAATTAGTTCACTGAAGAAATGGGTATTTCCTACTGTCATTGTACAGTCTTGAATATGCATAAAAGGATACTGATGAAAATTACATGACTTGCTTAGATGGCTTAACAATACTGAATGGCAGTAATTGGGCTAAATTTTGTATGCCTGGTTTCATTCAATGAAGTCTTTCCTGTGCATATAAAATAACATTCAATTTCCAAAGCATATATATATATATATATATTGCACAACTCTACCTCAAGAATCTTGTTTTAAATAGTGGGTCACATTTGCAAGGGCAAAAAAAAAAGACCATTTATTAATAGATATAGAATATTTTATTTAAAAAAAACTAATAAAATACTTGATACTTACCAAAGAATATATCTAATATATATAAAGTTATGGAGCATAATCAATGGATGTAACAACTGGCTTTTATACTTTCTTGGCTCTTAGAGTAGACATCTTCTTAAATTTCTCCTGTTTGGTCCAGGAGTGGGGATGTGGCCAAACAAAATCTTGGAGAGGTAGCTTACTCTCATTGCCTCTGGTCTCTGGCTCTTAATCACTGCTACAGTCTCTTTTCTCTCTTCATTTCCATGTCCAGACACAGAATCTGGCCACTCACAATTCCTGTCATCAAATGTCAAAGATCGAGTCACACATCCAGGCCTACAGGTGTGAATCTGACTTAATCAGTTTGATTCAACGTCTACCTCCTGAGCCAAACTATGAATCCCAGGGAGATAGAATCACAGAGTATCAACATGCTGGGGCCACACCACGGGGATCGGGGAAATCTCCCAGAGAAGGAGTTAACTGAGTAGGCTGCCTTAATTTTTCTGCAATGAAACTGCCATTTCCCAATTCCTGGTTCTTTTCTCACAGCAATCACTTCTAGGTGAAGAACCAGAATTCCCAGCTTTTATTTGGGTGTAGTTTTAAAGCAGATATCGGATGTGAGTATTATTATAAATACCAGTTATTTTGTTCCAGAAATGGTTTCCCTTGAGAGAAAGCAGCCTATTCACTTCTTAGTTGTAGAAAGTGCCAGATAGTTAGGCACCATCTCATTATTGGCCATCACTTTCCAACACCAATTTCTGGAGGATGGATAGTTTTAAATATTCTCTAGTTTTCTAGCATGTTCCTTTAGTGTTCCTAAAACTTGAAGGCTGCGGTAAAGAAACTAGCTGGGTTGTACCTACTTGGATCTGTCCTATCTTTTGATGTTTTTAAATATTTAGAAGAAAAGCTTTTGTCTTATTCATCCTCACTTCCCCATCCCAAATTCCAGTCCACTAGTTACTTTTATTTAAAGTATAATGAGGTATATGTAATGGTTATATCATAAAATTTTTTAAGAGTTTTTCAATTTTTCAAAGAATTTTCGTAGCCATTAAGCACAGAACAAGATGCCAATATTTTTCCAGAATAAATTGAATCACGGTTCCTGCATTATCCTGCAAACCCTTTCTCAAGGTTTTAAGGGGATGTGCAGATCCAGTAGCAGAGTTATTTTAATTCTTACTTAACATACAGGAAGCCTGGCAGTTTCTCTTTGTGCTGTTATCAAATGTCTCTAGCACTACAGGGAGCACAGTTGCTCAGAGCTTGGACTCTGTGTTCTGTGTCACACAGGCACGGGCTGGAATCCTGTTTTCATCTCTTTCCATTTGTGTGAGGTTGATCAATAACTAGGGCTCTTCAAATTAGAGTTCCATTTAAAAAATGTAATAGACTTGTTCTGGGTTCTATTAAGAATGATAAAGGGCTTTCTAGATCTCAACTCTGATTAACACTCAAAAGGAATAGCCGACATTTACTGAGTGCTTATGATAATGCCCAACTTGATTCTATGCATTTTACATACTCAACAAAACCTTATGACAATTTGATGAAGAAGGTACTACTCTTCTCCCATTTTACAGATTAGAAATTTGAGGCACATAGAGGTTCAGAGGTTTGCCCAGGACAACAGTGACAAAGCTAAGCAGATTGGCTAACATCTGTGATCTTAATACCATGTGGTGTAGGCAACCCAATAATGAGTTATTCTTATCAATGTCAATGTTGTTTGTTGTCACTACTTGGAAATTTGAGTATTCTGCACTCACACCACAACATCATTAATTAATTAATTAGGGAAAGAGTGTTTAGTTTTCCAAAAGGGAGATCAAGAACTTGCCAGGGGCCACTTATGTCAGCTACAGTCCTCTGGCAGGGTGTCTGAGAGCATGTGGTCTAGGGACCCTGGGCTGGGCTATCTTCTATCAGCTCCATGTGTCTCATCTTCCGTAGGCTAGCCTGTACTTCTTCACACTTAAGGCAGCAAGAAAGGACAAGCCTCGGCTTCTGTCATATTTGCTAAATGTAGTCTGCCAGGGCATGTATGTGTCTTTGGGAGAACTGCTAAAGCAATTTATCATAACGTGGGTTTACTTGAGTGTAGACCACTCACAACATTTAATTAATTTCTTATTGCATAAAAAAATCTATAATCTATAGTAATTTGTCTGACAGTACTTTACAAATAAATATTTTGTAGAAATTACTGAGGAGACCTAAATACTATGCAATGACATGCCTAGGTGCTTCCAATAGATATATTATGGAAATAGAGACAAAATAATGACCTAGGTCAAGAAACCCTTCTGCTTCATAGTTTGTTAACAGATTAGAAGAGTACAGTACTCCCACTTTAGATTCTACTCAATTGCAATTCTCAGGTTTTCATGGAGTCAGAGACTACAACTGCTCATATATGTGGGTCAACTAGTATCAAGCACTAAAGACCAAAGGACTGGCTTATGCACTGAGTATGAGGCTGGCCATGCAGTGTGCCTGGGTAGAGAAAGTGGAAGAAGAGAGTGAGACAGTTATGTGGCATGGGCTTTTAAGTTTGTTTGAGTTGATACTTTATTAGGAATCAGGAATAAAGCTGTGTTTATCAGTGAGTAATACCTTAAGATTTTTTAAACAAGAAAGCTACCAGGAAGACCAATAGATAAAGCATAAATGGATTGTGAAATAACAGAAAATTTAACTTATATTAGCTAACATAAGAAACCATTAGATTTATTGATCCACAAATGTTTACTTTATCTAGGAAGTTGTCAATACAAATATTAGTATCTGTTCCATCCACTGATCTTTATTGAATAAGCAAGCATCTCTATAGGTCATCTCTATAGATTGTTTAAGGTATGATATTTAAACTTATATTTCAAAGCTGGCAGTTCAGTTGGTCAAAAGACAGCACATCTCAATTCTTGCTTCTTTATACTTTATTTTTTAACTGTGGTGTAGAGGATCGAACCCAGTGCCTTACATGTGTTAGGCAAGCTTACCACTGAGCCCTCTTGCTTCTTTAATTATGTTTATAAACAAGGCAATTGGTTAAATGAGGAATCAATTGAAGCCATTCATTTAATTTGGACTGTACATTTTCCACCTTGCATTCTACTTTTTAAAAAATTTGTTTACATCAAACATTTACCCATATTTAATTAGGTATATAAATATTAAAGCCATCCCTTTTCTAAATGACTTTTTAAATTTAACCTTCAGTATTTCTCTTCTAAATTCACAAGTTTCCCTTCATTTGAGGGTGACTTCTTCCCAAGCTAGCTTTCCTATCTGATGGTCAAATACAGATTTAAGTCCCTCTTGCCTTTCATTCCTCACTCCTACCTAACTGCCTCTTTTCTTTTTTAAAATTTGTTCTAATTAGTTACACATGAAGTAGAATGCACGTTGCCACATCATAAATAAATGGAGTATGATTTCTCATTATTCTGGTTGAACAGAAAGTAGAATTACACCAGTCGTGTCCTCATATATACATGCAGGGTAACAATGTTCCATTCATTCTATTACCCTTCCTACCCACATTCCCCCTCCCCTTCGTTCACTTCCCTCTGCCTAATCTAAAGTAACTCTATTCTTCCCTAGCACCGCCCTTATTGTGAATTAGCATCTGCATATCAGAGAGAATATGCGGACTTTGGTTTTGGGGATTGGCTTATTTTGTGTAGCATGATATTCTCCAGCTCCATCCATTTACCAGCAAATGCCATATTTCATTCTTCTTTAAAGTTAAACAGTATACCATTGTGTATATGTGCCACATTTTCTTTATCTATTCATCTGTTGAAAGGCATCTGGGTTAATTCCACAGTTTGGCTATTGTGAAATGAGCTGCTATAAACATTGATGTGGCTATGTCACTGTTATATGCTGATTTTAAGTCCTTTGGTATAAACCAAGGAGTGAGATAGCTGGGTCAAATGGTGGGTCCATTCCAAGGTTTCTGAGGAATTTCCATACTGTTTTCCATAATGATTGCACCAATTTGCAGTGCCATTCTGACTAGTGTGAGATGAAATCTTAGAGTAGTTTTGATTTGCATTTCTCTAATTGCTAGAGATGTTGAACATTTTTTCACATATTTGTTGATTGATTATATTTCTTCATCTGTGAAGTGTTTGTGCAGTTCCTTAGCCCATTTAGTGATTGTTTTATTTGTATTTTTGGTTTAATGCTCTGAGGTTCATGTAGTAAAGATTATCACCCATTCTGTAGGCTTTCTCTTCACATTATTGTTTTCTTTGTTGAAAAGAATATTTATAGTTTGAATCCATCCCATTTATTGATTCTTGATTTTACTTCTTGAGCATTAGACGTCTTGTTAAAGAATCAGACCCTAAGCCAACATAGTGAAGATTTGGGCCTACTTTTTCTTCTGTTAGGTGCAGGGTCTCTATTCTAGTGCCTAGATCTTTGATCCACTTTGAGATGAGTTTTATTCATGGCAAGAGATAGGGGTGTGATTTCATTTTGTTATGGATTTCCAGGTTTCCTAGCACCATTTGTTGGACAGGCTGTCTTTTCTCCAATGTATGTTTTCAGCACCTTTGTCTAGACTCAGCAAATATTCCCGAGCAAATCATTTCTTTACCCCAGTATCATCATTTCTTTCCCAAGTCTCTGTGGAACGAGACCACCTCTTTAAACATGATAAACTTTCAGGTAACATCCTTTTGGAGACACCCTTTTTGGAGCATGTTTTCTCCAATGTGGCCTCTCAACTCTAACCCTGAGACTCCCTGAGTTATACTAAATAATTTTCTATCATCCAGGGGAACTTTCTGTCTCCTCTTTCCTACACTTGGACCCCTGCCTCCTGGTCTTTCTCCTTCTCAACATTCTTTCTCTATTTTTTGTTTTTGTTTTTGTTGTTGATGATGATGAACCTTGATTCTATTCATTTATTTATAGGCGGTGCTAAGAATTGGACCCGGGGCCTCACCCATGCTAGGTAAGTGGCCTACCACTGAGCCACAACCCAGCTCTCTATTTTTTTTTTTTTTTAAGAGAGAGTGGAGAGAGAGAGAGAGAGAGAGAGAGAGAGAGAGAGAGAGAGAGAGAGTTTTTTAATATTTATTTTTTAGTTTTTCGGCAGGCACAACATCTTTGTTTGTATGTGGTGCTGAGGATCGAACCCGGGCCGCACGCATGCCAGGTGAGCGCGCTACCGCTTGAGCCACATCCCCAGCCCCCAGCTCTCTATTTTTGATGGAACACATCCTCTAGTTGCTTCCTAAGAAAAAATTCTCCCTCTGAAGTCAATATTTGGGAACTTTTATTTGGTTAAGTCTGTATCTGCACACTTGATTAATCATGCCTCTAGGTTGTATGTGATTGCACCTGTGATATTACCTAATAATTAGAAATTCTGGGTTGCAAATGAGTGTTTTGAAGATATTGCTCCTATTTACTTCTAGTATTCAAAGTTAAGCTCCTGAGGTGATTCCGATAATAAAGTTTTGCATGTTCTCCTCTCATCTCAACCCCCACATGCTTTTAGTCTTTTTCTTTACCAATGGGTTTGTTCAGAAATATAGAAAAAAGCATTCTGTAGTTTCTAGATATTTATAGATATTTCAAGAAGAAAGAGGTTTAATATAGTAAATTTATGCAACTTTGGAAAACTGGGGAGAGAAGGTAGGTACAGGTCCTCAGGATAGTGGAAGCTATGGATCTAGAAAGCCCCCAATAATGCAAACTCTTGTTACTAAAACTTGACTTAAATCCACCACCAATCCCCTATAAAATTAGAACCCCAATGTCATTTTATGCCATCTAGCTTTTGTATACTATAGTTTTCAATGTCAGATTATTAGACTACACATAAGAAGGAAAAAAAAAACCAGAAAATAGTTTTGTTGACTGACATTCAATGCCAGGTGCTTTTTTATGTACTTTATTTTGTATTGCTATATAATTTATAGACCATAAAACTCATCCTTTTGATGTGAATTGTGGTTTCTAGTATATTCACAAAGGTATGTAACCTAATATGCACTTTTTTCAAACTCCATGTTATTTATTCCTATCAATTTGAACTCTGTCATTAACATAATTTTCCTGAGAAGCACAGCAAAGCAGCCTCAAAGAGACTAAATAGCTTGCCCAAATCTTCCCATGTGGGAAGGATGGGTCCTGAACTTGAATCAAAGTCTGTTTTCAAAGTCCAAACATTCCCATTTTATCTTGACACTTAAGAAATGGTGAATTTTCATCATGTTCTTAATTATAACCATGAGCTATGAATTATTAGTGAAACTCTATTCAATTCTATCATAACAGAAAAAAAATAATAGCTACCTTCACACTTTTACTATTTTTCTGAGCTCCTTTACATATATTACCCTACTTTATTCAAAGGAATATGAAGAGAATTTAACATGTAGCACTGAAGCAAATGCATTAAAATTCATATCTATGTACATTAAATAAAAGATAATAAGCTAAATTGAATGTTAGTTGGATCATCCAAAATGATGTTTTCATCTCTATTCCTGGAGGATCACAGGTCAGGAACCTTGTATTCTTTCACAAAACTCTTCTAAAATCATGCTGAAAATGAAGAGCTCTGATTCTGCTAATAAGACTTGGAGTGCGGACTGAAAGCTTTCATAATATAATACTTAATGTAATCTTTTCTTTGATGATAACTTTTATACATTTTACAGATAATCCCCTGATATTACCTTCTGAGAGTTTTATTTCAAAACCTCCATGTTCACTCGTTAATGTGTGTTATTGAGGAGAGAGCACATAATCCCAATGCTTATGTGAGATGTGCGACCATTTCCTAGACATACTGAAACCATGGAAACAGGAATTAGAGGTGCCAGTGCTGCATTTTATGTATGTGACCTTTGGCCCTATTTCTGTTTTTGAGGGGACTACTTGTGCCATCAGTATCTGTTATCAAAAATAGCTACCAGAGAGATAAGAAGTACTCCCATCCCCCTATCTGACAAAATATGATTGGAGTCAAGGTTATCAAGAAAAACAGACAATTTTCTGCCTTAACTAAGATTATAATAGGAATTGAGCCACAGCAGCGGCTCTTTAACACAGTTCTCAGACTAGGAGCATCAGAATCACTGGGGAGCCTCTTACAAGTGGAAATTCATGGTTCACCCGCAGAATTACTGAATCAGAAACTAAGGGAGGTAGAGAACAGGCTGATTTGACAAGTTCTTCAGCTTGGTCAGTCTGATTGAAAAAGTTTTGAGTATTTTTTTCTGGTGAGAAATGTGAAGATAATAAACACAAAAATAACAAAAAATCATGAAAGACCACAATATATTCAGATTATTTTTGAGTAGTATCTTACAGCACAATTATAAGACCCTAAAGGAAACTCAAGGATATAGTCTATTCCACTCTTTGTGCAAAATCAGGGAAATATGTAAACAAAAGAGAATCTATTTCTATGCTTTTTCTGAGTATTGGAATGAAACAGCCCCATTGCTAGTTTGCCTACCATTTATTTGTTTGTTTGTTTATTTATTTATTTATTTTGAGGCAGGGATATCACTGTGCTGAACTCTAACTGGACTCTAACTTCCCATCCTCCAGCCTCAGCCTCTCATAGCTGGGATTATTGGTGTGTGCCACCACCCCTAGTTTCCCCATATCTATCTAATGCCAATTATCATGTAGATTAGAAAAACCTGATTAAGACCTCATTTATACACATGAGATAAAATCACAAGAAAAACAACAAAGATGTTAGTTATGACTGTATTTTATTATATGAGAACCAACAACTTTTTCCTCATATCTGCTACCACCTTCTATATTTTACTTTATTCTCTTGGAGAACAATCAGTGTGCCTCCACATGAAAGTATTTTATTAAAACGGATATAGACAAATTATCCTTATTTTAGTGACTGTTAGAGTGAAATATTGATGACTCAAAACTAGAAGTTTTCTGAGAGGTCATCCAAACTGTATACTGTGCCAGACTTATTTAGTGTATTTATCAAATTAAAATGTTTTCATTTATGCATCTTCAAAAAACATAGAAAAGGGATATGGAAAATAAGTTACTTGTAAAGTCCCTACAGGTAACCATAATAACACTTCGAACATAATCTTCTGATCTTTAATCTGATCATTTGGTGGTATTTATAATTCTGTATTCTTTGGTTATTTGACCCAGATTCTATATTATTAAATATTTTCTTGTTATGAATATTTTCTTATGTTATTAAGAAATCTTCACAATTGTCATTTAAGACAATCACATAATATGCCCCCGTATACATATACCATAATTTACTCATGTTTCATAATTTAGTGGGGAATTAGAACTATTTCCTTTTTCTTTTTTTTTTTTTTTTGCTATTATGCATAATTCATTAATGAACATATTTGCACATAGGTGTATACCCAACATTCTGGCCATTTCCATTGGATATTTTCTCAAATGTAGAATTATCAGGCCCAAGATCATAAATGTTTTTAAGACTGAAGTCTAATTCCCCCCCAATAAGCTTGCATTAATTTCTGTGCTCAGCAGCCCCTGAGAGGGCCTTTTCCAACCGCCTTCACCGACTGTGTTTCTACCTTGTTGAAGTCTTAAGCAAAAGAAATTATTTCTTTTTTACCTTAATATGTATTTACCTCAACAATAATTAGCTTGAGTATGCATTCAAATGTTTATTAGTCATTTGTATTTGCTTTTCTAAGAACTCTCATATTCTTTCTCCTTTTATCTATTAGCATCTGAATGCTTTCTTACTGATTTTATGAGTTTTTTTTTCCAGATATTTTTCTCTATTAAAGAATATTGAGATTTGGACCTATATTAAATAACACTACTTAGAAAATAGAAATACTCAAACATAAGACTAAGAAAGTTGTAATGCAAAGCCTTTTTTGCAGCAAGCATCTTTGCCAGACTCCTGAGTGGATGGCCCACCCTGCATCCTGTATTCAAGTAAAAATGCTTCACTTCCAAGGCCTCCTTTCCCTAAACCTCTGTTGCAATCCCCCACCGAGACCTGTCCTCTTGCCTTCTCAGCATCTGGATCTGACTTCTGTGGTCTAAGCCACTGCTGCGCTTTTGCAAGTACCTTGCTGATTTCTGGAATTACATCTGTTTCCCCTACCTGCTCTTGTTCAAAAGAAGCACATTCTCTAAATGAACTCTTTTCCCAGCCTTTACAATGAATTTCTGCTGATGTTTTAGACAATCCCATGTCCCACCCTCCAAATATGTCCTTAATCCAGAACCCATTGCCTTCTTTCTTCAAATATCAAATATTGATTGAGAACAGGGCATATCTGTAACAATAAAACAGAAAAAAGCAATCCACCAAAAAACCTTCCAACTTCTCAGAATTTATATTTTAACACAGAGAGAAAGAGAGACAGACATTAACAACAAAATAGTAAGTAAACTATAGAGTAGATTAAAGGGTAGAAGTACACTAATAAAATTTACCAGGGTAAGGGCCAGAGGGTAACAGTTTTGAGCAGAAGGTAGTTAGACAGGGCCTCTTTAGGAAGATGGCATTTGAATACAGACTTGAAGGAGAAAGATCACTGGAGGAAGAAAATGCTAGGCACAGAGGAGAGTCAGGCAGAATTTCTCAAACCTGGCATTGTTGACACTTTGGTCTAGATAAATCTTTGTGGATTATTGGATGTTCAAAAGCATCTCTGGCTCTGTTAGTCATCTTTCTATTGCTGTTGCAAAATACCTAAGATAATCAACTTAAAAAGAAGAAGGGTTTTCTGGGGGCTCATAATTTCAGAGGTCTTAATCCATGGTTGCTTGGCTGTGTTACTTTGGACCTGTGGCAGCACAGTATATCATGGCTGTAGTACATGGTGGAGGAGGCCTGATCACCTGATGGCAGTTGGGAAGAAAAGAGAAAGAGAAAGGGTTTGGGGAGACATCTGTAAGCCATGTGTAAACTGAGCCATATTCTAGCCATTAGGCAGGAAAGTCATTCCTTTGGGAACTCCTGGATGGAATCTCCCAGTTCAAGAATGCCTGAATCATGCTGGCACCCTGACCCAGATCACAGCTCCAAGTTCAAACACAGCCCTGGAGATGGGAGAAACCCACCAAGAACCAAACAACCTGTTTAACCCCACCCCTATCCTGTTTTTCGTGAAGAAGTTCCATAAGGATCCTCTTTGATCTGCACAGCTATAAATAAAGCAAGCACAGGCTTTTTCTTGATTAGAAGCCAGACCCTTCTGGTTGGCTCAACTAGTCATGCCCCTAATTTAAAAATAATCTTGTCTTTATTTTCTGATATTTTTTTCATTGATTTTTATATCGTGGCCAGCCCATCCCTCCATTGGGTACCCATTCCCTCACCCATGAAGGATGTAAGCAAGAGTAGGATCCTGTATCCCTTTCAAGGACACAACCTTAGTGACCTAATTTCCTCCTACTGGGCTCCTTTTGAAGTTTCCTCCACATCCCAGTAAGTCCACAGTCTAGAGACCACGCCCTTAGCACAGGGGCCTTTTTAGGACACATATCCAAACCACAGATTACAGGTCCATATGCACGCAACTTTCTTTCCCATGGTTGTAAAAATAAAAAAAATAAATGTGGGGGAGGTGTTATTCCTGGTTGGAAGCATTAATTGTAGAGTACGATGGTCAGTGGTATAGTCTGTCAGTACTACATGGCTTACAGCTGATCCCCAGTGTGGATCATAGTACCTGGAACACTTTTGATGTATAATACATTTTTATTGACTGATTCTTCTCTGAGCCTCCTCCAATTTCTTCATCATCATCTGGAGAAAACAAAACAATTAGAGTATTGTAAGGTGTTTTCTTTTTAAAATAATAACAAGATTATTTCCTGGTTCTCATGTGTCACAATTATCTTTCTATCAATCTCCTAGTCTCTCAGGCAAGTCAGATTTTGGATTATTCTGTCTCTTCCTCCTTCTTAACTCAATCTTAATATCTCTCTTGCCTCTACTCAACATGATTTGTTTTTCTTTCTTTCTTTCTTTCTTTCTTTCTTTCTTTCTTAGTCCCCATATCCTTCCCTATTAGGCTTCTTTTAGTAAGGCCTTTGGTGTTTCTCATTAGAATCTCAAAAAACTGATGGATTTACAGAGATGAGGGATGAGAGAGGTGTGGGAGGAAAATGAGGAGATGGGGGAATGAAGAACAAGGAGAGAGAGAGAGATAGAGATAGAGATAGATAGATGTGTGTGTGTGTGTGTGTGTGTGTGTGTGTGTGTGTGTGTGTGCAGGATTATTTACAGCAGATAATTTAGCCCATGATTATAAATAATTGAGAAGAAATAAGATCCTTTGTATTGGAGATAATGCTGGTGACCCATCTTTAATTTTCACTATGGCAATCAATTTAGGTAAATACATATATCCAACCTGAATTTAGCTCTGATCCTAATTTCTAACCAATGTGGTATTTCCTTTATTATCTGTCAATTATAAACCAATAAATAATAATGTCCTTGCCTGAAATCATATTCCCATTTTTGAACTCTATAACACTTTATTTTGAATTCTCTTATTCCACCTATCACTCCCTCTCTTTTATCATAGTTACTGAGCTGTACATCTTCTCTATTCTCATGCATTACATGAAGACAAAAGCTTTATTTTACTGTCTTTATAGAAATTCCTAAGTACTAGGTTTTCTCAGTGAGTTTTACATTCTCGAAAAACAACGGAATAGTATCAGGTAAGAACTTCTATTTCTTGGCCCCAAAACATACAAATAAATGTATTTTCATCCAAGTCCTTCCTTGTCTGGTTTCTCATACCAATGGTGTGGTCACCATCTCTCATTCAAATCATTCAAGGCCAGTTCACTTCCTGCTTCTGAGCCTCTCCCACTTCTCCGTGAACTTCCCTCCATAATGTATTCCTTCCCATTCTTTTGCATTTTATCTACTCTCTCATTTAGTTTAGTTTGTTGATAGGTAGAATTATTGTCTCTCTTACCTTAAAAACAAGGAGAGGAGAATGTGTGTGTGTGTGGGGGTGTTAGAGGTGGTAAAGAGAAAGGGGCAGGAGCAGAGATCTCCCTCACAGTGCCTTCTAACCACAGAGCCCTTCTTCAGGTTGCCTTTTTCTGTGAACTTCTTCCTCCTTGAGCTCAGCTAATTCATTGCTGCTCATTCTGTCAGCTTCGCACCCAAATACTTCTTTCAGAAATCTTCTGCGGAATTTTCAGGTTGAGTGAGGAACCCATTTCCCATGTTCCCACAGTGATTATTGTAAGATAGATATTTTTATTGCAGCTCTGCCTGTCGGTCTCCTGCTCTAGACCACCAGCAACTTGGAGACAGGAGCTATATCCTTCATTACTGACCCTTGTGTGACTAAAGGAACAAATGATAGGCACTCAATGTCAGTGCCATAGAGCTTGACTTTGAAATAAGGTAGTGTTGCATTTTATTCTAATAAAAAGTATTTACTTACACATTCCAAGTGTTCATTTCTACATTCCACTTAGAAATCTAACTTCAACTTTTTTATAATGAATCTTAATCATTTACTACAAAAATGTAATGTTCTCATTATTAAATATTCACATATAAAGAAATGTGTTAAGAAAAATAAAAAGCGGAATTTTATATCCCTCTCCTTTATCTCCATCTCCAAAAGAAGCCAGTGTTAACAGTGTTTTAAGCATACATACAGAGAGAGAGCTTTATTTTGATATATGGAGAGACCAGTTTGAAGGTTTTTTTTTTTTTTTCCTTAACAAACAGTATTTTCTTTTTTAAAAAAATACTGTTGACTATTACCACACCTCTGTGAGTCTTCAACCACTGCCCAACTACCAGCCACAAGGGCAATCTTCATACATCAGAGATTAAGGTGATGTGTACAATTTTCTGGGCCAATTATACCACTGGACTGTTGTGAGCATGCTATGTCATTAACATTGATGAAACATGTTTATGTTTTTCCATAATGTCAGAATTTATTGAATAACAGTAAATTCCAGGGCTACGTCACTTTCATCAGTGGCTGTTCACCTGGTCATCATAAGCTAGGCAATCACAGGTATTTTTATCCCAATCTTAATTTCTAATATCTGAAACACTCAAGTTACACATCACACTTTACACAATGATTTAGGTAGGTTACAGAGAGGCTGAGAAAGGGTTAAGGTGGCCACAGGGGTTCAGAAGGCTGAACTGAGAGCAAAACAGAGAGCAAATACGAATGAAAAGAGTCACTCCACGTGGTCAGATAAGATTATGAATCAAGGGAAGAACTTGTTTGGGTTGATGAGCTGTCAGAGCACAGGAACTTACTCTAGACCAAAGTCCAGACAGAGGCAGTTTTCAGCTAAGAGTGTCAGCTTGATATGTCAGCTTGGAACAGGACTTGTAAAGTTGTTACAGGCCAGAGAAACCACACTCTACTAAGTCAGAGAAAAGATATCCCTGGTACCAAAAAAGAAAAAGATATTTGGAGGTTAATTATTGTGGCAATTTTCCTGAACAAGGCTTTTGATGAGTGACCAGGTTATGGGGTCAGGGTGTCTCTGTATCCAGTCTTGGGGTGCCCCTCCTTTTATGGGTCTTAAGTGATCTGGTATGTTTGATTAGCTTATAGTCTGGGTTTTTTTTTTTTTTTTTTAAAGAGAGAGAGAGGTAGAGAGAGAGAGAGAGAGAGAGAGAATTTTAATATTTATTTTTTAGTTATCGGCGGGCACAACATCTTTGTTTGTATGTGGTGTTGAGGATCGAACCCAGGCCGCACGCATGCCAGGCGAGCGCGCTACCACTTGAGCCACATCCCCAGCCCCATAGTCTGGGTTTTTCTGATATGAGTTTTATTGGCTCATGAATCCTTGTACTTCTGATTAATTTGATAAGTTTATGGGTGGTCATTTTTATAAACACAGTTAATTTATTTATCAACTTATGCCTTATGGTTGTGCCAGTAAGCTAGTTGTTATTTACTGGTAAAAACAAAGTGTTGTATAATTCCACCTCAGCCCTTAAGCTCAAAATGGGATAGCTTATGGCAAACTACTGCTTTACAAGGAATAACAAAAGTTTAGGCACAGTCTGAAAGCTGTTGCTCTCTATATCATGGAGTAACCCAGAGCAGAGCACAGCCTGCTTTCCACCAAAATGCAAAATGAAATAAAATATTTCACATTTCAGGATGTGAAAGAACTGGTTTAGACCAGAGCTTCACAACAGTAGCATTATTGATATTTTGGGCCAAAATAATGACTTAAAACACAATCAAACAAATAAATGAAAAATTCTGTTATATAGATATATCACTTAAATTCTCTAGGCTTTAATACTTCCTATACAGTTAGGGGCCAGATTAATTTATAGGATTTTCTAGAATTCCAGAATTCCAAATGAAGGAGAATTTTGAAAGGACTATTGTAAATAAGAGATTAATATGTTATTTCTACCTATGAGTTAGGGGTAGATTTTTTTCTGCCAGATAATACAATTACATGACACAATGACTTGATAAATATAAAACTGTCATTATTACATCTTATGTTGGGCTATTCTTGTTATAATTCTTCCTTTCCAGTAACTCTGCATATTCAGATTACAAATGAGTTGGTAGAGTTAATGTGTTTTAATAGCCTTGAGGAAAAAAATCACCTTGTAAATAATACATAATTACTAACACAATTAGGAATTAAAATGCTATTTCTAGATCGGTCACCCAAGTTTACAAGCACCTCTTTCAGGAAAATTATGAACACATTTTTTTAAACTGCAATTAACTTCACAGAAAGATTTGGCCTATATTGTTCCCAGAATGACAAGCAAATTGCCTCAACACATTAATATTTGATAGCTCTTTGTACTAACAAAGCTAGCTTGACTTCTATTCAATTTGCTGAGACTTACCTAGAACAAAATAATAAAATAAATTATCCCTTTATTTAGATGAGGGAAAAAAAGTGATTAGAGAAGGCATAAAAAAAACAATGAAAATTTTTGATTCATATATTTACACAAGCAGTGGCCCAATGACAGAGCACTTGACAAAGCCTGAAGCACATGAAGCCAAGCTCTTCATGTCTTCGAATATTCCCAAGCCCAGCCTTTACCCACCCCGTGTCTTTCGATATCCTTCCCTCTTGCCTTTCAGATCTGTTTCTCCTGCCTAAATTTCTCTATGCTCTTTCTTTTATGGATAAAACTCTTAAGTCATCTATAACAGCCCAATTTTCTCCTCTCACGCCACAGCTCCCAGTATCATAGCTGTCACCCACAGAGAACAGCATTGCCTCTCACAATCAGGTCTAACTTCATGGGACAGAAATTGATTCAACTCAACCCAGGAAGGGGAATCCACCCCTGGTCTCATTGGTAACTAGTGTCTGAAGGACAGGATCTCCTGGTGTCTACGGGCTTACTGATTTTTTTTAACCTCCAAGGACTTGGTAGGGGACATGAGGGGAGGAGAACTTAAAGAGAAATAAAACTATAAGAACACCTTAGAAGGTATCGTTCAAATCAGATGCAACAAAACCAAGTATAAGATATCAAAGTTCCCCAATTGTAAACTGTCAAATGCTATTTAGAAGAAAGATAATCCTATTGCTTTAAATGAAGACATGACAAGAATAGCTATTATTTTTAGTTCTATGTCAATTGCATTTCCAAAGATGGTAATTGATTCTTTTTACAAAAAGTTTGAACTGTCAGAACGTTTTTATTGGTTTTGCTGAAAAATACTTAGGTAAGTTTTTTTTCTTCTTCTTTTTTCTTCATCAAGATATGTTAGGTTCAGAAGAATTAATAACATTAAATCTGCCCCCAAAAGATCTTATGGTCTAATTAGAAATAATCATAATTATAATAGAAATACCCAGGAAAGAGTATCCATACATTCAACAGATATTTAGCATCACTCATCACCATCTAATATGTATATGTGCTTTTACATTTTTAATCTCCCGACAGAATATAGATGTTATAAAGGCAGAGATTTTGTCTTTTATTCACTTTTTTTTAATCATCAGAACCTAGAAGTATCTAACACAGATTAGACTCTCAAATTTCCCATTCCTGTACAAAACTTATTGTACATGAATTTCAATGGGCTTGTAGGCCAGGTTGTTGTTATGAATAAAGTAGACAAGAGTTTATCATTCAACAGCTTGTAATAAAGAGAGAGAAAACCAATACGTTTAAAATATATAATCAAAACAATGTGACAGGAGAGAGTGTATAATTCCACCTGAACTTGGGGGATGGCATATTCCGAAAGGCAGAGTAGATGCAGCCTGAGCTGTCTTGAAAGTGGACAAGAATTAGGCAGGCAAGGATATCATTTCCCTATCTGGTGAAATGACTTCACCACAGAGTGGACGATGGGTGTACAAGAGGCTTAGGATTTTAAGTATCCTGGTAAGTTCAGGAAACTGTAAGAAGTTTGAGTTGGTGGTAAGTGAGCAAAGGCACATGGAGTGAAATGGCTTAGTGCTAAAAAAGCTGCAAACCAGAGAGGCTGGGATGGGAGGTGCTGGAAAGGGAGCACCAGTTGAGTCCAGATCTGAGACTCTGGTAATGAGTTGGACTTTCTTCAAAGGTAGTGGGACACCAGTGAAAAGTTTTAAGCACATGAGTTTTAGAAAGAGTATTTCATTGACATGCAAAATATGAATAAGGGAGCAACATATAAGCTAGATGTAGAAGTCTAAAATCTGACAGTAGAGGAAGAATGGCATGGTTATTGGTTTAAAAAGATGGTTACAGCCTGGTATGGTATTGCTCACCTGTCATCCCAGAGCCTCTGGAGGCTGAGGTAGGAGAATTGCAAATTTAAGGCCAGCCTCAGTGATTTAGCAAGACCCTCAGAAACTTAGTGGACCCTGTTTCAAAATAAAATACAAAAAGAACTGGGGATGTAGCTCAATGGTAAAACACCCCTGGGTTCAATTCCCAGTACTAAAAATAAATTAATTAATTAATTACAGTAGAATAATGGAACATAGGTGTTTAGATTTCTGCATAGGGAAAATTTTGCAAAACCTATTTCACTGAAAATATAATAAGTTGAATTTCACTTATTTTTTTTATAATGAACGATGGCTCTGTGGAGCATAAAGTTGATTTATAGTTGACTGAAAATGCTTTGCTTTTATCTCAGAAAACTCATTGGGGGTCTTATTTTTTACTCTTGATCAGCATAAAGGGCAGTGCTGTTTAAGGGATATGTAGTTTAAATCCTAAACTTCCTTGGTGATACCAAGGAAGGGTCCGTTGGATTATCAATGGTTTTCAATTGGCATAACCTGGCCTGCACATATGGCCATGTGTTATGGTTTAGTTATGAGGTGTCCCCAAAAAAACTCATGTGTGAGACAATGCAAAAAAGTGTAGAGATGAAATGATTGCATTATGAGAGATTTCACTTTATCAGTGCATTAATATCCTGATAGGGATTCAGTGGGTGTTAACTATAGGCAGGTCAGATGTGGCTGGAGGAGGTGGTTAGCTGGGGGTTTATATTTTGGTTATGGTGGGTGAGAGTCTGCCTCCCTCCCTCTCCCTCTCTCTCTCTCCTTCCTCCACTCCCCCCACTCCCCCCACCCCCATTTTCTGGTGACATGTCCTGAGTTGTATTCCTCTGTTACATCCTTTTGCCATGATGCTTTGTCTCATTTTAGGCCCAAAGCAATGGAGTTTGCCAACTATGGACTGAGACTTCCAAACCATGAGCCCCCCAATAAACTTTTCCTCCTCTAACTGTTGTCAGTTCTTTTGGTCCCAGTGGTGAAATAGCTGACCGAAACATCATGTGAGCATAAAAGCACCACCTGGAACTCCTGCTTTGAACAATCCTAAAACCTAGATTCCTTGCATAGATCTCTGTGGTTTAGTCTTGAATCAAAGTGTGGTCAGATTCTTGTGTGACTATAGACCCAAGGAACTTGCTTTTGGAGTACTAGCTGTGATTCCCCAGTGCTTGCCTGAACTTACTTTCTTTTGCTCCATCGTATCCATGGCCTTTGAGTAGAGCCATGGGTGTGGTGACTTCCAATGTAAAACTAAGGAACTTTTCCCAGACTCTAACAGAGAGAGAAATGCTTTCTCTGTCCTTCCCATTTCTAACATTCTTTTATGATTTTTCAAACAAAAGGAGTCTACCAAAAATAAGTCCTTTAAATTGCTTTAAAAGTATTACTTTAAACATAGCAAACAAATAATTTAATTCTAGAATTCCATAATTTGACTCTTAAATCAAGTGTATTACTAAATATATTTTTCTTCTCTGTTCTAGCACTAAAGCTACATTTAAAGCCCTATAGTTTAAAGAAGTATGGTGTGGGTGGCATTAGCAAATAATTCTATTTTTGATGTACACACTTTTACTTTTCAGAGGTAATTCATCTTAGGTGTGGCGTGATGTCTGACAGCTTGTGGGTCTACCTGCTAGTTCTTGATCAGAGGAAAACAACTCACATGGAGAGTCAAAAGCCATCTAGGTATACATCCTTTTGAAAACAATAGAACTTAGGAGTACTTTGAGGTGATCTGGACTCTAGTTTCACAAAAACACCACCTCAGGATGGATTCTAAAACCAGGGCCAGCTAGTCACAATCCCCAGAGCCTGATTAAATCACTGCTGGCTGTGGCCTGTATACATGTTAAAACAAAAACAAAAACCTCATCAATTTCCTGACACACAGCCAGGATTGAGAACTATGGAGCAAGAGGAAATCAAAACTACTTGACAAGGAGCAGCTCACTTGCACTCTGTGTCCCCAGCATGAACTGACATGCAGGACTGCCTACTTATATAGCATGCATGTGAGAACTAGTGCAAGACTCGTCTGATGGAGAGTAAAGAGGTTTTCTTGTCTTGACATTACTGTATTTCAAAAGCATTGAATAGCTCTGTTAGTTACCTTTCCCCCTCTATTTTGGTCTAGTAATTACACAATTTAAATTTACTGTAGGCTTCTTAAAAATCAGTTAACATGGTGTTTTTCAATTTGTTTTGTAGAACCTTGGGACCCCTGGTGGTGACTCAGACATCATTTTAGGGATTGGGTAGGACTGATGGCAGTTTAGTTCCCTTTCCTTCAACCAGAGCAGAAAGACTCTACCTTGCTTTCTATCTCTGTCTGAGAGAGAGAGAAAAGATGGATAGATATAGATTGGTAGGTATAAAAGAGGGCTTTTTAACCTCAGAACTAGTTGTTTTTTTTTTTTTTAAGTGTGGTATAACATTTTGACTGTTTATGTCTCTCTAAAATTCCTATGTTGAAGTCCCAACCTCCCATGTGAGGACCTTAGAAGGTGGGACATTGGGAAGTAATTAAGTCATGCAGATGGAGCCTTTCTGAATGGGTTAGTGCCCTTTATAGAAGAGAGAAAAGGGGCAAGGGATTTGGCTCAGTGGTCAAGCATTTTCTTAGCAGTGCAAGGCCCTGTGTTAAATCCCCAGTACCATAAAAGGGAAACAAACAACAACAACAATAAAAAAACAGAAAGCCATCCCTAACTAGACAGACTTTACCTTGGACTTCCCAGTCTCTATAACTGTGAGAAGTAAAGGCTCATATTAGCCATCAAATTTAAGCCACCAAGTCTATTGAGAATTATTATAGAAGCTTGACTAAAATATATGCTTTTCAGAATAATTGTAACAGGTCAATAAAGTCAAGCTCTGAAATAACTGATATTTACTTTTCTCTCTAAAGACTCAAGCATTTAACATATTACCTCTTGAGCTACTGGTAGATAGAAAAAAAAAATGAAAGGCTGTCTTTGTTGTAGAGATGCCACCAGGGTTTAAATACCTCTCCAACATTTTTCTTTGTTAGAAAGGGAGCTCCTTATTTGTCCTTGGGAGGAGGACTATCTATTATCTATTTAACTATCTATCTACCTATCCATCTACACACACACACACACACACACACACACATACACACACTTATCAGAAAATATTAACACTGATAAATGTGTGTATATGTAGGCATATATATCCATGTTATTTAATATAAAGAGGTGTGTATATATTTGTATATATATGCATATATATGTTAAAAGTGGTTTGTGTAATAAAAGATAAAAACACATCCAATAAAATGGAAATTATTCGTCATTTTGAGAGAAAAAAAAGCACCAATTGAGAAAAATGAGTTGCTGAAATTTCTACTGTGAGAAGAATGATGACCATGCAATAGATTGAGACCCAAAATCATTTGTCACAGGGCTGGAGAGGTGCAATAAGTAGAGAGACATCACAAATAGCTGACAGATTTAGCAAATGCCCACAGCAAGCAGTTGGAAGGGAACTGGTGATAGGCAGGGGAGACAGGCAGTTACTCGCCCCATAAGGGGGCCCTCAGTGGGTTCCTTTGCCTCCAGTGGCAATGAGAAAGGAAAAATGGAAAGTGGCAGGTGGTAAGAGGAACATTGAAGAAATACTAAATTGATGAGCTGGTTAGAGAGTAGAAAGGGCATATATAAAATAGTGCACATTCATGGGTGGAAATGTACTGAAATGCTGAAAATTGCTGCCACCTCCTGGGCATTGTTTTTGCAACTGCATGTTGCCATGGTCACTTTTATTCTATGAAATAGACATTTTCATTAAATAGAATAACAAAAAAAATCAGGACTGATTTTGCTGTGCTTGCACACAAGGTTGATATTAAGGGAGAAATGAGCCTATTCTAAAAGCATATGAGAGACATCAGCTACTTTTTACCAGAACCACTCAGGAAATCACACAATAAATGTCTAATTAATTAAAGAAGAGAAACAGAGCATACTGTTAGGGAGGTTTTAAAAAGGTGTCCAACTCAAGGTAGGCTGGAAAGGCAATATATTATCAAAATAAATATTCCTAATAAAACACTTGAAATTAGGTTGGAAATTGGTGCAAAGCTTAACAGCTTAGAAAAAATAGTTGGAAAATTTAATGGAGTTGATTGTCTCTTGAAACTTCTTGGAACATTTTACTGTAAAAAAAGTAACCACCACAATAAAACTACATGCATTTAAATATTCATGCCATTGCTTACACTATTTTTTCAAACCTGTCTATTAAAAATCATCTCCTACACTGAGTTACACAATTTATGTTTCATCAAAATTCAGAACACTGAAGCTTTACTAAAGAGCCTATTTTCTTGGCAATGGTACATGAAGGCTTACAGTTTTCCCCGTCTAATTAGAGGACCTACATAGGAGGTGAACAATCTGAAATAACCCAAGAGATTTTTTTTTTTTCCAAGAAAACTCAGCTGGCTCTATAGAAAGAGCCTGAGAGCTGGCCTGAAGACTATAAGGCATTTCTTTTTTTTTAAGATGTGTGTGCTAGTACTGCTGAAGAAAGATATCTGCCAATATTTGTTGATTGTCAAATATCAGTATTAGGTATTCAAACACACACACACACACACACACACACACACACACACACACACACACACAGTTTTCCCATAAATCATTTGATTCCATCTTTATAATTCCTCATGTAGTAAATTATTCAAAGAAAACATGAGCCATGAACTTCTGTCAATCACCTTTTATCCCTCCTCTTCATGTGCACTTCTGCAAACATAAATTCATGGCTTGACCATTTCTCCAACTCTTTGGTTTGAATGCACCCTCTAGAGAAAGTAAAGAAAGAATTTTCTGTATACATCATTATCTTTTAAATATGGAGGAAGCTTAAATAGGGTGGTGGGCAATAGAATTTTCTTAATTTTTATTTTATGTTCAGCTTTATCTTAATTTTCTAGCTTCCAAGAAAGAAAGCAGTTTTAGAGTAAAATCTACCAATGGTGCCAGTCTCATCAAAACAATTATTTGCAGATATAGGGATGTCTAATTAATTAAAGAAGAAAAACAGAGCATACTGTTAGGGACATTTTAAAAAGGTGTCCAACTTAAGATAGGCTGGAAAGGCAATATATTATCAAAATAAATATTCCTGATAAAACACTTGAAATTAGGTTGGAAATCAAATGTGGGAAAAGATGAGTAGGAAGGAAATTCCATCTCATCTAGTCTTTTTTTGTAAAGCTTGTTTTACTAATTCTGTTGGTTCTTTGTAATGATTTAAAAAACTTCATGGAGCTAAGCATCTATAATCCAACTAAGTGGGTTAAGAATAGGTAATAGTATAATACAAATAATTGCTGTGAAGAATTTTTCTGTCCATTGATTTTTATAATAAGTATCTTAACACTGTATGCTTTTGCATTTTTAAGAATGAGAATAAGAGTATGGACATGTCCTTAACATACAGATTTTGTACTATTTGGACATAAACTCAGAAGTGGGATTGTTAGATCATATGGTAGTTCTATTTTTAACATTTTGAGGAACCTCCACACACTGTACAAAGATACTCTTTTTTTCCATGCTCTTGCCAATACCTGTTATCTTTTGTCCTTTTTTTTTTTTTTGTATTGGAGATTGAACCCAGGGCTATATTATTTGAATTCTTTATGTATTAGGAACATTTACTCCTTTTCATAAGCAGTTGGCAAGTATTTCTTTCCCATTCTGTAGGTTGTCTCTTCACTTTGTTGATTGTATCCATTGTTGTACAGAAACTTCTTAGTTTAATTCAATCCCATTTGTTTATTTTGTTTTGTTGCCTGTTTTTTTTGTGTGTGTGTCATATTCAAAATTTAAAAACTTGTTGCTCAGATCAATCTCAATAAATATATCCCCTATGTTGTCTTCTAGTTTTAGTTTTTGTACTTTATTCACAATAGTCAAGATAGGAAAACCACCCAACTATCCATTGTCAGATGAATAAATAACAAAAATATGATATACATATATGATATATAATGGAATAAAATGCTATTCAGCCATAAATAAAAGGAAATTCTGCCATCAATGATAATATGGATGAATCTGGAAAATATTATCCTAAGATAAATAAACCAAGCTCTGAAACAAATACTGCATGGTCTCATTCATGCGTGGAACCTGAAGCATCCATTTATAGAAGCAGGGAGTAGAATGGTGGTTACCAGGGACTGGGGCATGGGGGTTGGGAGAATATTGAGTCAAAAGGTACAAAATTTCAGTTAGGATGAATATATTCCAGAGAGCTAATGGAGAGTGTGGTAGCTATAGTTAATAATACAGTATTGTATATGTGAAATTTGCTGAAAAAGAATAGATCTTAATTTCTCAGAACACACACAAACATGCGGTAACAAAATGAAATGATAGTAGCTTAACTGTGGTAATCATTTTTGCAGTACATATGTGTATCAAAGCATTACATTTTATACCTTAAACATATATAATTTTTGTCAATTGTATCTCAATAAAGCTGAAAGAGAATGAATTATGCCTAGAATTTGTATCCAGTGATGTTGAATCTCTCAGCAAGGCCTACAAAACATCATTTACTACACCCTGATTCCTGGGAAATTTAGTCAAGACAATAAAAACAAAGATATTTTCCTGTTGGAGACATCAACTGAAGAGGGCAATGACCTTCAGGACCAGGTTGACTGGAGGAACAAGTATTCCATTACTTGGGGAACACTGAATTTCTTTGGAGTATTTCTACTTGACTGTGAATCATTGCTGCTGCTACTTGGGCTATGAAGAGATGAGATTTTTGCAAAACTTTATACCTCTGATGGTAGGGCTTCTTACATATTACACATGGGAAGAAGAACAACAGCTAACATGCAGACCATGTTTGCCACAAGGTTGCTGTTACGGACATAGAATGTTGGAAGGGAAATGAGGTGTTACGATGCTAATGTTAATGAGTAGTATTAGAGCCTCAGTGGCTGTGGAAACTCAGAAGTACAAATGAGTGCAATTAATAAGGCATTGGGTGGTTTGAATTTTATTGAGAGTTGAGTTTAATCCTTAGCTCAGCTCTGAAACTGTTGGTTGAAACCCTACTGGCAAAAAACTTGTTTCTAATAAATTAACACGACAGATTCATTTAGGAAATGTGGCTACAGTCAGATTCTTTATCCTATTTCCCTCTTGAAAACCTGCATCTCAAATCTCTGTCATCATTCTTTCTTTGAAATCTTCTAATATCTTTCCATTACCAGTGAGATCCTTTGGGGCCAGGATACTCACTGATAACAATAAATTGCAATGTGCTTTGAAAGAGGAGGTAAGGAAGAGTTGAGTATAGGAGTTTTATTTTAAATTTTGATTTGGAAAAGGATTTCATTTTTTCAGAATTGTAAAGAATAATACTCTCAGTTAAACCCAGTGAACAACTGTTAATGGAACCAAAGTGCTAATAATAGGCTTAAGGATCTAGTCAGCAACTGGGTTCTCATTTACCCCTTAAAAGATGTGAGATGCAGTTCTAGTCGTAGGAGTTACCCCATAAATAAAGTCATGCAAGGATGTAAAATCCCATTTCCACAGCTTTTCAAAATCAAGAAAAGAATATACATTGCTGTATTGAAATAAACTTTAGATCATTAGAGTGCAAAAAGCCATTTAAGCATAAAATAGCTTGAAAACTTAAACAAGAGACCTGACTTTGTCAGAGCTCAAAAAGAGAAGAGCTCTCATTTACTTTCATTCTGTTTGCATTTAGCACCGAGCAGTAGAGAACACCAGAGAACAGTTATGATAGATAAAACGAGTTTCTTTCCCAAGTTTTTCCCTTCTTCACAGAGACCAATGATAGTTTATTATCTTCCTACAAAGGAAACACATGAAAAATACCACTGAGCTTTGGACAAATTGCCTAGAGCAGCATCATAGTAAGAAAAGTCATGATTGGAATCTGAAGACATAGATCCCAATCTCACCTTTGCTATTAAATCATTGGGTGAACTTGAGTCAACCCAGATGATCAGGAGTGATACTGATATATAACAACAAGAAGGAAATGGGATTTTACATTCTTGCATGTTTTAACAACAAGTAGGGCTCAGGCTAATCAGGTTTCCATGCTGTGGAATACACTGGACATTGGGTCTTCTTATGAGCCTGGAATGGGATGGATTATCATGGTTTCTCAATCTCAACAGTACTGAAATTTTAGGTGGGATAATTATTAATTGTGAAGATTGTTCTGTACCTAATAGAATATTTAGCAGCACCTCACAGTCCTCGTTCTCAACCTTTACCTACTAAAAGCCAGTGTCAGAGTATCCTTTCCTCCTCATAACACACACATACACACACACACATGCACACACACACATGCAGCTATAATTACCAAAAATGTTTCTGGACATTGCTAAATATTTCCTGGTAGGGGTACAAAATTTCTCCAGTCAAAAATCACAGAGTTAGTCTTATTTATACAATTAAATGATTCATTTACTGTCTTCTTTTGTCCTTCTCCTTATAATCTTTCTCCAGTCTCTGAAATCTATGTACCTTTCTCCAACTTCCAAGTAGATTATAACTTATCTTTATAAAACATAATGAATTCTTATTGCAGAGATCGATAAAAAGACTAAATATTTCTGAAAATCTTTTGCTCTAATTGTTAGCAATACATTTCAGTGACTAGGATTTTGTATAATAGTTCTATTTACCATTATAAAGAAGTTAGAATGCTTAGTCTTTTTTTGAATTTTTTTTGTTTTGTTTTAGATGGACACAATTCCTTTATTTAATTAATTTATTTTATGTGGTGCTGAGGATCGAACCCAGTGCTTCACACACGTGAGGCGAGTGCTCTACCACTGAGCCACAATCCCAGTCCACAGAATGCTTTGTCTTTAACTAGAAAATTAAAATATCATATATGCTTATTGATTTCATGGGCAGGATGTCACCTTGAAATTTTAAAAATTTACTCTTTTCTGTTTGAGAAAAAAAGGTAGTCAAAGGCATATTACAATATAAGTTATCTCTATTATGGCGATATCTTTCCATTATCAATTTTCATATGTGGGAGAAATTGGGTCACAAAAATAATTTTAAAATACCTGTGAAAAATTATTATTATTATTATTAGTGATGATGGGAATTGAACTAAGGGACTTGCACATGTTGAGTGCTCTACTACTGAGCAACACCTGGATCCCTCTGTGAAATTATTTTAATGGTTAAGCAAGGAAGAAAGGAGGAATGCAGGAAAGTGAGCCATTGTTGTTTGATAGAGACAAGGCAATAACAGCTTCCATAATAACTTATAATAATAACTTATAAGTTATTATAATAACTTCCTTATGTTGATTCATGCTCTAAATAAGTAATTTGTGTACTTCCATTCGATCAACCAATAATATATTCATTCGACAAATCTTTATTATGCTGCAGATATTGTTCCAAATGCTGGGAACAGAGAAATAAATGAAACATGTTCTTGCCCTTATTGGAGCTTACTTTCTATTAGTGGGGGCTAAGTTGAAGGTGGGTGTTGAGAGCCACAGCCGAAGGGGCCCCAGCAAACTTTCAGACTGCCAGCTGATGAGCTGAAGGGGCCCCAGCAAACTTTCAGACTGCCAGCTGATGATTGGCTCACAGTGGGCCCCAGCAACATCTAGCTGATTGGCTCCTCTGTGGTGATGCTCATTGGGCTGTTTCCCTGCCCTTTCAGACCACGGAGCTGCTCATTGGGGGACTTTTTTGGCTCCGCCCATGCGACCCAGCCAATAGGCCTCAAGAGCAGGAGGATTGTGGGAGGAAGAGGTTGTTGGGGTGTGTGGCTTGTGGGAAGCCGGTGGTGGCAGTTGGGCTCTGAGGGTTTTTCCTGAGGAGCTGTGTGGTGTGGTATGTGTGGTTCTAAAAATAAAGTTAGTTTCTTTTGACAAGTGGCTCCTGAATTGTGCCCAGCCAGACTGCGGCAGGTGGGGAGTGAGGTTGTGATAAGAGCTACAGGAAAGAAGAAAGCAGGGCCATGGGATACTAATAATGGTCATGGGTAGGGACTGCTATTTTTTAAGGTAATGGAAAGGCTCTTTGAAACTCTAACACTGGAGCACAGGCCCAAAGACAATGAAAGACCATCCTTCAGTGAAAGAGCTTTCCTGATGGGGAAGTAGCAAGTAAAAATATTTTGAAACATTTTCTTGGCATGCTCAAGAAAATCAAGGTGATCAGTATGGCAGAAATGGGCAAAGGGAGAGTGATAGAAAAGAGGGTCGGGTGGGGAGCCTCCAGATCCTCCAGTGCCTTTGAGAATGTTGTTCAAAAAGGTTCTTACTCTTGATAGATAAGAAGCTGGGCATTTGAGCAGAGGAGAGGCCATCTGATTTAATGTTAGAAGGAATGGTCCATGGAGAATAGAGCTGTAGAGCAAGACCAAACCAGCTGATGAGGTAAACATTGTAACTTCCTCAATTTCACTGATAAGACTTAGTAAATTAACTTCCAGAAAGAAATAAGTAAAAAAGTGCTGGAATTAAGTTTCATACTCAGGGTCCATTTTCTCACCCGTGAAATCACAAAGAATTAAGCTCCTAAAGGAATATAAGCTCTAGAAGTCAGGGCCATGGGCACTTGGGTTATCAAAGGGTGGGGGGACTGAAACTCTTCTCACAAACATTCTAAAGTGAAAGGAAGACAGGGCAATGATCCATCATCATTACGGATTCATCAATAAGATTATGTAGAACTTTTGCCTTCTTTTGATAGTTTTCTGAAATACATTTTAAGCGTTCTGTTCAAATCTTTTACTTGTAATGTAAATATGACTGAATACTTTAAATCTTCAGTTAGTAAAATAACTGAATGAAAAGCCCGTTAATCTATGCATTTCTATAAAGCAAAGCTATAGTGAGTCTAGTTGTCTTGAATCATAGGCCACAATCCAGATCTCAATATCCAGCTGATAACAGGGTAATCTAAGTTTTAACATGTATTAATAAATATTTTCTTGGAAAGTCAGATTTAGAAAAGAATGGCATGTGTCATAATCACTTACTTGAAATTGTTTTGAACTGAAAAATTTCACTTCTGCATTATTGGGATTTTTGAAAACAAAGGACCAATTGTTTTAGCAGAAGATATTTTTCCTTTTCATCGAAGTCACTTCTAACAAACTCTGGATTGTGAATTATAACAGTTCAGTGAGTCTCTTCCAGTCTTGTGAGTCTACAATTCTCTTGGGGTCATTTTTTGGTTCAAACATAAGGTCAATGTAAATAATATGATGGCTTTTCTCTCTCTCTTGACTGATGAAATTCATTCAACCTCATGGTTACAGACTTTACATCCTTACATTATTTAGGGTAAAGAAAAAATGGCTTAATGTCTATTTAGTAGTTTAAATAGTAAGTTTTGCTCTTTCACAGTCAGTTTAGAAGTGAATGGTCCGGGGCTGGTGCAGCACATCATCCAACCTTGAGGTATGACTTTGGAGTTTTCTGCAGTCATTGCAATTCCCTAGCCAGGAGGCAAATGGGAATGAAGAAATCAGAGTAAGCAGGAGTTTCATGCATTCCCACTCTCGTCCTATAGCCTTACATCCACACCAAGTTGCAGAGGAGGCAGGAAGATGTAGTTTCTAGCTTGGGCAACCATCATCCCAGTTGAAACTCAAACAAGTTTACTAATAAAAGAGAATAAGAGACAACTGATATTGGGGCATAATTAGCAGTTTTACTAAAGCTCAAACTCTGGAAGTTATTTAACAAAAACTATACATAGCATTAATATCATTGGCAGCAAAATGGAAATTCATCATGACATTAGAGCAGCAGCACTCTGTCATTGGAGAGAAACTTCAAAGCTCATCCATTGTTGTAGGTCAGTAATTTTGATTGATATAAACCACATACAGCAGTAGCATTTCACTGGTATCCAAAGGGGGACATAGCACTCATAGCAATAGTGAAGGAGTCAGCAGTAATAGTGCTGAAATCATTATTAGAATCACAGGCTTAGGGTGGTTATAAAAGCATGCAGAGCTACGGCACCAATTCCTGGGCTGACCCTTCAGCACTGTGCTATATTGAATCTAATTATTTTCTGCCTGGGCTGTTCTTCCTTGTATGTTTCAGTGGACCCTTGAGCTTATTTTGGCCTTGGCCTGACATTTTGCTGTGTCCTTTTAACTCTCACAGCGATTTTAATTCCACTACTTGCTACATGCACTAGAGTCAAACTTTAACTAGATCAGAGGAAATATTATGCAAGCTCAAGGAAAGAAAAGCAAAAATAAATGTTGCATGGGAAATTTAATGGTGAACCTGTGACATCTTTATGGCATTCAGATGGACACATACCATAAAAATGCTCCAAACTTCTGGAGCTGCTCTGAATAGCTAACTTATAAAAGGTTTCTCAGTGGTGGTCCCTGAATGCCAGTGTTCCTTTGGAAAAGCAGAGATTTGTAATATTCACAAGTCAAATGGCTTGTTCCTTGCTGACGTACAGTGAAAGCATAAAAGGTTATGCAGAAAGACATCAGCACTTTATGGGGTGGGCCTTTAAAGGTTAGTACTTCATATTTTGGGATTAAAGATACTATCAATCTAGAAGAAAGACATTCGAGCATCTAATGAAACCAAGCAGAAGAAGTTAAGTCAGAAGAGAGGAAAGTGCCAAAGACCAGAACAAAAGGAAACTGTTTTCTGTTTTGCACAGATATTACAAAAAGTGGGAGTTTCTTTTTTCCTAAAATTAAACCATATACATAAAACACATACACTAGTAGCATTTCACTATAAAACAGGATGCTTTTACTCTGAATTAAATTAGAAAACTCATCCAAAACTTACTATTATAAGTCTGTTTTTTTTAAATCATTTTTGGAGGATTTAAAATTCTTTTTGACTTGAAGAGTATCAGAAGTTCTTGAGTTTAGCCCTGGCCAACATTGCCTGATACTACTGATAAAAAGGCATTGATATATTAAAGGCTCTATTTTTTTATTTAAAAACTGTTGTAATTATCAAAAGAGCTGATTATTTGAAAGTGCTTTCTAAACTATTAAGCACGCGTGTGAGTTCTAAAGAAGGTGAAGATGAGGCTCCTTATTGAAATGCATTTGACGTGAATCAGTTAAGCTTATCATACACAAGTACACAACAGGTAAAATCTGTTTTCAAACTCACCTTCTTTTCTTTGGTAGCATATTTTCCTTCTTTCCATTAAATATCTGATTGTCTGGGCATGGTGCATGCATATAATCCAAGCTACTTGGGAGGCTGATGCAGAGAAAATGTATGAAGGAGGCACAGTAGAAGTTGGCAGTGAAGTATGCAAAGTGTTTGCTGAGTTAATCAGGAGATTAGAGGTTACCAGCAGAAAGAACCAGGAGGGAGATTGAACCCAGGTCTGCATACATGCTAAGCACATGCTCTACTATTGAGCCGTACCCCCAGCCCTACCTTCTTATTTAACTGGACATCCCTCAAGTCCCTGCTAGAAATCATCTGCTCCGTGGAAGCCTTCCTATATCCCTTCACCTTTGAAATGTCCCACCCCAAACACACATGCACACAGGGCCAGTTTCACTTTGTCCTCTGCACACTCATGTGTGGTCATATGTACTGTGTTCTAGTATTATTACTTCTGAGACAGTAATTTCTCCTCCTTGACTGAGCACTCTCAGAAAGAAGAGATTCTGGGTTTTTTTTTTTTTCCATTTTTATATCTCCAGTCCCTAAGAAGCACCAGGCACATTGGAGACAAATTTAATAACTTACCTACAACTGAGTCAATAGAACTTTATAGGAAAATAAGGCAAGAAGTGAGAAATAATAAATTGGAATAAGTTTGAGGAAGATCTTAAAAGCACAAATTAAAAAATTTCAAACTTTGTAATATAGACAAATCCCATTTTATCTTTTAAAATTGGAAAATGGTCCCAAAAATTGCCCCAGGCATCACTAGCCTTTGATCAAAATATTTATATCAGCTAGGCATGGTGGTGCACACCTGTAATCCCAGCAGCTCAGGAGGCTAAGGCAGAAGGATCTCCAGTTCAAAGCCAGCCTCAGCAATGTAGCAAGGCCCTAAGAAACTTAAAGAGACCTAGTCTCAAAAAACCAACCAACCAACCAACCAACCAACAAACATCTGGGGATGTGGCTTAGTGGATAAGCACCCCTGGGATCAACCTCCGGTACTAAAAAAATTTTAAAAATTACATTAGCAGTAACAGCAGACTTTCTATGTATATGGCCTCTACTACTTCTTTAAGAACTCAAGAACCACTGCCTGAGTTTAGTTAATTCTAGAGGTCCCAGAGAATAAACTGCATATGCTTTGTAGCAAAATTGTTTATATTCTTTTATTCTAGCCCTGTGTAGTTTTCTTGCTTACAAAATGGAGAGAAGCACTGTAAGAGTCCTGTGGCTGCCAGGGCCTCTTCGAGAGCTGCTCTGCCAAGTTTTCCATGACTGTTCCATCAGGCCAAATTGCTCTCTCCTGATGAGCTCCCTTAGACCTCATAGAGTATCTGGAGACCCTGGAGGGAGAACTGTCTTCTCCTTAAATCTGTGTAGAACTTTGTTACAGATGCTGAGGTGGAGCTGCCCATGCCCTCAAGTCCCTCAGGCCCTAAAAGATTCTTCCTTCCCTCTCTCTGACACAAGGGCAGACCTGATCTCTCAGACAGTCAAAGAAATGGGCACTCTCCACGCCTTCCAGTCACCCTGGATTCTTCTCCTTCACCTGTCATCCCACATCAAGTATCCATTCATGTCTCAAGCTGTTTTTCTCTTTTTCAGCTAACCTGAAAAAGAGGTTCTGTTCCAAACAAAGACATCATATAAGCATAAAGGGTCTGGGAGTTGCATGCACCCAGTCCCTCCCATTGGCTTAACCCAGAGACCCTACAAAAGAAGATTAATCAGTCAGTGGCATGTAGAGAGAGTGGAGAGAAAAAAGCAGGGAGTCATGAAGTTGCATTCAAAAGTTCATCATGTAGGAATAAAAGGATAAAGAAGTTTAAAGCTACTGTGGTTATGATCATGTAAAAGAAGAGATGGAGTGGTGAGTGATTGTGACTATAAGTGAGAAAGGAATTGAATATGCTGCTGAGAACTTAATAGAGCCATTCTCTGGAAACAGTGGAGCAAGGAGAGAATTATTTTGATATTTAAGTCAATTGAGGCTTCGGATTGTTCAGTTGGGTGTGCTGGTAACTTTCCAAATGAAAATGATCAGCAGGAAATAGGAACTAGACGACTTGTGCATTGGAGAGGATGTGGAGCAAGTTATTTGAATCACTCAACATTTTTTAGATTTGTTTTGATGATCAGAAAGGGAATAGGATCCCCAAGAGAGGAGGCAAGGAGAAAAGAGTAGAGAGGCAGTATCATATCATCTTTGATCTACCGTGTTGGTCAAAGTACCCCTGCTTCACTGATTCTGCATCGTCACAATGCTCAATAATATTCTGTAAGCATGGCAAAGTGGTTTTTCCTCCCAGGACAAAGGTACCAATGTATGAAAATAATGTTAATTAATAGATAGTGTTGTTACCTAAATCTCAGTTTGTAAACTAAAAATATAGTTAAATTATATCCAGTGTACTTTGTATTCTACATATATCATAGAGAAAGACTAAAATTCTATCTATTTTATTTCCCAGTTAAATGTTTGTGTTTCTTATGAATTCATGACACAAATATAGCAAACTTTAATGTTTTTTAAATCCACATAAATAGAAACATCCTTCTTCCTTATTCAAAGCCAGCAAGAGAAAATTGCCTCTGAATTCCCAATAACTAGCAAGGTGTCTGGCACAAACTAAGTGCTCAATAAATATTTATTGACTGTGAATGAATTAGAAAATAATATTCTATGTAATTCCCGAGTGAGAAAACTCAAAAAGCATCCAAAAAGCCCTGAAGGAAATTTAGCATATGGTCCTATTTAGAAAGATGATGTAGATTTTCACTTTTAATTTTTTTGAAGAAAACACTATACCTTTAAAATAGATTTTTAGAGCTTTTCAAAACCCAAATAGCCTGTTTATTCCCAAAAATGAAACTGCAAACATCTGGCAGCAAGACACAAACTCTTGCCCTTGGAGATTATTCCTTATTTTAAGATTTATCCTCTGGTGTTGCCATGACTACTGACCATGAACTGAAATTGCTGTGTAATACGTTCCATCTCCCATAGCGATTGTATCTGAAACCAGCAGTAAATTTCTAGTAATTAGAGGAGATAGCCTCAAAGGTGGACTTGACAGAGTCTTCAAATACTGTTAAAATCTTCTCCAGGGGTTTAGGCTACTGGTTGTTGATTCAAACGGTTCATTAGTATGGACAGGATAATTAAATATGGAGCTGAGAATTTGGCCTGGGAAAAATCCTTTTGCCACATTTGAATGTGTCAAATCATGTCAAAAAGAAAAGAGAGAAAAATCCAATCAAACATTAATTGTATGTGCAAGAACGTTAGTTATGTGTTTGGTAGATAAATGCCTGATTGTCTGAGAGTGCCAAAAAAGTGATTACCGACCTGAAACATATTAATTCTGAGTTGGAAAGAAAGGGATAACTTTTGGTCTTCCCAAAACTAAAAAGGGTCCAGATGGGTATGCTTTTTAATCTATAATATCTAATAACTTGGTTTTTTTATGGGACTGGAGTGATTTACATTCTTTTTACATAAAATAACAAAGCTTATGAGTCATGTAGGAGAGAGTTTATCTTGCTTTATCAGCATATGGCCTCCCATAACTGCATTCTTCCTGAAGGCAGATAAATGGCTATCTTTTCCTAGTGTAATAGACTGACTAGGGAAAGGGTCACTGCTGGTGACGATGTCTCTGGTCTGCTCTACATGGGCAAAAGTCATGGATTTTTGTTTTGTTTTGGTTTTGGTTTGTCTGGTTTTGGTTTTATTTGTTTTGTGTTATACTGAGGTCAAGAACTAAACCTCTTCCAAGGTCAGTTATGTCTTTTGCTTCCAGATAATACGAACATACATTCATATTTCAGTACTTTGACCTGAAAGCGGCCACTAGGAGTATTCTTATTGTGTATCTATGTTGAGTTAAAAGGAATACTACCATGAATAAGAGACAGTAAGCCCCTACTTCATCCTCTTGGTGCATGGTAGTGGTTAATGAAAGGCATCATAAGAGGAACGACAGAGGGAGAGGGGGAGAGAGAGAGAGATAGGGAGAGAGGGAAATGGAGGGAGGGAGGGAGAAAGAAAGGGAGGAGCAAAGAGGTTGACAAGTGTCATGAAGGAAAGAAGACAGGATGCTGAGTGCAGAATAATGGGTGGCAGGGAAGGTGGAAAAGATTTAAGGCAAAGTCCTGTGAAGAGGTAAGGTATCTGAAAGACTCCTAGGCCAGAGGTAGGACTATGGAGTGAAAAAGACTAAAAAGTTTTAATTTTAAATCCTACATCATTTATTTATTCTTTTACTAATTCAACAAATGTATCAAGTCTCCACTACCTGTCAAGTCACAGTGTTCTGTGCTTGAGGCCACCTCACAGATCAAAACAGGCACAGCTTCTGATTCTTAGAACTTAGAGGCTGGTAGAGAAGATGCTGTTGACAAAGTAGTTCACTGTGATTTTCATCACTATAAATCTGATCTTCCATTATTCCTTGTAAAGCAGAATAGCACACTAAAGGTGGAATACAAGATTCCAAATAGGCGAAAATGGTCTTTTGTAAACCTCAGGATATACCTGGTTCCCAGTGTCTATTAGAAGAATAAGCAAGGAAGGGGATGATTTATAACTGCTGGACCTCAGAGAGGGTTCTTTGTGTGCAGGCTGCAGTTATATTTAAGTAATTCAAAACCAAAGGAAGTCCAGAAGCCTCTTTTCATCCCTTCCCTTACCCTTCAAATCTCTACCCCTGCGTCTTACATTTGGTGCATGCCTGTGTGTGTGTGTGTGTGTGTGTGTGTGTGTGTGTGTGGCGGGGGGGGGTGTTGGTGCATGCTGGGAAGAAGAGCTTTTGCCCCACTCCTTTTTGAGCAAGTCAAGAGAGAGAGAGTTGCTCCTTGTCACGGTTCCAGCTACATATAGAAGAGAAGAAAATCTAAAGAAGGAGATCATGAGACACTCTATAAGCATCTGAATTGAACTGATTGACTTGCTCATCAGAACAAAAGCACTGATCCCAGTGTTGGAGTTCAATAAAATGTACTTTGACTCTGACCTTTCCTTACAAATAAGTGAGTAGAAAAGTATAAGCTCCTCTGGCCAAAACAAAAACAAAAATCCATGATGACTATATCTCTTACATAAAATTATTACCCAAAATGACATCTACTGTGTCTTCTCTGAATATAGCCTGTCCCAAGCACTGAGTCACTCTGCGGCAGTGTGAACCTCCAGCCCCCAACATCTGTAGGCTAGAAAAACAACCTTGGAGAATATCTGCTCAATAAAAATACGGCAAGAGAAGCAGGAAAAAAATAAATAAAACATAGCCACAGACACAGTTATAGTGATTCTTTCATCAATGTTTGATCATGTTTTTTAAATAGTTAGCTCTTAGGTTTCCTAAGGTGATACATGCTATCACCTAGCCCATTTAAGCAGTATTTTGTGAGAAAAGCAGCATCCTCATTTAGTTTGTAGATCCTAGGACATGATACTCGTTAAGCCAAAATAGTGACCTGTCTTCTTCAGGACAAGTAGGAACTAACACTTTTAACGATAATTAAAGCTTTGCTTGAGCTGTCGCTTTTTGTCATTTTGAGAGGCAAAGCAAGCCATCATGAGCACAGATTAGAAGGTGTGAAACATGACTTTCTCACTGTCTTTCTCCAAGTTGTCTGAATGGAAAATCATTTGGTGATATAAAGGTGACAAAAGCAATTATACATAGTAAATCATAGCAAAAACCTTACATATCAAAACTAATGAAATAAGATACCTTCAGCTTATGGGGTTCACAATACTTGAAAATTCCTCAAGACCAGAAATGGAATCATAGAAGCCCAACCTTCAGAGAACAGACAGTTCAGTCCTATGAAGAAGTGTAAGCCTGGGCTGGGGATGTGGCTCAAGCAGTAGTGCGCTCGCCTGGCATGCGTGCGGCCCGGGTTTGATCCTCAGCACCACATACAAACAAAGATGTGTCCGCCAAAAACTAAAAAAATAAATAAATATTTTAAAAAATTCTCTCTCTCTCTCTCCCCTCTCTCTCTCTTTAAAAAAAAAAAAGTGTAAGCCTTCTGCCTCTGGTCTTCTCAGTTATAGCTGGCTCAAGAATGGTTTGGGTAAAACTTATATTACTTTCATTGTATGACAGCTTTACTACCATATTGATTTTTGATTCTACTGAAATTTTGGTTAACATTTGTTTAAAAATAAAGAGGCAGTTTTGAGTTGAAGCAGCTATTCCTGCTGAGGCAAGCCCTTGGATGTGGAGAACTACAAAATCAAATGCATGGCTCATAAGCAAAATTAAAGGATAAACAACTATTTGCAAGCATATAAGCTCTATCAAAAGAATATATAAAATACTGCAGTCTTTTATTTTATACATTCCATCATGTATAAAATAACTTACAGCATACCAAGGGAATTCTAATTCTAAAATTATAAAGGTTATTTAGAATGTACATAGAATTATAGCTTAAAGAGAAGAATTAAAACCTTAAATTTTTTTCCCATGAATTATTGTGTGATAAGTAGTAGAGATTATAAAATTATACCTGAGACAGGTTATTAATCTATTGGATGGATCAGAGCCAAAAACTATCAAACATCATTGCCAATTCTCAAACACTGTAATTAATATTATACTTTTATGAAAATCTTTCATAAAGGATATCTTTTATCTTTCCTAAAGGATATGTAACATTTTGAGATAGTAGACCTTTAAATGTGTGACATTAACATTATACAATCCAGGTGGTATATTTACATTTATTCCTACTATATTCCTAATTTCCCTTTCCACTAGGAAAAGATTGTATTACTACTAACCAGTGAAAAATTCTGGCCCTAAATAAAACTAACCTTTATTTTTAAACCTTTTAGTTCATACTAATCTTGAATAAGAAGTCATTAATTTGACTTAAAAGTCATGGTTATCTGGATCATGTCATGCTATTAAAAACTATGCCTTTATCAACAAACAATGAGTTAATCAGAACAGAAAACAATATTTGCAACCTGTGAGTTTGAGAGTCTTTTGAAATGCATATTATCAAATATTATAAAGGGGAATGCGAATAAACACAAACTAGTAGTTGGTAAATATGGGATCACCTCATATACTTAAAAGAAGAAAATAAATGTTAGAGACTTAAAGAGGAAGAAATTGAAACTTTGACTTGTCAATCTGAGGAACTAAGAAATGAAGCTCAGTTTAGAAATATAATAAATGGAAACTGGGTGGTAATCAATAGGTACAAAATAGCCAGCATAATATGCCCAACAAAGAGCATTAGTTCCAGCAGTTTTGGTACAAGTTGTACAGCATGACAAGATGAAAAAAGAAATTTCTTTCTCTCTAGTGGCTCCATTTTTTTTTAATCACATGAATCAATAAGTGCATTTTAATAGCAGTACTGGAATCTTATAGAAAAGTCTGTTAAGAAGTTTTTTTTATATATGTTTTAGTTATACATGGACACAATATCTTTATTTTGTTTATTTATTTTTATGTGGTGCTGAGGATCAAACCCAGGGTCTCATATGTGCGAGGAGAGCACTCTACCACTGAGCCACCCAGAAGTTTTAATATAAAATTTTAAAAAATGTTAACATATATCCAGTTTCTATATAAATGTCTCAAGAAATTTCCAGGTTTAAGATACTAATAAAATTAATACTAATAGCTGGATGCAATGGTGCACACCTATAATCCCAGCAGTTTGGGAGGCTGAGGCAGGAGGATAGAGAGTTCAAAGGCATCTTCAGCAAAAGCAAGGTGCTAAGCAATTCAGTGAGACCCTGTCTCTAAATAAAATACAAAAATATGGCTGGAGATGTGGCTCAGTGGTTGAGTGCCCCAGAGTTCAATTACTGGTATCCTCCCACAAAAAGTAATACTACTAATACTAGGACTGGACTACATGTTTTTGTTGTTGTTGTTGTTGTTTGAGTGCTTGTTTTTTGACACCGGGAATTGAACACAGAAGCTCTTAACCACTGAGCACATCCTAGCTCATTTTATTTTTATTTTGAGTTGCTTAGGGCCTCATTAAGTTGCTGAGGCTGACTTTGAACTTGCCATCCTGAGCCACTGGGATTATAGGCATGAGCCACTGTGCCCAGCAGAACTCAACTATCTTCTAAAAGAAAAAAGATGTTGCTTTTACAAATATGTCTATTACTTTACACAATTCATATTTAAGAACATACGAAATGTGAAAATGTTAAAGGGGACGATGCTTCCTTTAATAAGAAGTAGAGTGAACTAGGAATCCTGTGACTGAAATCTGGGACTAGCTCTGTCACGTACCTCTCTATACATCTTTATCTTCACAAGCTAGAGGGGGAATGCCTGAATGACTAATTGAATTAATGCTTAAATTTTTTGAGAGGGGAGGTATAAGGATAATTTAAAACAACATATGTAGAGATACTTTGAAAAGAATTAGAAATTTTACAAATATAGACGTTATTATTCCTATATTTAGGCCAAAGTTTGGTATATGAATCAGGTTTTATGTAGTACAGAACAGAGGTCTGGTAACCTAATTAGAATTTAAAAACAAGCTATAATAAAAATTTTTAAAATAATATCAAGTTGAAACTTATCTCCAAAACTCAAATATTTAATTCAGCCTTTCAACAATAAGCCAAAGTAAAAATTAGTATGTGTGTTAATTTTTAATAATGAAGAATGAGTTAGTCTTTGGTTTTATACTTCTGTTTACACTGAATGCTTGCTGCTCAGAAATTGACTCAAGAAGAAAAAAAGTAAAAAAGAAACTTAGGCCTTGATGGGATTCCAAAGGGAGGTCAGTGCTTCCCTCAGTAATTCAGATTATTCTAGGAAAGGGCCACATTGAGCAGTCAGAGAGAAAGTACTCAGGTGTGACTTCATTAGGGGCCATAGCCCTAGCATAATACACAACAACCTGTCCACAGGTTTCTGGCCATCTGTGGAAAAAAGGGCCACTGTCATTATTAGAATGGGTTGGATTTGGTAATCAATGGCTCAATTTATTACTCTGCTAAAATTGACTTTGGAGTCTGGACCCTGCTGAACTTCAATTTGGGCCAGTCCTATCTAATGTCTACTTCAGAGCCATGGTCAGTGTGGACTGAAACCCATACTCACAAGCACTGAAGGTGGGAGCCCCTTGTGTGTGATCTTCCTAGTGAAGATGGCATGTTTGGGAAAGAACAAGCATTGTGTGGAGTCTGGCTCATTGCAGAAGGTCTTCTACACAGGAGCAGGTCTACGATGTGGGTCCTAGCAGCATTTCTCAAAGGATTTCAAAGATAAAATGTCATGATAATGACTTGATTCAATGTTATGAATCAACATGGAGATAATTCAGTGGTTTCATAAGAACCATTTGCACCTCTCTGCTACCACCCCCGCTCAAAGTCTTTCCTTAGAGGTTCACTTAAATTTCCCATCCATAACGGTTCAGTTGTTGTTTGAATCATAGTAATCAGAATTTCTACCTGCTGTGATCTGGTTTCTTGACAAGCAGGCTGGCCATTAAACCCAAGGCTTGATAAGGAATGCTCTTGCTTCACGAGTCTGCCCAGTTCTGTGGAATGTGAACTCTAAAAGGTTAGGGTGCAGATGAGTGATGATGATACAGCTAGGAGAACACACGGAGAAGGGGTCATTCACAAATGCCAAGTTAGCTGACTCCCCACCCCCAACTCTACCCTGCACAAAACTCAACTTAAAGTAGATCAAGGACCTAGGTATTAGACCAGAGACCCTGCACATAGTAGAAGAAAAGGTAGGCCCAACACTCTAACATATCTGCTCAGGAACTGACCTCCTTAACAAGACTCCTAAAGTGCAAGAAGTTTTGAATATTTTTTTTTCTACCAAAGTTTTAAAAGTATTCAAAAATAGAAAAGACATGAAAAAAAAATGCCTTTGCTTCTTGTGATGAGAAACCAAATCCAACGGAAACAAAAGCACTTCCAGACGGGATTTGTAACAACATCTACTTCTCTGCACTGGAACTCTTAAAGTGGTGGGAGACAATGGGCAAGACAGAAATGTAATTACACAACATTCCCCTCCCCCTCCCAAATCAAAGCTAGTCATCATTTAAAATAGGCATCTTAATGACACTACATATATTAAATTGGAGCAGATAGCAAAGGACTCAATATAGAAAATATGAGCTTTTCTAGATAATTACTTTTTCACCACCCAGCCTATTCAAAGCACGTACTTGAGAGTGTGTGTATGTGTGTGTGTGTGTGTGTGTGTGTGTGTGTCTACAGCCATATGTTTTGAGTATAAATTTCTTTGAGTGAGCACCTTTTTTGAACAAATTAGATATTACTCTTACAGAATAACCATGGAAAACAAATGACTGTAATAGGTACAACAATAGAACTTAATTTGGCTGAGTTACACATAGAATGGTATGAAACAGAGCCCTAAGCTTCAAACCAGACTTTGTAGTGAGGCCCAGGGAATTGGTAGGACACTGAGGAAGACGTTACATCTCTTTGAGTCCATCGGCATCATTATTTCAGTTGTGCTATAAAAGTGGATTATAATTGCTTAAGACACCTAATTTCAAATCTTAGTTACGGTCACAGCACAGATCTTTCACTGGTTGTTTGCACACTTTCTGGATGGCCAAGTCTCAGGAATCCTTCTCTGAAGGCAATACTGGTAACAGTTCTCCCTCTTCCCAGAGAGCAGTGTGGCATGAAGAACACAACGCCCGGTAGGTGCAGTGGATATGCTAAATTCAGCCAAGAAAGGGCTCATTTCTGCCCCTGAGATAGAAGCACAAGGTGATAGAAACTCATCATGACCCCAGAGCAATACTAAGGATGAACACACTTACCTGAAGTGTGTAGACATCATCCACTTTCCCCTAACATGATTTTTTTTCTGTATATAACCCTTCAACTGAGGATTTGATCATTGTTGCTGACCATTCATAACTCCTCAACCCTTCAGTCTTACCTTTTAAATTCTCTTTCCATTATTATTAGCTGTTTTTAATCAACACAGAGGCCTCTCCCACTGAATCACATCCCCAGTCCTTTTAATTTTTTTTAAAGAGAGAGAGAGAGAGAGAGAGAGAGAGAGAGAGAGAGAGAGAGAGAGAATTTTTTTAATATTTATTTTTTAGTTCTCAGAGGACACAACATCTTTGTATGTGGTGCTGAGGACCGAACCCGGGCCGCACGCATGCCAGGCAAGCGCGCTACCACTTGAGCCACGTCCCCAGCCCCTCCTTTTAATTTTTTATGTTTAGAGAGCGTCTCACTAAGTTGTCAAGGCTGGCCTTGAACTTGCCATCCCCCTACTTCAGCCTCTGGAATCACAGGTGTGCTCCCCACCTCTTGCTCCTGGGCACTGTAACTTTTCTGAATTATTTTTCTTTCCTGAATCTTCCAAGAGAACTATGTCAAAGTCTTTGCAAATGTTGCTCCCAGTCCTTCTCCTCTACCTGCCTGTGTAACTCCTTTTCATTATTTCCCCCTGTTATGGTTTGAACGTGAGGTATCCTCAAAAGCTCATGTGTGAGACAATGCAAGAGAGTTTGGAGGAGAAATGACTGGGTTATGAGAGCCTTGCCCAATCCGAGAATTACTCACCTGATGGAATTAGTGGAGTGGTAATAGAAGGCAGGTGGGGTGTGGTTGGAGGAGGTGGGGCATTGGGGGTATTTACTTTGTGTCTGGAGAGTGGAGTGTCTCTCTGTTTTCTGATTATCATGTAAGTTGCTTTTCTCCACCACATTCTTCTGCCATGATGTTCTGCCTCACATCAAGTCCCGAGGAATGGAGCCAGCCATCTATGGACTGAGACCTCTGAAACTGTAAGCCCTAAAGAAACTTTTTCTCCTCTAAAATGAGTCTGGTAGAGTCTTTTAGTCACAGCAGTGAAAAAAAAACTGATCCCATTCTCTGAGATGGGGTCTACTGTCTCCTTGATATTTCTGTAAGATCCTCTTACCATGAGAATCTGATTATAATTGTGCATTTTTTTCTTTTGCGTTTATAAAATACAATTTCCTCAGAATCAGAGACGGTATCTTTTCCATTTTCATGACTAACTCCTCGGGCCTCACTGAAGCCAGTACTGAGTCCATAAGTGGGCAGATACTGCAGCCACCTGATCTGAACTCCCAGTGTGGCCTCTTCTTAGCTTTGTTACTTAGTAAAAGTTAACTTGCCTTTCTGTGCCAAAATGTCCTCATCTGTAAAGAGGGATAATAAGTGTATTTTCTCACAGCACTGTGAACATTAAGTGAATTGATATATATATAAATTACTTAGAACATGTCTGACACCTCTTTTAGAGTTAGTTGTCATTCTGCTTCTGCACCACCAGTGACAGGCATAATGTAGGTAATTCACAAACTTTGTTACAAAAATAAATGGATAATTAAACATCAAATATAATGATTTTCAATTACCCTCTTTTTACTATCTGATTTTCTACCCGTTATTGTTTATAATTGGCCCATTCATTCAATAAGTATTTATTATCTACTTCAATAAAACTGAGAACTATGTTGAAAATACCCACTTCATTTTGTAAAGAGCTTTGAAAAAAGAATGTACCTGTCATAAAAATGATAGAATTGGGCAAAACTCATTCTCCTTCTAGAGTGCTCATAATAATAGCTTCCAGTTAAGTTTAAACTGGGAGCTCTCTGGGGTCTTTATAAAGATGAAGAAAATGATTACAACTTCTGATGTTTTCTTCATTTCCAATTTGTGGGAGCTTTTTACCTTCTTTTAGCACCTCACCTAACTATTATGCAACCAAGATCAAAGCAAATTCTTAAGAAAGAAGTAAATCTACTGTGAAGCCAGTTATTTCCTAAAGCTGCATCTGAAAGGCAAACCTCAGGATAAAACTGACCAAGAGAAAAGACTCAAAAATGCTACAAGAATAAGTAGAAACTTCTATGAAATTAAAACTTGCCTTTTCCAAAAATTCCACTAAAACCAACAGATATTCTTAAACATTGGATTGCCCCAGACTGTACTTCTTAATCTTTTCCCAAGGAATTTGCCAAACTGAGCTGCTGTTCTCTAACTCACTTTCCCATTGCCTTCCATGATGTTTTCTCCCTGTTTTATATATGTTCTCCTCAGTCCTGGACACCATCTCTGGAAAGGAAGGTTCTAGCGGCATTGGGGATGAATGATCTATACTCTCCATATGCTGCAGATATGGAGGAGCTTGTGAAGGAGAGCCGTAAGACAGGAACAGAGAAGGTAAGGGCATCCATCTCCAATTAGTTCTTTCTGTGCATCACTTCTCTCCTCCTCTACTTCCTGATCTCCCTTTCATTCCACCGATGTTATGTCCTATGTCCATGTTAACAAAAATGAAGGTCCTGAGTTTTCTCAGTCTCTGTTTAACAAGGTTTAGCATAGCACAGGCTGATTCTAGATGCAGGTAAAGTAGCAGAGGTTGAAAGCAGGCACTTGTAGCTCCACTGTATCCCTACTACAGTTGCAGATGCAGCCTGGCATCCAGTTTCTACTGAAGGAGCATCTGCTGAGTGCCAGACGTTGTGTGAGCTGCTGGGGATGTACAATGAAAGATGGCGTAGCCTGGCTCTTCATGTACTGGCTTGGTGACTTCAGACTACTTAATCTTCTCTCTGTACTTCAATTACCTCATTTGCAAGGAGGAATGATGACAATTTTATGAAGTTGTATAAGGATTAAGCCAATTAAATTCTAGTGTAGTACATAGTAGGAGCTCAAAAATGATAATCAGTGGGTATGGTGGTGCACACCTGTAGTCCCAGCAACTGAGGAGGCTGAGTCAGGAGGATCACAAGTTCAAAGCCAGCCTCAGCAACTTAGCAAGGGCCTATGCAACTCAGGAAGACCCTGTCTCTAAATAAAATTTAAAAAGTTCTGAGGATGTGGCTCAGTGGTTAAACACCCCTAAGACTAATCCCTGGTATATATATAAAAAAGATAACCATTATTTTTGGTGATGATGGTAATGAAGAGGAGGAAGATGAGGCTGGCAAGTCATCCCATCTTTCAAAGAGCCTAATGTTCAGTGAGATTTGAGGGACATAGTAAGAGTTTTATATACCTAATCATTTTGCTTGAAATTTAAAAGACAGTGAAAACTATGATTATTGTGTGATTCTTTTGTTTTTATTTTAATGATGCATAATATATGCAATAGTAAGAAATAGAAGGATCAGAGATGCCACTTTTTCCAATGATGATTCTGATTCTATGGAAGCAATTTCCAATGTTCTGGAAGAGAAATCCCTACTAGTAACGAGAGCCCCAGCAGAAAAGTGGTATCACCCTCAGACAGTAAAACAATACCTTATGTGTGGGGAACCCCTCACTTGTGGATAGAGAAGGCTGAGGCCCTCGAAGCTGAATACTCCTTACACTGAGGAACCTGCTTAGAGTGACTTCTGCTCTGGAAATGAGAAAAAGCCCTTGAGAAGGTGCAGAGGTTTCTCACAAGCAACATAAATGGAAACACTGGTAGGGAAGCTAAAGTAATGACGCTTTCCATTCACCAACATTTATTGTGATCTGCTTACACACCAGGAAAAGTGCTCAGAGTGCTAAGGAAACACTAGTGAACCAGAGCCTGGAGTTCTTGCCCTTACTTAGCTTGTGGGGCAGTGAAGGAATAAAGAAAGTAAAGGAATAAAGAAAAAATTAATAAGTAATCACAACTGTTGACAAGCAAATGAGGGAAATAGCTTGCTGTGTGTGGGAGATATTCTTGGTAGCCTCTACCACGTCCCTGGGACTCCTCTGACTGAGGCAGGATGGTGTGGGAGTCCCGTGCCTGCTGATGCCTTCTCTCAGCGACCACCTCAGGAGCTAGCTCTGCTTGGAAGAGTAGAGGGATCATGCCCCAGAGGGCTGACCTTAATCAAAGAGGGACCAAGCCTGTAGATTAACACTCCAGCCTTCCTGGAGTTAGAAGGAGAATTGTGGAATGAATTTTACATGACTCCTTTGAGAGCTCCCAGCATGAAGAAACCCATGAGAAGTAGCTATTATTAACTTCCCTTCCTTGTTCTCACTCCCTCCTCTCTTGTCACTGCTTCCTAGAGTCACCTCCTAAACCTCCTAAACCTAATGCCATCAAGTCCTTGTTCCAGGCTCTGCTTTAAGGGGAATTTAAATCAACAACCAGTGAAAGAGGATAGAATGCTGGAGGAGAGCGGCACAGACACTGAGGATGAAGAGGATGAAGAGCATTGATAATCCAGACCTGGAAGGCACTGGTGAGTGAGGAGTAGGAGGCAGCCCCAGGGGCTGGAGAGCAGTTTGGAAGGCCTTGAGTGGCTGCTGGAAAGGGAAGCAGGAGGAAGATGCTATCCAGATACTTAGGACTTGGAAAGATGAGCATCGTGGAATTTTATGCCAACTAATTTCATGGTTTTTGTAACCCAGAGAGCTTGTCACTCCTACAGGTGGGCGTTTGGATGTATTCAGGATTTATCCTGTCTCTCCTCTCTCCCTTGCCAATAAACCTTTCATAATTTACCTAATGCTTTTGGCATTAATTCCTTTTCACTACATACATGGACATCTTATGCTTTTTTGGGGGGAGGGAGGCAAGAATTGAACCCAGGGGTGCTTAGTCAAATCCCCAGCCTTTTTAATTTTTTATTTTGAGACAGAGTCTCACGAAGTTGATTAGGGCTTGCTAAATTGCTAAGGCTGGCTTTGAACTTGTGATCCTCCTGCCTCAGACTCCCGAGCTGCTAGGATTACAGGTGGGCACCACTGCACTCAGCTCATACTTGGTTTTGAATCTCAGTTCTGCCAGTTACAGCTGCATGACCAGCTCTGAACAGGCTGCTTAAGTTGTTTTTGCTCATCTTCATCTGATAAAATTAATAATAACCAGTAAGTAGGGTTATTGTAGATATTACATGAGTGAATATATGCAGTAAACATTTAACTTTTGATCTTAGTAATAGCTCACAAAATGATAACTTTGAACAACAAAAGTAACAATGTATGTATCAGTACACCTTTAATTGGAAGAGGAAAATAAAGAACCTCAAAGATTTAACTAAGAAACTGCTTCACTATATTCCAGCAGAAAAATCTAAGTTTCTTTTCAGGGTGGTAGGGTACTGAATGTGTGCCAATGAAGCCTTGGAACTACCTAAATACTCTTAAGGAAAGAAGTTGTAAATCTCCGATGAAGAGTATAATGTATTGATTTCTTTGACTTTGGCTCCAAAGCCTAGCCTTCAAGTAACTGCCCTGCTTTCTGTTAGGTAGCAAACAGTAAAACTAGTAAAGTTCTCATGCGTTGAATGCTCTCCCTATGCTCCTCTGATCAAAGCCCCCTGATCAGATGCATTCTGCTGTTAAAAGTGTGATGGCTGTTTCATTCTACTATCCTTCCTACAATTACTGTGTGTATATATGTGAATTCATGAACCAATGTGATTCTGCAACCTGTACATTCAGAAAAATGAGATATTATATCCCACCTGATTCAAATGTATGATATGTCAAGGTCATTGTACTGTCCTGTGTAACTAATTAAAACAAACAAACAAAATGTGTGATTGCTTCCAGGCTGCACCTGTGCATTCTCAGAAGCACCTCCTAGAAAATGGGCTTCTCACTGGTGTTAAATAACCAACAAGGACTGCACCCTGTGACATCTTTAGTAAAGCATCTTTAATTCTGATTTTCTCACTTGCTAAAGCACTCTCTAGATCAGACTGTTATATTCTGAATTAATTTGAATAACTGATCTTAAGCATTTGATTTTGTTAATGGCTATGATGCATACAGTACAGTTAAGATAGAGACCAGAATCAAATCTTTCAATCTTTACCACATACTAATATCACATAATAGAAATTATCCCAATGGAAAAGATCAGGTGAAACAAGCAATTCGGCTCTCTTACAAATTCACTTGTCTTAAAAAGCTGTTATTCTTTTGTCACATAAGTGAAGCATCCTGTAAGTAAGCACACAGGTGCTTGAGGAAGTTGCTGTTGGAAAGGTTCTATTTTCCTGGTTCATATGTAAAGAAATCCTGCAACATTATTCTACTCCCCATATTCACCTATTGATACTCTTTCAAAGAAAAAGTATTCACAGCCTTTGTGTGTGAACTTTTAATAAAAGAACACATTAAAATGAGCATTCAAACTATTGGCATGTTAGTCCAAGGCTTTCATATAATGCTCACAGTTTGTCTCCATTGTGTATATTCAAAACTGTTTGATTTTAAAATTGTACAAGGGCTTTATAAACTCACCTTAAACCACTGGTTGCCTTAGCAATGGTTAGCTATCCTAACATAAAACTATCTGAGTGGAAGTGTGATATTAGTATGTGGTAAAGATTGAAAGATTTGATTCTGGTCTCAATATTTAGATTTTGGCATTAAGAAGAAGAATATAAACTCCAATACAGCAAGCAATTGCAATCTAATAGTGGATTAAAGAAAGCATTCTTTTCCTAAGCAATAGTCAGTTATTAAAACTATGTCATGGGTTGCTGGACCAAAACTCAATCAGGTTTTTGCATAAATTCTAGTTTTGCATTTCCTTTCATGTTTTCAGACGTAATAAATGTTAACTGTGGAGGCAGCAAATGACACATTGCTTCTAAACATGGCTTTTGCACAAGGGTGTTAGAAGCAATAATAAGAGCTTATACTTATTGCATACTTATTTTATTTCACTAAACAACTCTCAAATGAATAATAGTATTTAATTCTTACATATCAGAGAGGCAGTTACATTTTTTTTCTTTTTTAGCATCTCCATTAAAAATAAAAGAAAAACTGATGGGCAAGGAGGTTCAGGAGCATGAAAATATGTAGAACCAATGAGTCCTAGGAGAGGGACTCAGGGCCATCTTACCTACTGTGCTGTCCTGTGTTTTGTCGACACAAAAAATTGTCCTGACTTCTTTCACTGCCAATAAAGCCAATTCAATCAAGGAAAGAGTAGGCAGAACAGAACACTGTGTATAATGCTCACATTATTCTCACATTATGCTCCTGGGCACTGACCTATATTTCATCAAATTTAATATATAATGATGCTAGAGTTTTCTTTATCTTAACCAAAGGTTTTCATACAACCATATCATTCTACCTCATAGCTTTAAGAAGCCATTGATTTTAAGGAATATCCTGACTTCATTGTGTTTAAGTCTAAATCTTTTTTTAATATTTTAAAATCAGTGTAGTACAATAAATATTGATTAGCATTGATAATCAAAATTTATTCAATGGTAGTCTTGGGCCTCTGAGCAATCTGATTTTGATTAGCTGTCAGTAACACATTATCCAAGAAAATAATCATTTAATTCTAACACAGCCTAATCAACTTTTTCAAAGGATCTGTCATGTTCATTGATCTCAGTGTGATTTCCACTCAAGCAGTCACAATTAGAATCAGCTACATCCTTTCTCTTTCCAGAATTAAAAGAAAAATTATGATGTTTGTAGAACTTGGTAATTAATGTCAGGTTTCATACTGTTGGGGTTGGAAATATTTTGGATATTTCAGTACCCATTGAATTGAAAAATCTTGAGTCAGAAGAAATCTTTATATTCTAACTGATCCATCTTTCACCCCAGGTAAGAATTCTCTGTGGTAGATCATTAACTAACCTAAGATGCTGTGGCTGTGATATATGGTAGAGCAAATGAATTTTCTGCTGATTAAAGTAGGTAAAATGTTATGTTTTATCTTGCAAAATAAAAGATTCAAGATATTGGGTACAATATTATGTTGCAAAATCTTTTCCAAATATCTTTATCACTTGCTACATGTCAAAACTGGGTAATGGGCCATGCCTGGGCCATGAGAAGAATTCACTGAGACAAAGAGAAGCAGTTAAGAAAGTTTATTGGTGGAAGATATGTCACAAGGGTGCAATGGGGACACAACAAATACTTAGGCTTGCAGTCTCAGCAGGGATCTAGGTTTACAACATTCTGAGTTCTTTGTGGGCCTTTGGCAGGGGCTTTTTGCCAGGAGTGGTTTATGCTAAATAAAGGGTGATTGACAGATTTCTGTGCCTTGCCCAAAATACTCATTGTGCATATGCCAAATGCTTCTTCCTAGGTTTTAAATCACATATGTGAGATGCAAGTTATATAGGTGAGAAGATTTTCCCTTCTTAGGTTACTTTAGGTCAAACTTGGGAACTGCTGTGCATGCTCCTCCAAATGGTTGGGCAATCTTTTGAAAAACAGGATCTTGCTGTTTACACTTCCTGGAAGTTAGCCCCTCCAATAACAGCAAAAGGGCCAGATGAAAGGGAGGTCTTTAGGTTCCCAGAGCTCTGCTAATAAAGGCTGGGTGGAGCTTGGAACAAGAGTTCCTAATCTATTCTGCCCTACCATAGGTGGTGGCAATATCACTGAGTGCCTTGGGTCTAGACTGCTCAGGTGGCCTCCAAATGACTCCAGATTGCAGCAAATCAAGCTGGTAGATAATCCCTGTCAGTATTTCCATTGCATCCTTCTTTGCTCCACATAGGTGCATCCCCCAACCCCAGGAGCAACCTCTTGAGTGCCCTCCAGATAGTTATTTTAAGTTGCTAATGCTGATCCACTGAGGGGTCAGACTTCACATCCTTGCTGCAAGTTATTCTATTACCCAAGTCAATTTATTTCTTCAATAACAATAAAATACCAAATAACCATCAAGAGTGGGGCTATATCTGATAGGCTTTTCTGTTTCCCAGTGCAGAGTGACTCTCCTGGATGCTATGCATGCATTGCTTTCATTGCTTTTGCCTATTTCTGGCTTCTTGATGATACCTCTCCTCTCTCCCATCTTGAACCGCCATGAATCCCCTCATATTTAGATGCCTCAGTTTCTCTCTTGGGCCAGCAAATCATTGGCTCTGTTTTGTTTGAGTTATAGTGACTTCTTTATTTGTCTAACACACAGCAATTCCCTGCCCCCACAATTACATTAACCATAAACCGCTTCTTGTGGCATGGATTTTCTCCTAATTTCTGCAGAGTGCCCATTACATTTTGGATGTTAAGTCAATGTTCATTGAATCAAAGGGACAGTCGTCTCTACCCAAGCCCCACAGTATTTAGTCAATCAGTGATGGGGCTCCTTCTGCTCGGCAGCCCAGTGTGAAAGATGTTCCAGTTACAAATGCAATAGAAGAAAGTTAACTCCTGTTCTCTAGGGCAGCCTAATTCAGGTGGGATTTCACCTTATTAAACATTTCTGGTAACTCCTGCATGATCTTCTTTACTTATAATAGGAGTGCTTTTTGTTGTTGTTGTTGTGGTGGTGGTGGTGGTACTGGAAATTGAAATCTAGGATCTCATGCATGCTAGGCAAGTGCTCTACCAATGAGCTACATCCCCAGCCCAATCTTTCTGAGCCCGCCTTCCTTTTTGCTACATCTGCCCCTGTCTCATTCGTTCATGGTCACCCACACTGGCCTATACTCATACCTTCATCACTTCATACCTGGACTACTGCAGTAGCCTCTTTGTGTCAGTCTAACCCATCTGAACATCAACACTCTCTGCTCACATCTGGGGGGAACACCAAGATGCATTCCAGTTTGATGCTCTCATGTAGTTGTCATTGCCTATAAGAGAATCGTCGCCTAATGCCAGTTCTTCCTGGTTGCAATCAAGACCTTTCTTGCTCTGGTCTCCACACTTTTTGGTCAACTTCAGATTCTTATCTTCAAACTATTTGTGTAATTTCACTAAATAAACTAGTTGACAGCTGTTTGTCTAAATAGACTATTAACTAGGAATAGACAAGAATTCCTTGGTGTAGTAGCACTATTATCTGTCCTTCAATTACAAAATGAATCCAAAACAGATGTTCTTTTTCTTCCTGGTGACAAATTGCTTAATAGACATGGAAATTTTTAAGGTACTGCGGAGCTGATGGAGCAATGAAAACATACAGCTCCCTCGACACAAAATGGAAGGATTACCTGGGAATCTAACTAAATATCCTTGTAAAGTTTGTTGGTTTTTCTTCCCCCTCTAAAGGGAAAGGCTTAAGGTTTATTGTTCTAAATCATTTTTTGCCTGAAGATAGGGTATTATTTGTCATTCGCAGCAGGGCAGGCACCTGTTTGACATGCAAGGCTGCTTTGGGTCTAGAGAAGCAAATCGATGCATGGCAGATGGTGCTTCTATTAGTATTGACTTAGAGGCTTTAAAACATGAACATAGTGTTTTTCTTCTTTCATTTACACATTTAAATGTTCTTTGTCAAAGTTTAGATCGCCCTAACCCCAACTTGGATACTTCAAAGGATATAGCTCTTCTAAGGATTTGGCTTATATTGTTAAATACCCAGAAAATAATTAGGTTATAGAAAAACAAATAGTATATATTTCTCTTATTTTGGGAAATCTGTTGGAAAGATAGCAACTCTTTCTACATGAAAGAGTTGTATCAGTGCTTAAGCTTTATGATGACCTAGCCTCGGGAAAACAGCAAATGGCTCCTTGAACTCCTTGAACTTTACAGGTGTGTACCACCTACATCTGTGGCAACGGCTTCATGATTTGCTCACTTTCAAATGAGACTATAGTGATATGAATTATGATTATTATGATGAAGAAAATACTTCAGACAGCAGTATTGGCATCAGCACTCAAAACATTTCCATCATAACTATAATGCTCTATTACCAATATCACTCTATAATGAATTACTCATTAATTTCATAAAAAAAGATACCATCTATTAGCACGAACAACTTACATTTAGCATATATGCAAAACCTTCATTTAGGTGTTCTCTGGGATTATAATGTCACAAATGATACTAAAATTAATGTATTGCCATCAGAATGGTCTGATTTATTTGTCTATGCCTACATGACACTGTTTCAGTCATTTTTATAGCTGACTTCTTTAACCCAGCTACATTCTTCAATATTTCTAAGCATCTCTTATAGTCTGAACTAGAACTTCTCTTATTATCACCATCGCCATATTTAAGCATGCCCAACAATCTAGTCACAGCACACCTATAGGTATATCGCTTTCAAAATTAAACAGTATCTCAAGCCATCCTAATGTGTATGTTATATACTCTAAAGACAAGGAAGTGAAGATAGTATTAAAAATATCATGTGCCAGAAAGTGTAGTATGTCAAAAGAGCTGTGAATATGGTGCTTAATTATGTCCTGAAACAAGAGAGTCAACTGTAGTACATACTTCTTCCACATGGAAAAATCCTACATATTCAATGCCCCTATAGAACATGATATAATGGGACCATTTATGCCTACACATACTGGTTACAAACATGTGGTGTTACAGTAATACATAGGCCAATACCTCTGAATCAGCAGTACAAACAAATTCTGACTTTATCCTCATTCACTCTACCTAACCCTCACAATAATCACTTTGATGGCCAGTTGTGCTTGCGTCTAAACATAATGTGGAATACATTCTCTGTTCTATTGATCACTTAGGAAAATGAATTCACCTCATGGTCTACAAATATCTACCGGGTGCTAGAAGTCATGGCTGAAATTCGAACATTGATGTTAATAGAACTTCTTTTATTATCACCATCACCATATGAAAAGGGATGGTATGTTTGTAAATTTTGCATCACTGTGACAAAATACCTGAGGAAAACAACTTAAAGGAGGAAAGGATTGTTTTGGATTAGGGTTTCAGAGATTTCAGTCCATTTTCTGCTAGCTCCTTTGTTTCTGGACCTGTGGTGAGGTACAGCAGTATGGTGGGAGGGCATGATGCAGTAAAAGCCACTCACTTCATGAAAACTGGGAAGCAGAGACAAAGGGAGGAAGGGACCAGACACAAGATATACCCTCCCAGGGCATGTACCCAGTGACCTACTTCCTCCAACTAGGGTCCACATTCTCTATTTCCTATCACCCCACAATAGTCCACTTAATTATGAACCCATCAGTGAATTAATCCATTGGTGATATCAGAGCCCTCATGACCCAATCACTTCCTGAAGTTCCACCTCTGAAATTGCTGCATTGGGGACCAAGCCTTGAACACATGAGAATTTGGGGGACATTACAGATCCAAGTTGTAATAAATGGGCTGAATCATCTTGTGATACATAGACCATAAGTCGATGGTTTAATTCATCCACAATTGGCAATAAACTTTGTATACTCTCCTGTTAAAAAAGTTGAGTGGACTTTATGTCACGGTTTTAAAAACCTTGTGAAGTTATAGAGATCAAATTGGTGATAAAAAACATTTTTTATAACAGTATTCATGTTATTGTATGACATTTATTTCCAAATAAATAACAGCAGGTTATTGTATGACATTTATTTCCAAACCAAGGATTATAGAACCAATGACTATAGAAAAATTCTTTTGCTTATCATTTAAGCATATACTCTAAGGGTTAATGAAGCAGATATCCAAGTTTCTGAAAGAGCACTTAAATGTTTATGATTCCTAATCCTAGTTCTATTTTTTCAATTACAATCTAAGTATAGAATACATTCTCTAAAAGGAAGTGGTATGGTTTGGATATGAGAAGCCCCTCAAAAGCTCCTGTATTAATTCAGGAATGTTTGGAGGTGAATTGATTGGATTAAGCTATGACCTAATCAGTCCATCCTAGTTTGAATGGATTGACTGTATGGTAACTGTAGGCAGGTAGGGCATGACTGGAAGAGGTAGGTTACTGGGGACATGCCTTGGAAGGGTACATCTTACCTGTGGCTCCTCCCTCCTCTCCTCTACCTCTGCTTCCTGACCCTGCCATGAGCTCAACAATTTTTCTCTGCTGGGTCCTTTCCCTATGACATTCTGACTTACTTCTGTTAAGAGAAATGAAGTTGCTTGTTTATGGACTGAGACCTTTGAAACCCTGAGCCCCAAGTCCACTTTTCCTCCTCTAAGTTGTTCTCATTTTGGTCACAGCAATGCAAAAGCTGACTAAAATCGGAAAGAACACCTCTAATTCATTATAAATATCATTTTGAGTAGCTTAATGGTGATGGATAACACATTAGGTGATGGATTCTCAGACTGGCTCTTGATTTTTAAATTTTTAAGAAAAATAAGAAAACCTTGAGTATACATGAAATGATAGCTTTAACATTGCAGTGCAACTTAATATCACTTCAAATTTGACTGTTGTCATAGAAAGTTCTGAAAATGAAACTGAAAAACTGCATTTTTTCCCTTTATGAAGTTATTTTGAGCAAATTCTATAAACAATAAGCAGTTGCAGATTTGGGGGATTTTGTACATTAGGAATGAATGTCAAATGCTCCAAATTTAGTTGAGGGATGTATAGAACACATGTAGATAAGCAATGATCAAAGGAACACATTAGCCAATCTCTCTGATAATTCCACTAGATTGAACTAGACTCAACCTATTTTAATACATGTTTTAGTGACTCCCTAGGTGCATGTAGAATTAGAATCCTATGACTTAAAGGAGGTGAGGTGATAGTGGGGTATCATACCATTCTGATTCCCCAATGTGAAACAGTAGGCAACTTGAACTCCTGTTTTAATTGATGATATCATGTCTCAGCACAACAATGGATTTCATGGAATTATGACACCTGTGAATCTGCGAAACCTATTGAAATATCAACAGTCCAGGTAACTGTGACGATGGCACTAGTGCCTAATACTCCTCTCATTTACAGTCTTGGCAATTAGAAATTGATTGCTTACTTTAAGAATCTTACTAATATGATATATTAAGTTAGAGAAAATAGCAAGATTTTGAGTTAACTGGTTGCATAACTTTGGAACATACCATGAAGCTCACAATAGGAGGGAAAGCATACTTTTCTAGGACAACTAAAGAAAAAAGGAATCATCAAAAGTACAAATAATATACTGGCTATTAAAACACCTAATATTAAAATGAGAACAGTCAGTAAAACCTTAAACCAGCCAGATAAAGTAAAAGAACACCTTAGTCAGAAAACTGTTGAATTACAAGAACTTTGCAGACACTGAAAAAAGTAACAAGCACAGAATTTTCTAAAGATTATGGATATTCTAAAATGTGATATTAACTGAGCATGCAATAAGTGCTTACAACCCATGGAGTGTTATAAAATCTTTTACTTTTAAAGATTTGTTGAAATAGTCTATGTGAATGGTCAAGAAACACATTTTCTTTGGTCTTTTACTGACTATATATGATATTATATAAAAACCTAATGTTATGCTTATTTGCTTAGTTATAGGGTTTTTTTTTTGTTAAATTGGTATTAGGGAAAATATGTAAGAAAATATAATTTAGATGGTAAGTGATTTGAAATCATATCTTTGAGATTATTCCAAAACCTGATAGTGTGATGTCTTTTATCAGATTCCCTATGGAGAACTTGAAGTGAATTCATCCTCCTGTGGGGAATACATCAGACTCCCCAAATAATTGATAACTGAGAAACTGATTTCAACTACTGGGCTTCAAAATATATATACTTAAGAGTTTGACAGGCACTTTAAGAGCTCATATGGCAACAGGGCCACACCCTGTTATCCTTAGGGCTAATCTCCAAAGTCTGCACCTTCTAACATTGAGGAACCTAGTATGTCACCGTGGATCTCTGCTGCAGCAGCCACACCAGCTTCTCCCAAGAACCACTCATATACAGGTATACATCAAACTTCAACTTGACTTTATTTCCACAGAGGCCTACTTCTATCCTATTTGAGCAATTAAACTTCAGTAATTTTGGAACTCACATATTATGTACCCCATCTTATATTCCCCATAAGATTTATCCATGTTACTCTCTCCCTCTTCAAGAACTGTGAATCTAAGACAAAATTCTGTTTGCATGACAATAAGTCATGTGATTAATGAAATCATACCTTGATTATCTCCTTATTTCTACCATGGGACTCCAGTCTGGGGTTGTTAGTAACCTAGGTATCTGAAGATAGCATGTCTCAAAATGAATCCTACTTCCAGAGATAAAGTAAGCTTCCCTCCACAGCAGCCCCCATCCCCTGCCTTGGGTGAATTGACCTACTGACTTGCTTCTAAGGACAGAATCAGGCAAAAGTGAGAATAGGTGTTTATGACAGTTTGATATGTACATCTAGCCTCTGGCTCACTGGCTTTGAGAAAGACAGCCTCCATAATGGAAGCTGCCTTCTACAACCCCAAAAAAGACCATATCCCACCAGGAGCCAAGCAAGTGAGTACAAGTGGGTCCTTCCCAATGGTGCTTGGGTGAACACACGTAAGTCAGTGCCCTTCATGCAGCATATGATGGGTTTGGAACTAAGGCTCCTAACTTGCAAAAAATGTGACATAATAAATGTTTCAAGTCACTAATTTGTGAAGTAGACAGATACAGACTGACCCAGCCCAGTTTTAGCCTTTCTTAATTACAGATGTCAACACAGCCTTCCACTTTAGGAAAGAGTTCACCAGCACCATTACAAAGGGAAAGAATCTACCTAGATTATGCAAAATAGAGCATATGTTAGGAGAAGATTTGAGATAGAGCTATGGCTAATCAGTATATTCCAAGTGGATAAAAGAATAAAGTGGAAAAGATAAAACTAGCAATGCCATATCTGGCAGTGGTAGAAAGGAGAGCCTCAGATCAAGCCTGATGCTGAAAATAATTACAAAATAAATTAACAAATATGTCTATATATTTAAATCTGTAATGATATCAGAGCACTCCTATGGCAAGGTGAAATGAAGGGCCGAAATCCAGATCCAGAAGGAAACAGATGCTTTGAGAAATGAGCTGGTGCGATTTTTCACCCTGGACTAGAACTCACAAGCCACCTAGAACCTAGAACTGACAAGCCACCTCAAGAGAAGGTATCCAGACATATCCAGACAAAAACTTGGCTCAGGGACTGGGACCCCTACGGGCCTAGAAAATGGAAAGAGATGGGCCCTCACCCAGAAGGAAACACAGACTATAATCCCAGGGTTAAGGGGATAATCCACAACCCAGGGTGATGAGAAAATCTCTCTCTTCTGAATAAGGCTATCATTCAGAGCTCAAATTTCCTCTTCATCTTTTTATATAAGACTCCAACAGGCAGTAAAAACTATCCAAGCAGAGAGGGCAACTCCTAACCAAAAACCACGCCCAGAAAATCAGATCCACGAGGCTCAAGGCAATTAAATCACCAGAAGCAAACTTTAAAATAACTATGATTAATATGATCAAGGGAGAATGAGAATTTCAGCAAAAAAAAAAAAATAAATGCAATCAAAAGATGTTCTAAGACTAAAAATGTAATAACTGTACACAAGACCCAGATAAAGAAAATATGCAGTTTAAAGCAGAGAAAATAGTTTAAAGCAGAGAAAATAAAGTAAAAAAAAAACTCTATAAGCAAACAGAATGATATGAAATTACCTAGCAAATGTGAAATTTGAATCTGAGGAGGAAGAGAGACCAGGAAAGAAGCAATATTTAAGAATAAAATGGTAGAAAATCAATAAAATAACTTCTGTTCATTAAATGGTACCATTAAAAATTGAGAAAGCAATCAAGATGGAGAAAAACATACTTGAAACACATCAGTCTGACCTAGAATTATATCCAGAATAGAGAAAGAAGCCCTATTCGTCAGAATAATGAGACAAAAAAATCCATTTTTAAAAATTTATTTGTTTTTATGATACTGGGGATTGAACCAAGGGCAATCTACTACTGACATTTTGAGACATGGTCTTGCTAAATTGCCCAGGTTGACCTCAGACTTGTTATTCTCCTACCTCATCCAGTAGAATGGATGGTCCCCTCCTGGCATCTCCATCCTCAGTAAGTTCTCCAATCCTAATTACCTTTGAAGGGCCCACCAAACAGCATCAGTAGAGGATCAGGTTTCAACTTATGAACAGACATCTAAGCAAAATACCATGCAGCTATGGAGAAATTATTTAGATTCTGATGCAAACAAACTTTATATTTTGAGACAACTAGAGAAATATGAACACTGATTATATGAAAATAATAATAGATCATTGTTAATTGACTTGAGTATTATAAAGGAATCATCCTTGAGAGATATATACTAGAATACTTAATTACTTAATACTTAATACTTAATACTTAATACTTATTTAACGATATGATCACCCTGGCCATGCATAGGTAACTATCCAGGATGGTGATAGAGATGAGGGTACCCAGCATGATTTCCCCACACTTGTGTAGGTCTGAAATGTTCAATAGAAACTTTAAATATTATCTGTTTTTATATTCATTGAAATGAGAAATCCTAGGACAAATTGTTGAATAAAATGGTAAGGAACAGACTATGTAGGTTCATTTAGGTAAGATTAACATATCTGGGGCATTATCCCCCCAAATAATTACCAAAATATTAATAGTAGAGTTTCTTTGGATTATGATTTCAGATGACTGTGATTTTTCTCTTTGATCCTTTCCTATACCATTTGATTTTTAAATAATCCCCCTATTTTATAATTGGTTAAAGCAATGAGGTTAAACAAAGGATACAGAATCCCAAGTATTCAACTCCAGAGCTGCAAAAGCCAGCTTATTGTTAAACAATCCCAAAGAAAGAACTGCAAGGACTCAATGGAGCATGTTTGGACAACTTATTACTCACATGCTCCTTGGTGGCAGCAGATTGGGATAATATGGAGGACTGTGCCATCTATAAGCAGGGAGAATACAGGAGATGTTTTGTGCCTACTGTACATATGGAATTCTTCAGATATTTATGAATACATTCCTTTACAATCAAGGTCACTAAATTTTGATCCAACCTAAAAGGATTAGAGACAAAGCTGGGAGGCTGTGTCAGGAGGATTGCAAGTTCAAGACTAGCTTCAGCAATTTAGCAATATCCTGTCTGGTGATGTGGTTCAGTGGTAGAGCACCTCTGGGTTCTATCCCGAGTGTAAATAAAAAAATAATCGTAGGAGGCAAGGGAAGTACAAGAGAGGTGGCCAATTTCCCTTCTCCTTATCCTCATTATCACGTTCTTTGAAGTCCTTATCTCACTGCCAGGAACAAGGCTTCCTAGGCACTGACCGGTGTTTGCCCTGACATTCAAGGTAACAAGATCTAAGGGTGATGCATGACAAAGAGAGAGGCTGAAGCCATGGACCTCATTAAGGACCTGATCATCATCGACAAAAAAGAAACCAAGCTGGCAGCAACAGTTGATGGCAGAAAGTGCCCATGTCCATAGATAGTGGACAGAGTGCAACAAAAGATCAGAGAGTCAGTCCAGGCAGACTCACTGGGAAGAAATGTCCAGGGACTAACTGGGAATGCAGATCTTCCCCCACAATGCTTAAATGACAAAGGAAAGGAAGCAAAGAGTAGGCTCCACTAAGGGTGGTGACAAGAAATCCTTGTCTTCACAGAAAAGTCTAAAGGTCATTAAGTGAGGGGCAGTTGAAGGGATAGAAGATAAATCAACTTATGATCAGATTCTAACAGGCTCATAATTAAAAGAAAGGAGGAGAAACAGGAATGACTCACTAGGTAGGTGAGGGATGTGTTTGCAGACGGAGCCAGTACAACCAGGAGACATACAAAAGTTTTAGAAATTCAAATAAAATAGAACAGGCGAGACCATGAGAATCAATGATGGTACAATGGGTCCATCAACAATTAACAGGTGACTGGGGAAGATGGCAGGGTAGAGGGAGGCTGCATTCTGTGTTGCTCCATGATCTGGGATTCTACTAGTGGGAATACTGTTTCTCTGTGAGTTATTAGAGGACCCCGACAGCTGCTCCCACACAGGAATCTTGGCCTCTCTGCCCATGCAGGTCTCCAAACCTCAGCATCAGCACAGGACTTCTGGCCACCTTGCCCAAGCAGGCCCCCGAACATCAGCACCCAGGTGGGACACCTGCTGCCCATTCGTGCAGGAATCCCAGCTGTTGTCCACATGAAGGACCTCCAGCCGTCACTCCCATGTGGACTCTCATCTACCAACATGGGGCTCCCCCAATTGCCCCCATCTTGGGACACTGCAGTCAATGCCATTGTCCCCTACATGTGTTAGCCTATACCTGGGGATATAGGACAGGGTCTGGAGACAGCCACCAGTCACAACACTGCATACGACAGAGCTCCATCTCTGAACATGCTACCTAATACCCGGCCCATCCTGACCCAACACCCCATCTCTGAAAGCAGCCTTTGTCGCCAATTTTGGGGCAACTCACAGCTTGGGACACCTACTGAGGCCTGGAAGCAATATCAAGGATAGTATTAAAACACTGCAGGGACACTATAATCCCAAAAAGAAAAACTGTAATACCTCAGATCCACAGTGCTAGAAGAGAAGATACATGAACAACATGAAAAAAGAAGGGAAGAAAGTGCCCCAAACAAACCAAGATACTACATTATTAGATTCCATGGCTAGCACAGCAGAAGAAATGACAGAGACAAAGTTCAGGATGTACATAATTAAAATGTTCTGTGAATTAAAGGTTGATATAAGAGAGCAAATACAGACAGTAAAAGATCATTTCTATAAAGAACTAAATAAGCAAATACAGGAAGCAAAATTACTTCAATAAGGAGATAGAGGTTGTGGGGAAAAATACCAGAAGTCCTTGAAATGAAGGAAATAATAAACCAAATTAAAAACTCAATAGAAGGCATCACCAACAAATTAGATCACTTGGAAAACAGAACTTCAGATAATAAAGACAAAATATCTAATCTTGAAAATAAAGTTGACCACACAGTGAGAATGGTATTAAACCATGAACAGAACATTCAAGAATTAAGAAATAACATAAAAAGACCAAATTTAAGAATTCCTGGGATAGAGGAAGGCATAGAGTTACCAACAAAAGGAATGAATAATCTATTCAATGAAATAATATTAGAAATTTTCCAAACATGAAGAATGAATTCGAAAATCAAATACAAGAGTCTTGCAGGACACCAGATGTACAAAATCACAACACTTCTACACTAAAGCTCATTGTAATGAAAAAGCCTAGCATACAGAACAAGGAGAGAATTTTAAAAGCCATAAGAGAAAGGAATGAGATTACATATAGGGGGAAACCAATAAGGATCTCTGCAGATTTTTTCTAACCCAGACCTTCAAAGCCAGGAGATCATGAAACAACATATACCAAACTCTGAAAGAAAATGTATGCTGGCCAAGAGTCTTATATCCAGCAAAATTAAGCTTTAGATTTGATGACAAAATAAAAACCTTCCATGATAAACAAAAATTAAAAGAATTTACAACTAATTTGCAGTCGCACCAACAATGTATGAGCCTACCTTTTCCCCCACATTCACACCAACATTTATTATTGTTTGTATTCTTGATAATTGCCATTGTGACTGGAGTGAGATGAAATCTCAATGTAGTTTTGATTTGCATTTCCCTAATTGCTAGTGATTCTATGATTCTTAAGGGTTCCTCCAGGTGCTTAGCTCCTGTCATCAGCAACCCACCTCTTCCACAGATTCAACTCTAAAGGAGCATTTTTATCTAATGCCTTAAATGATGCTGGACCCTAATGCCAATCACTGAATTGTTTCCCATGCTATCCCTCCCTGGCTCCAGAAGGGCACCCTTCTGATACCACCTGCATTTTGTTCACACAGAAATTCGAGATTGTGTTTCTTGTGTGGAATGAGTATCTCTATCTCTCCCCAGAGTTAGGGCCTTTCCAGAAAGGTGCTCACAGAACATACAGAATCAGTTGTAAGACAAAACCCCAATGACATTCCCTCAGTTATCTCTTTCCTGCTTTTATACCAAATATCAAATGTTACTTTATTCTACAACAGGCACAAATGTAAAACTTCCTCAAAAAAAAAAAAAACCCATAAAACAGCTCCAAACAACTTTAAATGTTTGCCTATGTCCCATTTCCTGGCATTTTGGGGACAGATGTGCACTGGATTTGTGTACTACAAGTTGTGCAGGACTGTGTTCCCCTAAGTTGCTGAACAGTAGAGGGACAGGGTGGGACTTGTGGAGCAGTGACCAGGGAAACAAAAAGGCAAATGGGATTTTATTTATCAGGAGGTCATTCCCTATTAGACTATGATTTCACATCTTTGTAAAGACTGAGAGGCTAATCCAGAACTCCAGGGGCTACACTGTAAGGCTTTATCACTTAAGCAAAGTAAACGCTGTATTTATTTAATTGCCTTGAATCTGCAGACCATAAAATGGAGGCCCATGTTTCAGGGGCTCCTACCCAAACCCATTCAGGCAAGGCTGACCAAATGAGGGAAACTCATGTCCAAGCAATTCCTGCTGCCCGCCATCCACTAGATTATTCTAAATTGTTGTACCCAGGGCAATCAAACCTATGGGGGAAGACCCATGAGCTAGTTGCACAGTCCTGTCTGCAGACAGGGCCAGAGGCAGCCAGCAGGAGATAAGTGATGGTCTGGTGTTTCCTCCACCCAGTCCTGCAGTCCTTGATGTTGCTTTACTCCTGAGGTTTGAGCCCTCCCAACAGGCACCCAGTGAGTGGAGGTCTTTCCCAGGGTTCTGATCTAATTGACCTCTAATGAACACAAAAGAGCCTTGGAGAGGTCCCGGCCTGTAATGTGCTCCTACATCTTGAGATCCTTAGGTTTCCCTCTTTGGAATCTAGAAACATCTGATGCATTGTTTTCTTAATCTTCACTGTCCTGTGAAGAAGATGAGCTTGTTACCCTCATTTTATAAATGAGGGAACTGAGGATCAGGAGAGGTATCTGCCTATTGTCACGGTGCTAGTAAGTGACAGAGCCAAGACTCAGACCTCAGTCATGCAGACCCACTTAGAATCCTCTGCCAGTGCTCCTCTAAAACTCTCCTTGAAATGCCTCTGGAACCCAGTCGTCAGAAATCAATGCAAGGTGATACTTGGCTCCTGGGTAGTATCCAGCTGGCCCAGGTTGCTCATCCTGACCATTGCAGAGCTACACTGTGATATTGGTAGATCAGGTTTTGCCCCACTCTAAGCTATTCCATGATGAATGGAGTGATAGCTTTCAGGCTGTGCCTAACCCTGACTTATGATATTTTATAAAGCAACAGTTTGCCATAAGCTACTCCATTTTGTACATAGTGCTACTATAGAATGACTCTACACCTTGTTTATACGACAATCAGCATCTTCCTAGCACAACCATAGGCCCACACTGATAAGTTATTTATTATGCTGATAAAAATGACCAATTGTGAACTTCTTGAATTAAATCAGAATCACAAGTATGAGTGGACACATCAAACCTATATCAGAAAAACCGAGTCCATGAACTTATCAAAAACATTAGATCATCAAATGAAGTAACTCCCTCCCTTGAGACCCATGAAAGGAGGAACACTCCAAGACAGGACACCATGACACACTGACCCCATCAATTCATTTGTCACGAGCTTTGCCCAAGAATATCACCACAACAATGAACTTTCAATTTTCTGTCCTGGGCTTCGACTTGGCAAGTTTTCTCTTGCTCATGGTGACGATGCATATGCCCACTCTAGGCTGACACCTGAAGCTGATGTTTGAAGCTGAGACTAGGAAACTACTGTCCATCTGGGCCGTTACTTAGGTTAAGTTTCACCCTCTGACAGCTCTGTACCCTGAAAAATTTCTTGGGTTTATTCATAATCTTATCATCACTTACCTACAGTGACTCTTATATTTGAATCTGTCCTCTACCTTTACTCTCTGTTCAGACTCCTGAAACCCTGTGACCACCATAACCTTTCAGAGCCTTTCTGTAACATGTATATCTATCATTGTGTAAAGTATGTTGTGTGCCTTGAATGTTATTGATATTAGTAATTAATATTGGAATAAAAGAGAATGTGATTGCCTGTTTTATGTCAATCAAGTATTCAATGAATAAATATTATGACCCCCAAATACTCAATAAATTGCAACTGCCAAAAGTGGTATAGCTTGTAAATTTATTGTGATTCAATAAATTTTGACATTGTGGAAAGACACAGGCATGTTTAGTCTATGTCAATGGTATACTTCACTCAAGACACCAAGAAATCACCCTCTAGATTAGAGAATCTTTATTCCTCTTCAGTCCTCCAACAAAAATACAGTCTTGCAACTCTTAGGGGAGCCATTTTCTTTTGTTAAAGAAAGAAGAAGTTAAATCCACATGAAGAAATTATCCCCAGGAGACTGCACTCCCAGTCTGGAGGTACACTGCTAACAACATTGAAAGCTACAAACCAAGTTGCAAAGATCTCTGGAATTAAAAATCTAAGGAGTTTTTAATTTTGTGATTTCCCTTCTAACCCAACTGCATGTGTGTTCAGAGGGTAAGGGGAAAAACATCCAGGGAATCACAAAACAAGGTTTTGAAACTACTCCACAGCCATCTCAACTATTATACTACCTACTTGGGCAATATGAAGACAAACAATAGTCTTCTACAATGCACATTTTTTTCTAACAAGATATATAATTTTTTTTCCTAACAAGATATATAAATTTAAATATATAAATTTAAAATGACATTTCAAAAGAAGTTCTAAAAATCATAACCTTCAAGAATAACTGGATTAGGGCTGGGGTTGTGGCTCAGTGGTAGAGCACTTGGCCTCACATGTGTGAGACACTGGGTTCAATTCTCAGCACTGCATATAAATAAATGAATAAAATAAGAGTTAATCAACACCTATTTTTTTTAAAAAAGAATAACTGGATTAATCTAAAAATTTATCAGGCCAAAGATAAGTAGGACTTTATAATAGATCCCCAAACTCAGCCACAAAGACAAATTTAAAGCTCTCACCAGGAATCTCTCCTTCTTCAACATTTTCCTGCAAAATATGATTGAGGTTCTTTCAATAAAGGTGTCACAGATATTTTAATTCAAACCCCGGCTTTTCTGAGAGGCAAAAGAAATAGCACCACCTAAAAATAAGACCTATGCAAAGTATTATAAGTTATTAATATTTTTAAGCAGAGGAAGTACTCTATTATGCAAAGCTGAAAGGAATTGACGGGCTGGCTATACCTGATGCTGTGTGATTATCATTTACCTGACATGTTTCAAGAGTGCACAAACTATTATTTTGAACTTGGCCTCAAATAATCTTGATGCTTTCACTAAATGAATATGAGCAAATATATACTAACCAAATGATGAAAAGCATTAAAACTATCTAAAATTATCTTTATTTAATGTTAAAATTCAAGGTATGTTCTCTGTAGGTTTCTATTAAAATGATCTTATATTTCCAACTCTTGATGAATGGCACAAAGGCAAACATTTTGCCTATGGTAGACAAATGTTTAATATCCTTAATTTATAAAGAATAGATGTAAATTGACAGCAATAGCTGTTTAGCTGCAAAGAAAAATCAGCACAGGATATGTTTTTAAAAACTCACAAAGAAATATGACATTTTAAAGGGAAAATGTTTATTTGTACATAAAATTATGCCAACTGAAATTTTTAAAATTTTAGCTCTCGAACTGAGTAAGTTTCCTGTTTTATTTATTTATTTTTAAAGCATTATTATTTTGAAAATTGAAAACTAAAGTAAGCACTCTCCTCTGATCTTATGGAAATGAGTATAACATGCCATAATCTTTTAGGTAAGTAAACTTACAATATGTCTTCAAGACATAGTGCCTGTACATGCTGTATGTATGTATATGTGCGTGCGCGCGCGCGCGCACACACACACACACACACACACACATCCATGATTGCACCTCTAGGAATTTATCCTCAGAATCATTGTGACCTTGTAAAAATTTGAGAAAATCTAACTGGAAAGCAGTGAAATTTCCAACATCAGGAAGTTGAAGAGTTGGAAGATAAATTTGTACAATAATACAAATCTCAGCAGGCTCTTAAATGAAAGGGGATGAAATAGGTGTGGAGCATTAGGGAATTGGGGCAAGGTGCTTGTGGATCCAGACAGTACAGTCAGAAAGAGAGCCAGCATGGATCTCGGGAATTTTAATGAAGTAGAGCAGCTCCTTTTCTTAGAGCCCTGATGACGTGATATCAATTAAGGGAGACCAGACTGTACAGTGCAAGCACCTGTGGTTAAAAAAAAAAAAAAATGCTGTATCTTAGAACTACAGGGTATGCACAATGCTTTTATTCCTTCAAACCAGAATTCTCGTTGAAACTTAATGGTGTAAAAATAGGATCTTGATGTCCTAAGTTCAAACACTAGATTTGAATAGGAAGAAGTAGATACAATTTTTCATTCTAGAGTCTCAAAATTATCTGTAGCACATCTGAATAGAGTCTGTGAACGGTGCAACAACCTAAATGCCACAATCAGCATATAAACCCTGAAATAGAGTCAGGATTCTGTGGGAATCTCAGCCAGTTGGGAAATATTTACCAAAGGCTGACTCTTTCCAGGCCTTATGCTATGTACAAAGATACAGAATCAGTACTAGTATATGGCCAACCCTAAAAACTATAATCATTTGAGTTAGAAGGGGAGAGATAGCCTCTAATCCAACCTCTAATTCAGCCAGTGCTGATACCCCCACTCCATCTACGACTCTCCCCATGTGCAACCTAGGCCATACTGCCAGCTATTCTCTCTGAGCAAAACTTGAGAAATCTAGTCGCTTATTAAAGAAAAGAAAAGAAAAGAAAACCCTTAAAACTATATTGCAAATCAAGCTAAGTAACAATTCCAAATGTGACTTTTCTGATTTTCTACAAGGAAAAAATAACTTTTTAACTGCCAGGACAGAAGGGTTTTTAAAACAGGTGATTATGTATCATGAAAACAGCACCTAATGGTTCTATTTCAAATCAAGTGAGGCATGACCTCCCAAGGTAAGATTTCTAATTATTTTACAATGAACTCAAAAGTCATTTTTTTCAAATATCATAATTAAAGAACTAACAAAGAACTGAATGTGTGGGAAAAATTATGCACTTTTTATCATCAGAATTTTATGCCAGGTATTCACATAACACCTCTTTTAAAGCAGTATATTTTGGGGACAATATTTTTAATTAAGCTCTAATTTTCTGGCTTTTAATATCATCTAGGTTTCTCTAGATCCATTCCATATAGGAAAAGCTAGTTCTAAAACATAAAAATTCTACTGTAAAACAAGCCTGCTGTCCTGAGTGGGCTAACTTAACTACCCTCTTCATCTCAAATGTAAGTTGCTCTTTCTGAGGACAGGCAGGAGGCTGCTCTGAGTCACTGCACGGCCGTCTGTTCCCAGAGCTCCTTCTTCAAAGAAGATAGGAAGTCACAGGTTATCTCTACACTTCTCTACATTTCTTCAACCTGAATTTCATCAGGTTTATGAAACGGTATTCCGTGCATGTATTTTAGATAAGCTCATTAGTCTCGGTACTAAACGAGGCTTCATAATAGCATCACTCAAAAGCTTAGATGATGGGATGCATTCTCTTTAGTCTTCAGCTCAAAAAAATACAATTGAGGTATTTTTCCACAAATTCACAGCAGCAACTTATGGGACCATATTTTTTTTAATTGTAGATGAATACATATCTCTATTTATTTATTTATTTGTTTGTTTATCTTTATGCGGTACTGAGGTTCAAACCCATGGCCTCACACATGCAAAGCAAGCACTCTTCCACTGAGCCACAACTCCAGCCCCTAGGACTACATTTTCTTCTAGGATTGACTGACCAAAGCATATGAGTCCCACATAGTCCAAGATCATAATTAGATTCAGTGTACTCCCCATCCACCACCACCAAATAGGACATAGAACTGGGAGAGATGGAGCAGGACACAAGGAATACTCTCCTATACTTGTCCATTTTATCTTGATAAAGAATACCATGGATTGGGTACTTCATAAATAATTTATTGGGTAATTTATAAATAATAGAAGTTTATTTGGCTCCCATTTCTGGAGACTGAGATGTCTAAAATGGAGGGGCAGCATATGGGAGGACTTCTTGCTGCGTCATAACATGGCAGAATCTATTATATGGTAAGAGGAAAAGGCTGCCAAACTTGCTTTTGTAAGTAACCCTCTAATCATAACTAATCCATTCCTGAGATGGTTACCAAACCAGATTCATTTTGCATGCCATGTGAATTACTGAAGCAATAACTTTTGCAAAATAAGGAGTTTATATATCACGTGCCAATTGTGTGGAGATGGGAGACAAGCCTCAAATCTGCTTCCCAGGGAATATGAGTTGGTGGTACATATGGCTCAAAGGAGCTGGGTAGTATCTGAGACACGGGGAAAGGTGATTAGAGGTAGGGAAAAGTGAAGGCATCAGTGGTCTAGACGTGCCCAATCAGATGCCATGGCTCTTCATAATGCACCTTCAGAAAATGGCAAGGTTAGGATGATCTTTAGTGGAGTCTTTTCACCTTCTGAAGGTATCAAAAGGTCACCCAGTGAACACTCACACAGGCCCAAGGGAAGGGGCCAATAGCTTCAACCAGTTTGAGCTAGACATATCTACCTTCAAAGTCCTAAAAAAACAAAACAAAACAAAACAAAAAACCCTTAAACCATCATTACCAAGGTGACTACATATCACAGCTATTATCTAGTAGCAAAGTTAGTAAGGATCATTATTTTATTGTTTAGCCAAGTGATTTCCAAAATAAGTGATAAAAGCAAGTAACCAGAAGCAAGTGAAGTTAGAGGGTTTATTCAGGTTCTCCCTGGGTTTCAAGATAAGGAATTTAATCCATTCACAAAGGCGGTCTCTTGTGACCTAATTACCTTTTCACTAGGCTCCACATCACCACATTGTTGCTTGGGGTTGTTTCCAATGCTTGAACTTTGGGGACATATTAAAACCATATGCTGCAATATTTTAGCTAAAACTTCTCTGTAATTACGGATTAAAGCATGAGAACAGGATCTCCCAAGAGGGAAAGAAATATCACTGTGCTTGACCATAACCAGTGGCCACTTCCTCCTATGCAGTGAGAAAATTCCAGCTGACATCTAGAGACATGAGTGTCAGGCTACATTACTTCACCCCCATGTACTTCCAGCCCCAGCTTAGAAAAATGTTGGCTTTTTGCAGCAGGAGTGACATGATGCCTTTAACCTGCTTAGATGTTCTCCACAGGAATTGCTGAAAAATATTCCAAGATGTGCATTTAGGGATGATCCCTGAGTACCAGCCAAATTTGCGACAGGAAGCCCAGGAGAGTCTATAAGTCACAGCCACAGGTGGCCTGGTCATGAAGATGGACCAGTCTTACAGCAGGAAATTCTTGCCTACTATTCCAATAAGGACAATTCTCTTATATTAAATTTCTGGAAGTAACCCAGAACTATTGCTAGTGCTCTCTTCAGGGCATGATCAGATACGGGATGTCTATAATTACCTGTATGAGCTTCTCTGGTGGTTGACTGTATTGTCTGCTTTCTGAAACCCTCCACACAATGTATAACTAAAAACACTAACTTTAAATTTATCTTGATGATTTACCAACATAATTCAAATAATTTTAAAGAAAAAAAAAACCAAGGCTCTTCTTGCTGGGGGCAGGGATTGAAGCCCTCCCATCTCTGCTTCCCTGGTCCTGTCCTGAAGGGATCTGTCCTGCTGTCTCTGTTTTGACCTCCTCCTCCTTCTCTCTTCCCCATGCCCATCTCCCTACCTGGTGAGATGGCACACTAACTCCTCATTCAGCCACTTATTGTGTCCTGCTAGAGTTTTTAAAGTATTTCATAACATAACTACAACTGGAGACAAAGAGAAGCATTTTGAAAATAAAAAGTTAGCACTTAATTGCCAAGGAATTAGGATTATTTTTACCTATGGCTGGAAAATGTAGTCTTTAAAAAAAATAAAGAAATTAAGTATTTTAAAATATTAAAATTAAATATTTAATTTATTTTGTGTTTTAGAAACAGAAAAGGAGACATAAAATGTATAGTCAATGCCAGAGTCTACACACACACTCCAGCAGGCATAGACCCAAGTCCTGCCCCAACTCCTCATACACATCCACCACTGTTCTTCTTCAGCCCTCGAATTTCAGTTCTGACCTCCCTTCTCTGACATCTCTTAATGCACCTGTTCTTCCTAGGCTGGATGCACAGTGACTTCACCTGAGCAGGTCAGACCAAGTGGAGGTCAATATTGACCGTGCCTGGCACATAGCCACCCAGTCAAAGTTAAGTAAATGGATGCAGGACCAAAACAGAATGAGTTATCATTATTTCAAGTGCTTTCACCTTGTTCACATTATGGGAATCCATTGAAGAGGCCCAGGTAATATTCTTCACTGAAATGCATCTATGTTGGATGAGTAAACATCTCCAGTACTATTTTAGATGACCTTTTACCAAAAAGACACATTTCAGAAAGTGAGCCTTAATAGCCCTCTGCTCCAGATTTCCTTGAAGTACACTAGTGAGGTCCAGTCTACAGCATAGTATCCCTGTCAATGTCTACTCTCCTACTCATTCCTGACCACTACTATCTCTGCCCCTATCATTGCACTCTCTCCTGCTCACTCCCCAACATCATCCCTGCTAACCTTTGTACCATAGATCTCTGTTCAACTTCTGTAAAGATCTAATTTCAGTACAGCCATGACTTAATCCCAAGAATGAATAGTTTAACTTACTTGCATGTATTTTAATATAATCCACATTTTTTTTTCAGTACTGGGGATTGAAACTAGGGGTGTTTTACCACTGAACTGCTTCCCTGTCCCTTTTATTGTTTTATTTTGAGACAGGGCTTTCCAAATTTCTCAGGCTGGCCTTGAACTATCAATCCTCCTGCCTCAACCTTCCAAATTGCTGAGAATGCATATGTGCTTCAGCACATCTGGCTGGCTATATTTCACAATTTAAGTTAAGCATACAGCAAATACCCACATCAAATATTCTCCTTTTGAAATCTTAAATCTGTTCTTTCAATCTTACAATTAGTAGCTAAGTGAATTTTATTCTGCCACAAGGCAGGGTTTTTCTTTTCTGTTTCCACCAAGACAGGGGCTAGATTATGTGGTGCCTAGAAGCTGAAAGGCATGAGGTGACATTTATATTTGTTATTGATGTTTGAAATGCAACAAAGTTATAGCTAATAATAATGACTGAATCCAGATCAAAACATGAAGAGCTCTAAATTCTATCAAATAATCTAGACCCTTCGCCCCACTGGTCTTCAGGCAATTGCATGATAACACTTGGAATGGTGCTGCCTCTGCATGATTTTACAAATATTAATCCACATGGAAAAACAGAAAGGAGAGAATGTGGTGATCTGGCATCCATGTAGTGGCAAGTCTGATTCTTACACACACACACAAACACACACACACACACACACACACACACACACACACACCTGCTGGCTATAAGCATGGTGCTGTTTTTGGATGGGAACCTTCTGTAGAGTCCAAGCCCTTTCCCTCTTACTACTTATGTTTGATTCTATGTAGGGAGCTGGTTGTCTGTCCTCCATTCAGTCTTCTTTTATCTCTGGGACACCTGAGACATCTGGGACTCCTCTCACTGTCATCTACTTCATGGAGAAAAAGGTCTTCCACAAAGATTTTGAGTTTTAAAAGAAGTCCCAATACCTAAGCAACTATAGATTTATTTGGAGAAAGAAGCTGCTATAGAACGGGGTAGTTGGAAGGTGTTAGTTAAAGGAAAGTAGATGTCATTGAGGACACAGAGGTAAGTTTTAAACAGACGCATTTTATACAATAAGAATGACTAATTCTTAACTGGGTGTAGTGCCTCAATGTTTGTATCCCAGTGACTCAGGGAGGCTAAGGCAGGAGGATTGCAAGTTTGAGCAGCCTCAACAACTTAGTGAGACCCTGTCTCAAAAAATATATATATATAAATAAAAAGGACTGGAGAATGTAACTCAACAATAAACTGTCCCTGGGTTCAATACACAGCACTGAAAGCAAGCAAACAAACAACAAAAACAGAAAAGGATTTATGTCTCAATACACGTTCTTACATTATTTCAAAATTAAAAGGAATAGTGATTGTATTTGAAGAGGTACAATTATAGAGACGTAATGGTGGACAATTCTTTTGTGCATTTCATTGACTGCATTTTAATCTTTCCTAGTTTCTTGTTATATTTCCTGGTTTGAAATTCACCACCCCTCAGAGACCTTTTGAGTAGCATTTTAGGATTAAATAACAAGAATAATATTCCATTGTATATGTATATACCACATTTTCTTTAAAGTTAATTTTGGACACAAGAGGATTTAGGTTTGAAAAAATGGGAACACATATATTTCCAAGAACCATGAGAATAACAACAAACATGTTGGAAAGTTTAAATAGCACAAAATCTTCAGCCAAGGAGTTTTATAAAATCTAGGTTTCCCTGACTGAGTTGGGAGAAGAAGAGAATTGAAAGAGAGAGTAGTTGGTCTTTAGATTTTTCTTCCTCAGTTTTACCCTGAGCTGGGATTATGGAGTGGAACAGAAGAGGGTGAGAGAAAGTGGTAAATTAGTCCGGGTTCTCTAGAAGAAGAGAACCAGTAGAATATACAGATATTTAAGAAGGAGTTGATTCCTGAAGTTGGCTCACATGATTAAAGGGGTAAGAAGTCCTATAACAAGCCATCTGCAGACTGGTGACCCTGTGATGAACATGGATGAACCTGAAAGACATGATACTCAGAGGAAAAAAAAAAATACCATATGACTATCTATCTTACTTATATGTAAAATCTAAACGTGTCAGACTCATAGAAACAGAAAGCAGAATTGTGGTTACCAGGGCCTGGAAGGGCCGGCAGGGAAAGGAAAATGTTGGTCAAAAGGTACAAACTTTGAGTCATAAAAGAAGCACATTCTGGAGAATCTAATGTGCAACATGGGGGTCACGGTTAATGCTGTATCATACACTTAAATTTCAGAAAGTAGATCTTAAGTTTTTTCACCCATCCCCCACACAAAGGGGGTGACTATTGTGAATGATGAATATATTAATTACTGTGATTATTCATAATTATTTCATAATGTATATCTATATCAAATCACATGTTTCAAACCTTAAATATATACAATTTTTATTTTTTAATCACTTTTCCATCATTCTTTACCCACTTGAAAGTTGGGGTGGTAAAGAATGGGGAATAAAGACTGCATACACAGGAGACCCCACAAGAAAGCTGGATGGCTGAGCAGGGAGTTGACAGGGCCAACTTATGAGAGGTGCTGGTGGAGCACCGGGAGAGTCACCTGCAGGTGTCAGGGCAGCAGATCAAGTTCACACTGGAGCCCTATTCATCTTCCAGTTTGAAGTCAGATCATGGTGGGGGTATCAGGGAAAGACTTGAGAAGAGAGAAGGCTCTCAAATCTGCAAAATTTCTGGAAATGATCATAACATAATGGCAATTTTGAAGATTTTTATAATCCTTATGTATATAATTAGTATAAAAGTGGTTGTATAAAACTGTACTGAAATAGTTATAGAACTCTTTATAGAATGGTATTTTTGTTCCTGTTCTAGTGATGTTCATGATTTCTCTTCAGAAGAAAACAGTACAGTAATTTAGGTAAATACTGAGCTATTGAAATATTTAAATTACACTCTGGAAAATTTGAAATTTTGGAAAATTATTTCTTTATTAATTTTATTTATTGGCTATACTGGCTTTGCATTCACATTCATAGGCTTACAAAAATGGAAATTTATTGAAACAATCATTATGTCAGGATGGTGGGATGGCTATTTTTTCAGAATTTTTTTTAGGGGGGTACTGGGAATTGAACCCAGTGCTTTGTGTGTGCTAGACAAACCCTCTATCACCAATCTACATCCCCAGCCCTGAACTTTCTTTGTGATTAAATTTCAATAAATGTTCCTAAAAATGAAGTGTAAAGAATTTGAGTCTATACATTTATCCTGATTTGAACATTACATAATGTATACATGTATTGAAGCATCACATGGTGATCCATAAATAGGCACAATTTTTATGGATCAATTTTTAAAAATTTGAGGACTTTTCAGAATTTTCCAACTTGAAAATGAAGTTAAATGCCCTTATATCTCATTTCTTTTAAACTATGCACCCACTATTCTTTCTAACCTATTTTAAATTCAATAAAGTAAAATTGGATAACAATTATCAACTGAAATTGTATAAATTTTCCACACAGAGTAAGTGGGGGCTATTTTTGTTTTTTAATATTGGAGTGTTGCTGTCAATTTTATATACTTAATGAAAATAGCAACAAATAATTCTATCTCTGAAACTTGGCCAAATAAAAACTCCCTCTTATTTTTTTTAAAGGTCCTTTATTTTTTTTAAGGTCCTTTTTTATTAGGTCCTTCCTGGCTCTGGGTTTCATGTGGTACATTGGTCAGTTTTTCAATGCTAAGACAAAAAGCTTGAGGAAATCAACTTAAAGCAAGAAGGATTTATTTGGACCCAGAGTTTCATAGGTTTTTGTCCATGGTTGGCTGGCTGCATTTATTCTGGACCTGTGGTAGGAAAGTACATCATGGTGGAAGGGCATGGTGAACCCTAGCTGCTTACCTCATGGTGGCTAGGAAGCAGAAAGAGAAAAAGAAGAAGGACCTAAGGATAAGATATACCTTCCAGACTTTCCCGTCTTTGTTTTTATATTTTTGAAAATTATTTTAATTGCACATATGCATGGGGTACAGTGTGATAATTTGATACACATACATTGTATGTTATATATTGTTATTTTTAAATAGAAGAGCCTAAGGTAAGATACAGAATCGAATTAAGTTATTGAACATACACATAATCATAAACTAATATAAGCTAAGAAGGAAAAATGCATGTGTTAGGAAACTATATAACAGGGCTGCCTCATCTAGTAGAGCAAAGGACTCTGAAAAAGTGCTTCTCTTGCTCAGACAGAGCTCAGAAAAAGATTTCCAGGTAAAGAGAGAAAGACACATGGGGAGAAGGCTTTGGCAGCAGAGTCAGTATGGCAAAGTCCCAGTGTGGGAGGGATGGACCCCTTCACTGATTGGAAAGCAGGTCGGTAGGATGGGAACACACCATAGCAGGGAGCCAGGAGTGGGAGGGAGACCTGAGAGAGAGGGAGGCCAGGATCAGGGTTCTCCACCATGGCACATCTGACATACAGTCAGGATGATTCTTTGTTAGGGGAACTGCCCCGTGCATGATTTTAGCAGCATCCTAGGCCTCTGCTCACAAGATGCCAGTAGCATCTCTTCCCTTTAATTGCAACAGCTAAAAATGTTTCCAGATATTGCCAAACATCCCCTGGTAGGGACAAAGAGGAACAAAATATCTCCTAAGGTAGTAACGACTGGGCCAGATCCTGCAGAGCTCTTTAGGCCATAGAAGGATTTGGACCCCAAATCTTATTATATGAAGACCAATGGAAAAGACCTAAAGGATTTTAGTAGAATAGTTTATGACAGATCTATGGTGTACACTGTAAGGATCTCTCTTTTCTCTGGTAAAATAATCCTTTTACTTCCTCACATACCCACTCCAAATAAGCCAAGATATAAGCTTCTATGTGTGATTCTTATCACCCACCACTAAAATGCATATGCATAGCTATCAATTATGTTCAAAGAGTATCCAAACATTGGTTTTGAGCATATTGCTGTGTCACAATCTCAGAGTTATAATTATGAATCCTGCAGGGTTTGTTACCAATCTGTATGTTCAGTAAATGAGAACTTTCAGAAATGTATTTTGGGAGAATCATATGTATATCTGACTGTTATTCTGAGAAAGAGATATTTGGAGAGGTTTTTATGAGCACTTAATTTTTCTTCATTAATCCAATGAGAAATAACTTTTCATTTGGGGATGCTCTACAGCTTCTTTTATCTTTTTACTCTTAATATTTTTTAAGTTGGCCTTGATTTTAAAATTCAGATTTAGCTTTTGGTAAAACCAAATGAAAAACACACATTGTCTGGTCAAGGGAAAACTGGCCTTACCTCAAACCTCAGATGTTTAAATAAAGCATCCTTAGAAGATGTATTTTTCTTTTATAGTTAGAAAAAGACATCAAGGTAAGAATCTTGGCTCTGAGCTGAGATAAAGGTATTAATGAGTTATGTTTAAATATGCAAACTTTGAGAGAATGAATGGTTAATTTTCTCAACAAGCTGCACCTATGGGGGAGCAGAGAGTGGACTCAGGTGCCAGAAAGAGAAAAAGAGCTAAAGCTGTTGAGGGGAAGAGGAGGGAGGAAGGAACACCAGAACCCACCAGTGGAAGTCTAGAGAAGCCATTGCCCTGTGCTCTTAATTCTAGGAAACTGATGATGAGTGATTCAGAATTCTAGCCAAACAAGATACCCAATGCTAGAGTGAAATACTATGAAGGAAGAAAAAGAGTAAACCTAGTGGCTGGCATAGGAGTCCATGGCAGCAGAATCTGTAATGCACTGCCTGGGAGAAGGTCCAGCTGATGCAAAAATGTCCCAGTGACCAACTGCCCTGGTTTTCCCAGAGTTTCAGACATCCTGGGATACAGAACTTTCAGTCCTCAAAGGATCTTGGTTAGCCTACACGCACAGTGCCACCTTCTATAGAGGAACATGGAAAATAATGCAGCTTTGAGTGTGACAGCACAATAGAAGCAACAGTAGTAGAGCCCACGAGGGGAAGAGCCCCAGCACATAGACAAGAGTTGACCTCTTCTAAAGATGGCTGCAAGGAGAGTTGACGTGAACACTGCTCTTCCCACCCAGGGTTCTACATGCAACAGAAAGACCTAGGGAGTAAAGATGATTGGGAACCAAATAAAAGATCCATATTTGAAATTGAATACATGTCCTCAAAATGATTATGGATCTACAAAAATCCAAATTAGTAAAATAAAACTGGTATTGTACTCACAAAACTATGAGAAGTTTGAGAGAAGGGACTACATCTTGCACTCCATGGGTACCCAGTGCTTGGTGAAGAGCAGACAGTCCAAAGATTTTCTTGAAGATGAAATAAGGTATGCCCTGTTATGTTATCACTCCTCATGCTTTTGTAGATTTTTACTCTCTTCCACTGCAATCCAGGACTCTAGACCAAGAGCAAAATCAAATGTGAGAGCAACCCCATAAGCACAGATTCCCCCCAGAAGCATGGTGACACCTCACACAGATGGGTAGGCAGAGAAGCAGGCCAGTGAAACATGGTTCTAAACCAGGGTAGTTGGGAAGGAGGGGTTTGATTTAATGGCCCTGCATTTCATTCTCCCTTATCCTAATTTCTATTATGCCTGGAACATTTGGGTCTGAGCCTATTTTCCTAGGTAAGAAAGTCTCATAAAATGAATACATACTCGAAATCACTATTCTCAAGATGTCACGATGCATATGTCTAATGGCAGAAATAAATAAACAGGTGAAGTAGCAAATGTTGTAAGACAGTATTAAGTTAACTGAAATAGTTACTTAAAGAGGAGATCTTTGAGAGTAACAAAAATTGGAAACTGTGGTAGACCGTTGAAGGATGGCTCAGATTGATAGAATCTTTGAGTTGGGAGGAGAGATGAAAGTGAAGGAAATAAAAAAGAAAAGGAGAGAGGATGAAGATGTTGAACAGATCAAGAAGAGCTGTCACTTTATTATCTTTACAAATATTTTATTTATGTTGATTTACATCTAATATAAAAATTTATTATTCAATTTTTGTGCACTCACTATGTAATAGGAAATGTCCTAAGTGATAAAAATGTATTCCTTTAGTCCTCACAGGACCCTGTATGAGGAAATTAATTGACTCCATTTCGAAATGAGGAGAGACTTTCCAAGAGGGGTTGCAAGGCTTGCCTAGAGCCTCTCCTCAAGATTCAAAGTAGTAAATCTGGTTTCAGAGCCTGTATCCTCCTTCAGCAGGCTACTGGGAAACCTTGTTAGGTGCCCAAACCAGGTACATGTGTTAGCAACTGAAAACTGAGTTCCAAGGGGGAAAAGTGACTCTTGCATTTCAAAAAAAAAAAAAAAAAAGAAAAGAAAAGAAAAGAAATCACAGAGAAGCACTTTCAGGATAAAAATGGAAAAGTCTTGATATGAAGGCAGTGGCATATAGACATGTGTTTACAGAAATAATTCTCTGGGCTTGAGAAAATGTAATTCTTGTTAGGCCTGTGTAAACCAGAACAAGGCCATTTTATCTATTTGATGTACATGAGAGAGTGTCTATGTCCTCTTCACATTTCAAAGGTTATAGAAAGGCATGCTTTATGAAAAGGTATAGTGGCTTCAAAATATGTAAGCAGTGTAAAGTGTCTATAAAACATAATTCTAATGCTGACAACTCATTTACAACTCAACTTTCATGTATGATAATATGATGTTAAGCAGAATTTCCACAATTCTTTATATGTAAGGAAACAAACCAAGGATTCAGCACTCACAGTGATTATTCAGTGATGTTTATCAGTTTACTAGTAGTACTTTAAAACTTTGGTGTCTTGCATGACTTTGGTAATTCATGACTTTAGTAAGAAAAATTATGAAGGACTTGGAGAAAGACCTAAAGTTGGGGTTTGTCTTTTCAATATCATAAGGAACAAAGACTAATCAGGAATTATCTGAGTTTCTCATTATTTGTTACTGATTACAGGTTTCAGATTTCATGAGTTACTTAATTCATAGACTTTTATCGAGTAAAGATGGAAATAATATCTTTTCAGTAAAATAAATGATGCCAAAGACTTAACGACTTGTTGAATTATAATGGAACCCCTCCCCTCTTAAAAAAATCAATCAGAAACTTTAAGTGACATTCTTTGTTAAATCTTCTCTAAATATCTTAGAATTTAAATGTTCCTTGAACCAGTCATAACATCTTGTTGGTTTCCCCATTAATTAATAGGTTAAATAAAATCTCATAGAATCATGATTTTTATTACCTTCTGATAATTATACTTTGACATTTTGGAAATGTATTTTGGTTGCAAGTTTCTCATTATCTGTAATTCTTAAAGACAGGAAAAGCTCTCCTGCTGACTGGTGACATGGATTTGACTTTAGAAAGCATGACTAAGAGTTTCATTTCTCTTCTTTCCTCACTACCTTATTCATTCTATTCACTAAGCTTGGGCATAATTGCATAAAATGTTCTTAAAATATAAAGTGTTGATCTTTGCTTAACATTATCTTTATAACTGATGGGAAAACAATGGAGTCTTCGGTGAATGAGAGGTTAAAACGTCCCATGGCAGTGGCAGCCCGCCATTTGCTTGTCTAGTAACAATCTACTTTAACATATGGTCTTCTGATTCTATACTTGCAGTTCAGCAAATTTTTTTTCTGAGGATGCAAAACAAGGTCTGCCTTTCCCTTATAATGATGAATCCTAGGAATTTATTTGGCAATATTTCCATATCCATAAAAACATTGTGGTCTTTATCTGTACCCTGTTTAAAAGATGGAAACAGGACTTTTGAATAACCAAGCATTTTCTCTTCCAAGATATATTATGAATAGGATGATGTCAGCTAAGAGAAAAAATGACCTTTAATGCAAAGATTTCTAATGTATTTGACCTTTGACCAACAATGGGGCTCAAAATTTAAATGTAACCACAGATGACTATTTGATTTTTTTAAAAAAGACTTTATTCTAATTCACTTTAATGAATGCAAAGATATTCAAAACTATTAGAAGGATGAATCCTAATGAGGCAAATTAGAATAAATTAAAATATTGCTCAACAATGTAATTAACCTTTCAAAATTGCAAAGGAAACCAAATAATGTTATACTGTGCTGTGTTACTTTAATAGAACACTACATACAGAGATAGTATTCAACTATCTCTGTATATATCATCACTGGCATTGTTTCCAGGGATACTTCTAAAATCATTGCCACTCTGCTGTAAGGTCTAGTATTTGGAAATTGAAAAGTTCAGAATAAACTCATTTACTAATAATTTGGGGGATTTTGATGCAGACACATATCAGTTTTATTTATATATATTTATTTATCTTGAAAGGAAAACACACACACACAAATATTATTTAAAGACTACCAATTATGTAAATTTTAAGTAAAATGCATATTATTGCCTGTAGTTAAATAAGCATGTTTTAGTACTAGGTTGAGCACAGCCATACCATCAGCATGAGAAATATGTGGTTTTCTCTCTGACAATATTTCTACCCAAGGTCCAAGTGGTGGATTTTTCTTTCTCTGGTTCAGGAAAAGTCATTAAATGAAATTCTAGCTCAGTACTTCGATTACTGTTTTCTCAGGGATAATAAATTCCATCTCATATCTTACAACCAGATGATAGCCTTCCATAGGATCTCAAAAACTAAGGAGCAGAGGAACTAAAAAATGTCTGACTTCATCCATCACAATTTTGAGGAAATTGATTGTTATGGTTTAGATATGAGGTGTCCCCCAAAAGCTCAAGGGTAAGACAATGCAGAAAAGTTTAGAGATGAAATGATTGGTTTTATGAGAACCTTAACCTAGTCATTTCATTAATCCATTTGATTGGATTAATTGGGTGGTGGCCATAGACAGACAGGGTGTGGCTGGAGGAGGTGGGTAGCTGGGGGCAGCCCTTGAGGTTATATATGTTATCGAGGTTATATATATTATCCCTGGTGAGTGAAGCACTCTCTCTAATTGCTTGTTTCCATGTTCTGAGCCATTTTCCTCCTTCACACCCTTCTGCCACGATGTTCTGCTTTATCTTGGGCTCAGAGCACTGGACTTGCCATGCATGCATGGAGACCTCTGAAACTGAGCACCCACTAAACTTCTCCTCCTCTAAAATTGTTGTTGTCAGATCTTTCGATCACCATGATGAAAAAGCTGAATAAAACATTGTTGAGTATATTTAATTCTTAATGTGAAAATGTGCCATTGTTTTTTCCCCCAAAGGAAAGGAAATAACAGTAAGGAACCCTTGCTTTGAACCAGACATTGAACTATCTCATGCTGTTTGGAGCTTCTGCTGTTCTTAGGTTGGGGGTTGGTAGAGTGAGGTGTAGAGAAGTTACATAACCTGTACAAGGACACAGTGAACAAGGACCAAAGCTGGTGATGGACTTGCAGGCTTCTAGATGCAAGCCGCGTGTTCTTTCAACTGTACCATGCTGCACTCAATCTCCTTTACCCCTGACCTTGATGGAAATAAGGTATTTCTGAAGAATATTGCAGAGTTTGCTAAAAGACCTTTTTTTGTCATCCTCTTATTCATCCTTTCCTGGTAACATTTCAAATGTGGTGCTTCTAACTGCATTCTGACAGAGGAGGAAAAAAAAAAAAAACCCGACTTGTTCAAAAACAAATGATTCCTTTTTCAGAAAGCCTGACAAAAACCATTCTCAGCCCTGCCTCCCCTTGTTCTCTAACCACCCCTTCTACTTATGTTCTTAGTTCTTCCCTTTTGGCTTCTGAAATGTAATTATGCATTTCCATGGAATCAGACTCTGAGTTTATATCACAAGAAGAAGACAACAATGACAACAAATATAGTATAGATCTCAATTTAGATAGATGAACAAAACCTAGTAAATCAGGGCATTACTTTATCCATTTATTAATTGAACTTACATAGGATGATCAATCAAAAATAGTTGTAATTCAGCAAGGGATTAAAACATTTAAACAGTTAAACAATTGTGTATAGTATTATTAATATTCTAATAAAGGTACAAACAGATTACTGAGGAAACCTGGAGGCTGGGAAAATCCATTTTGCTAAAAGGGCCAAAAAGATTCTTCAGAAACACAGTAATTGAGCTGCACCTTTGAGAACCAAGAGTTTATCATCGATATAGATGTGAGAGACATTTCCAGCAGATGAAATGAGGTTAGCAAATCACAAAAAAAAAAAAAAAAAAAAAAAATATATATATATATATATATATATAACAGTAAAAGAAAGTTTGAAAATAGTGAATTGTTTCTCATGTGTAGAGGATTGGCACATGAATTGGGCTGAGGAGTAGTTATCTAAAAATTTGCTCTTCTCAGGAGTTAGATTTATCCTGTAGTCAGGGATAGATAAGAATTGAAATATACAAGGGCATATCTCTAATCGTGAAAAGCATGCAAATGGGTATTTCCTATCCATCCAGATTTCTTGCACGGTATGAGGTATATTTATGTGATGACTCTAGGACAATATTAATTGTCCCATCCAAGATATAGAAGGGCAAAAAGCTCTCTTTTTTCCAATTGTCCCATGTTTTCTAGAGCAACTAACACTTCCTTGGTCATCCCTTCTAGACACTGAATTTTGGGCAGGAACAGAAGCAATGTTGTACAATACAAATACTACCACATGGTGATCAGAGTCAACCACCCAGCCACATTGGCTAGCTCTACAACACTTCCTTTCTAATAGACTGGCCTCTTGTAGTGTTGGAATAAGTCAAAACCTCCACCATGAGAAACCAGACACCTTCACAATACAAGAGGGAGTATGACTTGGTGCAGTAAGACTTGAGTTAAAATTCTGACTCAACCACTAAGTAGCTGCCTTGGGTATATTACTTAACTTCTTTGTAGCTGAGTTTTCATTTATAAAATGGGGATAATGGTATTTATCTTGCAGGGTTCTTGCGAGAATTAAACATAATAAACGGAAACAATAGATCCTCAATAAATGGTACCTCTGCTGCAGAGCATAATTTTCTTTCCTTCACCTTATAAAAGAATTCATTCCATCAGGGGAAGAATCAGGCAAGAGGGAGAAGAAAGTTTAGTATATTATACATTGCTAATTGCATCTAGGATAAAGCACATTTTCTTTATTTTCCTGAGATTTCCTGAAAACAGATGATGGTATTCCCTATCCCTTGTTAATTAGTCATTCTCAGTTGAGAACAGTAGTGTTGCTATGTAATAGCGAAATAGCCAATTATTTAGTTGGAAGCAAAGAGATTTATACTTTAGTGGAGCTTGCAGAAAGCTCATAATTTTCCATTTCCTCTGAGAATTTTTTCATTTTCTTTGATTATGAAGCAGAAGCACAATATTTTCAACATTAGATCACTCCGCACATGTTGACTTATTTAAACACTGCTACCACTAAGGCTCTTTGGCAGGAACAGAAATTTGTTTCTCTGCTTTCAATTAGCCGTGGTGAGATTTGCCTGAAGATAATCAACAAATATTTTACTAGTGTACCTTGGTTCCAGTTTAAACCACGCATTATTTTGGCCATGGTCATACCTGAGTGCTTTATTCAACTACCCCCATTTAGAGACACAATTCTTATGTACCGAGTAGTGTTCGATTAACATTGTTGAATAGGTACAAGGCAAGGCCATGGTAAAAGCAGATGTTTGGATAATCAACTGAATGTTTTCAAGATTATGTGGTAATTTCCTACTTGTAACATTATTAGACTTCGACCTCCCTGATGGGTGGGACCATCCCCGGTATTAGTGTAGATAGCAGGTAGGGTTTTTTTTGAAAGTAGGAAAAAAATGTTTTAACTACTCTGGCATTTTACATCTGCATTGTTCCCTGGGAATGTATCATTTTAGCATTCCTTTGTTGACTTGACAAGAGGAGACCATGGTGAAGGAATCAATCTAGAGAATGTAAATACTGAGAAAAAAAACATGCTTAGAATAGATGCAGTGAAGACTAGGACCAGCAGATGAATGTCTTCTCTTCACTCCCATGTCGCTGCCAACCATGTGACTCACATCATCTTCTTAGCTGGACCTTGCCAAAAAGGTTAGTAGAAAACAGATTGAGATAAAAAAAAAAAAAAAAAAACAAAAAACAAAAAACAAAACCACATAGTTCATTCCCTCCTGCTCTCATTTGCTTTGTTCCTACTCAGAAAAGCCAAGAACACATTCAGGTTATATGGGGCCCAAAGTATATATAACTTGGGAGTGAATGCTTTAAAAAAATAATATAAAATAATAACTGTGAAATTATAAATATGAAATGTAGTATAAAATGATGATTATTAATGATAAGAATTCATTAAAATTATAGACTTTAAAAAACCAACAAAAAAGAAAATTTGGAAAAATAACGAAATATTTTTATTCATTACCGGGTAACAACTTTTTTGTATAGAAATAACTACAAACTAAACAAGTATATTCCACTAATTTCAAACTAAGTGTATCCAGGATTTAGCTTCCCCTTACCCAGTTTCAAAATGCCTATAGCTAAACCAGCATGACCAGAGAAATAATGATGGGGGGAAATTGGAGTAAAAAGAGACAATTGCAGTTCAAGTGTCGTCTTCAAATTTTACAAGACCATATTATTGTAATCACATTGCTAAGTCCCTGTGAGACTTTGGAAGAGGCTGTGCAGCTGAGGGGGTTTGTGACTTCAGCCTATTAGCTCATGTAAATCTGCCTCTGAGGGAAATTCAGGCCACAAGTGTTCTTTCTGCCTAATCATAGAGGTGACTGCCCAGGGCTTCTCAGCATCTCAAATAGCATTTAGTCAAATGAACACCCAAAGCCTTTTTCATCTACTATAATGTTGGCAGCTTTAGTTCCATTTAGAAAATTCTACGGTGTAAATGCATTTTTTAACATATAAAGTATGCATGCATTATATCTACACCAACCATCAAGTGCATGTGAGGCTATGGCAAAAAGAATAGAGAATCCTAGCTCTCAAAGGGCTATGGTTGGAAAGGGGGATCACAAGTAATTAAATATTACAGTGTGATTAAGCCATACTGCAGGGAAAAGCCCATGTGTTATGAAGCATGGAGAGATACAACCTCTATGAGGGAAGAAATAAAGTCTAAACCAAGTCTTAAAAGGATGATGAGGAGTTTTCCAAATGAAAGTTGTAGGAAATGGCAAAAATATGTCCCTGGGAAGAGGGGCATCACACTCAAAGACGCACATGCAAGAGATCTCATGGCATGACAATTTTAAAAAATAAGAATAGATGATCAAATTTTGCCATGTTGTATAGGAATGGTATGCAGAGATAAAAATGGGGTGTCCTGAGATGAGAATGGGAAGGTTTTTAGTGTTGGGTCAGGCAGGGACTTATGGACCATATATGACTGGGTGAGCTATTTCCCAAGCATGTTGGGGAAATCTCTGAAGAGGTCCTAAAAAAGAGTCCTAGTAAGAGCTACTTTTAAAGAGATGATGTTGGTTTATAGTGTGGAGAATGATTTGGATATAACCAGTTAGGTTTCTGTTTCAGGAATCTAGACAAGAGTTCTGAGTGGGTAAATTCAAGAGGCAGCATATATCTCAATAGAACTTAAGACCTGGTAGGATGAAGTTAATGGAGAGAAGAGGAAAAAGAACAAAGTTCAGGTGTTTAGCCAAGTTTAGGATACCATTCATAAAATAAGCAAAACCGACCAGTTTGCTACCTATGGAGTTTGAGCTACTCAAAGAATATTCAAGAGAAAGGACCCAACAGGCACATAGACAAAGACTTCTAAGACTCTAGACAGATACCTGTCTTGATTTAGAGATGGATAAATCATCACTGGAGAGCAGGTAACTGAATCAATATTTTATGATGATATCCTGTGGAGTTGGTGGAGTGTGTGTGATACCTCCTAGCCTGGGTTCAAGTTGGGTCCCCCCAACTATGTCCTTGTTCAGACACAGGTTCTCAGTTTCACTAGATTGTAAACTCTATCAGAAAAGGGGATATGTCTGCTTTGTTCCTTTTTTTTATGTCTAGTGTCTAGTACAATGCCAGATACAAGGTGTTTGCTGAACAAATATTTGCTTGGTAAACAAATGAGTAATACTAGTTAAAGAACAGTAAAAGAATCCAGAAAAGATTAAGGAGGAGCCAAGAAGATGATAAAACATTGGAATATTTCAGTGCCATGAAGTTCAGGAAGTCAAGTCTTAAAGAAAGCTGTTGTCAACTGAGTTACCTGGAACAGAGGTCAAATAAGAAAATGCCCAAGGCACATCTGTTGCATTTAACAAATGCGAAGATTGTTGCTTATCTTGACATAATTTCCATCTGGATACTTAGTTATTACACATTCCATTAGGGAGACACAAAATGAAATCTTAGTTCTTTTGGAGGCTCCTCCTATCTCAGGATCCTGTCAAGTTTCTGGGGAAGTTTGGCACGTGGGAAGGTCAGGAGGAGAGGCTTTCAATTAACGGACACATATAGGGTGCCTCTTGGACATGACCTGTTCAAGTTTCCAGGGGCTCCTAAATCCTGAAGCTGTAGCTCTACCTTCATGCTATGCTTCGGACACAAGCATCTCTGGTCTCCTTGTCTGAATACACCAGGAAGACATTTCCTATCTGGGACCTCCCTCAAAACTCTGCCTAAAGAGCAAGGTACATTCTTTCTTGTCTCTTGATCTTCACTTCACTAACAAGCGGCCTCATCTGTGGGGTTTTGCCTGCATTATCTATCCATCCTTCCTCACTTCAACCCAAAGACATATTTTCAACAGGGAGAGCGGGTGACAGAGCAAGCAAAGCAATTCTCTTTCCTGTTCCCTTCATTTCATCTATAGTTCAAACATCTTTTTACTTTTTTCCACAATGGAACTAAGGGGCAGACTCAAAGTCACACTCTTATTCCTCTCTGGTCAATCACCCTCTTAAGAAAAGAACCAGAGACCCAACTACCTGCTTGAATAGGGAGAAAGGTAAGTGTGAAATATTATGAATATTTGACATTACTGATTTAAATGACTGACATTAATGACTTAAATACCTGACATTCATGATTTAAAAATTATTTCACCATGTGAAAAGGACAGTGTTCTTTCAGACAGATGACTAGAAAAGAAAGAAACATGGAGGTTGGGGGCAGATGTGGGATTGATGAAAGTTTTCATTTTTATGAGACAGAAAAGACAAGTGTATTTAAATAATAATAGGATGAAGTCAACAGAGAAGTAGAAGTAGCAAGAATGAGGGGTCTGACCTTAGAATGAGAATTCTATGAGATTGGTAGGGGTTGGGACCCAGGTCACTGTGCAGTCTAATAAAATTTTGACTGGAAGAGAAATGTCTCCTAATCCAGTATGAAGGGTGGAAGGGAGTTTCATAGGTTCCTAGTGGGTAAGTGAAAGAAATCCATTGGGATAATGTCTAATTGCTCAGTGAAGTAGAAGGCAAGGTAGCACTCAAGGATCTGGATTTGTATAAAATGAAGTTGTAAAAGAATAAAAGAATACCTGAGTTTTAAGGGTCTACTTTGGGTTGCTGACCATTTTTAGTGGCATTCATCTGGATGGTTCAAAGTTTTCTTCAACAGGACTTAGCAGTACAGGTTTAGGCAAAGGATAGGGAGACAGTAAGAGTGAGCCTTGTTTGGAATTTTGCTAAATAGAATGGATGAACAACAGTTTTCTTAATTTACTTATCAAGAGCAAAAGTAATGGGTAAGACAGTGGCTTTCTTAAATTTGTTTAGAAATAGTTTGCTATTTTGCCCAAGTTCAACTCTCCCACCTTCCTCTTAAATTTGACATAAACATCTTGTATATAATAGATCCCCTTAAGCCAAATGAACCCAAAGAATTGTAGCAGCTGTAAAGCAAATTCAGTGAACTGAAATCTGATTTAGTGAGGCATATGCTGTAGAAACAACCAAGGAGTCCCTGAGACTCAACAGAGGAGCTGAATTTGTGTTTATTAAAAGGGAAAGAGAAGGATGTTTGCGGAAGTGTTAGTGGCAGCAGAGAGATTGTGAGCAAGCCATGTCCTTTGTTAACTTCTTACAAGTGAGAGTAGGTTTTGATGATTTGGAATCTAAGCCAAACATTCTAGGGGGACATGTCCTCCTTTGACATGAAAGTGAACTCTAATGAATACATTTGGGTTTCAAGAGTAGGGTGCATTTCCTATTTCTGTAGTCAGTTCTAACTCAAGTTAATTATTTTAAAATAAATATGTAAGTAATACATGAATATATTCTTACTTTAAAAGATTCGATTATAGAGAACTATATAAAATCAAGTTTTCTTCTCTTCCCTACTTTAATCTCTTCCTCAATGTCTTTTCCTACACCTGCATATAAATTTCTTCTAAACACAGTATCTGCAATTCCTTCTCAAAAATGTCACACCTATTTTATAGTACCACAAAGAGAATATCTATTCTTTAACTCTAAATGTTAGCTTTTAAATTTTAGTACTTTTTTAAGTTTTGTGACTCTGAGGAGAGAAAATTATATATTAATTTGCATTTTCCTTAATACTAGCGAGACCCATTGTCTTTTCATTTGTTTTTATGGATATTTTAATTTCTTCTGTATATCATCTTTGTTCATACTCTTTGTTCATTTTTCTCAGTTATGTTATTTATCTTTTTCCCATAGATTTATAAAAGATTATGCACTGTGGATGTATATCTTCATCTTTTAAATAAGTTATTAAAAATGAGTAAATCACTGTTTCCTTCAGTGTGTTGCTTTATTTTTTTTTTGCTTTGTGTATGGTATCTTTGTTGTTCAGCAACTTTTAATTTTAATATAGTGAAAAGTTTTTCTTTTTTATGCCATTAGGTCATAAATTTTGTATAGTAAGTACTTCTATATCACCTAAATTATAACATAATTCCCTTTTGTTTCATTTTAATATTTAATGTGTCTAGAATTTGTTTTGTGTGTGTGTGTGTTGTGATTTAGAAACTTTCTCTTTGCTTAAATTGTTTAATTATGTCTATGCCATTTGTTGATAGTTCTCTCTTCTGCACTGATACAATGAATTTGCTTTCTATAAATTAAATACCAAAATACAAGTGAACTGTTTTAAAGGACTTTCTTTTGTTCCATGATTTGTCTGTTTCTTAAAAAGTAATGATTTGTATTTCTAGCTTTGTAATGTTTTCATATTGGGTAGATATCATTCCTGATTCTTTTCCCAAAACTGCTCTAGTTCTGTATAACTTTTTTTCAGATGACCTTTAGAATTATCCTAAGTTTATTGAAAAATCCTCTTGTAATGTTTTATGGATTTCTTATTAATTTTAACTCTAAGTATTTCAAACATTTGTTATTAAAAATATTTTGATTGGCAATTGCTGGTGATTTGAAATTTTTAAAAATTCTTATTTGTCACTGATTTACTCATTGAATTCTTTTGTTAGCTGCGACAGCTTCTCAGTTGATTATCTTTTGACTTCTAAGCAGGCAGTCATTAAAAAAAACAATACTTAGAGCCTTTATTTTATTTTCTTATTTTATTGCATTATTAAGATATCTGCTTGCATACTAAGGGTGATAGCATATATTCTTGCCTTTTCCCTAATTGTACTGGGAATATTCCAAATGTTGCAACATTATAGTACTTGCTATAGATTTATGGTAAATACCCTTTTTTACTCTAAAGTCTTTTTTCTTTAATTTTCTGAAATATTTGGATTTTCAAAAAATTCAGTCATGGGTATTAGACTTTTTAAAAGTGTATTTGCATTAATTAAGGTAATTATATAGTTTTTCTTTAATGTGATAATAAATCTAGGGATTGCATTTAGAATCTTTCTAGGGAATTACACTTATGTTTTTCTGGGGAATTGAATCTAGAGTTTTCTAATGTTAAATAATTGCTACATTCTTGGGATAAATTCTACTTTTTATGACTTATTCTTTTAAAACTTTGTATTTTATTTGATAATTATTTATTTAGTGCATTTCATCTACTTTCATAAGTGTTTTGAACTTTTTTTCTCTTAGTCATATTCCTATATGATTTCAGTTTTAGTATTAAGTTATTCTTACTGAATGAGTTGACAGTTTCTCCTAGTTTTGTTTGTTTTTTTCTCTCTATAATTGGCATAGTTTATTATACATGGAAATTTATCATGCCTTGAAACTTATCCAGACCTGTGGCTTTTTCTAGAGGCAGATCTTTGCTATCTTTTTCATATCTTTAACTTCCCTTACTATATTTAAATTTTTTATTTCTTTGTAACGCAAATTGGGCATTATAGTTTGGATCTAAAATATCCCCAAAGGCCTTGTGCTAAAGGTTCAGTCACCAGCCTGTGATGTTATGGGTAGTGGGAAATTAGGCCTTGTAGCCTAATGGAAAGAAGTCGGTCCCTGGGGGCATGCCTTTGAAGGAGATGTCTTTTTCCTGGCTCCTTCCCTGTCTCTCTCACTCCCCATCTCTGTTTCCTGGAAGCTATGAAGTGAGCAGTTCTGCTCCACCGCATGCTCCCTGCTATGATGTTCTTCCTCACCATAGGCCCAAAGTGAAGGGTCCAAGCAACCATGGACTGAAACCTCTGAAATCATGAGCCACAAGAAGTCCTTCCTCCTTTAAATACTTTTTTTCAGGTATTTTAGGTAGTAATGGAGAGCTCAATGATGCACTGGGATACCCACAATTCCTAGAAAAATTGTTCAAACTATATTTTGATGGTTTAAAATAATTATACTGGCATTTTATTTTAAAAATATTTCATATCTTTATCATCGTTCTCATTTCTGATACAGCTTATGTAATCTCTCTTTTTTCCTTAATCAAACACTATAAAACCTTTATCTTTTTCTTCATAGGCTCATCTCTCTGTATTGTCTGTTATTTTATGGTCTACTTAATTGGTTTTTGCATTTATATTTTCATTCCTTTATTCTTCAGAGGGATTTCTTTTCTTTTCTTCTTCTTTTTTTTTTTTTTTTGTGGTGCTGAGAATACAACCCAGTGCCTCACACATGCTAGGCAAGCACTTTACCTCTGAGCCACAACCCCAGCCCCAGAGGGATTTCTTTATTAGTCATATTTGGCCTCTTTACTTAAATGCTAAATTCATTTATTCATATTTTTGATAATTTTATAAAAAAACAATAAAAATGTTTTTCACATCACTTGTAGCACAAAATTTAAGCCCATGCCCCAAAGTTCTGCTTTGGCTGCATAAAAAAAGTTTATATATTGTGGAATATTTCAAATAATGTATAATTTCTTCTTTAATATAAATTACTTAGAAGTAATTTGTCTATATAATTTTATTTTAATTTCTACTTTTATTACACTGGGACCAAAGACTATAATCTCTTGGACTTTATTATAAGCATTTAAACATTTTTTTTGTGGTGAATATAATTAATTTTTAAGTGGAAACTGAGTAAAATAACATTCTTTACCTAGGTTGTGACTCAAATATTATAAGAACATCTCTTTATAATTTGGGGGTATATCAGTTTTTTGTTTAACACATGCTCAAGTTTGTACATGCTGACTGAAGAAAAGTAGTGTGCATTCTCTGATACATGTCATCTTAATTACCACTAAGCTATCATTTGTGTTAAATTATTATTTTATATCTATTTGATCTGTTGATTTTTGAGGAGTGCATGCTAAAGACTCCCAAGATGATCCCTGATATCACCAAATGGCTGGGCTGGCGATATGAACTGGGTTTCAGGGAGCTGGCTGTATCAATAATTAGGAAACCATGAAACATACAAACATAAGTTTCTAAGGCAGGATGGCTCAGCCCGGTGACCCAAAGATCAGCTCCAGAGCTGGAAGGAGCAAGACAGCAAACACACCCCAAACCTTTTATTTATTGGGAAAATATATTCGAGAAGGTTCCACCCAAATAAGCAAGGGATTAAGTTTAAGGGGGTTGCTCATCCCCATTAGATAAAGCTCAGGTGGGGCTTGAAGCAGGCTCCGTTGCTGAATGAGGGTAAAGGATGCTTGCCTTGCACAGCTTTTGCAGGTGTGCCAGGCCCATACCCCTACTGCTCAAGGTGGAGGGGAGCAAGCTCAGCTCAGGGGTGATAGGTGGCTCCCCACACATTGATATGTGGATTTCTTGTTTAGTCATAACAGTGTGAATTTTGTACTTTTTGGAAGCCATGATTATGATTCTAATAATATTTTGGATGAATTATATCCTTTTGAAAGTATGAAATGTACCTTTTTGTTTCACAAAATGCCGTATGCTCTAGAGATTACCTGGTGACCAAATTCTGGCCTAATATCTGGTGACTTGCCCAAGGCCTCAGAACTACACCTGATTTTACTTTCAACTCCATTCCTTGAACTCCAACTCCTGAGTTCTCTCCATTAGACAACCCTCTTCATACACAGGAGGAAGCTGAGTGACTTTGCCAGAAAGCAGTTTTTGTTTCCTCTAAGCAGACATGGCAATTTTCACTTATTCATTCTGATGTGTTGATATTTAAGATATCTTAGAAATATCAATTAACTCTGACAACACACAGTGGTTTCCTGACAAGATGGAATGGAAACCAAGGAAAACAAAGCAGGAGAATAAATATAGACTAAGAAGATAACAGAAGTGAGTATTATCTGTACACCTTTCTTTCAGAATCCTTTGCAAGCAAAGCCAGCACAATACTGAAGAAGCTAAAAGGGAAAAAAATGTCTATAATGAGACTTATGATACTGTATCCTCTCTTTAATATTCACACACGATCTCTTTTAATTAGTAATTTGCATAGGATAAGATTTAGATAATACGTTAGGCAAGAAAAAAATGAATTATTTAATGCTGTGCTTTTATTTCAAATCTGTCTCTTTCCCCCAGTCTTCCTCAGAGCGTACAGCAGAATTACCTGGAAAGCCTGTCAAAATCAAGATCACTGGATCCCATTCCCAGAGTTTCAGATCACTGGATTTAGGAGGGGATTTCTAAGAAGTTGCTAGCAAATCCTGATGTTGCTGACCCAGAAGCAACACATTGAAAGCCATCTTTCTAAACTAACAGCTTTATTTGGGTAAAAGACCAGCGTCAGCTTCCTTTCCTGGTGTCCCTTGTGGAGGGTGCCTCGTGTTAGGTCCTAGCCAATGGGCCCAGTTCATGCAACATCTGGGTTGCCACCTTAAAGGCAAAGGGAGACACCCTCCCTTTCCCTTTCTACCTTCCTGCAGGTTGGAATGCAGCCATGGGGGTCAGCCATTTGATCACTGAAGAATGGAAAATACTCTGGACATAACAGAGTCCTGAAACATTGTCAAGAATTGGACCAGTCCTGATCACATCCCAAACTACTTCATGGAAGAAGCAAACTGTCTTTTATAAACCACTGCCTTTTGTGGCCTCTTATGACTACTTAAGACTCATCCTAACAAACTCGTGAACATTTTGCAGTTCCAGTTTACTTTCAACAAATCAGCTGGAGTGACTCCTTTAAACTGTAAATTAGATCTCTTCACTTCTCCACTCAAAACCCTAATGGATTCTCATTCCAAAGCACAAGCCAAAGTCATTGTCCTTGAATAGGCCATTGCATAATCATCAGTTTCTCCTTGCCTCTTATTCCTCTTACCCTTGCTTTCTCTACCCAAGCTCCATGGCACACCCTGTCAGTCCTGCTTCTGCACAGGACTCCCTCCCTCCCTCCCTCCCTCCCTCCTTCCCTCAAGTAGATCTCACATCCTCAGTGAGGCCTTCCCCAACTGCTCTCATTCAAACGTAACAATACTCTTTCTCTCCCCTGGTCCGCCCATGTCCTGCTCCATTTCTCTCTGTAGCACCCATCACCATCTGACACTGTGCATATTTTATTTATATGATTTAACATCCGTCTGTCTTTTGCTAGAACTTAGCTCCAGAAAGATGAAAATTTTTGCCTGTTTTGGTCATTGCTATGAACCCAAACCTGGAACATATAGTAAGTACCCAAGAAATAGCTACTAATTAATGAGTTAATGCATTCTTGAATTTGTGTTTGAATGAAAGAACACAACAAAGTCACGGGAGGCAGCACTGCATGATGAGAAGCAGAAAAGTGTGCTGGCTACTAACACGGACTTGGGAACAGACCTGTGTTTGGATCCAGCTCTGTCATTACTAGTGATCGGCATCATATATCAATTAACTTGTATAATATATGGGAAGGCAAGTCTACAGAGAATAAATATGTTTAAGATGAAAGAGAACAAACTAGGAATTATTCTTCACCACAGCTTAAATAAAATGTTTGCACCTTGCCTTCCTCTTAACACCTCTCCTTGAATCTTTTACTTGTGATCCACTGATCCCAAGGGCTTTCATCATTCCTGAATTATCACAAAGTTGTTTCTCAACATGTTTCAAGGACAGTCTCTATCAGGATCATCTGGTGTGCCTAGGAAAATGCCGATTCCTGTTCTCACAGATTTACTAACTGGGACTCCAAAGGGGCAGGACCTAAAAATCTACATGCAATAAATTCCCTTTGTTATTATGATGCAAATCAATGTTTGAGAATGACTAGCTACTAAGTTTGCATTAGTCATTCTTTGAACAATAATGGATGAACAGGCTCACCATGGTACTGTGAGAGACACTCAGGTCTCATCCAACTTCCTCACTGAGATGTGAACATACAGGCTTGCATTTGCCTAAGTCAGTACACCACTCTGGAGAAACAGATGCTAAGGATTACAAGCTTCTTCATATTTGTATAAATTAGAATATTTAGATAATCACAAAATTAAGATGAAACCATTTAAGGATAAATAGCTAGAATCCAATAAACAAATAACCTCCAACTATAAAGCCATAATTGTGTTTTCCCCCACTTCAGCTGTCTTTAAGACTCTTCCCTCTATTCTAGCTGGTTACTGTCCCCCTCTGATAGGGAGAGTTCGATGGGAGTCTCCATCACTACCAAGTGGTACTGTGTCTGTTCTGCTGTTAGAGACCTGGGATCCTCTCTGCTTCCATTCTTCCCTTGGTTATCCTCCATCCCCTTGGTCAGTTCATATGACCTTTCCCTCTGAATATCCACTTTCTAACTGGATATTACAGATGCCTGTAATCCCAAGATCTCAGGAAGCTGTGGCAGAAGGATTGTGAGTTCAAAGCCAGCCTCAGCAAAAGCAAGGCATTAAGCAACTCGGTGGGACCCTGTCTCTAAATAAAATACAAAATAGGGCTGGGGATATAGCTCAGTGGTAATGTGCCCCTGAGCTCAATCCCCAGTACCAAAAAATAAAAAAGACCCATTTTCACTTTCAAATGCCTTCTACAAATTTGGAAAAATAAGATGGTCGGAGGCAAGAACACCAGAAACAATGGCAAAGGGAACAGAAATGTAGGAGTGCCCAGCAAAACCCCATTCCACTGCTTTAAAGTGAAAAAATGTTGGATCATGTTTTAGGATCAACATTTGTTGAAGAGCCAGTATGTATTTCTGAGAGTAGACAAGTATTTCCTCCTCATTCTCCTTGATATTCTGTCTGCTTTTGGAAATTTCCTAGCCAGCACCAAGCAAGGGGATGAAAGATCTGAGAACAATTTCATATAATTTCAAAACTTAAAAAGGTTTTTCTTTTTAAAAACCATGGCTTTCTTTTTTGTTGGCTCTTTAGAGATACCTCTATGCAATGGTTCTGATGTTGTATTCTAACCTGAGGCTAGAAGGAATTTGTTTTCAATGCTGCTTTCTTCCAAAGGCACTTAATCAAGAGTTTGAACTGTGCAGAGATCATGGAAAACCAGAACAATAAAAGTAAAAGATGCATTGCTTTAGGAGGCAAGGCTAGGAAATTGCATTCATAATAGGGGCAAATGATCCCAGGATATGAAAACAAGCTGAAGATCTATACCAGGTTGATGCAGAAAGTGGTGCAGAAATGATTAAACATGAATCAAAGACAAATAGATGCTATAAGCTGCACTGAGTCACATGCTGGCCTGACTCATTAATTTATTTCTCACACAGAGGAACAGATATTTAAGCCACTTATCTTTTCTCCCAGTTCTCTTCCAACCTTTGCATGAACTAATTTTGCTTGTGTCATTACTGAGGTTCACTCTGTCCACTTTCCTGGCCCTATAGAATCCACTACCTTGGCCATTCATGACCTCAGAGATAGGGTCATGCTGAAAGCCACCACTCCTATTCCTTTCATACCTGCCCTATCTGTCCTATACAGCAGAGCATGGAAGACAAATGTGTGATATTTGCAATAATGTGTGAAGGAATTTAAAATTGATATCTGGGAGGGGAATTCCTTCATTCCTTTCAGTGACATGGTTATTTATTTAGTCTTTTCTTTAATTCCATGGGTGAGTCATGTATTGTTTTTAAATTAAGAATGACCCTCAGATATAGTCTTAGCCTCTGAAAAGCCTATTCTATGAAAACAGGAAGTCTAGGAGTGCTACTGGGTGAAAGCATATGAATAGGGTATTCCATGGGATGAAGCCCCAAACCTTAACTTGGAGAGTCTCCTCTTTTCTTATTATTCCTACAAGGCTAGGTTTACCGTTCGCTGAGCACTTACTGCTTAGGAAACCCACAGCGGAGGGGTGTATCTCCATTTTGTAGGAGACTGATGAAAAGCTTTCAGGCAGGCCGCAAAGAGATTTGGAGAAAGAATGTTTTACTGAAGCATGTTGCTAGAGGATTTCATGAGTCTGTGAAAGAGCTTTTTCATCTTTCACCCAACTGTGTTTCTTTAACAACACTATAAAACAAACAGGGCAAAAGAGGCACCTGAGAGAGAGAAATATCTGCCAGAGGCCATAAGACTGAAGTGGTTTGTGTCACTTTACTAAGTTACCCAGAGAGAGAGATGAGAAGATTGGGCTATTTTTTTTTAATTTACTTTATATTGTTATTCTTTTAGTTTTAAACTTATGAAGCCTAAACTCAGTAAACTCAGTTCTCAGGTCTTCCAAAGTCCAAACCGGACTACTCTAACTAGAGGTGAAGATCATAATTTCCTAAAGGTACTTTTAAGATGGAGGAGTGTGTGAGTGTATAGTGTCCCTCACTATAACAAAATACCTGAGACAGACAAAATAAAAGGAGGATAGGTTTATTTTGGCTCACAGTTTCAGGTTTTAGTTCAAGGCCTTTTGACCTCTTTGTCTTTGAGTTTGGGTTGGCACAACACATCATGGCAAGAGCAGATGGTAGACAAAGCCTATTCATCTCACAGCAGCAGGGAAGCAAAGAGAGGGTCCCAATATTCCCCTTCAAGCGTTTGCTCCTAATGACCTAACTTCCTTTCATCAAATCCCACCTCTGAAAGGATTCATTACCTTCCAGTAATGCCAGGGACTTGGTATTAAGACTTCAATACATGGGTCTTTCGGGATATCCAAAATTCAAATTATGGCAAAGAGCTTTGGCCCTACTTCACACCTTCTGAACCTAAACTCCTAAAGGGAAACCAGGATATGGGTACATTTATAGAGCACTTCAAATACTCTGTGGGCACCACGGTTAAGAACTATTAAACTATACTATATTATCAATAAATACGAAAAAAATAGTCTAAGTGATTACACAAGGTTATTTTTCTGTCATTGTCTAAGACTAAGATCTTTATTATAACAGCAGTGTGCTAGTCATCTTTTTTCTGTTACTGTCACAAAATAACTGAGAAAAACAACTTAAAGAAAGAAAGATTTATTCTGGCTCTTGATTTCAGAGGTTTGACTCCATTATTTCTGGACTTGTAATGAGGTAGTATTTCATAGTAGAAGTGTGTGACAGAGCAAACCTACTCATAGCAGCCAGAAAGGAGAACAGAGGGGAGGCTCCAGGATCAAAATATATCCTTCAAAGACATGCCCCCAGTGACATGCTGCCTCTAACTGGGCCCTACCTCCTAATAGCCCTGTCTGTTATGAATTCATCAATAGTTTGACCCAGTGATAAAGTTAGAATGCTTATGATCACTTCCCCAAACTCCAAAACCTGAATATTGCATCACAGGGGACCAAGCCCTCAACACTGGAGCCTTTGCGGGGTACAGTCCATATTGAAACCATCTAAAGTGAGTCCCTTCCCTAGGGTATGGCATATTTAAGCTTTAAGTATATGGAATAACACATATGGATACATTCTATTTTAGGACTAGACCTCAGAAAGCCTGAATCCTGGTCCTATTAGAGGTAAATACTTGCAGAAATTTGAACTTAGGTTCATCTACTTTTGGAGGAAACAAGACTGAGTTAGTGTGGTACCTAAGCCTGGCGGACTGGTGGGCTTATACTAGAACACGGTAGTTTTCAATAGACTTTTTGTTGTTTCAATCCACCACAATTGAACCACAGTAATATTTCCACCTACCTGATGTCCTTGTGTAATATTGCTAATGCTTGTTTGATATCCTTGTCACCACTTGAGCTTTCAGTCTTTTTCAAACTTCAGCCTTCTGGTACACATATGGAGATTTACCATTATAACTTTTATTGTGATTTTTCTGACGCTTAAAATATTTAGCACTTTTTCATATGTTTATTAGCTGCTTACATATCTTCTTTTGTGGAATTTCTATTCAGGCATTTTTTGCCCATTGTTTTATTAGGTTATATTTCATTATAGGAGTTCTTCATATTTTTCATTCATTGGTGCTGTCTTTTGATGAACACATTTTTTAATTTTAATCTAATCTGCTATATAAATATTTTCCTGTAGGTTGATGTCTTTTGTATCATGTTAAAATTTCCTCACATAATAGTAGTTCCTAACTCCTACTTGTCACAGGAATTAAATTAATTTTGATGCTAAGTAAAGTGCATGGTTCTTAATAAGTACTCCATTTGGCATTTGTTAGGCCATTACCTTTGCTAGTGCATAATCTCACGAGTTCTGTCACCTCCTAGATTCCGTCATGGTGTCTCACTTAATCCCATCTGACTAGATGATTACATGGCTGCCTTCAACATGGAAACTTGTCACCTTAGTTCCAGTGGCTTTTCCTGACTCATTTGGAGCAAACCAATCAGAGAAACAAATATAGTTCCCAAAGTATCAACGTGTCTATTAAGGACAGTGACCACATCGAATTAGTTTTCCCTCCCTTTATACTGGCTGTCAATGACATTACCCATTAAGCTTAAAGTCTTGATTTCAATTTTCGGGTAATTAAAAGACACAATCCCAGCTGCCCTTTAGATTATCATACTCCTAGCTTATTAGTGCTGTCCACATTTTATGAAGAACAGAAAGGGTGAATAATTTTCTATGTCACTGATTTTCTCTGAGGGCATTGTATCCATTTCAGCTCTAACTTAAATTAAGATCATGGGTTTTAAGTATGTGCTCAGTGGTAGACTCCATACATAAAAGACCTGGGTTGGATTGCCAGCCCTGAAAAAAAAAAAAAAAGCCAATCAAATATTCTTTTATGTAACTCATATTCAACATGCATTCAAATGATATCTTTCAGGAGGAAACTGCATCTGATTTTCCTCTCACTTAGTATTTCATCATGAGTTCACAATATTGATTGAATGAATATTAAATATATTATATATAACACAAATTACATATGTGATAGAATATGAAATATATATTTTTAACAGCTTCTAACTGGTTAAGTAAGCAAATACCTTACTTTCATAATTCAAATCCTGTATAGATCCTGGCCCACTGTTGGGGGAAGAGGTGTTTAGGACCTTGAATTATACGTAGCAAGCTTCGAGTACTTTTGGTTCTACCGTAATTCCAGCATTCATTTATCCATCTGATCAACCAAAAAAAAAAAAATGCCAGTCACATAATATGGGTAAGGCATTGAATTAAATTACATGAGCACATAAGAAAATAAAGATGCAAGATGCATTCAGCACTTAGAGGCATAGTGATCCAGTTGAATGATATCTGCAAACCTGTAGTCATCAAACTTGGGTTTTATAGAAATTACCTGGAAAATGTTTAAAGTACCCAGGCTCCACTTGAAAAACTTTCAATTTGATAGATCTGGGTTTCAGATTGTAATTCTGCCTTTTAAACAAGCTTTCTGTTATTTTCGAGATAAAGTAACAGGGTCTACAGTTTAACACTTCCCTCTAGCATAGAAGCAAACCTTGGAGGCAGGATTGAAACTGCTCCAAACAAGGACACTCAAATCAAGTTAAGCTCCAGAGTGTGAAAGAAGATACCTGGTTCATCTTTAGATGACAATTGGTCTTTTAATCTCACTCTTATCTTGAAAAATTGGGCTAAAGAACAACCGAAGATTTGGAACTCTGATAATTCTTTAAGATTATTGTGTGAACAGTCACAATAGCAAAACATTTAAATGATAGATAAAATATAATCCATTTAGTAAATGTTAATGTATAACTAAGCTTGCCAGATTGTTCGTGAAATTTCATAATTTCCAGAAAAAGAGATAAAAGTTAATAAATGAGTGGTCTGATATTGCTTCATCTTTGGAAGGTAGAAGGAATCATATAGATACTTTCTTCTGTATAGGAAAATGACTAGAGTCTTCTTCCTATCCAGGTATTAGTGGCAGAATGAGGGCAGGTCTCATGAAAAACTGATATACAGGCCTGTGGGTCTTATGCATTGGAATCTCATGTTGTATTATTTTTGTAATTCTGGCATCCTCAATTTAAAAAATTAACAAACATTCTGGAGTGACTGGCAAAAGAAAGCAAAACTACTCAGGGAGAACATTTGCATAATTCAAAGCATAAGGTTTTCTGAAGTAAAAAAACAAGTCCCAATGAATATGAGAGCACAATCAAAATTCAAAAAATACATGAGCAACAATCATTTATGAATTTTAAAAAATCAGAAAATGAAATAAGTATGAAAATAAGTTCCCTGGAACATGAAAATAATAGAATAGAAATCATAAAAAGAGCTTTTGAAAAGTACATTTAAAATGGTTAAAAAATTAAGAGAATGAAAACACCTAGGACTTTGAAATGAAAGAATTTAGCTGAAATGTAAGACACAATGACAATTTATGCAGCATATTGACAATAGCTACAGAGAAATTAATAAACCAAAAGATGATTCTAAGGAAATTATTCTCCTTGAATGTCAGAGAAGTTAAGACTGGAAAGATGAATAAGAATTTAGGAGAAGTCCCAAAAAAACAAAGGCCAAATTTATTTTTTCTGATATGCAGATGCTAATTTCACAAGCGGGTGCGGGTCAGAAAGAATAGAAGTACTATGGATTAGATGAAGGAGAATGAAGAGAAGGGAGGGGGAATGGGAATAGGAAAGATAGTAGAATGAATCAGACACTACTATTCTATGTGCATATATAATTATATGACCAGTGTACTTGTACATTATGTACAACCAGAAGAATGAGAAATTATACTCCATAAATGTATAATGTCAAAATACATTCTACTATCATGAATAACCAATTAGAACAAATAAAGTTCTTCTTAAAAAAATGAAGTTAGGAGAGAGGACAATAGGAAAAAAAGCCAGTATTTATGTAACATTTGCTCTATAAGAAGATAATAAAAATACTCAAAGATAAATATAGTTTCCAAATTTGCTGAAATTCACAAATCTTAAAGTTAATGAAGAATAAAATGCCCAAGCCAAAGAAAAAATGGGGGGTAGGGAGTGTTCAGGGAATTGAACCCAGGAGCACTTAATCACTGAGCCACATCCCCAGTCCTTTTAAATTTTTTATTTTGAGACAGGGCCTTGCTAAATTGCTTAGGGCCTCGCTAAGTTACTGAAACTGGTCTCAAACTTGCAATCCTGCTTTAGCCTTCCGAGTTGCTGGGATTGTAGGTGTGCACCACTGAGCCCAGCTGAAGAAATTTTTTAAAAATCTGAATCAAGTGATTCCCTAGGGAAACTTTAGAACACGAAAAGGAAGTTTAAAGACAATCATAGATAAGAGACAAATCACTCACACAGAAGCAATTATAAATGGAGCAGATTTTCAATAGCAGTAAAAGAAGTCAGAAGACAGTAATAATATCCCCCCAGTATTAAGAGAGAACAAATACTCAATTCATCTAAACCATTATTCAAAATAGGACAGAAGCACGAACAATTTCCAAACAAATACACTGACAGGATTACTACTAAAGAATGTATGTCAAAACAAAAAACAAAAACAAAAAACAAAAACAAAAAAAAAAAAAAGAAAGAAAGAAAGAAAGTTAAACAGAGAATAAGGAAGGAGAATACAACAGAATGCTGAAAGCTAATGACAGCAAAATAGTTTAAATATGAACCAATGTAATGAAAATCATCTCAATAAAGGAAAATAAACCCTATTAATAGTTTAATAGGTTATAAATAAAATAGGATCAAATACTGACAATAATTCAGAATATAGGGGGCTGGTGATCAGAGTTAAAATAAATCCTTATATTATCTGGGACAAGAATGAAGTTTTTGATTAATTTTGGCCATTGTGAAGTCAAATACATTAAATTAAACACAGGAAAAAAAAGTTGATTTTTTAACATCCAAAATAATAAAGGGCCAAAATAATAATAATAATAGAGGGCAAACAACGAAAAAGCAAAACCTTATTCTATTTAATATGAGAAAGAATATTTTTTTTAAAAAATGGTGAATAAAAAAGGCAAAGAATATAGTAAAATAAATCTAAATATATGAATAAGCCCTACCCAGGTAAATAGATTAAAAATAGAAATTAGAAGAAAAAGTCTTTTAGATTTTTAAAAATAAAGCTGGTCTTACTGTGAGAAATGCAACTAGAACAAATAACCCAGACATCTTGAAAATAAATGAATAGAAAATGATATAACCAAAAGGGCAAGATGGCCATTACAAAATCTGAAAAACAATTTTCCAATTGTTTTTTATTTTCTAAGAAATCAAAATAACCTTGGGTCTGCAAACTCTTAACACAGCATCAAATTTTCCATAAGGAAAAACAAATAAATTTCAAAAAGAAATTGACAAACCTCTGACCATAATGAAGAGTTTTTTTTTTTTTTTTCTTTTTTTGTAGGGGAGGGTACTGGGGATCGAACTCAGGGGTACTCCACCACTGAGCCACATCCCCAGCTCTATTTTGTATTTTATTTAGAGACAGAGTCTCACTGAGTTGTTTAGTGCCTTATTGTTGCTGAGGCTGGCTTTGAACTTGTGATCCTCCTGCCTCAGCCCCCTGAGCTATTGGGATTATAGGTGTGTGCCACAATAAAGAATTTTGACCTATATCTTTCAGTAATTGACAATAAAAACTTAGTGGTAACATTTGAAACATTAGTCCGTGGTTAAGACAACTAGCTGTTCACCAATAATTTGTGTTTTTTTTTTTTCTTAGTGTGAAGTTGTCCTGTGACATGGTTGTCCAGGCCAGGACTTCATTTTCTAGCCACTTTTCATATAAAATATGACCCCATGACTTGTGGTTAGTGTTCGTTTGTTTTGATCCCAAAAGAATGGGACATAAATACAAAAATTAGTATTTTTGCTCATCAGGTTGAAAAGATTTTAAGCCTTATAACACAAAGTATTGGCAAGGATATGAAAATAAAATTGCAGTATATGGAGCTTCACCAAGACAGTTCCAGAGCAAGTAAGAGCTGAAGAGGCACTGGAATTCTGTGCCTCACTAAAGAAAACTAACTAAACATGAGCAAATTAGATCCTCAGAAGCCAAGAAGCAAAGTATCCTCATATGTAGCATTTGTGAAAAAATTTCAGGAGAAGCACATGAAGAACCCAAATATTTCTGTTAATTTCTGAGTTTTCTAAGAAATGCTCAGATGTAGAAGATCATGTCTACTAAAGAGAAAAAAAAAATCTGATGATATAGCCAAGGTAGGCAAGGACTGGTATTAAAGAGAAATGAAAACCTATATCCCTTCCAAAGGGGAAACAAAAACTCAAGATCCCTATGGATGCAAGAGGTTTTCCTGGGCCTTTATCTTGCTCTGTTCTGAAAATAGCCTCGAATTGAAGGAGAGCATGCTAGAAGATGGATACACTGGTGACACTGTAAAGAATCTGGGAGAAGTATGGTGTAACCCTGCTACAGATGAGAAGCAGCCTAAGGAAGGGAAGTCTGCTGAGCTGACAGAACAAGAAGAAAAGAGTATCACCACATTATAAGCAAAAGTAATCTTGATATGGCAATTAATAAATAAACAAAGTTGTCAAGAACAAAAAAAAAAGAAAAATGCAGAGAAAAAAGAGAAGAAATATGAAGAAGAGGAAAAGTAGGATGATGGTGATAGATAAGTAGGTTCCAGCAGTTTTTTTCTTGTGTATAAACATTTAACTCCCTTGTACACACCTCATTCCTATTAAAAGAAAATAATATTGAAATGTAAGGCTGTGAAAGATTTAAACTGTACTGTGCCTTTTTTTTTTTTTTTTTTTTTTTGTATAGTTAATGAAACATAAAACGTGTTTTTAAACAGTCCAGTCTTGGAAGTCGCCAACCTGGCATGGTAGAGTATGAGGGTTGAACACTGGCATGGATGTAAAGCAGATTCATATTGATGCCCAGTACAAATTAGTTACATATAAGTTTCATAGTTTTTTCATCTTCAGTTGTCTCTGATGTAGCTTATACAAAATAATTGTCTTATTAAATGAACACAGCTCTGTAATTGCAAAAAACAAAAAGAGAAAGCAAGACAAAAAACAAATTTAACCATTTTATTCATACTCTGAGTGCTTATAAGTACATGCAATTTTTAATTAAAAAAAATAGAAGGTATTATATTGTTTGTGTGAGTATTTGTTGCTGCAACTACTTTGAACTACAATTTGGTCATACATGGAAAAGTGTAAGTGTAGTTAATATTTAATGAACCCAAAAGTCTATGTGTAGGTATCTAGATAATTAGGATTAATGAATTTCAAGAATTGTACAAGAATATGCATTTCAGTGTTGTTATAGCAAGTGGAGAAATTTAACTGTTCCTCAGAAGGAAAGAGATCAATACACTATACTTTATTCATACAACAAATACCATGAACCAGTTATACTATTTTAACCAGATCTGCATGTATCATGATGAAGAAATCCCCAAAATGAAATGAGTGAGAAATAAAATTTCAAGAAGCATATTTCCTATGGGATACTACTTACGAAACTGTTTAAAAACATAAAGAGTATGATGCATTAAATTAACACATGCCCAAGTGGAAAGTGTACAAAGTCATACATAGCAATACTGTACATCAACTTCACTATAGTAGCTACCTCTAAAACACAGAAGAAAGAACAGAGAGAAGGGGTTAGGAAGTTTGTCTGGTTTCTTTATTTGGTTACAGAAATGAAGCAAATGTGGTAAAATATTAATATCTCTCAAGTCTGAATATTGGAAACCTAGTATCTATTACATTATTTTTGTGCTTTACCATACATTTGAAACAATAAAATAAAATATTATTTGAAATAATATTTCAAAATAAAATACTCCTGGCCTATAGATCTAAAGAGTTAAACAATAATCCCATATTTTTATGTAAGATGAGTCTTGATAACACTGTTCCTAGTGTTCCTAATCATAATACTCTAGGGTTGTTCATCAGAAAAACCATTTGCATGTTAAAAATCAATATGCAGTTATGGTATAATCATTTAATATGAATCTACTAAGTATTTTAAGTTCTGACTTGTTATTCTATTGCTTCAGCAAAACAACATACTCACATCCTTTATAATTCTTTAAATATAAAGAAATTTTTCTTTTAAAAATGTAAAAAGAGGCTACAGATGTAGCTCAGTGGTAGATCACTTGCTTAGCATGTACAAGACTCTGGGTTCCATCTCTAGCACCACAAAAACAAAACTCTACAAAACAAAAAGTTTAAAGGGCTTGGTAAAAGAGAAAAAGATGAAAAGCTTACCTAGAGTTGAAATTCCCATTTCTGAAGCAGGAGAATAACGTACTTATTACCACCATATAATGTTCTCCTTCATCAGTGAAACTGACAATATCCCCATGTGTTGTATAAATGAAAAACAGACTGGCAGAGACAATGAGATGCATGCTTAATGTTGTAGATTTTTTTTTAATCTATAATCAAGTTTATGATCTACTTGATAGAATATATAAAGCCATATATCTTTTTCTCTTTCTTTTTATTTTCTCTTTTCTGATCTTATTTCTCTTCTTTGTTTCTTGTTCTTTTTCTTCTCCACCCATTTTTTTTTTTGCCTGCTAGATATCATGTTTTACAATTGATATCCCATGTTATTTTCAGAGAAATAAAGGAGATGTACTTATTTTCATTTGTTAGATTGTAGAATGGAGGCTTTAATAAGTGAGAAATGAGCAAGTCCTGAAGACAAAACCAGGTTTAGAAAACAGACTTCTTGAAGACTAAAATGCATGTTTGGGGCTTTAATGTCTCCTAAAAAGTTGAACCATCTGAGGAACCATCTGAACTTGGTATCTTTGCCATGTTCTGTTTTTAAAAGGAGAAGCCTAGCTTGACTGAACCCTTTTAGTAGAAATCTTGTTAAAAGAACAATTATGAATGAGGAAATTAAAAACCCAGAGGATTCTGACACCATTTAGCAGAACTTTTTGAATATCAGGGCTCTATCTTTGAAGAATTATCAATCCAAAATAGTTCTAGTGAAAGAAGTAATTTGTTCTCTCAAGGTGCCATCCCCTTCAGAGATCCAAGGTGAAGAATTTTCTCCAGGCATGGCTGAATGTAGGGTATATAATGTGTCCTCCAGCTTTACCTTCTTTCAACTCTACCACTTCATGGTTTCCAGTAAAGCCTGCTTCATCCCTTGGAGTTTTAGGGGTGCTGCAGCAACTTCTGATTCATGATTTTTTTTTTCATTTCAAGATCAGAAGAAAGATTAAAAAAAAAAAAAACAACAACAACCCTCTTTGGGGTGGGGGCAGACTCTATGAAACGAGTACTGCTTAGATCAGACAACAATCCCTAAAATGATCCACATTCCCTGGAAAGCATTTTGATGATCTAAACTTTTGCCAAATTATCTGCCACCAGAGCCAAGACCGTAGGCCTAGATCGTCCAGCAAAGTTGAAGTGGATCCTGGAGAGACAGGCAACACTATTCAACAAACCTAATAAGTTACAGAATCCCAGTGTTATCTCCATTCTTCGTCTCTCATTTTGCAGTCTTCATCTCACATAACTAACCACCAAGGGTTGCAAGTAGTACCTCTTTAATAATCCCTTTTTTCCTCATACATATTACAATTTCTTTAGTTGTCTTAGAACATTCATTTAGTAGTTCATTTGTTCAATACATATTCATTATAATGTACCCATCACTGGACAAAACAGCAAGGATATATAAATAACTTAAACATGAATTGTGCCATTAATAAGCTCATCTTTCATGCAGGTTAAGGCATAGATTATTAAGATATCTGTGATAGAAATAAATACAGGATACAATGGGAACAGAAATTAAGGGAATAAAAAAGATCATTAAAGGAGGTGATACCTGAGCTGAGCTTGGCAGTGGGCATTATTATAAGCAGAAGGGACAACCCGGGAGAATGTACTGAGGTAACAGCATAGTCAGTGTCTCAATTTCAATAATAAACTGTAGTTAGACAGGATGTCACCACTGGGAAAAGTCACCACTGGGCGATGGGTACATGAGACCTTTTCTTCTGTAATTTCTTGTAAGCCTACAATTATTCCCTCCACCCCCCCAAAAAAATGTTTTTAAAACTAGCACATTATATAAAGTATTCTCAACTTGCTGGATGCTGCTGGAACATCTGCCGAGAGGCAGTATTTGGAAGAAGAGAGACCAGGAATGGTGAGCAGGCGCCATCTTAAAAAGTAGACTCACCGGTTTGGACCTTACCCCATGTTATTAGAAAACTTTGAAGGAGTTGAAGCTAGGAACTGGTTTGCTTCCTGCTCCGTGCCTCATGTTTTTCTTATACAACAGATTGGACACAAGTCCTGACTCTGCAGCAATTTTCCTAAGTCTCTAATGCTTTGCTTGTTTCACCACAATCTTTTACCCTTTGGAATTTGATAGTAAAATGTACAGTTTATCCTGAGTGACCTCAGAAAATTCTTCAAAGCCTAGTTTTCTTCTTCCTCACATCAGTCTTGAAGTAAACTTTATCAACCCTCTCCTATTGGTTAGACTTGATACTGAGATTAGAAGCCAATCGCAATGGCAGAGGAGAAGCAGCACTACCAAGGTATCTGAGGCACAAGAACCCAGCAACAAATAGCTATGAAAAACCAGTGTTTAGTTTGTTACACCAATTAATTATTAGTTCATCCATTTATTTAAACTATTATATATCAACCACATAGTAGATACTGGAAACAGAGAAATTAGTAGGATATAATTCCTGTCCTAACTACCCTCATTTGAGGGGTCAGGATATAAAATAGTCACAGTAGATAATAAGATTCCTGTGCATAGTTTACAAAAGCAAAGTGTTGGCACAAAGAGAGATAATCAATTCTGCTGGAGAAGGTTGGGTCACCAAGGAGTCAAGGAATCTAATCTAACTTATGAGGCATGGAAACTGGGTGATGAGTAGCAGTGACCTGAAGTATGTGAACTGTATTTGTCTTTATGTCCCAAATTGTCATCAATTTTGCATGTTACAAAAGCAATCTGGTACCTCTTCCAGATTGTAATGTGAAAAGACTTCAGCAATGCTTTCCTGTAACCTTGCCCATTTGAGAGGTTAGAGGTTCTGAGACGTAATGGAAAAAAGAAAATTCAGGAGGGGAAACATTTCCTAAGAAATGAAAGAATCTAAATGTGCAACAACTATTTTAGATGAAGAATAAAGAGAAGAAGGGAAAGGAGGATATTCGATTCTTCATTTACTCATTCAATGAATATTTATTGAGTCCTTACTTCTGGCAAAGCATTCCACTAGTAGCTTGATATTTTGAGAATTACAAAAATCAATCATTGGCATGAGTCTCTAAAATTACCATCTTGTCAGCAGGCTCTGATGCAGCCTCTTGCAAATGACTTCTCATTCAAAAATAATGAAAACACATGAAAAGAGGAATAATGATTTTAAAGAAGGTACAAAAACAGTTTTAACAGTCTTTGTTGTCTTGTTTGGTGGAGAGAGCAGGCTCCTCTCACTCCAAAAACCTGGGCTGTCATTACTCTATTGATCAGGTACGATATCCAATAATACAAAATTTGAATTTTTTTGAAATACAGAACAAATTTTGAATTATTGAATATTTAGGATGATTTCACCTTTTGTATTCAAATAGTGGAATTTTATGCAAGTATTAATAATGGAATATAAGGTACATGTGTCCTTTGACCGGCATCTTCCCAACTCCCCCACTTGTTAGCCATCATTATACTCTCTATTTCTATGAGTTTGGATAAGTGACATAAAACCAAGAAGAATTTAGGTCGAAAGTGGGATGTTATCAGAGTGACCTGGAAATCTCTGACTGATGAGTGAATCAGTAGGAAGAAGTCAGTTCAGCCAAGTCCTTTGTCCCATCAAGCTGTTGCTCAGGTCCCGACTCATAGCTTTTCCTTTTCTCTCACTGTACTATGTCAGACTATCTCAATTTCCAACTCCTGTCATGTATATAAAGGAATGAAAAGTTAAAAATTTTTCATTCCTAAATTTCCCTTGGAAGAGATTCCTGATACTGTTAGGAAGTAGCTAGCAATGACTATTAAAATGAAGGCAAAGTCACAAGTATTCTTTAAATTACTTTAGGGTCTTCTTTATTTTCAAAGTTAACAAAAAAGCTTAGTGTGGTAGTTAATTTGAAGAAAAGAAACAGAAACAAAAGGAGCTAATTGGGAAATATGTCAAGAGAAAAGGATTAATGGGACTAACTGTTGACAGGGTTTATTGATGTTGACATGAAGCTAGGAATTATGATTAAAGGTGTCTCCAGTTATCTGGGAAGGAAGATACCTTTAGTTGTATAGGAGCGCTAAGGTAACTTCTGATCATCAATTGATCCCAGTATCCACATTAACATGGGACTGACTTGTAGATGAAGCCCCCCTAAATAAAATGGCCACCATGACAGTTCTGGAGAGAACCAACTAGGCTCAAAAACTCCACCACCTAACATGAAGGAGGAGTTGTATACCTGATTGGCAAAGAGTATAGAAGGTGGTCCCGAGTTCTCCCGGTAAATGTCAAACAGTAATAAAATTGGGGACAGCATTATCTCCTTGTCATTCTCTTCTTGGAGATGGCCCACTCTCTCCCTTGAGAATGCTTTTTGCTTAAGCCTCACTTTCCTTTTACTTTATTTTCATCTCTAACTTCTAATAAAGTCCTCTTGCATGACTTTTGGTGTCTGACTTTAAATCTTCTTTGGTCGGAACACAAGAGGCTTGGAGTTTCAGCTCTGTGCTTTCCTTTTGACAATACGAATTAAGAGTCTACAATCAGATGCACTCAACAGGACTTTGATTGCAAAGTTATGCATGCAGGGAGACAGGTGAAGGACATTGGTGTGGATCATGCTCCTCCTGTAAGCTCTGAAGTGGGCAACAGGAACTTTCTGACCCAGAACTTTGGAATCCTGTTGGAGGCAGCAGCTTATGTAATAAATCACTCGATTGTGTGGTGTTGTTTGGGGAATTCCAGGAAGCTTAGCTTAGAGTCTGATTCTTCAGGCCATCCAATGAGTGTGAGCTATTAATGCCCCTTAATAATTCCATTTTAGTTTAAACATGCTAAAGTAGGTTCTATTGTCTGCAACTAAGAACCAGGGCAATATGCTCACCAAAGAAGGTCCCAGCATAGACGAAACAGGTGAAAAAAAGATATGTTCATTCAACTAATACCTATTGAGACCTTACCATGTTCTTAATGCTGTGTAATATCCTTTGTAATTTTTTACCCATTACTAATAATGGTAGAAATGTTAACCAATCTTAGAATGTGTACAAAGTTCAAATGAAAAAGAACACATCAAACATATATAAATGTGAAGTTCCAATACACTTATACAATAGTTAACGTCACTTATGATACTTAAAGACATACAAAAATGAAACCTTTCCTAAAAAGACTTGATTATCAAGTAGCTTCCATCATTGGAGTTGTTCAGAGATAGAATAATAATATAACACATTTCAACTGAGATGTGAAAAGAGATCCCAACATTGCAATGAAGCTTGATTAAATGATATTCTAAGAATCTAAATCTCCAACTAGGTAATCCATATTTCAGCCCCTGCATTATACCCTTAAAGCAAAATGACAACAATTTGCACATGGATTCTCTCCGAGATTCTGAATCTCCTTTATGTATACAGTTGAAGTTAGTTGGTGGTTCATTTTGGTAGACAGATATAGCTTGATGGGTTTCCATCCCTCCTTGTTCCTAATTTTCCTGCCCTGATATGGCCGTCTGTTTCCTTATATGGCAAGCATCTTCTCCCTGGTACCGCCTCCACCTCTCCCACACCAGGGGAGTGGGAGAGCAGTCTGCAGCCAATTTGATGTACCACAAGTGGTCCTCATTTGGACACTCTGTTCTAAATTTCCATCTCCTCCTCCAGGTGGCTGCACCCATCCTCAATGGTAATTACAATACCAGAATCTAGTTGAGAAAAACTTGACAGCTTTGCAAAAATGCATCTCAAATCAGACTCCTAATATTCTATGTCATTAGTCACAGTTCATTTCATTATGTTGTGATGATAGGAATTGTTTTGTGTGTCTTCCATTGGAAGAAAAATGAGTTCAGCAAAGATAGCTCCACGTTCAAGTTCCTATTAGATTTATAAAGTCAGTTTGTCCAATTCTAGATAGTTTCAGTTTGAACATTTTGATATCCAGGGATCACAAAAGGAGAACAACAGTAAGCCTGATGAAAAAAGTGTTCCTGGTGATCTATGTGTGTCTCTGACTAATGAAGCAATCACATGATATCCAAGGTCATTTGTAAAGGTCTTTTATTTCTGAAATTGCTGCCCACACGAAAGACTCAAAATATGGGTTGGTCCCTTTAGCTAGTAATGTGTCCCTGGAAAAAAAAAATGACTTAACAGTAGCATGAAAACAAACACTAATCTGTGTGGCCAAGACCTAGAAGAATCTAGCTTAGTCCTAATGAAAACCAGGCATGGGGCCAACTCCTTTTATATTTGGTTTTCATGAGAATCTGTCTGTGGGGGAGCTCTGAGTGTTTTTAGTACAATAACAAGCTTGTGTTCTCTGAGCCAATTAGTATGTAATTAGGTGTTGGCTAATGAGGAGGAGGATAAAAGGTGGAGCTGGCGGAGAGCAAGCGAGTGTGGGTGCCACTCTTGTGTATGCAGGTGGCGAAATGGCACATGTTGAGCACTAAATTGAATTTCTAAAACCCAATAATTTGTTACACACTATTAGTAAGTTCAGTGCTAGACCTTTAGCAGCTTTTCACATCTCTATTGAAATATGCTTCCATTTCTCTCTGCAAAATAAGGTGTTCAGCACATGTATGTTAACATTTTTCGCTGACCATTCTCTGCAAGTTAAAATTGGAGTTGGTTGTGATGCTTGTTAAGAAGCAAGTTACTTACCCACAGGAAGACAAAAGAAAATCATTTGTTTATTCTTCTTCTCAACATATATTTCATCAGTGCACTAAACAAAGACCCCTGCCCCTAGTAGAGTTCATATTCTAGTAGGGAGAGAGAGGTCATAAACAGCAAACACAAATAAAGAAGCTATATGCTATTTTAGAAAGTAAGGAAAAAAATTAAAGTGAGATAGAGGGTCAATAGCACTCCTTCCCTACCAAGTGTTGAGGGAAGTGTGCAAGTTTTGAAAAGGTGGATAAGGGAGACTTCACTAAGAAGGTAAGATCTGATGAAAGATTTAAAGGAGTTATGGAGGGGAAAAGTTGGGGAATGAGGTAGGAATTGAAACAAATCAGCAACATGTGCCCAAGAGGACTAAAGATTTAGTGAAACACCATTTGAAAAAGAAAATCTCATTCTTTTTTTTTGCACAATTACTGTTTTAAAGTCTACGTTGGTAGAGGTACTCTGGGTATTCTTGTGGCAGACAGAGGCTCCTGTTCTATGCTCTCAGATGAGCTAAAAAAAAGAAAAAGAAAAAGAAATAAAAAGTGGGCAGAGAGCAGGGGCAAGAATGGAGAAATATGGACCTTGTCAATAGGAAGAAATTTGTAGTCCAAATTGTGGGGATGGGATGAATAATCTCCTTTTAAACAGAAAATATGTGTCAACTTGGTGAGAACTTCAAAGGATGCTAAACACTGTGGTGTGGGTTTTTCAGTGAGTGGACCCTTTGCTGTTTCTCCTGTTAAGTCATTCTGTCATCTTTAAGTCTCTATAGCAAGGCGAATAATTTTCTTGGCTCTTCTGACTTTTTCTACCCTTTAGAGAGATACTATAAGTACAAGTACACAAAAGAGTATACAATCCTTAAAAATTGTTAAAGGCTACACTGTTGTTAACCTTGGGTATAAAAAATAATTCTAAATGATGATGGATGTGCTCATTCTTTCCCAGGCAAGCAAGATGGTAATTTGATTTTCTACTTAACCCGATGAGTTTTGTAATTGTAAAGAGCTCTAAAATTGAGGAAAGCCTCAAATGATGAGAAAGTTCTAATATTGTGGTCTGTTCTCACCAGGCTAATTCAGTGAGGCATTGGTAGGTCCCCATTTCCTACCAAGGGACCTCTTACACTTGCCTGTGCCAAATGATGCCAAGGCAGGAAGCAGAATGAATCAAATCCTTTTATTCATAGGTTTGCATATTATCACCTTTCTACCATATTCATACATCATCATGGAAACCACATTACCAGGAGATGTTTGTTTTTGCTGTGCTATGCCCCTGGCGAACTGATAATCTGAAACTAATATTCTTTTATTATTTATACAACATTTGGCAGAAGTGGGGTAGGCAACAGTAAAGAGTGTTTATTTTCCAGCTTTGTTTTTAATTTCTACTCAAGGGTGCTTCTTTACTGGAAAGGAAACCAATTTATACCTCTCTTGTTATGTAAGGAAATGAATGTGAAAACATGGCTTATTATTGACATCATAGATCCTAATTATTCTGGTCATGTTTGGTCCTTCTAATACCTAGCTCTCTGGAAGCAGCCTCACTGAGCTGCTTATTAAAACCTGTGAAACTCCTTTCCCATCTAATGTTGCTCTTTCACAAAGTTTTCACTAATTCATTGAAAATTCTTTCAATCATTACAGTTAACTGCAGGTACACATTTGATTTTTGAGCAGAGGGACCTAGTATTAACATTGTCCTTTCTATATGAGGGTGACCTTAGTGATTGACCAGCCTTGGGGCAAACATTTTGATTTTTTTCCTCCAGTAATGGATATAGATTTATTCTGGCATACTTATGTCCTTGCTGGGTGAAGCTGAGGCCATGAATCAGAATAAGGTGGTTTGGCCTCCATGGTGCATTGACCACATGACCACACAGTTGTTAGCACCATAGGCTAATCTGCTGCATTAATGGTTACAGATGTTGTGTTTCATATCCAGGTCAAAGCTGACCTTTATAAAGCAGGACAGACACTGTGCTAAGCACCTGATATAAACCATTTTCTGAACTCTGTAACTCAGTGAGATAGTTTTTATCTCTGTTTAGAGAGAGGATTAAGAGGATTAGATCATTTATCCAAGGTGGTGATGAGAATAAATATAAAACCCAATACTCAAATTCAGAATTATTATAGAATCTTCACTTTTAACCTCTGCAATAAACTGTCTTCTTTGTTAATCCATATACAAATTTTTGCTCATTCTCTATAATCTAGCCTTATAATATTCAGAAAGAAGCTAAGGCTTCTATATTAGGTCTAAAATTCAGGACATCCAAGGTCAAGTCTAGGGAGTCTACCCTCAAAACTGAGAGTAAGAAATTTCCTTCTAAAATCTAGCCATAGAGAATCTGTGCCTATTTGTGGTAAAGTGTCCTGATATTTAAAATATTTTCTATAAGAAAAGATTCATTAGGACATTATTTTACTGGATGGTCATGAGGACAGCATCACATCTACTGCTGCTACAGTGAGCTAACCAATTAGGTCAACCCCACAAGGGCAAGAATGAGACTCCTTTGTTGCCAAGTATTTTTTCTTTCTATGCTAATAAAACAAAAAGATTGAGACTGTAAATACCTAAAACTCCGACTTATTTTATTTAGCTGGGCCACAATTGATGGGAAGGAGCTAAACTCAGAGTAACCTTCATCCCTGATAATGCCGGTCATTTAAGCGGTGCCTTGAGTTTGGCACTTGGGCTATGGAATGTGAATGTGACTAAATTACAGTTGATTACTCTAGATGAGTCATTTGCAAGTTGGTGTATTGTTTCTACTTGGAGGGGCTACTCTGACTTATATAATGATTCGGTTTTCACAGTGAGGAGATGGGAACCAAATAACTTGTACTAAGGAAAACAAGGGTTGGGGAGTGCTCTCTGATCCCAGTAATTTTTTCTATTCTTTGATAGAAAAGAATGGGATGGGATAAGCTATTTTTAGTGAAGTGCTATAGGCTTTTATAATAACAATTTCACTGGGTCATGTTAGAAAATCACCTAAGAGAGGTGCCTAAGATGTCAAACTGGCAATGTATCAATCAGGCTCACGGCCATAAACAACAAGATTCCCACCTGGGATTTGGAAGAGAATTTTATAGTCCTTATGAACAGGTGTGAGTGGGACAAAAGGTAGCAACAGGTATGTCAAGGCATCGAGTGACTCCAAGCCCATTACCACTCCTAGGCATGAGGGGATGAAAAGGGAACAGACATCACAGAGCCAAAAAGGGTAGGAGCCCAGGAAGGAGGATAGCATGACAAGAGCAGCCATTGGAAGAATTCAAAAGTTGAAGAAGGGAAAGAAACACATTAGCTTCTATTTCCTCCCATTCCTAAGGTTTCTTTCCTGTAGCTTCCTCTGGCAGGTCCAGCTAGAAGCCAGAGGGCTTTATATCGTATGGGCCACATTTAGAATATTTGACTTGATTTGGCCTTTTTTATTTTAAGAGATACAGAGGCAAACTAGATCAGGTGGTTGAAAAGGGTCAAATCAATGGAACAAAAGCAAAGCAGAGAAGGGCAGGCAGATGGAGGTGAAGAGGATTAAGAGGATTAGATCATTTATCCAAGGATTAGGTCATTTATCCAAGGTGGCACAGAGTGTGAAACAGCGGTACATCCCTCAGTGCTGGTGAGCTGGGGTGTCGGCTTTGGTCCAGTTCAACATTTTTAACCACCTAGGTAAAGAAAGAGTGCCAGAATATTCCATCTGTGAATGGCAGAGAGTTGAAGCCTGTGATGGATCGACCAGTCCAGAGGCAACATTATCTTGATAGGCAGAAACCAACAAAATGGAATTGATCAGGAAAATTGGTTAAGTTCCCTAGTTAGGATAATTAAAATTGTCTAGAGAATGAGGAGAGGTGAGGAAAGTGATTGATGGCTGTCCGTGTCCTAAAAGCCATCAGTATCAATGAGGGTGGGTCCTGATGCTTCCACGCTGAATGTAGCCCGCGGCTGCACTTCCAGCTGCCTGTCTCAAAGATTTCTCACACCCCTTGTGCAAAGCCTCTTCCTGTTACCTGCCCATCTCCCTCTAACACTGTGGTCGCTCTTTGTTTAATGGTATACTGTCCACAAAGTATCCTGAGCTAGGAGATTTGTAATCATCTTTGAATTCTCCTTTACTTCCTGTTTAATGAATCATGAAATGATGATTTTTTCGCAAAACATGACTTAAAACACCCTGTTGCCCTTCCAAACTCCAGTATCCCTGCCTTTTTCAGGTCCCATTCTTTCCAGTCTCATACTTCTATAACAGCTTTTTCATTTTCTTGACTTCAGTCCATTCTCCCTACGTGTGCAGGAGTTACCTTCTGTTTTAGTTAGCTTTTTGTTGTTGTTGTTGTTGTTATTTGTTGTTGCCCTGACTGAAACAACAACTACAGAGGAGGAAAAGTTTATTTGGGGCTCAAAGTTTCAAAGGTCTCAGTCCATAGACAGCATGGCTCCATCCTTTGGGGCTTCAGTTGAGGCTGAACAACAGAAAGGTGTAGTGGCGGGAAGTAGCTCATGTGATGATCAGGAAGCAGAGAGAGTTCTCCACTTACCAGATACAAATATATATATACCCCAAAGCCATACCTCCAATTCCCACTTCCTCCAGCCATACCCTATACCACTTCAGTTACCACTCAGTTAATGCCTATCAGGGGATTAATTCACCAATTGGGTTAAGATCCTCACAACCCAATCATTTCTCCTCTGAACCTTCTTGCATTGTCTCACACTTGAGCTCTTGGGGGGAATACCTCACATCCAAACCATAAGCACTAATCCAGGAAAAGATCAAAATTCAATGTGAAGCTTCTACTGACTACATATCACTTCCACACCATTGTAGAGTTAAAAAATCACACATCAAATCATCAAAGTCACTCTGTAGAGTGAAACCATTATCTTTCACACCCTAGATAATATACTTTAATGCATTCTAATTTCACAAAGATTTAGTTGCTTTTTTTTTTTACACAGTAGATATTCTATCAAATGCCAGGGGAGTAAAAATGAATGAGAAGTGGTGGTGGAAGGATACACATAAACAGGAAGGGGTTATTGTAGAGTTAGAGCAAAGAGTTTTGGGTGCATTCTAGGAGAAAATCAGAAGAAGCTTGGGAGGTGTCTTGAAGGCTGAAGAGAAAAGTAGCTGGTTAAGGACAAAAGCACAGGGATTAACAAGTTAAAAAATTAAAGCATGGGGATTTAGGTTGTTTGCAGAATAACAGTTCTTTGTGGCTGCAGAGAAGTTCTACATGGAGATGAGTAGAGACAATGAGCCACAGCTGCATGACATCATGTATTGGGAAGGCAAACAACTGATATGCTATAGTGTACTGTGTTGCTCACCAGGATGTTTGGTAGGTTAGGTGTATTAAATGCATTTAGACTTAAGATATTTTCAATTTATCATGGATTTATCAAAAATCCCATTGTTAGATCAACATCTATACTATATATACATCTATATCGTATGGACCACATTTAGAATATTTGGCTTGATTTGGCCTTTTTATTTTAAGAGATACAGAGGCAAACTAAGTTATAATCAGAAGAAGATAAAAGACATAGAGAGACTATTTATATGGCTTTTCCATTGTTCTTTCTCTGAAATAGAAATAAGATAATTTAATCCATAGTCAATTCATACTCCAAATCATAGTCCTGTTTTATGAAGTTGAAATAGTAGAGTAAATGCATACACAGTGCTTACCTGCCTGATGCATAGTAAGTATCCAATTCACAAAGGATTTGAAAGTTGTTATTGGGATTTTTAGCAGTAGGATGTTATAACATGCTAAAATATTTTACCTTTTACTTAAAATGTTATCTGTACCAATTACAAGGTAGAAGTCCGGAATATGATAAATGTACTTATGTATTTTAACTCTTGCCTAAGAAAAGTACTTTTCACTCAGATGAGAAGCGGAACAATCCTAATGTTATTCATTTCCTCTATGTGGGGGTTGAATTTCTCCTAAACTATTCCAGATTTTATAATTTACCTCTTTGTGAATTAAAGTGCACTTAACTTAAAGCTATGGAAGCACACTCAGCATAGCTAATACAGAAGTGGGGGTGCACCAGGGCTTTGGCTAGAACCTGAGATCAGGAAGGACAGGCAGTTTTGACCTGAATCAGTAACTCTGATCTCCAGGACACCATGGTCATGTGTTCTTGTATTGTTGATAGTATCAGTTGGTTTTTCAAATTCTAGATGGCTTTGGTGACTTCTGAGGCAAATGATGGAAAATGATATCCATTTCCATCTAGATGGATTACTTCCCAGCCCAGTGTCTCAGGTAAGAGACTGAGCTCTCCAAATTCCAATGGCACATTTATGGGAATAAAAACTGATTGTTCTTGTCTGAATCAATTCTTTCCATGATTAATCTATTGTGGTCATTGACAGAGAACATAATGACATTCTGCAGGTACCCCCATCCCTATCTTGAAGATCATAATTCTCAGAGACAGGTTTCTGGAGTGGCCAGCAATCACAAATCTTCCTCCTCTACAATTGCCCATGATCTCTTTGTCAAGAAAGTAAAAGAAGTTTAAACCCATTCTCTAATTTTTTTTATATAAAGCCTTTTCCTTAGACCTAAAGTAAATACTTTCTGTTATTGTTTTATAACCTAAGTTCTTTATCTGTTCACACTGTACATAAAAATTTGCGTGGTCATGTTAACGTCACATAATCACCTTTCAAATAAGATCACCAATTTCAATGTAGCAAGAGATTCTGAGAAACTATTTATATTTCAAATTCCAGCTGCTTAAAGGTAATTGATAATAAAACTGCACCAATTTGACTATCCTAAGTACCTCTCTGGAGATCTCTGGAGATCTCTGGACTAGGGCAGTCATGTGAGAAGGTAGTAGAACAATGAGAAAATCACCTCTCCATATAGAAGAGAACATAAATCATATCAAGACAGAGACTTGCTCAGCTGCCAAGAAAAGGAAAAGATAAACAGAATTGGATTTTAAACAGGAAGGACAGTGATCCTCTTTCTGGTGATAATTGGAGCTGATGCTGTGAGGAAATAGAGATGCTGATAGCGAGAGATAGAAGAATAAAATGAAGAGCTTGACCCAAAGTGCAATAGGGGGCATAGTCAGAGATTGGGTAGGATTGCTACATAAGAGAAACTGGTTTCATGTAACTATAGACACTGTCCTAATATTCTGCCAATAACCACATGAATAGCATGTATCATGAGAAGAGAAAAATCAGGATTTTCAACTTGGACAAAAGACCTAAGCAGATCTCTCACCAAAGAAAATATCAGATACAAATAAGTATGTAAAAAAGACTATTATATATATATATATATATATATATATATATATATATATATATATATATATCTGAAATTTAAAAGAATGGAATACACTACATACCTATTAGAATAGTCAAAATCCAAAAAATTGATAACATTGAATGTTATGAAGAATGTGGAACAACTGAAACACTGGTTTATTACTGATAAGAATGTACAGCCACTTTGGTTATTTGGAAATTTCTTATAAAGCTAAACATAGTCTTACTGTACTATCCAACAATTATGCTCTTAGATATTTACCCAAATATTTTGAAATCCTGCACACAAATATTTTATAACTATTTTATTCACAACTGACAAAAAATGGAAACATAAAGTTGTTTTTCGATAGATAAATGGACAAACTGTTGTCCATACACAAGTAGACTCTTATTCGATGATAAAAGGAAATGAGCTATCAAGCTATGGAAAGATATAGAACTTTAAAATGCATATTGGTAAGAAAGAAGCCAAGTTTAAAAGACCATATACTATATAATTCCATTTATGTGACATTTTGCAAGACCATAGGAACAATAAGAAGATTAGTGGTTGCCATGGGTTTGGGCATACGGAGAGTTAGGATGAATGGATGAAGGACAGGAAATTTTTAGAGCAATGAAATGACAGTACTCTGTATAAAAATTATAAAGGTGGTTGCCTGTCACTATGCATTTGTAAAATTCCCTAGAGATGCAAAACACAAAGTGTAAACTATCATGCAAACTGTAGTTTATAGTTAAAGATAATGTGTCAAAAGTAATTCATTTTAACAAAAGTTAAACTAACACAAGATGTTAATAATAGGAGACACTACACAAGAGTAGGGGTGGGGTGGGAGATAGTGATGAACATGTGAAACTGTTTCTTAATTATTCCATAAATCTACAACTATGCTTAGAATAAAATTATTAATTGAATTTTAAAAGGAGAGGTGTGGGTGCATAATTTATACCCATATTGCAACAGATTGTTTCAAAAATGGGATGCAAAAATATGGGAATAGAGATTATCCCTGGAAAAGTGAGGACTGGAAACCCAGGATGAGAAGGACAGGAATGTATTTTTTACTATAAAGTCTTTTTTACTATTTGAACTTTTAAATAAAATATAGGCATCACTTTTTAAGGTAGCCTATTGGTTTCCCTTTCCATTGACCACAGATGTTTGCGGGACTGGGGGTTTGAAATGCAGCAAATTGGTCAGAGGTGAATACTTCACAGCTGTACAACATGGGAAGGAGTGGTGACCCATCCAGCCACTTGTCAGCTTTTGACCCTCACTCTTACTTCTTAGAGACTAATGGGTACAGTGCCATCCAGTCATAGAATCAGACTGTGAGAGTCTTGGTGGCAGGGTGATGTTGTCCCTTTCTTTTCCAGAACTCTTACAGGGTAGCTCTGTGGTCAGCACACTCTCAGCATGCTGCCTTGCAGTGAACCACACTGGTGCTTGAGAGAAACTTGTTGACTGCTTTTGGAAATGACTGCAACTCTGTTATCAATTCCAAACCTGCTGAGCTTTTAAGATGCAGAACAAAAGAGTGAATGAATCAGAAATGACAAGCGCCTGTAAAGCTTCCAGGCTCAAGAGAAGTCTAAGAAGCTGAGTTGATTGAACCTGAAGAAAAAGGATGACTCAATGCTTATTTTAGAATTGCAGAGTTAATAGGTGTTCTGTATTTGGATCCATTTGGTAAGGGTGAAAGGGGCAGAACAAGATGAAAAATGGACACCATTGGTTTTATAAAACGCTTGTTCCATATAAGAACATAATGTTTCTTGATAGACCATGCTCCTTAGGTCTCAGTACCACGAATATTGTCTTTTCTATACATCTTATTCACCAAAATTCTGAATGTTAGGGCTCAGGCTTTGACTAGTAACATGTTGATCCCAAAGAATTCTCTTCTGCTTATATTCTTCTAAAGCCTGTGTGTTTCCGGTTTCCATGACTTTTAGGTTTGTATGTTTACTGTCATTAACATCCTGGCAAGACTATTTTCTCAGCTAAAAGTGTTGTCTCCTCCCTTCATGAAAAGCAGTAGAAAACTTCAGGCCCCCAAATAAACTTTTGTTTCTCTTCTAATTAAATGGAATGATCTATAAACATCTTAAAAACACGTAAGTAGAGGTTAGGGATGTAGCTCAGTAGTAGAGTATATGCTTAGCATGTGTGAGGCCCTAGGTTCAACCCCAGTGCTCCCCGCCAAAATCCCCAGAAATAATATTTATGAATTGCTATAAATCAGGTATTATTTACAGTTCCTTCCTCTTTCTACTCCTCCTCTCCTTCTTCTTCTATTATAGCATGGCATTTTAAGGCATCTCATAGATTTATGTCTGTATGAGTAATAAGTATATTGCAAATAATATTATTTAATATTAATATAATGAAGTGCTTTCCTTCACATATAGATGTATCTGATTTCTTAGAAGTATTTCATGAAGTCATGAGATCTTCTCTGCAGTCACAAATAACATTATAGATCACAAGTTTTCTTACAGCTCTCTTGAAAGTGTGAAAGCGCCCCTTCTTGCCACTTCTTTTGTACTTTAAATATTCTCCCTTTCTTACCAACATTCATTCAAAGGATTATGCCCCAGATTTTCTCCTGGTTACTCTTTTTCTCAATGTGAATTTTATTTCGTTTATTTTGTTCATGGATATTTGCCATCTCGACTAAGTGGTGTGGACCCACAAACATATGACACAGCTACAGACATGGTCACCTACACACATGTTTACAGTCCCTTGAAAGGGACTAGCAGGTACTGACCCCACTGCCTTGCAGACATTTATAGACAACAAAACTCACAGGTGCACTGTTTCCTTTGTCCCTTCCTCCTTTCACATAAGCCTCCCTATTCCCATTTTCATTTGCTGGTAACCTAGTTTAAATGACCCATTTTTTTTTTATTGTAAATGAGAACTTTGTTGTCTAGCAGTTAGTAGTCCACTTGGAACAAACTTATCTTTATGAATGTTTTTCAATATGTTGGTGTTTTGCACAGGACCTAATTCTCCCTTCTGAGGTTTGCACACTGTAACCTATAAAGATACACAGAGAGCTCCCATTGCCACTTTCTTCAGAAGTCCCTGCAGAGTGAAGCATGAGACCCGCTGTTTTAGCCAGATTTTTCACTAATGCTAACAAAAGACTTGAAAAGAACAACTAGAGGAGGAAAAGTTTATTTGGGGGACTTACATTTTCAGAGATTTTAATCCATAAGATTCTGACTCCGTTCCTTGGGGCCTGAGATGAGGCAGAACATCATGGCATCAGTGTATGGCAAAGGAAAGCAGCCAAGGACATGGCACCAGGAAGCAAAGAAAGAGAACTCGCCTCACTATGACAAAAGATAAACCCCAAAGGCACACCCCAGGGACCCACCTCCTTCAACCACACCTGCCTACAGTTACCAACCAGTTAATCCCTTTCAGAAGAATAATACATTGATTAAGTTCAGGTTCTCATAACCCAATCATTTCCCCTCTAAGTCTTCTTGCATTGTCTCACACATGAGCTTTATGGGAATACCTTATATCTAAAGCATAACATCCACTAATCAAGAAAATTTCATTTGCTGAGATTGAAACCTAACTTTTTTTATCTGGTTCTACCTGTGTTATCTCACTCCAAATGGCCACAATCAGAGGCCAATAGTTGTACTCCTCAGTAGCTGAATACTCTTACATAGTTTTGCATTAGCCTTGTAGTATACATTTTATGAAAATTTAGTTCCTATAATGAACTCACTCCTGGTTTATCTGCTTGGCAAATCCTAAGACAGGAAGAAACTTTAATAGAGATGAGATTTCATCTTGTGTTCAAAATTCCTAAAAGGCTATTCCTTCTACACAGCTTTCTTAAGTTTTGCTACTCATATCCACAATGAAAGAAAAAGTGAATTAACCTGTAACTATATGACTTATACTTTTGACAAAAGAATTTCTTAGTTATGTCATAGTTCATGGAAATCTGAAAAACATCCCAGAATATAAAAACTATTCTCTGCAGCCTTAGAAACAGCCCATGTCAATGGGTTTTTAAATGCAATCCTTACAAAAAGTTCAATTTCAGCTAGTGTTATTAATAGAGGATCTTGTTGCCAAAATACATTTTAAATATAAATAGGAAATTGTTACTACTCACTCAGCAGTGGTATTCATATACAAACCCTGTAAAGAAAATGCATTATGCATGGAAAACTAAAACTTTTTTGGAAATTTTCTCAACATTTTCTTTCCCATACATTAAGTATTTAAATGGGATAAAAAGGAAATGAGATTGCCAGGTGTGGTGGCACATACCTGTAATTCCAGCGGCTTGGGAGGCTGAGGCTGGCAGATCACTACTTCAAAGCCAGCCTCAGCAATAGCAAGGTGCTAGGCAACTAACTCAGTGAGACTCTGTCTCTAAATAAAATCATATATATACACACACACACATACACACACACACACATACATATATATATGAATCTCAGAAATGATCTCTAGATAAAGATTAGGTTTTTATGATAAATTTTATAATATTTATCAAAATTTTAAATGCATAAGTATTTTGAGTGAAGAAATTAACTTCTAAAATAAAATATAACTATGTTCACAATGAGGAAAGGATAATAGAACATATTAAAAATTTTCATTGTAATATTTCTGCAATCAACTCTATCCCTTGTCCTAGACAATATAATGATACATGTTTGTTAATATTATATTTGATAAAAGGTTAAATAAGGCACAGTTCAGAGTGAAGAATACCCCATGGAATTAAGAGACTCCAAAGGGTTGGTCAGGTCTAAGGGCCAGGACCCTAAATTTGTAAAAGTTTTGGAGTCAGACAGAATCTGTTATAAATCTTGTTTTGTATCAGTTAGCTCCCTAACTTTAGGAAACAATTTTAATCCTCAATTGTTCTTGTTTTTAAGATTAATATGACACTGTTTACCAGTAAAATTATATATTAAATTATATTAGTGATTACATCAAATTAGGTAACATGTATTAAGAGTTTATCACAGAGATAATAATTTGTTATTATTATTGTTTCTTAAAGGCTCTGATGCATGATTTTGAAGGAAGTAATCTGAGGTATGAAGACTTTTTCAGAACTTAGGTAGACCTTAAATGCTCAGAATCCGTAAATCCCTGGCCTGTTGCCAACACACCCCTACCACTACCATCGGATCTATGGCAGACATCACTAAACGAGCACGATGCTCTTTCCCACTGAGCCCTGGCAAGCTTCTCAGTGCTTTTCAACACTGCATTATAGAAATCCACTGCCAATCAATCAAAATAGACCTGCTTGCTGAAGTGAGAACCTAGGTATCAGGAAATTGGACTGAAATCAGAGAAACTAGAAAAATTAATTAAAAATATGAGATAGATCATAAAGTAAAATAGAAGTAAACACATTTTTATAAGAAATATGGCCATGAGTTTGGACCAAAAAATTATTGTTAAGGGTACCAATCTGGCCTGACTGTGAAATTGAAGTAAAGATAAAAGTTTGAGGTTGTAAAAGTGACTATACAAATGTAAAATTCAATATTACACAGACTCATCTTATTTGGTTATTGTTATGGGATGAATTGTGCTCCCTAAAAAGAAATGGTACCCTCAGTACCTCAAAATATAACCTTAGTAGAAATGGAGCCTTTGTGTAGGTAATTTAGTTAAGATGCAGTCATAGTGGATCAGGATGATCTTCCGATCCAGCAAGACAACTTTCTTATAAGAAGATAGTCATGTGAAGACAGAAAAATACAGGGAAGACACCATATAAGGATGGAGACAGTTTAGAGTTATGCTATCTCAAGCTCAGGAATACCTGGGCCCATCAAAAGCTGGAGTTCAAGGAGGATCTCCCACAAAGGCCCCAGAAAGGGAGCTGCTTAGCTCACCCCTTGATTTAAGACTTCTAGTATCTGAACTGTGAAAGAATAAATTTCTGTTGTTTCAAGCCACTTAATTGACAATACGTAGAAAACTGATAAAGTCACTATGCAGTCGAGATTATTATACACAGAACCATAATGAACGGTGTTCATGTCTGTAATAGACATCAGGAAAAATACCTTCAAATAATTCATCTACATGGCCCTCAACTTGGGAATTCAGGCCAGTAGGGAAAGCTACCTCCTAGCAAGTGGACTCACTTCACCTCCCAGTGCCTACCATGAGGGTACACAGGTATCTCCAGAAGATAAAGGTAGGAGTTCCATGACCCTTCCAGAATAGGCAAATAAAAACACCTAAACGTGGTATCTTGCTTCAGGATCAGTGAAAATATCTCCCATAATGCATCAGGAGAGCTCTATGGGGGCTGGACCTACTCCTGTGGCTCCTGTGGACTGGCTAATTCATGCCATCTGCTGTGGGCATGATGATAGTCCTCGAAAATGTCTAAATCCTGATCCCCCAAATTGGTGAATAGGGCAAATGGGAATTTGCAAATGTGAAAGAATTAAGGAACACAAAAAGGACAATTGTTTTGGATGAGGCAGGTCAACCCAATCAAATTGCATGGGTCCTTAAGGCAGAAAACCTTTCCCACCTGGGGTCAGAGGGAGACTCGAAGACTGAAGGAGGGTCAGAGAAATGGGAAATTGCTGGATTTGAAGGTGGAGGTAGGGACCATGAAATTTAAAAAAAAAAAAAAATGTGGGCAGAGTCTAAAGGATGTGGAAGTCAAGGAAAAATATCTCTAGAAGGAATACAGCTTTGCAGACACCTTGGTTTTAGCCCAAGATATCTTAGCATTGAACTGCAGAGCAGTAAGATAATACATTTATATTGTTTATGCTGCTTAATCTGTGGTGGTTTGGGGGATCCTATAGGCACATTCTCTCTTCTCGTATATATTATGCCAGAACCTGTTGTCTTTGTACGTACACCCTACTCTCAGTCCTTTAAATCTCTTATCTGTCCCTCTCACCTTCATATTTTGACCGCTCCCAGGATCTTGGGAGGCATGTCTCCCTTCACATCAAACATCTCTTTCCATTGCTGAAAACCTTCGCCCTCTGGGCGGTCTTCTTCTCCCACCCATTTCCATTACTGGGAAAGGGCATGTTCTGAATCATGGAGAGAAAAACATCTCTTCAAAAGAATTTTGTAATATTTATAAATTCTAAATTTAGGGGCCCTGGAAACAAAGCCCAATTGTTTTTCTCTCACAAAAGTGCTGATTATACATTTGATTTATTAATTTTAACCAACTCTTCTATAAACTGCAGCCAAATAAAACTTTAGTAATTTGAAGAAACCATTAAAATACTCAACAAGGACAGGAAAAGATCCATTCATTTAAAAAAGAAAAAAAGAAATGATCCCTAAGTTGCCATCAGCACCAAAATCCCTTTATTTTGTATTTGAAAGAGTTACATTAAAATATTTCTGTGAATGCTGCTACTGCTACTCAAGTGGAAAAGAAAAAGTAACTTAAATGATTTAAAGCTTTCGAACAACTGCTAGGTACTTAGAACAGCTAAAAGAAGAGCACTTTTGAGTGGATACGAATGAGAATTCTCAGCTCCTAAGTGAGGCAGGATGAATTGTGAAGTGCCAGCTGAGTGGATTCATTCCCTTTCCTGTTGGTTCTTCTCCTATCTGGAGGCTAAACTTAATGGTTTCCTTTGTAGTGGAGAGGGCTGGCCCTGACATCAAAGATCCCGGCTCCAAATTGCTAAATCCAGAGAAGCACTGTTCTTGATATGAAACCAAAGGAGTAGAGATGGTTATCACTTCATCCCCACCTCCTGCAGGAAAAGTGTTTAATTGGGGGCGGCATGTGTATGGAGGCCAGGAAGGGGGCAGAGAAAATTCCAAGGATAAAACAGATTAATCACCAAGAATAAGAAACTGGATAGAGTTTGTGTCCTTTGACCTCTTAGTGCAGAATAATAAGGGCTGGGGATGGGTAAAGGGTAAGACAAGAGGGAATAAAACTCAGGTCCTTCATAAAGTGTAGAGGGCACTGAATTGGAGAAAGCCACATGACACAGTCAGTCATGAAAAAGGGGACTCTCATCCCCTTGGTGAGGTGAATGGCTGCTCCCCAAAAGACATAGCCACATTTAAATCCCAGAAGCTGTGAACCAGACTTTATTTGGAAAAAGGGTCTTTGCAGTTGTAACTAAGTATCTCAAGATAAGATTATTTTGGATTATTTGGATGAATCCTAAATCCAATAACAAATACTTTTTTAAGAAATAGAAAGGAAGATGCTGACACGGGGAGAAGAAAAAACTATGAGGAAGAAGGCAGAGAATGGAGTTTTGCAGCCACAAGCCAAGGAAGCCCAGAAACACCAGGAACTGGGACGGGCAAGGCAGAAAATCTCTCCCAGAGCCTTAAAACAGTTCCTGCCGCCATGTTGGTCTTCAACTGCTCACCTTCCGAAATGGGCAAAGAATACATTTCTGTAGTTTTAAGCTGCCAAGTAGGTGCCAATTTGCTCAGGTATCCCTAGGAAATGAAGATACATCCTCTGTATAACAATTCAGGAAGAACCCAAGAGAAGCCTGGTGAAGATTCATAAGCTTTATGTGCTTGCAAAGTGAAGAGGTAAAGAGAGGTAAAACTTTATGTGCTGCCAAGGTGGGTAGAAGCAGCCAGATCACCTATAAGGATGGAGGAAGAAAAGAAACTGGAGTTGTACTGAAACCAAACCTATCATCCATGCAAAGTGGTGGCAGTCTAAGAAGTGAATTCCACCCCCTCCACTCACGGATAACTCCATCATCAGGCTGTGTGAGTTCCCCAGTGAATTCCTTAGTACAAGCAAGAGCTGAAGAACTCACCTAAGCCTAAGTAATGACTCTAGATTTGACCAAGAAATCACCAACTTTAGAACTGAATTTACATATAACCAACTAGATAAAGTTAAAGCCAAGAGATAATCTTGATACCTTAAAGTAGACTGAATAGATAAAATTCCAAATTTGGGCACTTGAATTGTATAGACTCTTAAATAAGATTGTCTTGCCTACTTAACTACAGATAAATTATTCAAAATATTTATTAGCATATAATAAGTATAACACTTTAATTTTGTGAAAAGTTGAAAGGGTTTATCTATGAACAGGATGAAGTGCCATATAGGGCCAGCATTGGGTTTTAAAGGGAAAAGTGCATAATATTAGAGAATACAAATTATTTTTTAAATTCCCAAATCTTTTCCAGAGACCAGTTATCTCAGGTGTTCACTGAGCTTGTTTGGGATGTAGGCCTAGAAAAGTGATTAATTCCATCCACACCCCGAGGCAGTGGAGGGTGGTTTATCAAAGTCAATCACAATCCTTTGATTCTCTTTGCTGTGAACCATGTATTAGAGACAGGTGGCCTAGTCTTGGCTAATGAGCATAGGAGGAAGTCCACTAGAAAAGCTTTGGGAAAAGATCCACACTAATAAATGCATCCAAAATGTTTCTCATTTTCATTTTCTCCATGTTGCATGACTTCATGTGACATTGAGGGCTGGGTTATTCATCTTATGACCAAAAGAGACAAGAAGGACAAGCAGATGATGGCTGGGAAGAAAGACAGGAAGATCCTGGGTCCTTTCATTTGCATTTGAGTCTCTGAGTTGCTAACTCTGGACTATCCTATTTCCAGAGTTCGAGCTTTGAGAGATCAATGATCCTCGCTTTTGTCCCCTGGGGCTAAGAAAATGCTAGCTAAAAATAAAGTATTAAATTCTTTAAAAAATTTTTAACTGAAGACAGAGTAAAAGAATTCTCTGAAACTAATGTCATGTTCAATATGGCAAATCAGTGAATACCAGGAACTAAAATGCAAGCCACAGAATGAAATAAATTTCAGTGAAGATTTATTTAGTAATGCAGACAAAGCAGCTATGTAAATAAAAATTAACGAAGAGCCAGACATAAAATGCAATAGATTGCAATGAATTTCTACACATATATATATATATCTTTATGGAGGTACATATTTCTATAGTAAACTGACAGAATGTTCAAGGCATTTTTTTTTTGTTCTAAGTAGTTACACATTTCAGTAGGACTCATTTTGACACATACGTAAATGGAGTATAGCTGCTTGTTCTTCTGGTGGTAAATGATGTAGGATCACTCTGATCATGTGGTCATATATGTACATAGGATATTAATGTCTGATTTATTCTACTATCCTTCCTACCCACATACCCTCTCCACTCCTTTCATTCCCTTCTGCCTAATCCAAAATACCTCTATTCTTCCCTAGCCTCCCCACCGCCTTATTGTGAATTAGCATCCAAAAAAAAAAAAAAAAAATCATTCAGCCTTTGGTTTGGGGGGGATTGGCTTATTTTGCTTAGCATCATATTCTCCAGCTCCATAATTTATGGGAAAATGCCATAATTTCATTCTTCTTTAAGGTTTCTCTTTATATGATATTCCTTCATATATTTATATATGGTGGAATATATATATATATATATATATATATATATATATATACACACATGTATATATATAATGTAATATATATATATATATATATATATATATATATATATATATATATATATATATATCACACTTTCTTTATCCATTTATCTGTTGAAGGGCACCTAGGTTGGTTCCATAGTTCAGCTATTGTGAGTTGAACTGCTATAAACATTGAAGTGGCTGTGTCACTGAGGTATACTGATTTTAAGTCCTTTGGGTACAAACTGAGAAGTGGAATAGTTGAGTCAAATGATGGTTCCATTTCAAGATTTCTGAGAAATCTCCACACTGCTTTCCAAAGTGGTTGCACCACTTTGCAGTCCCACCAGCAATGCATGAGTGTACTCTCCCCCCGAACATTCTCATCAACATTTATTGTTGCTTGTATTATTAATAATTGCCATTATGACTGGGGTGAGATGAAATCTTAGAGTAGTTTTGAATTGCATTTCTCTAATTGCTACAGATGTTGAACATTTTTTCATATATTTGTTCATCAATTGTATTTCTTCTTGTATGAAGTGCCTATTTATTGATTGGGTTATTTGGATTTTTTTTTTTGGTGTTAAGTGCTGTTTTTTTTTTTTTTTTGAGTTTTTTAATATATCCTGGAGATTAATGCTGTATCTGAGGTTCATGTGGTAAAAGTTTTCTTTCATACTGGCTTCCCTCATCATGTTATTGATAGTTTTCTATGCTGATAAGAAGCTTCTCAGTTTGAATCCATCCCATTTATTGATTCTTGATTTTATTTCTTGTGCATTAGGAATCTTGTTAAGGAAGTCAATTCCTAAGCTGATATGGTGAAGATTTGGGCCTGATTTTTCTTCTAATAGGCATAGGATCTCTGTTCTAGTGCCTAAATCAGATGATCATCTGATTTTTTTTAAGTCTATTGATGTGATGAATTACGTTTATTGATTTCCGTAGGTTGAACCAGCCTTCCATCCCTGACATGAACTCCACTTCAAGATGGTGCACTATCTTTTAAATATGTTTTTCTATGTGATTTGCCAGAATTTTTTGAGAACTTTTGCATCTAGGTTCATCGGGGATATTGGTCTGAAGTTCTCTTTCCTTGATTTGTCTTTGTCTGGTTTTGGGATCAGATTGATACTAGCCTCATAGAATGAGTTGGGAAGCAGTCCCTCTTTTTCTATTTCATGGAATAATTTGAGGAGTATTAGTATTAATTCTTCTTTGAAGGTCTTGTAGAACTTGGCTGAGAATACATCTGGTCCTGGGCTTTTCTTGATTGGTAGGCTTTTGATGGCATCTTCTATTTCATTGATTGAAATTAATCTGTTTAAATTGTGTACATCCTCCTGATTCAGTTTAGGTAGGTTATATATTTCTAGAAATTTGTTGATGTCTTCAAGTTTTTCTATATTATTGTAGCATAAACTTTCAAAGTAATTTCTAATTATCTTCTGTATTTCAGTCATGTTTGTTATATTTCCTTTTTCATCATGAATTTTAGTGATTTGAGTTTTCTCTTTCTCATTGTTATCATGGCTAAGCGCTTATTGATTTATTTATTTTTTTCACAGAACCAACTTTTTGTTTTGTCAACTTTTTGATTTTTTTGTTTCAACTTCATTGATTTTAGCTTTGATTTTAATTATTTCTGTCTTCTAATGTTTTTGCTGTTGGTTTGTTCTTTTTTCTTGAGCTCTGAGATGTAATGTTAGGTCATTTATACATTAACTTTCTATTATTTTAACAAATGAACTCAATGCAACGAACTTTCCTCTGAGCACTACCTTCAGAGTGTATCAGAGATTTGAATATGTTCTATTGCTGTTCTCATTTATTCTAAGTATTTTATTATTTCATCTCTGATTTCATCATTCAATAGTGTATTATTTAGTCTCCAAGTGTTGAAGTAGCTTCTATTTTTAAAATTTTATTGTTAATTCTAATTTCATTCCATTATGATCTGACAGAATGCAGGATAGTATCTCTATTTTTTTTTTTTTTTGTATTTTCTAAAGTTGTTTTGTAGCATAAGAGATGTTCTATTTCAGAGAAGTTTCCTTGTGCTACTGAGAAGAAGGTGTATTCACTTGTTGATGGATGAAATGTTCTATATATGTCTTTTAAGTCTAAATTATTGGTTGTATTATTTAGTTCTATAGTTTCTTTGCTCAGTTTTTGTTTGGAAGATCTATCCAGTACTGAAAGAGGTATGTTAAAGTCACCCAGTATTATTGTTTTGTGGTCCATTGATTCTTGAAATTGAGAATGGTTTATTTGATGTAGATAGATGCTCTGTTGTTTGAAGCGTAAATATTTATGATTATTATGTTTTGTTGATGTATAATTCCCTTAAGCAGTATAAAATATCCTTCTTTGTCCCTTCTGATTAATTTTTGCTTGAAGTCCACTTTATCTGATGTGAGGATGAAAACACTTGCCTGTCTACAAAACCCATGTGATGATATGTTTTTTTTCCCATCCTCTTACCTTCAGTTTGTGGATGTCTTTGTCTATGAGGTGGGTCTCTTGGAAAGAGCATATTATCCTTTGACTTTTCCTTCAGTGTGTTTCCTCCCTTTGCTGGTTTTCACGTTTTAAAAATTCATCCTCATGGAATATTTTGCTGAGAATGTTCTGTAGTGCAGGTTTTCTAGGTGTGAATTCTTTTAACTTTTCTTTATCATGGAATGGTTTTCTTCCATCTAAAGTCTGAAACTTATTATACTGGATATAAAATTATTGGTTGGCATCCATTTTCTTGGTATATGTTACTCCAGGGATCTGGATTGAAAAATCAGCTGAGATTCAAATTGGCTACTCCCATAGGTAATCTGATATTTTTCTCTCATGGCCTTTAAAAGTCTATCCTTATTCTGTATGCTAGGCATTTTTATTATAATGTGCTTTGGTGTGGGTCTGTTGTAATTCTGTACATTTGGGGTTCTGTAAGCCTCTTTTGTTTGATTCTCCATTTCATTCTTCAGGTTTGGGAAATTTTCTGATATATTATCATTGAAAATATTGTACATTCCTATGGTTTGGTTCATACCTTCCTCTATCTCAATAAACTTAAGTTTGCTCTTTTCATGTTATCCCACAATTCTTGGAAGATATGTTCATTATTTCTTAACATCTTCTTCATGTGGTCTACTTTATTTTCAAGCATATATATTTTATTTTCATTACCTGAGGTTCTGTCTTCCAAGTGGTCTAGTGTGTTGGTGATACTTTCTATTGAATTTTTAATTTGGCTTATTGATTCCTTCATTTTGAGAATTTCTGCTTAAAATTTATCCCCTGACATTTCTTCTTCTGCATTGCCAATAGATTCTATTATTGGGGCATCTTGGTTTGTTTGGGGCCCTTTGTTCCCATATTTTTTAAATGTTGTTCCTGTGTTTTCCCATCTAGCAATGTGGATATAAGGCAGTACAGTTTCTACCCTGTAGACTTATATTGTCTCTGAAGGTCCCCAGTACCACACCTTTAAGGGGGAGACAAATATTAATATCATCCAGTACAAACAACATACAGCCTTAAACCAAATAACTCCTGTTAAGACATCTACAGTTCTGTCACAATAAACAGAAATGATGTGTTCATTTATTGTCTACAATATAAACAGTAAATTTTCAAAAGAGTTTTACAATTTCTAATGGTGGACAAAGAGAATAGAAGTGGTGTAGGATGTGATGTTTATGAGGAAGGAGAAGACAGAAGTGAAAGATTATAGGAAGAGTGAAAGAGGAATCAATAGAAGATGGATATTAGCAGGAGAAAAGAGAGAAAAAGAATCCAGAGAAACAGATAAGTGAGAGAAATATATATATATATATATATATATATATATATATATATAGGAATTTTAAAAAATAGTAAAATAATACACAACAAAACTGTAACATGGTATCCAAACATCCCAGTCCTTAGTAAACTGATGCATGAAAAATACTTGGTTTCAAAAATGGTAGGTGGGGGGAGAGAGGAGGGGGGAAGGAAAGGAAAAAAAGAAATCTCAATGGAAAATTGAACAATTGTTTCCATTGGTGTTCCAAAGTTTCTCAGCTTCTCTTCTTGACCAATAGGTGGGGTTGTCTGGAGTTTTCTGGCAACTCTACCCTCAGGTTACTAGGGTGGGAAGATTAGTCCTAGAGGTGGAACTATTGAAGGCAGAGTATAGCAAAATGCAAGTCCACAATGGAAGAGTACACCCCAGGAATCTTCTTTGGGTTCTATTTGTGTGATATGGAAGCCCGATCTTAGCCCCTTACATTGCCTGTGGACCCCACAATTCCTGCTCCCTGATTTAGTTTCCAAACTTGATCTCTCCTGCCCCTGCCTTTTTGAATTTCTGGTCAGGCACTTCTCTCCCAGGTGATCCTGAGGGCTGAGCACTGGGACCTGTGCACCTGTCACAGAGGGCTGTTCTATATTTGACAGATCAGGACCAGGCCCTGAGCTCTGCAGGCTGGCCACATAGCTACAAGTGCTAGGCATGGTTGGTGGCTAGAGAGGGTTTGGGAGACTGAGAATTGGGGAGCTGAAGAGTCCTATAGAGTGCCACACTGATGCCAGACCTAGCAGAACCAGTGGATTGATGGATGCTGAGCTGGGGAGGAAGTTGGGGATCAGGTTGGTGCCAGGACCCAGTAAATACTGGCCCAAGTGGGCCCTGGGAACCAGTGGATGCCAGACCTGCTGGCTGGATGAGCTAAGAGCAAGATGTCCTCACAATCTCTTCCAACCTTTCGACCCCAAGTAGCCAGCCCCACCTGTCCCTGTGAGCTTCAGGACTTGTGGATTTGGGGAGAGCCTGACTCTCTCCCACCTCTCTAGCCTGTGTTCCCCTGGGCAAAATATTCACAGTTGCTGACTTTCCACAGGATTGCTAGGCTCATACAGGCCCACTCAGACCTAGCTGCAAACTCATGAATCTTGGTTTTAGTTTCCATAGGCTCTGCCATGCTGCAGGCCCAAGATCTTAATGTTGTTTTAATTTGCAATTAGAGAGACTATCAGTGATGTGCTGACATAAAGGAAAGACCATGTGAAGAAGTAGCAAGATGGTGGCTATTAGCACACCTAGAAAGAAGACCTCAGGCGTAACCAAATATGCAGGCACCTTGATAATGGAATTCCAAGGCCTGGCCGGTATCCCAAGGTGGAGGTGGCTGTGTTTGGAGATAGGTCAGTGGTGGTGTGCAGCAAGGTGGTGGCCAAATCCATTCTTATGTATACACTTAAGACAAATATTTCTTGAAATATTGATACACAATAAGCAAAGGGGAAAAATAGAATGAACTTTAGTAGAAATTATCCACATCAAAAAATAGAAAAATACTTATTGTTTTGAAAAAAGCAAATGGTATTGAGGAACTTTTGAGCCATGATACTACTGTAGGATGCTCACATTAAGATACTAATGTAGACTCTCTGAAACTACTGGATTCCATTGTTAATAAAGGAAATGACCCAAGATGAAAAACTTCCTGAAGTTCAATGATGGTTTGAATTTCCATGTTTAATCATTGGGAATTACATCATCTTTTTTTTTTTTTTTTGTATTACCTTTCACCTTTGGCATATAAGGAGCTCAGGAATGTTTGCTGATGTTTAGAGGGAGGAAGACAGAACTAAAAGAATTCTCTAAAACTAGTTTCATGTGAAACATGGCAAATCAATGGAGAAGGAAGATCTAATGATGGAGAAAGAATGCAAATGCTATAAGTCACCCTGTGCCAGAAGCTTTTTCCCACTATACCTGTCAGCTCAACTGTTTAGCATGACTACTGTACCACATGAACACAAGGACAAAATAAATCCAGTTACACTCTCCAGACTTCATGTTTGACCAAAAGAGCTTCATACTTATTCACATATTTAGAATATGATTACTATCATATAAAGATGATTCAGAATGTCTTAAATACAACACACCCCCAATACCCCAAATAGTAGTCCCAGCTCACCAAGAGGGCTACAACTTCTCAGGGCAAGAGTCATATGTTTTACGTTTTCTTTTTTCCTTTCCAATAGTCTAGTGCCAAATACATAGAACATACTGAATAAATACTTTACCATTGGTTTGTGTGGGGGTTAAGAAGATAATCTCAGAAATTTGCCAGACAAAATTTCAAATGTTCTAGGCACTTATTTTCAAGTAAACTTGGATAAATCATCTATATTTTTTTTTTAGGCATCACTTTCTTTATTACGGGTCACAAAGAATAATATATGAAAAGCTTCTGGTGGGAATAAGCACCACCCCAACCACCAAAGAGAGAATTTTTATTATTTCAGTATTGGGAGCAAGAGGAATGGAAGTATAGGTAAATAGTCAGGAATGAGACCACAGTACTAAAATGAAAGAGGAAAAAAAATCTCTGTGGATCAAGTAAAAAATGTATGCTCATAGCAAAGGGTATAAAGGATATTGAGCTAGTCATAAAGAAGAATTTTAAAAAGGGTGTTATAATATTAGAATAGATAAACATTATGAAATTCCTTGAGATAAGTTAAAGATAATTCAGGGAGGAGATTAGGACAAGCAAAAGAAAAAAAATTACTTGTGCAGATTTTTATGTCTACAGTGAAACAATTTAAAAAAACATAAGCATAAGAAAATTGAGATACATCAAATGAGATGTTGTGGTTAGAAAGAATAACACAGCTGAGGAAAAAATAAGTCAGAGTTAAAATAATTTACAGAGTCAGTGAGATGAAGAAAATGTGACTCTCTTATATATATAAGGCAGAGTAATGGTTTAAGGGTAGAGCTCAATACAGTATACATTAGTGTACATATCATGCCTAAATTGCTGTCATTTTAACAAGTTTCAGCAGTAGGCCTGGTAAACCTGTCATCCAGAGGTTTGATTTCTAGTCTTTTCAAGGCAGTGTGAACATGTTTGTAAACCCACCCTAGCATGCTGACTCACTAAATTTCATATCACATGCCTTTTGCCTCTGTCAGGCCACACCCTCTCTTAAACTCAATCCAAGGTCTATCTCCTTGGGGAAATCTTCTTGCCTTTCAGGAAAATTAAGACAATATCCACCATATCATGTATCTGATCCATACAGAAGACAGCCACATCTATTGACAATTCGACATTTGAAAATAAAAAGTCAATAATTTAAGAATAAATCATAAACATCACTCTGGTTATAGTAAAGAATTTTGCATAAGAGCTACTTTTGGATCTCATTTGTTGATAAATAAGATGCAACTTTATCACTGTTGCTCAACTTTGATTATAAAATATTCCATAATAGGGGCTAATGATCTTTTAGCCAACTGAAAGACTTACTTTATGGAGAGACTGAAGAATTCTCTTCATAAAAGCTTTTGTTCATCAGCAGCCTACAAAACTTTGATGAACTGGAGTCACTGCTGGTAATATCAACTCTTCTCTTTCTTTGTTCAAATATTTCAGGAAATACCTAGACAGCACTTTCTACTTAAAAACTCTGGCAAGGTAAAGCTTGTTCTAGGGTCTAAAAGGAAACTAGCCATTTCCCTTTTCTAATTGGACAATAGAAACCTATTCACATACTCACCAGCATTATGATGCAATAGCAATGTTTCTTGTATTTAGTTTTTCTGATGCATGGAAGAAGGAAATAAAGGCTTTCATGATACTAAAATATTTGGAGCTAAAAAGGCAGTTTCAAGTGGAAAGTAGCTGGAAGAATGATTCCTTCCAGAGAAAAAAATGGCAAGAAAAGCTGTGGGAATTCACAGTAAATTTTGAAGACCAGAAATTTTAGAAAAAGGATCTCATAGCAAATTAAGAATATAGGTATGTCACCTGTAGTCCCAGGGGCTTGGGAGGCTGAGGCAGTATGATCAAAGCAAGCCTTAGCAAAAGCGAGGCACTAAGCAACTCAGTGAGGCCTTATCACAAAATAGGACTGGGGATGTTGTCCAGTGGTCAAGTGCCCCTGATTTCAATCCCCAGTACCCACCTGCCCCCCAGCCCCCCCGCAAAAGAATACATGTGTGTCAGAGAAAAGAACTCTAATCATGTTCTTACAAAATTCAATTACAATAATATAAGTCACAACACACGAGGATTAGGAAAAGCAGGCACTTTTGCCCCTATTTGAGCCTTCCTTTTATTTTCCCCATTCTAGTACTATTATTAATATTTAGATTGGTATTAACCAAATGTCTGATTATCAAAAATTTGATAAAAATAGACTGTTCCTACAAGTTGATTAAAAAAATAAAAAGACAGCTCAATTAAAAAATGGGCAAAAGACATGAATTGATATTTCAGACACAGCACACCCACAGAACTACATGAAAAGCTGCTGAACCTCACTAGATATTAGGGAAACACAAATTAAAAATACATGGATGGAGCTGGAGAATATCATGCTAAACAAAATAAGCCAAACCCCCCAAAAACCAAAGGCTGAATATTTTCTCTGATAAATGGAGTCTAATCCATGATGGGGAGAGGTGGGAAGAATGAAAGAACTTTGGATTTGTGCAGAGGGGTGTGAGGCGAAGGGAGAGGTGTGGGGATGGGAAGGACAGTGGAATGAGATGGACATTATTACCTTATATATATGTATGATTACACTACCAGTGTGACTCTGCACCATGTTCAGCCAGAGGAAAATGTTGTGCTCCATTTGGGTACAATGTGTCAAAATGCATTTTTTCTACTGTCAGGTATAACTAATTAGAACAAAATTTTTTTAAAGAAAATACAATGTGATAGTGCTACATAGTCACCTGATTGGCTAAATTAAAAATCTACCAAGCAATGGTGAGGCTATGAAGAAACTAGAACTCTTACTTATTCGGGGAGTGCAAATTGATACAACCACATTGGAAAATCTATTGGCAATACTGTGTCTGGCTATGATTTTAAATACTTCAGAGTCGACAAAGCTAGTTAATTTATATTCTAGATGCAGTTATCATTCAAAGGAGTCTAACCAGCAGCTTACAGTCTAATAGTAGCTAGTTAGCATTTGTCAGATACTTCTCTCCAAGGGCAGCAATCACTTCAAAAAGTGAAAATGCTGTCTAGAGGGCTTTTAACTGTCAAAAAGAGTAGCAAAAATAATTTTGCATTGATATAATGAATGGTGTTCAAGAAACGTGGTTACCTAGATATGTCTTACAGCTATATCCACATTTTCAGGTGTAGAGTAAAGTAATCTCATGAACCAACATCTTCAAGTTTTGTCTTAGAGCTAGAACCCAGGTCCCAATTCTCTTCCTTATGGAGACTGAGTGTGTGATTCAGCAGAAAGGTTGGTTGTTCCTATCAATACGTGACATTTTCATTCAGGGTACAGCTGGAGTACACCAAATGGCAGAGAAAAGAGACTCAGTAGCCAGCAGAACAGGTCATATGACTGCTCACTTACTGATAAGAGGTCTATGTTTGGTGGACCTCCATCTGATACCTGCTTTCATTGTAGTATGCCATCCACCATGTAGCAAGTTTGTGGGAACAAGAATTCTAGATGATATTCACTAAAAACAACTTGGCAGTTGTAAAGGAAACTATGTCAAAACTCCTGAAGGCTGGGCACAGTAGCATACGCCTGTAATCCCAGTGGCTCTGGAGGCTGAGGCAGGAGGATCACAAGTTCAAAGATAGCCTTAGCAACATCGAGGCACTAAGCAACTCAGTGAGACTGTCTCAAAAGAGCTGAGGATGTGGCTCAGTGGATGAGTGCTCCTGAATTCAATCCCTTGTACCCCCATCCAAAAAAAAAAAAAAAAAGGGCAAAGGGCTGGGGTGAGGCTCAGTAGTTAAGTGCCCCTGAGTTCAATTCCTGGTACAATAAAAAAAAAAAAGAAAAGAAAAAGAAAGAATACTTCTGAAAGCTGGATTTGTCAGCATTATCAGTAAATCACTTAAGGCACTTATATTTACAAAATATCAAACCCTTAATTGAATCATAGACCTACCCCATCACAAACATGAAAAATCATCTGATAAGAGCATAATCAGGAGTTAGGTTTCCTTCTATAAATATTTATTAATTGCTATTATATTTTAGGCACAGTGCTCAGAGCTTCAGGAGAATATAAGTTAAGTCCGTCAGTCCCTGAATGTCCAATAAAAGAGACGGATGCCTCATTTACAATTATTGTAAGTGTTATAAAGGATTAGTTAGGCATACAGAGAAGGAGTCTTAATCTGAGTCGTAGTAAAGGTACAAATTTGCTTTGATCAAGAGCAGAGGAGACCTAGTATCATTTATTAGCAGGGAGAGTACTATCTGTACTCTGTACATCAGGATCACAGGCAAATCAGGAATGCAGGAAGACAAGAGTATTCAGTCTTGAGAATGTAGGAGACGGTGGATCAGGCAGCACAGGCTACATTCAAACCTCCCAAGGTAGAATCTCAGTTCCTCACCTCTTTAGCCACTTGTCCCAATAATATGAACTAGTCTCTGCAAACTGCAACTTCCCTATCCACACAAAGGAGATATGAGCAGTATATTACCCCTCACAGATGTTGTGAGGACTAAATGAGTTAAAGTAAATATAAACCATATAGAATACAACATGGCAGTCATCAAGCATTCAAAACCACACTAGCCATTCTTTTTTATAGCTTTGTATTCATTTGCTAGGGCTTCCATAACCAAGTACCACAAATGGCAACTCTGAAAACAGCAACTTATTTCCTCACAGTTGCAGATGTCAGAAATCAATGTGTCAGCATGGTTGGATTATTCTCAGGCCTTCCTCACTCTGGAACCTGTGGACAGCCATCCTTTCCCTGCGTTTTCACAAAGTCACCCCTCTGTTCTTGTCTGTGTCCTTGTCGTAAGGGAGCTATGCCATTAAAATAGATCAAACACATTTGTGTCCTTCCACAATGTCAGAATTTATTGAATAACAACAAATTGACAGGCTACACCACTTTCAGAGGTGGCAATTCACCAAAATATTTGTGGGTCATCTGATAGTCATGAACTGGACAAATTCAAGTTCTTTAATTATCATCTTAATTTCTAATATCTACAACACTTAAGTCACACATCATGTTTCACACCATGACACATAGAGAGAGGGGACTGAAAGACTATGAAAGGATTAAGGCAGGCACAGGGTTATAGGATGCTGAACCAAGAGCACAGGCAGGACAGCTATGAATGCAGAGTCAGAGTTACTGTAGGTGGTCAGATAAGGATTTTATTTTTTATGGTACAAGGCATTGAACTCAGGGGTACTCAACAAATGAGCCACATTCCCAGCCCTATTTTGTATTTTATTTAGAGACAGGGTCTCACTGTGTTGCTAAGCACCTCACTATTGCTGAGGCTGGCTTTGAACTGGTGATCCTCCAGCCTCAGCCACCCGAGCCACTGGGATTACAGGCATGTGCCACCATGCCCATGCCCGGGCAGATAAGGATTTTAACAAACCATTTTTTGCTGAATCATCAAGGCAGAGGGTCTCATAGGTTGACAGTTTCAGTTTCAGAGTGTTAGCTTAGAGTGCTTCATGCCCCTTCATCATGGGTGGGAGAAACCACACTGTGCTGAAGCCCAATGGCACAGGAAATTGGAGATGTGTTGCTGTGTTGACTTTCCTGGCACACTGGATGAGTGACCAGGTGATGGGGTCAGGGTGCCAACTGTGTCCAGTCTCAAAGGGTTTCTCTTTTTATGGGTCTTAGGTGAGGGAGTTGTGTCTGGTGACCTTGATAAGCTGCCATGTCTGGTATTCCTGTTATGATTTGGGATGTCCACATGCCCAGTAACTCCTTGATTTAGTTTGGTAACTTGGCACATACAAGTTATTTATCAATTTGTTTTTATGGTTGTGCTAGGCAGATGGTGATTGTTTACTTGTACAAACAAGGTATGGAGACATTCTGCCTTGGCACTTGTACTCAAAAAGGAGTCACTCATGGCCAACCACTGCTTTGCAGAAGGGAGTAACTCAGGTTTAGGCACAACCTGAAAACACTGCTCTGTGTCCATTATGAAATGACTCTGGCAGAATGCCACATGCTCTCCACTGTACTAATTTCCTCTTCTCATACTAATTCATTTTAGATTAGGGGTTACCCTCATGACCACATTTTGCCTTAATCACCTCTTTAAAGACCCCCCTCTCCTTATACTGTCACCTTCTGAGGTCCTGGAGGTTAAGACTTTATCATATAAATTTTGACATCACATGATTTGGTCCATAACAAGCATAGCAGGGCACATAACTTGGCACTCTGAAAAGTTTATTTTGTTGGTTTGGTTTGGTTTTATTTTGTTTTTAATAATCCACCAAGAATCAGATCCTGATGACTATTCCAATTAACTGCTCCTCCAGCATGTGTGGCTACTTTCCCTCAAGGCTCAATTCAAGAGGAGGTGAGTGAATAGGAGTGATGAGGTTGCAAAGAGTTTAGGAAATGGATCAACAAGGAGACCCTGAAGAGGGTAAAAAGAGAGAGCTTCCAAAGGAAAGTGATATCTTCCCTCCTCAGCCTTAGTTTGCGCTTCCTCTTGACTCTATAAATCCTACTCTTAGATTACATGGGCAAGAGGAATAGGAGGTAGGCAAAGCAATCTGGCCACAATCATTTTATTATCATTTTAAAACATATTATATTGCTATTGATGAGATCTGTGTTTGAAAACGCTCACTAGTCACTTTGAGTTTGGATTTTATTTTATGAATGATAGAAGTGGGACAGATGTTTCTTGCTAGAGAATTGATATGATCAAGTTTTTGAGAATTTGTAATTTTGGAGATAAAAAGGAAATAAGCTGAGCACAATGGAGCATGCCTCTAGTCCCAGCTGCTAAGGAGGACAAAGTGGGAGGATCATTTGAGATCATGAGTTAGAGACCAGCCTATGCAGAGAGACCTTGTTCCCCACCCCCCAGCTCCACCCACTCACGGAGGGTGGGGGGTGGGGTGGGGGGGACAAAGAGGCAATACCTGGAGGAGAGAAAGACCAATGTCAGAGAAGCCAAATCCAGCCTGTGACACACACCTACAAGAAAGCAAAGGCTGTAAAGAAAAAAGAACAGCTGGATTAAAGAGATGATTTCGAGTGGGTCCGGGAAAAGTAGCAATTGCTGATTATGGATGAGAAGCTAGGGATGACATCATTGACCAAGATGGAGAACACAGGAAGAGAAGCACATCTGAGAAGAGAGCCTGTCCAATAGGTAAAGTGTCATTCTTAGACAAAGTTGAGTGTCAGCAGCCTGGGACACAACACGGTGCTGACAGCTGGAGCTCAGCTGAAACAGGTCTGGAGCTCAAGGTAGAAATATATATTTGGAAATTTATTACCTTTTCATTATTAGTCTTGGAACTGATAATCCCAACCAGGAGAAAGAAATTGAGAAGAAAGGACAGCTACAGTATGGATATCTAGAGTGACGCAAAGGCGGTGAGCAAGATGTTTCCAAGTCAAAGGCTATGTTATGGTTTAGATATGAGGTGTCCTCCAGAAGCTCATACGTGAGACAATGCAAGAAAGTTCAGAGGTGAAATGGTTGTAGCAGGAAGCGTGTAGCTGGAGGAGGGGTCACTGGGGGTGCACCATTGGGGTTTATATTTTGTCCCTGGTAAACAGAGCTCTCTGCTTCCTTATTGTCATGTCCTGACTGTTTTCCTCTGCCACAGCCTGCCACCATGGTGTTCTGCCTCACCTCAGGGCCACAGCAATGGAGTCGGCTGTCTGGGGATGGAGACCTCTGAAACCGTGGACCCTGTATAAATTTTTCTTCTTCTAATTGTTCTTGTCAGGTCTTTGGGTTGCAGCAATAAAAAAGCTGACTATAACAAAAGTGTGAAAGTTGATGGGGAAGATTCAAAGGAGAAGGAAGCCCCACTCATGTGCATAAGCAGAAGCAAGTTCATGACTACTCATTTTCCACCCTAAGATGTGCACAAGTTCTGATGCAGTTTGCATAGTGGCTAAGCCATGTGGGCTCTGATTCAACATCCAGGTATACTACTTCCTAGGTAAATGGCCTTGGACGAATTGCATAGCTTCCTCTCACTTCAGGTTCCTCGTTTATGAAATGAAAGTAACAGTAGAACCTGTAACATGGGCCTGTTCATGGGAAATAAGAAACTGTGTGTACAACTCAGTGTTAGATGTCATTAATAAGGAACAAAGGTGCCATATTCAACAATGGCTTCAATCTGAAGTGTACCTTACAATGAGACCCAAGAGAGAGTCTACTGAGTTAGTATAGAAGCAAATAATGACATCTTATTCCTTTTGATTTTAAATCTTTTCTGGACAAAAATCTGCCCCAGGAGCTTTTCTCACCATCATCTATCACACTGCTGTCATTCAATTAAGTCAGTGTAGGAAAATAATGAAATAAAAAGCTTGAGGAAGGATATTCAAATACACAAATCCTTACCTGCATATCTTCTAATAATTAGGAGCAAAGGGACCCTTCCAGGTATCTGGTAAAACTTAAATGGCTTCATCTCTAAAGAAATACTAAAATTAAACCAAGTTGGATCTATATTATCATGAAATCTTCTCACCATTCATCAATTATTGATGCCCATGGCATGCTCTGGATAGAATATTTATTTTTGTATAGGCAATCCATTCATACATAATAAGCAGGTAATGAGATAGGAAATTGGGAGTAAAGGGAGAGATACTGAGTCTCAAAGGAAGTGCCCATAGACCATCAAAATACAGGAAGCACCCATGAAGCACTGAAATGTAGAACACACCCATGAACAATTGCAACTCCTGAGCAGTATGTCCTTGGCTCACACCCTTGACTCATGCCCCTGTAACATGAGGACAATGAACAAGTACAGAGAACACTGGCTGGAAATTATGTAACTGCACCTCCAGTTCAGACTCTAGCAACCAACCCTCTATAAATATTAGCACCCCATGCCAACCGGTTGCTGTCTGTTGCTCTGGAGATAGTTTGCATTCTCCCTTGAATGTGTTTTCCTTGCTTTACTTTGAAGGTGTCTCTTTCTTGAGATGACCCCCATTCTCCCTTGTATTTGCGTCTATTTTTCCTGAATAGACCTTTGTCTATGCCTTTGACTGGAACATGCTGAAATTCTTTTCTGTCTTGTGTTTCCAAGAACCCAGCTGGTCCTGAGTAAAGATCTCCTTTCTCTCAGACCCTTCCTCAGAGATAACTCTTCTCCTGTGACACTAAGAATCTCAATCCACATGGGAACACTTGTTTCAGCACAGTATCTCAGGGATACATTGCAGTTCTCCTTCATGGACTACATAAGGCTTGGTTTTCTGATTTATGTGTCCGCATTTCTTCACAGACATTTCATAGACAAAAAAGAGCTCGTGTTTTTTATTTGCTTCCATACCTAGGAGAGGAGAGCACTGACATCTGGAAAGGATTGAAATCTGGGCACAGCAGGATTAGAGTGGAGCCCAGGTTGGCGTTGACCTTCATTCTTCCCTCCTGAGCATTTGGACCCAGGGTGTTATTGCAGGTGAGAGAATCCAGTTTCCTATGGCAGCTTATTTCCTCACAGTCTCTGCAGTGGGAGCTCACTGTTCCAGCCCTCTGCCAGCATCGCCTTCCTTTCATGTTTTCTTGGTCTCCTCTTTACATTTCCTCCCTCCAATAATAAAGTTTTATGCCAATTCATTTCAATATTAAAGTCGCATTTCAATAGAGCCCAGGTCTTAAATTTCAGCTGAATTCCCCAGGACATGCAACCTTCTACAGAGAGTGGGCTGAAACAGACTAGGCTGAAGACAATCAGCCAAACTGAAGTGTGCTGACCTCTGTCATGGGTCTGAGTCAGTTCCATGTGGGGATAATGATGTTCCCTGATCAGGGCAGGATGAAACAGCATATAAGAAAGAGTGAAATTATGAGCCTGTGGTAAATACCAAGAGGGGGATGAGTCATAACATTCTTTCAGAAGCTATTGTGTTAACTCAGCAGGGGTCATGGAGAAAGAGTTTTTCTGGTAAACAGCTGTTCCTGTTTACCTCCAGCTCTTCATTTTTCAATCATTTTGAACATCTTTTGGAGAGGATTAAAATTCATGGGCTGAATCTAAAGGGATCAAACTGCTAATAACATATGCATTGAACCCAGAGGTCATCACTTGCTCTAGATTGAGGACATCACTTGAACTTGAATGTAGAGCTATTACAAACCCTCTGTGGTCTATAGTCTAATGGTGATCTTTAATTCATGAGCTGGTCTGATTAAAAAGTCACAGTTTCTCAATTAAAAGTCTTAAGTCATTAATTTAACAGATCATATTTTTGTTTTATCCTCTAGTTGTTTAAAGATCTGGTTTAAAAAAAAAAAAAAAACATATTACCAAAGCTAATAGTTTGCACTTTGTATACAACATATGAAAAAAGGCAATCAAAGTCTATCAAATGTCTGGGGACTTTGTCTACTCTTGTTATTTATTTACAACAAAATATGTTTAAAAATCCGTAGAGTTAGAAGGCATGTATTTACAATCCTCTCTTCCTATCCTACAAACAGCTGAATCTCTAACACTAGATCTGGAAGGTACTTTGATTTAACAAGCAACTACCATTTGCTAGGAGAGGCCAACAACGACAGATATACAAACAGAGAGGTTCTAGAAAACGGTCATTAGTTTGTGGCAGAGGTGAAGAGATGGGAAAGGTTCATAGGGGAACAAGGAGTAGATGAAAGGTTAACCAACTCTTTCCTGCTGCACAAGAATCCATGGTTACCCTCTAACCATGTTCATGGAAGCCAGAGAAGATGATGTATATTCACTATATTGTTCGTCAACCTCACTGTGGTACAATGATCCCAGATCAGTAAAACCCACTTAGGCTAGGAGAACAACTAGGCTGGGAGAACAACCAGGGAACTGCAACCACCAGATGAGGGAGCTATAGCTTTGAGCTTCTCTGAATGTAGTGACCCATGGAAGCTCTGTACAATTTTCTTCAGCTATCTAAGTAGCCCTGTAGGGCAAGTGGTTTCCTATGTGTCAGAACAGCACCTGCACTTGCCCAGATGTGGGTCTCTTTTTTTCCCTGAGCTGTCCCTTGGAGAGATGATAGTTCCTGAGGGCTGTATTGCAGCATCAACTGTTGCTTGAACTTTTTCGCTGAGACACACTTGGTTCAACTCTGCTGGTAAGCTGAGGTTCTTGTGTGGCACCTTCTCCAACAGGGGTCTGGACCAGCCTTTCGAGTCTGCTTGTTTAGTAAAACCTCATAAGATGGTTTGATGGGCACAGAAGAAAGGTGCCAAGTCAATGGCAAACCAGACTAGACCGGAAAAGGGCGTTACATAAACAGAAACAATCTTTGGGAAAGTGGAAGAGGTAAGCAGGGGCCAGATCAAACTACTGTCACTTTAAGAAAGAGAAGAACATGATTTGCATTTTTAAGAGATTCCCATGGATAGTTAGGTGGAGGATGAACAGGAAGGGACCTGGCTAGAGACAAGGAGATAAGGAGATCACAGAAAAAGCTATTGCAGGAGTCCAGGTAGCAGATGGTGAGGACTTGAAAGAGGGTAGGCAAGATTGGAAAAGAAGGAACTGATTTGAAAGCTACTTTCAAAAGAAAGGATTTAGTGACTGATTAGGTGGAAAATGAAGAATGAGTCTCAGGTGGGGCTTGGGTGACATCTTTAGTAAGGATAATGAGCCTCTTATCCTGAATTTTGGCAAAGACTTCCTTCACAATAAAATATTAAATAATATTCTTAGCATCTTATCCTGACATTTTACCATTTCCTATTTAATAAAAGCTATTTTTAGTTCGTTCCATTATATAAATAACAGTATGTTGAATGGGCCAACTCACTTATGTGAACCAGAAAAATTTTTTTCTCCCACACACACAAAAAAAAAATGTCCTTCAAACCCACTCTAGCTAATCTCCCTTCTAATTTCTTTTCCCTGCCTCTAACAATATCTCGGGAAGAACCCAATTTTTAGCAACAATCTTGTTTTCAGATGTTTACATATCAAGTCAGATCTAAATCAGAACCTCCAGCAGTGATGCACACCTGTAATCCCAATGGCTTGGGAGGCTGAGGCAGGAGAAAGGCAAGTTCAGAGCCAGCCTCAGCAACTTAGTCAGGCCCTAACTTAAAATTTTAAAAATAATAATGGCAAAAGGGCTGGGGATGTTGTTCAGTGACTAACTGTTCCTTGATTCAATCCCTTGTACAAAAAAAAAAAAGAAAAGAAAAAAAGAAAGAAAGAAAGAAAGAAAGAAAAGAAAAGAAAAGAAAAAAGAAAGGACCTCAACTCCCAACCAATGTAGTGTTCTCTTCTGCAGAGATGGTGACTCCTCATCATTTCCTGTTCTTTTTCCCATGTTCTGTCTATTGGCTGCCTCGGGCCATTCCAGATGGGGAAGAGGGAGAATGAGAGAAAAGACTCCACTTGATTAGGGTGGTTATTCTTTGTCTTGGTAGTAGATGGGGTCATTCCATAAATTCTTCCCAGACCTCCTAGAGACCCTGGAGTCAGCCATGTTGCCTGCCTGAAGGAACTGCCTATCCCTCTGGCTTTCTGGCCATTCCTCAGCAATTTCTTGAAAGGCACACTTCACTTTGACCTGGCTGTCCATCATCCCATACAGCATGGACCCCAGGATGGCTTGAGCCCAAGTACTTGTTGACTCTGGGTATTGCCCTTCCCACTATTCAACTGCAGACATCCCAACTCTGCCTCACAGTCCTCTTCACCTAGGCCTTCTCAGATAGAGATCCAGAGACCCACCACTACTCCAGTGGACATAGGGCTAGTTCTTCCAAGAATTCCAAGGTAACACCAATCTCTTTCACTTACACTCTCAATTATTTTCATACTCACCTTTTTCATATGGGACGAATGAAGCAGCACAGATGCAATTTATGCTTTACTAAATCCAGATGTGACTGGATCTAACATGTTCCTGTCTAACTTATTGACATTTCATGCCTATTATCCTCAACTTTGGGGCCTCTCAGCTAAACCCTAAGAAAACAGGAAAGGTGCCATTTTTCATCCAGTTACATGAGTTAATTATATATCAAGGCAAGTGAGCTAACTTTTCCATTTGCTGCCAGAAGAACAAGGGGTAATTAATGGTACAATAAGCTTTGCATGACCAAGCAGATGGAAATGAGAATCTACCTGAGGTAGGGCAGTTCACTGTGTTTATGATTTTGTTTTTTTTGTATTTACCTGGCTACAAGTGTATTATTTACACGTTTACTGCTAGTGCGTTAAATGCCACTTTGACAGCCTGTCAGGAAGGTCTGCCAGAATTTCCTGCTGATGAATGCTTTTAGACTCAAATTTTGTTTTCTTTTAGGACCAACAAATAGCTGGCAAAAACATCAACAAAAAGAACTATACAGTTCATGTAGAGTAGAGCAATTACCCTTAATAATGTGGAATTTTATTTTTGCTTTTTGTTTTAGAAAGTCATCAATTAACTTTAGCTGACAATCAATAAATAGAACAATAGCCTCTCTTCAAAAAATGCTTAATTATACTTCTGAGGTGTATATTTGCTATTATAGAATTTCTTGCAATGTTTACTCCGTTTGGACACCTGTTCAAAAGATTAAACAAAGATGTGGGTGTTGAAAGAATTGGGGCGGGGCCAGAAGGTTAGGAATAGTTATTTTACTTTTAGGCAAGCAATTGGTTCTACATTTGTTAAAGCCTGTTGGATTGAGTCATGTAACAGCTTTTATGCAATAGATTTGTTCTTGTAAAGTTGTGTATAAATCAATTTTTATATAAATTGATTCATACTTTGAATGCATTGAAAGCTTGCTTTTTAAAGAAACCCTACTCTAAATCCTCTTGTCATATAAAGAATTCATTTTGTGAAATAGATAACTCAGAAAGGAAGAGAAAAAGCAAGAGGAAAAGAGAGAAAACAGGTTTATTTAAAGACCTGCCTATGTAACCAGTCGTAGGACACCATCTGAAAAAAGAAAAAAAAAGTATAGATGTTTGACTTATTTTTAAAGCAGCCTAGCATTGGGGTCACAGAAACTCTAATAGTCAAGAGCTTTGTGACAAAATTGTCCTTTCCAAATCCTGTAAAACAGTCTTTACACTACAGTCCATGTCCAGAGGGTTCTTGTTCTCCCATCTACTTTCATCTGAGCATCTCACAGTGGTGGGTGGAAAGCGAATCAATGGGATCACATATTTTTTCCCCCAGCAGCAAGCAGGAAAATGCTCTGAAAGTGAAGCATGTTACTGGAAATGCAGGACAAACTTATTTAAGTCATCAGAATAGTCCTGTCCAGAATAGTAACTGTATTATGCATTTAACAGGTGAGGAAACTGAGGCACCAAAGGATTAAGAGAATTTCCAAAGATGCTTCATTAATATTGGCTGATTGAAAGTTTAGGCATTAACATTTTGATTCCGGAGCTCAGATTCTTTAACAATCACACCATATAAGCTTCATAGACACATGCCAATGGGTGGGTGGATGGATGGATGGATGGATGGATGGGTCAGGGGATAAATAGATATCTATGGATGAGTATATAAAATGTTTAAGCACTGTAGCAGAAAAAAATTTTGAATTATTTGTAACTAACACTTTTAGTGTTAAGTGAAATAGAAGTAGGCAATGAATTCTGCACATAGTTCATTGGCTTTCTTCATACAGGAGACTACACATTTATACTACATAAACGTTTATAAAGGATATTAACAGCAATCCTGGATAATAATCATAGCCTTGCTTTGTAGCATGCAAGAGTTTTTTCCACTGGGAAATTTTATATTAAATTTCAGCATTCTACTTGCTCTTATTAAACAGAACATTTGGTAATACTAGTTCATATTTTTATAGGGGAATAATCAGGTTGGGATTAGCTATGCTTTTCAGTTCACTTCAGTTGCTGCAGTGTAGTCTATCTTCCCTGTGGCTTTTCTCTCCCATTTGTTTTACCTCTTGGTTTCTCTAGTAAAGGAATGTTTGAATATTAGGCAGAGAAGTAAAACAAAAGTCATTGCCAGAGAGTTCCATTACTGTACATGAGAAATCTCATCTATTGTGTGCAAAAAAAAAAAAAAAAAGTATGTAGGTCTGCCGCAGTCTGGCTGGGCACAATTCAGGAGCCACTTGTCAAAAGAAACGAACTTTATTTTTAGAACCACACACGCCAAACAAAACAGCTCCTCAGGAAAACCTTCAGAGCCCAACTGCCACCACCTGCTTCCCCCAAGCCTCTCAACCTCCCCCACTCCTCCTGCTCTTGAGGCCGATTGGCTGGGTCACATGGGCGGAGCCAAAAAAAATTCCCCCAATGAGCAGCTCCATGGTCTGAAAGGGCGGGGAAACAGCCCAATGAGCATCACCGTAGAGGAGCCAATCAGTTGGCAGCTAGAAGTTGCTGGGGCCGCTGTGAGCCAATCATCAGCTGGCAGCTGGAAGTTTGCTGGCAGCTGGAAGTTTGCTGGGGCCCCTTCGGCTGTGACTCTCAACATAGGTCTACTAATCAGAAAGAATTTCCAAAAATAAAATTCTACAAACCACCTGTACTTACTACTTTTAGCATAATTATTCATTTAATTAATATTAGAATTTTCCACTGCAAGGTAGCATTTGATGTCTTGGTCCTACTAGATTTGCTTTAAGAATCCACTGCTCTATGGATGAATTCATGAAGAGGTAAATAAGTGATTTAAAAAAAAAAAAAATCTTGTCTCTAAGAACCCTTTGTACTCAGGAAGGATGGCTAGGAAAATTGGGTCATTTCTATGTGTTTTCCAAGTATGAGCAAAAAAGTAGCAAAAGGGATGTATGTATACACATAGACCTGAAACCAATAGAGAAATGAAGTTCCAGGAAAAAGAAATTTATTTACATACATTATTAAATTCTAAACTAAATGAATATTATTACTTGAAAGTTAATAGGGTCCTAATAAATATATATTTTACAAATCCTATCATATAATAGAAATTTGGACTGACTTAAGCCTTTCATTTTATTTTACTTCTATTCCCTCTAAAATCCTGTTCTGATTATCTCCAAACGAGAGGGAAGGCAATATTTGTAGGAATCATAGTACTTTGACGGAAGTCTATGAAAATAAGTATGTGCTGTTCTATTTCTTTTCACAACCTTCCAAACACCATTAATGAGGAATCAAAAATGCTTCCCTGCAATCAGAACAGTAATATAAATACCCACTCACCCTCCTGTGCAGCCAGCACAAACAATGAAAGCAAGTTTCCTGACTAAACAAATACACTCCCTACTTCCTGCTCTATTGGAAGGAAGATGCCAAATGTAGGAGGCAGCCACCAATTCAGTCCACTGGAACAGCCTCTTTCAATGTGCCGCTAGTCACATTTCAAAGAACATTTTGTAATCATCCTTGACAACTGCCATCCAGAAGGGAAACACTGAAACATTTAAAAACAGAAGCATTTCGAAGCAAAATGAAGCAGCATAACACTTCTGAGAGGTTTATGATCTTGGAATGTCTACCACCATGTGAACAGAGGAGGGAAAACTCGGACCAAATATTTTATAAACTCCTTCACAAAAACCAGGGCTTGTTTCTGTGAGCATGGGCAGCACCATATGCTTAATATGTCCTCCAGACAGCGATTAAATGCTTGATAATTTCTTCTTCTACATCCAAGATGAATGCTTTCATCTGTAATATTCTTTTCTGTGAATGCCTTGGCTGAATTGGTATCCAATTGTTATTAAACTTCACTTTATATTGGCTCAAGCTGTTCTCCCCCCACACACATGAAATTCCCCCATTTTCTTCTTTACTTAGTTACATATAACCAAGTCCAGAAGCATCCATGGATTTTACCAGCCACCAATGGTCCAGTCTATGCCCTGAGTATTCTTACTACTAACACTAATATCCAACACATTTGTCCATGTGTGACCTTGCTCAGCATTTCAACTATAAATGTTTATATAAGTTTCTTTGCTCAGCCTGATTTCAGTTTTGGAGTTGAGAAATGATATATTATGACTCTTGATATTCTTCACAATACTCAATAATATATTTCTAAGCTTCAAGTGCATTGAAGAGTGATCAGTAAAGGATGCTCATAGAATTTCTTGCAACAACATTATGAAGCCGCATCCTCATCAAATGAGCTACACAGCTCAAAGTTTAACACCTTGGGCTTTTTTTTTTTTCTAAAGATATTTTATTTATGAGGCAAAAATATTATATGGGTACATAGTACATAAATCTAAATGTGTATTTATAAGCTAAAAATGTAAAAACTGGACAAAATACTAACAGTTATGTTTATAAGAATTTCTTGCATTGAGGTATTATCTTTTGCATAAGCATTTGAAATATAAATATTCTATAATACACTGTATTATAGAAATGTCTTACTGAACCCATGAAATCCAGACAGATTTCTAATACTGGAAGATTATATACAAACTAACTGAGAAAGAGCGAGTAACATGATTAAGTTTTAATGCCGCACCCAAAGCTTTCTCCACCAAATTACTTCTACCCCCATTTTTTATTGGTGCATTATAGTTGTACATACTGATGGGATTTATTGTTACATATTCGTACATGCACACAACACACAATATAACAATATAATTTGGACAGTATCACTCCCTAGCATCTACCCTTTCTCTCCCCACCTCCCTCATCTTCTTTGATTCCTTTCCTCTACTGACCTCCCTTAGATTTTCATGAGATCCGTCTCCATCTTTCTTTTCCTTTTTCTCTTTAACTTCCACATATGAGAAAAAAAATAGGACTCTTAACCTTTTGAGTTTGACTTATTTTGCTTAACACAATGGTCTCTAGTTCAATCCATTTTCCTGCAAATGACATGATTTTATTTTTCTTTATAGCTGAATAAAACTCCATTCTGTATATATACTATAATTTCTTTATTCATTCATCTGTTGATGGACACTTAGGCCTGTCCCCTAGTTTGGTTATTGTAAATTGTGCTGCTATAAACATGGGTATGCATATACTAATGTACTATGGTGACTTGAATTCTTCATGATAAATACCAAGAAGTGGTATATCTGAGTCATATGGTGGTTTCATGCCTAGTCTTTTGAGGAACCTTTAAACTGATTTCCATAGTGGTTACACTTATTTACAATCTCACCAACAATTAAATGTGTTCTTTTCTCCACATCCTCTTCAGATTTATTATTAGTTGTATTCTTGATAACTTCCATTCTGACTGGTGTGAGACAAAATCTCAGTGTAGTTTTTATTTCTCTAATTGCTAATGATGTTGAACATTTTTCTATATATTTGTTGGCCATTTATATTTCTTCTATTGAGAAATGCCTGTTTAATTTATTTGTCCATTTATTAATTAGGTTATTTGATTGTTTGGTGTAAAGATTTTGGAATTCTTCCTATATTCTAGCTGTCAATGTTCTGCCAGACCAAATTTTTAAATACTTCATTTTCATAACCTTAAGAAAGAGGAAAAGGCCTTGCATTATTTGGGAAATTGAGGAATGGATAACCAACCAACTGCTTGGCTGAGAGTCGAGAAAGGGAAAGATGGTTATTAGTCAAAGCCAACAGTCAGGAAGAAGATTAATTGCAAATCAGGAAAGAATAAGGAGAAACTGGGTCTTCTTAGGATCTTTGTGCAGGCTTACACCATATTTACCCACTAGACCAAAACTGAACGTACTGGAAAGGGAGGGGAGTCTATGAAATGTAGCTCCAACTTAGCCCTTTTTCTCCTTAAGACACTAAGGAAGGAAGCCTAGGAAGTTTCAATCATTTCTATGTATTTTTCAAAGTATGAGCAAAAACTAAGTAGCAAAAACAAATGCAGCAACGCACACCTGTAATCTCAGCTACTTGGGAGCTTGAGGCAGGAGGATTGCAAGTTTGAAAGCAGCTCCCTAAATTTAGGGAGCTCCTGTCTCTAAAAATAAAAAGAAAAATGGTTGAGGATGTAGCTCAATGGGAGAACACCCTTTGATTCAATTTCTAATACCACACTTACACACACACACACACACACACACACACCAAAAAAAAAAAAAAGTAGCAAAAAAAGTGTCTATACATACATAGAACAGGAAGGGACCAATAGAAAATAGAAAGTGCAAGGGGAAGGAAACATAATTTCATATGCTCCTAAATTCTAAATTAAATGGAAATTTTCACCTGAAAGTAACTATGTCCCTAATATGTATGAATTTAAAATCATATCATATGATAGAACCTTAGCTGGCTTAAGCATTTCATTTGCAAGCCATCATTCCGGAATCTTCCCTTTAAGTGTCTCTCTCACTGCTTCTTAAGCAAAAATGGACATGAATATGAATATAAATATGGGTATGTATATAGGTATGTATAGATAAGATTAATTGGATTTACATTCGGATTTACTTAGGTAAGTTACAAAATGATTCAATCCAGTTTGGTTACTCAGCAAATTTCAGATTCTTTTAGTAAATATTAGCAAACTTTAAATAGGTGAAAAGTATACATTTCCTTTCTCACAGCATAACTAATAGATACCATCTCACAATTAAAACAAATCTAAGAGCAAATTACACACTAAATTTACTAACAAGATGGTTAACAAAATTTCTTAACAAAATGGTTCCTAAATGGTCATGCAACTGTTTCACAGCTTGGAGAAAATTCAGTCTCTGCCTAGATACACTGATTACCACCTTGTATGAGAAGCCCAATCATGTGCTGATGTTCTGATGGCATATCAAACCAGCCCTAGAGAAGAATCCTACATCTGATTCCTCCAAGAAGCAGGGAAACACAGGACCAATGGGACTGTAGATATTGATTATGCTACAAACGACAATAAGTTGCTTGGCTTGTGGTTTATTCAAGGTGGTTGGGCTTCTTACGATATTTTAATCATGCACCTATTTAGATAACTGTCATTTCATCAATTATAACGATAAACACTGTGGGAAGTATTTCAGAAAATATATTTTAAATGTTAAGTTATCAATTTGAAAAAGTTGACTCTTAGTTAAATGGACTTCTAATGCTAATTACCGTAACCTGGCTGCATGTGAGAGTTCATTTACTCACACAGAAACAAGTGAAACTGTTTGTACAAAACTATCATAAAGTAAATCAGTACCCAAGCATTGTAATTATAGATAAATAATAAACACTCTAAATATAGGCATATATAGTCACATAAACCCCCTAGCTAGCTATACTACTTTACATTTAGAAAGACAGAAAGAATAGTCAGTTCTCAAAAAAAAATCTTTTACTATTATTATTCAAGCAACATCTGACACACAGAGGATATAATGTAATGCTTATATGGGATTAAGGCTAGTTTAGCAATCCAGCTGAAGTTTGCCTCAATCAATGGACCATTTGTTCTTCCTAAATTAGAGTTCTGCTCATAGCATATCAGCTGAAAGCCTGTGAGGGCTCCCTTTTCCACCTCTATCTTACAATACCTTATAAAATTGCCAATTCCCTGGAAATAACCCAGGAAATAGACTTTTTAATTTTATAAACCCTAGATTGAGCAAAATAAGAAAATATATCCTGCCTCTTAAATCACACACAAAAAATAAAACAGGAGATATGTGTGGCCTAAACCATGATCCCCTCTGTGGCTTTCATCCTCCGCTCCCCACCACCCCCAGCTGTACCTAATGTATGCATTGCTGGTTCTGTCCTGGGAGATGAGATGTCTCTGGAGAAGAGTCCCAAGAATTTTCAAAGGAAAGGGGAAACTCAGCTTGGACCAGTGGGTTTATTTTTCATGTATTTATGTTCTGTTTCCTCAATAATGTGATGATTTAAAAGCATGAATTTCTTTTATCCTCCCCACTTCAGTTTCTTAGTGTTATACTTAAGATGCCAGCATTATCAAAACAGCTTGCACCAATTAGAAACTCAGTATGTTAGATATTTTAGAAAGATGTTTTATCTTTAAGATAAAATTAATTTAGATAAGATTGATGTACTTGAGATATTTTGTGAATTCAATGAAAGAGAAGGAAGAAAGAATAAAAATGGGCAAAAAACTTAGCGAGTCACCAATCACTAATGGGGTTAGTGAAGAGGACGATTTCCTGAGGCCAAATGCAAAAACTAAAATAACATGAATTTTAAAACCAATTATCTGTATAGTATGGGAACATTTACAGCAGTCTGTACTAGGGTGCCAATTGGAGCTTTGCAGAACTCCAGTAATCACATCTAAAACAAATACAGTCTGTGAATTTATCTAGTTAGCACTGAATATATTAATTAATATGATTTTGTTAAGGCTTATTTTTGTAAAGAATACATTCTGATTCAATGAAATTTAGCTCATATTAACTTTGCTTTCTCATCCATTTTCATTAGATGTCTTGATAATTGCAAAAGTTTATTGAATACATGAGTCACCCTTTCTTCCAAGACTCATTTCTTCAGGCAAATAATTTTCAATATTTGAGTCTTCAATTCCATGTATATTACAAATAATAAATTATTGAAATTCCTGACGTGGTACCATGTATCATGAGCACCGTGATCTCTGTGACTCAGATTAAATTGAACATATACACTCTCTCTCTTTACAAGGATATCTGGAACTCTGAAAGTGTGATGAATTCACTAGAGGATTCACAATGTAAGGGCTGATCACAAAACAAGTTTCTCTAATTGTTTGCTTTTACTGAAATTACTTGGACATTTTATCAAACCGGCTTGTTACAGAATTATAATGACTATGAATTTTAACAGGATGAATCTTGAAAATTTTTCATTTTACAAGATCAATTATTTTATAGTTCATAAAAATCAGTACTGTTTGAGCATGATGCAGATGCTTGCTCTAAGCTGAAATCATGGGGATGCATAGCTTTTCATTTATAGTTATGAAATATCATTTAGTGTATGAACTACATCAGATTCTTTTTGCTCACAACCTGTATGGTATATTACCATATCATCTTTGCCAACCATTAGTTAAGGGATGTAAAAGCCCAATAAAGGTTTTTGCTGACATAATTTGAGCATTACTACACACAGATTCTTTAATACAGAGTTCAGTGCAAGTCCTCATGATGAAGACTACCTCTGCCATCCAAGAGCTGTGAGTCCTTGGGTAATTCATTCAACCTCCTTGAGCTTCCATTTCCTCTTCTGCCCAACCTAACCCTGAAGACTGCTTCAGAAACAAACAAGTTAGTATCTGTAAGAATTCTATGACTTGTCAAGCAAACCAAAGCTAGTTGTTAGTTTTCTACTGGTGCTTCAAAATATTACTGTGAATCTATTATCTTAGGATTCCAAAGATCCGAAGTTTAACACATTTTCCTTTCTATAGGGAAGAAACTCTTTTCCCTGCCTTTTCCAGCTTCTAGAGGCTGCTTGATTCACAGGCTTCCCTCCATCTGCAAAGTCCACAAGAGTGACTGTCTCTTCTCGAGCATCATCATCATCATCATCATCATCATATTTCTCTCTCTCTCTCTCTCTCTCTCTCTCTCTCTCTCTCTCTCTCCACCTGGAAAAAACAATTTCTCTTTTTAAGGGCTCACATGATAAGTTTGAGCTGTAATGACAGATTCGTGGGACCCCAATAGACCTCCAGGAGCAGAATCCGATGCAATCACACAAGAGTCTTTATTGTAAGCTCGAGCCTGGACTCACAACTGTTCCCAGGGAACGCAGCAGTCCCAGCGAGTGAGTCCCAGTCCTTTGTTTAGTGAGATTTTATAGGTTTGGGGGAAGTACTTTATACGTCACAACATCACACAGTAAATCATTCCATACAGGAAAATCAAACAACAACTCTTAATATTAATTAGCACATTCACTTGTGGGAACAAGTAGGGTAAGGGTGATTGATAAGTACAAGAGGGGGATTCCTTTGAACTGATTGGTTTAGGCCATGAGGGGAGTACATGCTAAACTACATGGTTTCCCACCATATGGTGGTTATCAACCACCATAAATTACTGGGGGTCATCTGGCAACCCCAGTATTCTCCCTGTCTCATGCTGATTGGTGGTTGCTAGGGGATTGCTATGGATCTTCACCTAGCCTAACTGAGTCAGGGACACCTGGCACCACAGATCTCTCCTGTTATTTGCAGACAAACAACTCATCAGGGTGGGTATGTGCTTAGGTAGGAGTGCTCTGTGGGTTTTTCCCAGGACAAGGGTCTCATCCCCTTTCTTAGGATAGGCCTTGAGATAAAAGCTGGTTTCTCAAAAATAGGAGTCACATCAGTTTCTCAGGACCCATCCAGGTAACCCAGGATAATCTCCCCATCTTGAATTCCTTAATATTACTTAACATTAATCACATCTACGAGTCTCTTATAAGGCAACATATTTACTGGTCCTAAGGATAAGAATGTGGATATCCTTGGGGAGTGCTCTTACTCAATTTGCCACGCTAGGCATTACTTGTACTAAACCAAGACTCGTTGAAGCCTTCCCAATAATTTTTTTGTACTCAACTGAAATTTTCTCCTACAAATATTTATGTCCCCAGTTGATGTACACTATACTTATTTACTCACAGATGGCCTTATGGTTGCACTAAACCTGCATCACACATTGGTTTATTCTCTCCCAGTGAGAAATCAAATCCTAATACACAAAGTTTACTCTATAGATACTTAACAAATGTCAGATACTCAAGTAGATTCATGAATGACAGAGAAAGTTTCAAGAGACAGAAAGCCTATTAACTTACACGCAGTGTTTTAGGTATGTCCCAAGTATAGGAGCAGAAGAGCAAGTGGATAAGTGGACACCAAGTGGTAAGGTGGTATTTGGCCCCTGACTGCCCAGGTTCAAATCCCAGTTTTCTCTCTTAGCTGTATGATCATGATCTAGCTGCTTAATTTCTTTATGCCTCAGTTTTCTTTATTACCAGGTAGTGATAATGCAGTTAACAATTTGTGGGGTTTTATGAGTATACAAGAAATACAAGTAAGGCTACTACAGTCTTGGTAAGAGTGCCTGGTATACAGTTGGCACTCAATAAGCTGTAAGTGGGCAAAACAGGCCTCTCCCAGCCCATAAAAGCAGACATATGTATTTCTGAAGCTTCATCTAACATTTAAGTTTTTCCCACAGTGTTTCAATACTAGCCTTTCATCAAAACAAAACAAAAACTTAGGATTAGAAAAGTATTTAGCAAACTTTTTCAACTCAGAATGACCCAGGGATTCACAATTTCTACTTGTGAATAATCTGTTCCCTTTTCTATTCCTTCCAGTCTGACTTTGGGGCAAAACCTTGCTATTATCAGCTGCAATCAACAATAGGTACAGGGGAGGAAAGAGAAAGATGAACCCAAATCAGTCTATATCTATGCCTATTAAACTATTTAGTTGGAAGTTTAAACCTATTAGCCATCAAAAGTTTACAATTATCTATGGATCTAATACTTCTATACTTTTGTTGTCCTTAAAGTATAAAGGCCAGTTGAAATTTCAGATTTTTTATCCCTTTCCCCCCTGATTCATTAGGAGGAAAAAAACCTAGACATCTACAACATAGGCACATCCCAGAGACTTTCTGAAACTTTTAATTGCATGAGTTTGAGAGAAACTGTTCCATGTCTATCCCTACAACAGAAGAAAACTTCAGGCTCTGGGGACTTCAAGTAGAAGTCATTCCCTTGAAAGAGAAATCTTTATAATGCTTTTCAGATCCATTTATGTCTGAGAGCTCTACAGACAAGCACACAGGAGGTTCTTGAGACAGCCACGATTATTTTAGTGATCTCAGTCCTTTCTGAGCAGGCGATTCTTTATCTGTACTAAACTAAAATTTTCATGGGAGCACTTGCAAAGCAGAAGCTCCCTTTGGTAATATCTGCTCTTCTGCTCTTCCTACACCTCCTGATGCAGAATCAGCCCAGCCCTGTCAGCTTCTCCATTATAAATTCCAGTTTTCAGCAGTTTATAAATCATCTATAAATATTCACTTGTGGTAGGAAGAGATTTGACAGAATTTTCACAGTGATCATTTAAGAAATTATGGAACAGAAATTGCATCTTGCAGTTGACATGTTCGAGGAGAGATAAAAGAAAATGATCATGGGGTTGGAGCAAATGAAACTATTGGAGATTTACAAGTTTTAAACAGCATGAGTTGTTCATGGATCATGTCAGAATCAAAGCAAAACATTCAAAAATATTTGTGGTGAGAAACTTGTAAAAATAAATAATTGGGAGAGTATAAGTTTTCTGTATATGTGATGGAATCCAGTCTCTTCCATCTGGGGAGGGTACACTTGTTTATCTTGAAGTTAGAAATTCATCCATAAATTAAAGCAGGTGGATTGGCTGTCACCCAGGTTCCTCAGTATATTTTTGGCAAGATTTGTGATTGGCATACACACAAAGAAGTCAAAGAATACACTGGAAGAAGGAAAAATAAATATATAAAACACCAAACTTGTAGGAATGGAAAAATAAAGATCTCCGAGAGTAAAATGTATGATTCCATGTTCACCAAATATTCATTCTATTTTTGTAACATCCTGAAACTGTGATTAATTTATTGATTTTTGAAGAAAAAAATAGATTAAAACAATCCTTTCAATGAACCTCTTATGAAGAAGAAACAAGAGAAGAAAGAGGACCAAAAAAAAAGAGGAGGGAGGTACTAACACATAAAGCCAGGAAGCCACGGGTGATTACAGATTTGGGTAGGAAGAACTGCTTTTCAGGCAGCAAATATGTTTTCCTTAATTAAATGAACAGAAGGGAAAAGAGAAGAAAGGCAAGCTATGTTCAAAGAAACACAGATAAAGCAGTGTACTTCAAAAGCAAGATTCTTTAAATGGGAAAACATAAAAGATGTTAGAAGACATGTATTTCTGAAGGGATTGAGACCTAAACTGTATAAAATAGCATTAAAACAAAGTTAAGACTTTTGAAAGTAAAGATACAATAATAACACAATATCTTAACACCTTGCAATTTTAAATAACAAGATATTGAGGACCACTTGTTTAAGCTGGATAGATACGCAGATAAGTAAGTAGGTAGATAGACAAATGGATAGATACATAGAAAGAAGATAGATGATTGATAGATGGCTTCAAGAGGCTTACAAGCAAGTGAAGAAGACAGATAAAATTTCAATGCAGAATGCTAGAAATTACAGCACCTATCATCGCTGTTTGCAGTTACCATTACTGACACAACTCTCTCATTTTTGTTTGTTTGTTTGTTTTTGTTTTTGTTTTTTACTTCTAAGAGTTTATTAAAAGATAAAAAGTTAAACCCTGGGCCCATGCAAACACTGATAGATTCAAGTCCAGTAGGTGTGGCCATGTCCAGGTGGTGCAAGTCAGGAAGGCCATTTTGAAAGACATTGATGTAAAGTGTCCTTGAGCCAAGAGCAGAGGTGATGCCTGAAGGATTCTGAGTGGTGTGAGAAGGGGCCAAGTGGCGAAATAAAAGGGCCAGTGTTTTAGCAATAAGTAACATGGGGCTCTAAATGACTCTTATATTGCTTTGATCTCCTAGACTTTGAGAGCCAATATATTCAATTTTCATTGCAATTCTTCTCTTGTTTTTGCCTCTGGAAACTCTGCTCTTATTCAATGCCTTGCAGAGGGTGTAATGGAGGAGACCTAGATGCTAGAGTGAATCCTCTTGCCATTTTCAAGAAGACAAGTGGAAGCCCAAATTGGAAGTCTGAGCATACCTTCTCATAGAAATACCACATGCTTAGTAGTTAAATTTTAAATGACTTTAGATTTTGTTCTTCATCTAATTGGTTTAACAGATTTTGTTAGCCGGTGTGAAACTGCACCAATTCTTTATCATTTTATTTTTGTGACAAAAGATGTTCTCAGGTGTGAGTGCACCCTGCCGAGGTTGCACTTGCTTTTGGTGTCACTCTTAGATGAGAGTGATGCTGCTTGGCATTGGAAGTGCTTCGCTGTTATGAAGGTGACAAGTTTGTGTGTGTGCAAGGTGTGGGTTCCCTGAAGACAATATATAAACAGGTCTGCAGCATTTGAAATTATTGTTTTAAACTTTAAAAAATAAACTTTCATTGTCTAGAAAAGAAGACTGAATCAACATTTTGTATTTTAAAATTTAAAAGTGGAAGTTTTGCCAGGCAATGGTGGTGCACACTTGTAATCCCATCAACTCAGGAGGCTAAGACTGGGAATCACAGGTTCAAGGCTAGCCTCAGTAACTTGGTGAGGCCTTAAGCAACTTAGTAAGACCCTGTCTCAAAATAGATAGATAGATAGATAGATAGATAGATAGATAGATAGATAAAAACGGGGGAGGTCAGGATGGCTCAGTGGCTAAATGCCCTGGGTTCAATCCCAGGTACAAAAAAAAAAAAAAAAAAGTGAAGACTGTGGTATCCCAATGAAAGACTGGGCTTTTGGGAGTGGGAAAAGACTGGAATTTGGGGGGGAGTGAAGAAGGGGTGTGCATAGCTACCATCAACCAGAGCCTTCTGGCTCATATTAGCTAGTACAGATCTTCTGCAGCCATTGGATCCCTTTCCATGGATCCTCATCATTTATAAAGAACAATTCTATAAACTTCTTGAACTCCTTAAAGAATAGACCTCACCAAATATGAGACAAAGACAAGTGGTGGAAAGATGTTTAGAAAGTGTCTCCTAAGAACCACACCATAAAGACCTTAGTGTCTATACTTGGGGCCAGCTGTGGCACACTCAGCTAGGGACAGAGAAGTGAACATCACTATTACATGAACACAAATAGAAATGAATTTGGATTCCTACCTCATTTGCAATTGTTAGTGCAAAAAGACATGGATGGACACAAACTTCACAAATCAGCTCAGTTCTTCTATTCAGAAATGGAATCATGGTTCTGATGGTGGCAAGCATAGTTCTGATGGACCTACTCTCCTTGTGGAAAATGAGCCACTGAACAAACATAGAGACTGGGCTTATGTAGATTATCCTGAGAGGTGACTTTATTAATGAGCAATGTCAGCCTGGGCACTCAGGAATTTGGGGTCTGTTTTACTGGGAGAAATTGGAGGGAGTCCGGCGTTGGCAGTCAGTCTCTGAAGTCTCCAGTTATCTTACTGGACCAGAGGAAGGGCCTGGGGTCAGTGTGGTATCTGGAAAAGGCTTGTTAGGGAAGGATTTAATGCTTTAGCCCCTACCCAAGACTGCCTTTCTAGATTTGATGGACACCTCCTCCCCAGGGTTTGTCTTATGACCGCCAAAGGATGTACTGGGAAAAGATCAGTACTCCCAATTTATGGCTTTCTTTCTCACTCATTTGTCATTTCCCATATCTAATAACAGTAACATCCACTTGTTTCAAAACTTAACCCACTGTAGTTTGTTTTTGTTTAAAGGATATTCTTAATCACTTATTGTGTTCTCAGTTCAAAGCACTTTTATGATTTTTAAGAGACACATGAGAAAAATTAAGAAAAATGAACAGGAAAGTATTTGACAAGGACTTTTCTAGCTAATGGAAACAACATTAATTCTGGGGTCTTGGTCTGTAGAGCACTTGAGTAGCCCTGGCTTTCAATCATAAAGAGTGGGGATGTCCCATGTGTTTTAACCTTTTCTTCCACTCAGGTTTGGCTGCAAGAGGCATTTGCAAATTAAGGGGTTACTAAAGTGATGGCAGAGTCTTTGACTCTTGTATAATTTTTTTTAAAAAAAATTTGTCCTTCATTGGATGAGAGGTTTCCCATAAGTGAATATTAAAAATATACATTAAAAGATTTAAGTTTTATTTTAATTCTTAATGTACATTAATTATACAAATTAATGGATGACACTGTGACATTTCCATACTTGGGTATATGGTGCTTTGATCATCTCCACCCTTCTTTCAACCTTCTCTTGCCCTCCCCTCTCTCCTGTCTTCTTTCTCCTCACCGGTCCCCAAAATTGGCCCTCTACTTTAGGTCATCTTTCTTTTATTTTTTTTCCTATATCTGTCTCATTTTGCCTAAAATGATGTCTTCCAGTTCCATCCATTTTCCTGGAAATGACACTATTACATTCTTCCTTATGGTAGAATAATACTTCATTGTGTGTGTGTGTGTGTGTGTGTGTATACACACATATATATATATATATATATATATATATATATATATATATATATATATATATACATACCATAGTTTATTTATCCATTCATCTATTGACAGGCACACAGGCTGGTTCAATATTTTGGCTATTGTAATATCAAAATAAACATGGGTTTGCAGGTATCTCTTTTGTATGCTGACTGCATTTCTTTGGAATAAATGCCCAGACATAACCAGATTATACTATAGTTTTTTTTTTCTTTTTAGGATATTTTATGCTGATTTCCATAGTGACTCTCTTAATTCATGTCCACACATATAATGTGTAAGGGTTCTTTTTACTCCATATCCTCACCAACATTTGATATTTATTGTTTTTTTTTGTTTTGTTTTGTTTTGTTTGTTTTGTTTGTTTTTTTTTTTTTTTTGATTAGCCAATCTGGCTGAGATGAAATAAAATCTCAGAATAGTTTTGATTTGCATTTCCCTGATGACTGAAGATATTGAGCATTTCTTCAAATATTTATTGGCCATTTGTACTTGTTCTTTTGAGAATTTTCTGTTCATATCATTTGCCCATTTCTTATTGGATTATTTATTCTTTTGTTGTTAAATTTTCTGAGTTCTAAAACATGTAATTAATACAAATTCTCATTATTTCAGAATAGTGAAAGCATGGAAAATTCCAATGGGATTTCTTGTTCCTCGTGTATAGGAAGGAAAAAGGCTACAGGGATTCAAATGAATGGTTTAAGGATGAGAGTTCTACTAGATGACATTGAACTCAAGTATGGACAATCACATCAAACTATAAGATTGCTGATATAAATATCTTGCTTCATAAACCCAGTGGGTTTCTGTTGCTCAGAGGAAGAATTTGCATATCAACCATCAGATAATTCAGAATTTTAAAAAATTCTTTTAACTTATTTTTTAATATTTTTAGTTGTAGATGGACACAATATCTTTAATTAATTAATTTGTTTGTTTGTTTATTTATTTATTTTTCTGTGTTGCTGAGGATCAATCCCAGTGCCTCATGTATGTGAGGTAAGGGCTCAACCACTGAGCTACAACCCCAGCCTTGATTTGTTTCTTTTTAGATTCTCAAGAAAATGAAAGATTAGAAGCATTTCCTAGCAAGCATCTACTATGAAATAGGGTAAAGGAAAAATATGTGAATTAAATTTAAAATTGCAATCAGGAAAACCATGATTTGTTTTGGATGCTGACGTGGGAAAAGGAAATTGCTCAAGAATTTGGCGACTTTGATATTTCTGTTGAACATGTCAACATTTTTTAATATCAACATCTTCTAATGCTTCCTTCTTTTTTTTTTTTTTTTTTTTTTTTTTTTTTGCTTAAATTCAGTGGAACATTTTCATTAAATGGAAAAGACTCTCAGGAAACATTCAAAGTTTTGATTTAAAAAAGTAAGGACTTTTTAACAACTCTGGCTGAAGCACAGGAATGCTATCAACAACTGGACTTTCTGCTACCTTACCTTTCATTTCCCACCGCTTCCTGTTTATTTTACTCTAATTCTCTCTTCATCTCCTCCTTCATCACTATTTCTAAGGGCTTACTTATATCTTATGTACCCAAAATCATCCCATTTTATTTCCTCACTCTTGTCTACATTTTTTGGAGGGTACCATTTAATCCATTGAAAGTGTATAATGATAATGCACTAATTAAAATAATAACATTAGTAATAGAAGAGAGATCAATGAAGTAGAGTCAGTAGATTAGAGAAAGGAAGGAGAGAAAGGGAAGGTACTGGGGAAGAAGATTGAACAAATTATGTTATGTTTATGTATTAACATAGCATTATATATCTCACTATTATGTATAATTTTAATGTACCAATAAAATTTAAAACTTTAAAATTTTTAAATTATATGTTTTTTTAGTATATACATAGAATTATGCCACCCTAATTCTAGGCAATTTTAGAACATTTCATCACTCCAAAAACAAATCCTGTACCCTTTAGCTGTCACCTCTTGCTCTTCCTCACAATCCTTCCATATCTGAGCAATCATAATCTAATTTCTATGTATTTGCCTATTCTGGACATTTCATAAAAGTGGAATTATATAATATGTGGACCTTTGTGACTAGTTTCTTCCACTTAGCATAATGTTTTAAAAGTTTGTTCATATCAAAGCATGGTTAGTACTTCATTCCTTTCTATTGCTCAATTATATCCTTTTAGTAGATATACCATATTTTACATTTTACTTTATCCATTCATCAGTTGACAGGCATTTGGATTATTCCTATTTGGAGGCTATTATAAATATTGTTGCTATGGATGCCCATGTACAAGTTTTTTGTAGCGCATATTTTAATTCAGCCATTTTATATGCCTAGAAATGAAGTTTCTGGGTCACATGGTAACTGTACTTTCAATTGCTTGAGAAACCCTAGACTGTGTGGCTGCTGCATTGTAAATTCCTGCCAGCCATCAATGGGGAACTCTCTACCTTTGTTCTAGACAAGACTTATCATTTGTATTTTTGCTAATTGCCATACTAATGGATATGAAGTAGTATCTAATGGGTTTGATTTCCCTTTCTCTGACAATTAATGATGTTGAGCATCTTTCTGTTTTCTTATTGGGTATTTTAATGTCTTCTTGGGAGAAATGTCTATTAATATCCTTTACCTATTTTAGATTGTTTGTATTTTTATTACTGTTATAGTTGTTATATATTCTATATTCAAGTTCCTTATTAGATATATCCTCTGTAGAAATTAACTCCCATTCTGAGGATTGTTTTTCATTTGTTCAATAGAGTCCCTTGAGGCACAAAAGTTTGTAATCTTGATGAAGTCTAATTTACTTACTTTCTTCATTTTTTACTTATAATTTGGAGTCATATGCTAAAATTCATTACCTAATCCATGGGCATAAAGACTCATGTTCTTGTTTTTGTGTTTGTTTCTTTGTTTACATACAGGGTGAGATGAGGATCCAATTGTATGCATTTAGCTATCTAGTTTTTCAGGACAATTCAGTTTCCCAAGATTATCTTTTCCCCCACTGCATTGTCTTGGTATCCTTGTCAAAAATCAATTCACTCTTCCAAGTAGATTGATTCAAATCAGATTAAGCCACATGTTTCTTTCAGAACAATCAAACAACCAATTTTCTGTCCTTGCCTGACATAGCCCCTTTCAACTGTAGATGTTAATCCTTATCACCTGTAAGTTTATCCCTGCTTGGCTCCTGACCTAACCAAAATCACAACACAAAATGTCAACTTATGCTTTTGAATACAGAATCTTGAACTGTTGACTCCTACTTATGATCTAGCTTTAAAACTAGTTGGTTTCTCAAATCCAAGGTCTGTGTAGTTCCTACTTCTTCCCCTTTTCCAATGGCCAGGCTAATGAGAAACTAGTGAATCTGCTGATTCCTACCACTGATGAACCTCCATTGTCTAGGGGAAAATCTAAATGCCTTAGATCAGCTTATGATGCTTTTCACAACCCCAGGTTCCTTTCCAACTTTCTTGCCTCAAGTTAGAATCTCATAACCCATACTCAGTCTAATGGTTCAGTTTATATATTCTGGAAACACTTTCTAAGTTCAAATGCAAGCCTTGAGCAAGTTACCTAGGCTTTGAAACACAGATTCTTTAAGTAGAGATGTTCATTCCAATACTAATATACTTAATTTGGTGGGGACCACAGTGAGAATTGAGTAAGAAAAGCCATATAAAAAAGATTAACACAGGGTCTGGCATATATTTCGTGTCCACTGAGTGTTAACCATTGTATTTCATACCTGTATGCCCTTGTGTATGCTACTTTCTCTCCCTAGAGTACTTTCCCTTTTCCACTGGGGAATTCCTACTCATCAAGATGAATTCAAAGTCACTTCCTCTGAGAAAACTTTTCTGGTTTTCTCGGGGGTGTGTATGTGGGTGGGGGAGAGAGAGAGAGAGAGAGAGAGAGAGAGAGAGAGAGAGAGACTCTCATCTCTGCTCACTTTTGTACTCTACAGGTTCCTTGACTATTCCTCTCCCTGACATGTGGTTTACTCTCTTACTAGAGTGAGAGCTCACTCCAAACAATACTTATTCTCCGTAGTATTGACTTAGGCATCTGACATGATGCTTCATCTATAGCAGGTGTCATGTTTTGAGATTTAGGTAGGACAGTCTGACAGAGTCCCAGAGGCTTAAGTGTGCCTCTAGTTTTATAATGTGAATTCCAAGGATGACTTACCGGAAGAAGAAACCTATAGGATTTCTGCTCAGTAAGTAGACAGTAAAGGACTGTAGTATCATGCTCAAACATTGCATACTAAGAAAGGACTGCTGCATGATACATGAACAGGTCCAAGATGCTGATGAAAAGATGATACCTAGATTATTTTAATGCCAAAGGTGTTAGATACATTCTAGGATGATACCACTTGAATAGAGACAGAATCGGTCACTAATAGAATGTGACCAAAGTAGTGAGATAGTCACTGCCTTGAATAAGGTCAGTTATACACAAAATCAAATGAAAAATCCATAATCAGTTGATTTAAATTAATCAAAGAGATGGTATCTGGATGAGCCTGACCAAGTAAGAAAAGCTCTTTATTTTTTTTAAATTTTTAAAATTTGTTTTAATTAGTTACACGTGACAGTACAATGACCTTGACATATCATACATTTGAATCAGATGGGATATAATTTCTCATTTTTTTGAGTATACAGGTTGCAGAATCACATTGGTCATGCATTCACATATAAACACACAGTAATAATAATGTCTGTTTCATTCTACTATCCTTCCTATCTCCCCAACCCCTCCCCTCCCCTCCCATCACTTCTCTCTACCTTATCTAGGGTAACGCTATTCTTTTTTTCCCCCTCACATCATCATACATGTATTTTGTATAACAATGAGGGTCTCCTTCCCCCTTCCATGCAATTCCCTTTCTCCCTCCTTTTCCCTCCCACCTCTCTTCCCTATGTAGATGTAATCTTCTTCCCATGCTCTTCCTCTCTTCCCCATTTTGGGTACCCTGCTTATATCAGAGAGGACATTCAGCATTTGTTTTTTTGGGATGGACTAACTTCACTTAGCATAATCTGCTCTAATGCCATCCATTTCCCTGCAAATGCCACGATCTTATTATTTTTTAGTGCTGAGTAGTATTCCATGGTGTATATATGCCACATTTTTTTTAATCCATTCATCCATTGAAGGGCATCTAGGTTGGCTCCATAGTCTAGCTATTGTGCATTGTGCTGCCATAAACATTGATGTGGCTGTGTCCCTGTAGTATGCTGTTTTTAGGTCTTTTGGGTATAGTCCGAGAAGAGAAATAGCTGAGTCAAATGGTGGTTCCATTCCCAGCTTTCCAAGGAATCTCCATAATGCTTTCCAAATTGGCTGCACCAATTTGCAGTCCCACCAGCAGTATATGAGTGTACCTTTTTCCCGCATCCTCGCCAGCACTTCTTGTTGTTCTTCATCATGGCTGCCATTCTTACTGGAGTGAGATGATGTCTTAGAGTAGTTTTAATTTGCATTTTTGATTGCTAGAGATGATTGCTACAAATGAAATTGAATCCCTATCTCTCACCATGCACAAAAGTTAACTCAAAATGGATCAAGGATCTAGGAATTAAACCAGAGACTGTGTCTAATAGAAGAAAAAGTAGGCTCTAATCTCCGTCACATGGGGCTAGGCCCCAATTCCTTAATAAGATACCTATAGCACAAGAATTAAAACCAAGAATCAACAAATGGGATGAATTCAAACTAAAAAGTTTTTTCTCAGCAAGAGAAACAATATGTGAGGTGAATAGGGAGCCTACATCCTGGGAACAAATTTTTACCCCTCACACATCAGATAGAGCACTAATCTCTAGGGTGTATAAAGAACTCAAAAAAGCTAAACAACAACAACAAAAATAACCCAATCAACAAATGGGCCAAGGACTTGAACAGACACTTCTCAGAGAGGACATACAATCAATCAACAAATATACGAAAAAATGCTCATTATCTCAAGCAATCAGAGACGCTCTTTAAAAGAGGGGTTAAAGGTAAGAGACTCCCTGCTTCTTGTCTTCCAGAAGCAAATAGTGACATAAATCACCTAAGGAGAGAGGCAGTTTCTAGTTGCTGAGAACTTTGGTATAAAAGCCACAATGACCAGAATTCTGCCAAATTAATTGAGCTTGGAAGTTCTGGATAAAGATCTTGGATATACTCCTGTGAGACCCTAATCTGAAGAATGAGGTAAGCCATACCTGGACTCCCAAACCATTATCTCCTGTGAGATAATAAACATATTTCTTTAAACCACTAAATGTATTATCATTTGTTATATATTACAGAAAACTAATCCACCAGGGTTCTGTGATTAATGCCCCCTATAACATGATCCCATGAATCAGTATATGTGGGAGGGAGCCATTAGAAAACCCATCTCCCACCAGACAGTTGATACTTCATTAATTATTATTGATCATGAGTGAACAACTGATCCTGATTCTGAAAACCATTATTAAAATAGAACATATAAATAAACTCACAGTAAAACCTTTAAAAAGCTGTAGTACAATGGTATAGCTCATAAAGCTATAAATGGTTTAGGAGCTATTACATGTGCAAATGGCCACATTTTGCATTCATCAGCAATTGGTCAATATATATCTTTTTGTTGCCTTTGTGCATAACACAATGTATCTTCTTCAGAAACATTGGGGAAAACCAAAAAAATATATATAAGCAAAATTCAGAAGCTTAAAAACAACAAAATCATGGCATTTGTAGGTAAATGGATGGTGTTGGAGAAGATAATGCTAAGTGAAGTTAACCAATCCCAAAAACACAAATGTCAAATGTCTTCTCTGATATAAGGAGGCTGACTCATAGTGGGGTAGGGAGGGGGAGGATGGGAGGAATAGATGAATTCTAGATAGGGCAGAGGGGTGGGAGGGAATGGGAGGGGGAAGGGGATTAGCAAAGATGGTGGAATGTGATGGACATCATTATACAAAGTACATGTATGAAGATATGAATTGGTGTCAACATACTTTATATACAACCAGAGATATGAAAAATTGTACTGTATAGTGTAGTAAGAATTGTAATGCATTCTGCTATCATTTATTTTTTAAAAAATCAATAAAAAATAAAATGACATAAAAAAACTTACAAACAAGTTTGAGAGACACATAAAAATGTGAAAAGTTGATAGAGTGAACAGTAAATTTTTACACATAAAAATTGGGGCAAACAATAGGGTTAGACATTTCACAGATAGAGGAGACTACTGTGGTTTAGAGTCATCAGAAAGAATTCACAGAGGATCAGCAGTCTTAGCTTGAAGGATGAAGTGAAACACCCAAGGAAGAGAGGATTGGAAAGCTAATACCCAGAGTTAATCCATGTATCAATAAGCACACCAAGAAAGAATGACAAAGTCAGAAACACCTGCTCAGAACTCAAACCAGCCTTCATATCAAGTAGTTTATAACATGCTCGGCAATATGAAAAGTTTTTCAAAGGATGGAAGCTGTCCCATCTCTCCAGAGGGTAGAATAAAAGTTAATGGGTTTAACAATCTCCAGGAGAAAAGGATTGGTTTTGATTGGACTAGAAGGACAATTTTTCAGTGCGGAGGGTGTCAGAGGATTGAATTTCCTGACCCGGGCATCTTTTGCAATAAGAGCTCTTTGATTTGTGTGTGGTAATGGAAATGGCATTGTGACAGCAATGAGAAGAACTGAATTGTGATGAACTCCCACAGTCCTTCTTATCTCCAGACCCTGCAATTCAAATACCATATTTTTATGGTAAAAGTAACAGTGAAGCACAATAACTGTCCAACCTTTCAAGATCCATCCAAGTATGCATCTTGACCAGCTTTTGACAACTGTAAGAGTTCCATTTGTTCTACAATGACCAAGAGGAAAGCTACTCAAATACTCTCCTTATACTAAATTGTCCAGTTGCTTGGTTTACTCATGAACACCTCCATTTATGCTATTTATTTTGAAAAGTTTCTTCTGAATTTATCTAGAACTAGAATCTGTTAGCACACATTGTCCAGAATACATGCAAATTTCACTGATGATCTCTCTTTTTCTTTACATTCATTAAGACTTCCTAAGAACAGTGGTGGAATCCTTATAATCAGTTATAATACTAATTCAAAAGTTCTCATTGAAAACAATTGCTCATGCCTGTTGGGGCAATAAAAACTCAAGATTTCATGCTTTTGGGATTAGAGTTAGATTGCCAATGTTATAATTGGCAAATCAGATACCTCGAATGATTAATATTCATAAAATAAGAAACAAGTTGCTTATCAGTAAATCCTTGGATGCCTGAACCCAGAAAATCTGGCCCTAAAGCTTGTGCCCATACCTCCCATGCTCCACTGTCCCTGAAGCAAGAACGAAGAGGTGAAAGGAAATTCAGGAGAGGTACATAGTGTGGAGTGGAAGGAGGAGGTCAAAGAAACTAGCCTTGAAGGCAGTTTAAAGAATTTAGATTATTCTCAGGCAAGTGGTCAGCTTGTCAACAAGACCACAGTTAAAAAACATTGTAGTGCTCCAAACATTCCCCAAAGCTTCAGCAGCTACGACATGGATGGCCATCCCTACAATGGTTTGGGGCATATATGTATTATTCCAGAATCAGCTATCAGCAATCTTCACCCTTCATCTCCCCTAAGAAAAAAACTGGATGAATATTAACTTACTAGATAAATGTATCACTGTCCCCAGAGAAATTTTGACAGGCTGTTTAAGGATTCATGCCAATCACTTCTGTATAGTCTAAATAGAACCCTTAATGGACTTCATACTCCAGCCCACACTGCCTCTCTCTCCCCTCAATTAAAATTCTAATCATGGCTCATTCACACCACAACATCAAAATCAAGTGCTTTTTACTCTGCCTTTACGCTGACTCATATGTAAAAATTGTTATTTGAGCGTCATTCTAACATTACAGGTGGCACCTGCATACTCCATCCTAAATCTTACTGGGAGATGCTTGTCCTGATTTGTGCACTGGCCCATGGGTACTGGCATTTCAGATTGTCTGGTAGGTAAGCCTTCTCACTAAGAAAGCTGCATTTTCAGTAAAGAAAGTTGGATGAAGTCGCTGCTTGAAGCATGTTAAGTTTTCAAATTTGTATTTAACTCTGCAAATATTTAAGATCTCACGTGTCATCTTGACCAGCATTGTCCTATAGCCACCATACCTTATATTAGTGTCTTCCCTCATGCCAGGGGTTTTGAAGCATTGTCTCATTCATTCACAAGTTTGGATTCATGGATGCGGGACTAATATAGCCACTCAGAACCCCACACTAGAATGTCCCTGGGCTTGAGCCTTTTTAAAATGGTTAATAATTTTATTTTTGAACTTACTCTTTATATGGAGTCTATGGGCCGAAAGACTTTGGAAGCCTTGGTGTCTCGGTTCTCATATAGGAGCTCCTCTGGCTACCTCCTTGAAATAACTTGAACTTACACTCCTCTACTGTTAGTGCTGGAGCCCTGCCCAGGCTCCCCTCCAAACCTGTGCCCAGTCGCTGCTACCACCTCTACCACTAGTTGGGATCTGGACAGACACCCAACAAAGAACAGAATTGGGCACACACCCCATGGTGTCTCTGGACAGGAGATGGAGGCAGCCTTTCCTGCCCCTTTCCAGGCTGCCAGTGGTGGCCCATTCAATAAGTGGGTCCTGAGCCTTTGCCCAGCCCAGACCCAGTACTGAACATATGTTGGCATCCAAGTTGCAATCCGTTGGTGGTCGCCAGTCTACCTTGTGTTGGAGCAGGAGGCCCATGGGAAGAGAATTTCCTGAGAAGGGTGAATCTCCATAGAAGAAAGTGCAACTGAGGAGAGAAAAAAAAAAAAAAAACCCGCAACCAGTGGAGCAATCAGGGAAGAATGGAGAAAGTTGTTTATTTTTATTACCTCTAACAACAACTTTTTCTGCCTTATATTTTCACCTTGCCCTGGGCTCCACACATTATGTATCCTGCCCTATCAAACCCTCATCACAGCCCTTCAAACCTTATATTTGGACACATATTTTACCAACAGAGAATAAAGCTCAAAAAGTGAAAAGAATCACAGAGCCTGTAAATAGCAAAGTTGAAAATCTAAACTGAGAGCAAGCAGGCAGGAAGCCCAGGCTCTCCACCTCCTGTCTTCCTCACCAGAGCCTGCCCTCTCCGCCATCAGCATCCAGCCTAGGCACTCCATGTGTTGTTCCCTTGATGTTTTTGCTGAATAAACCAGAAAGACCATCTTCGGAACTTTCTTGCCCCTCTTGTCAGCTTGTGCAAACATTTTTATGTGGAGAGAGTTCAAATAAGAACAAAGAAGTCTAAAGTCATTATTTCATCCTAATTTTTGACACATATTTTAATCTCCTGCTGCTTCGATGTAAAAGTAGAATCTTATATAAGAGATTTCAGGAAAATCTGACTATATCTAGACTGTGTTTTAGTCAGTAACCAAACAGAATACAATTCTTCTTCCATTAAGAAAAGGTAAAGGGACAAAAAACACATTTGACATTTGACTTTTTTTTTTTTTGGTACTACAGATGGTGATGAAACATGTTATTGCTGTTTATTAATTTATCTTTGTTCACACTTTCCCAAATATTCACCTAAGGAAGCTAAAAAAACGCACTTGCCTGTGTTCCCATAGTGCTCATGGATATCACATTTATCTCCAAGAACTGAATGTGCAATATCTCTGATTTGAGACCTACAAATTACATGCTTAATAATCCCCATTTAATGATCTTTAAAATATATCATAATTATGGGAAATTGGCAAGCAATCATGTGCAGATATATATGTAATTTAAAAATAATAAACAAGGTACAAATAGGTAGCATTTAGAAACCTAATATTCATCCATATCTGTGGAGTTGTCTCATAAATGAATAGCAAAGAAAACCTTGACAAGCTAATGGACAGATATATCATCTTCAAGAATGAAAATTATCTTGGAAGACATGAATATGGTCTTATCCTTGCTGAATTAGAAAATGATTTCCCTTTTCTCTTTCTGTCAGAGTATTTCAGAATGAGACTGAGGATAGGTGAGGATAGCCAAAATGTACTTAAAAAAAAAAAGATTTTCTAAAGATCCAAGTCAAGTGTTAGTGGTATTGACACGTGAACATCCTAGGTCAACATAGAGTATCAATAGCACAAAAGAAACAAAAATCTACATGAAACTTTGGCCTGAGTCAAGATTATAAAGTAGAAAAAAGATCTTTTTTCTTTGTACCTTGCCAATTCTCCTTTTGTTTCCTTTTTATGAATTCAGTGCTATCCCTCCCCTTCTTAAGGGCCCCAGCATCCTCATAGACTTCTGGAATATCAGGACTGGAAAAGTCCTCTAAGATTAATCGGTTTCTTCTGCCTTCTCTGAAGACTTCAGAGAAAAATAAGGTCCTAAACTCTGACCCAGAGGGATGCAAATTCATCTGTTCAACAAATATTGACTGACATCCTACAAAGTCCCTAGGTGCCTGGGATACAATACCTTGTGTGATTCAATCTGTGCTCTCAATAGGTTTACATTTCTAGTAGAGAAAGACTGTAAGTAAATAAGCACAAAAAGTATGGTGATAAAGCTAAAATAGGTTTTGTGGCACATTGTGGGGCATCTGATCCAATCTGCAGGATCAGAGAAGGTTTTAAATATATATAATATATATTAAGTTGTTGATTGACCTTTATTTATTTATTTTATGCATTTATATGTGGTGCTGAGAATCGAACCCAGTGCCTCATGCATGCCAGGCAAGTGTGCTTCGCCATCAGGGAAGGCTTTGACGTCTAAATCACACCTGAAGTGTGAGTAAGAGCAAGTCAGGAAAAGGGGGAACACTCTAGATAGTGCATGTGGCATGAACAAAGACCTGGAGATGACAAAGGTGGAGCTTCTGTGCTTTTCACACTTCAGTGGGCTACACAGGAAGGACCAGGAAGGTAGAGACCAGAGGTGGCACTGAAGAGTCATCAGGGACAGCTACTGAAAGGGCTTGCCTATCATACTGTGGAGTGAGATGGGAAGATAATGAGATGTTTTCAATAAAAATGTGACACAATTAGATATTCCACTTGAAGGAGCTCTTTGGGCACAGACTATAACTCCAGTAGCCTAATTGAGAGGTCATGATGAAGGTAGCAGCATACATGTGAATGTGCTCGGGAAGGAGGAGGAGGCAGAATCAAGAGGACTGAGTGATGGATTAGGCACAGGGACCAGTTGTGGAAGACAAAGAAAAATGAGCACCAATGAGAACGCCCTGGTATTGGGTTCCTTCATAGCTGTGACGCCTGTGAAGGGGAAGCCTAGTAGGTTATTTTGTGAACTTTCTGCAGATGATTACTAAGAACCAGAGACACTAGTTCAGTGTTTTGACTAAATCATGTGACACCAAAACACATTAGGAAACTCAAGGCATTTCTCCTATTAGAAGGCACAGGTCTTGTCACTATATAATTTTAAAAATTCTCTCCTGCTTCACATCAAAAACTGTCCTCAGAACAGCATCTAATATGCCCACTGAGCCAAGCATAAATGGAGAATTATTAAGACTCTGAAAGTAAAGATAGCTAATCTAGTTCAATCCTTGTATATATTTAGGAGTACTCATTTTCTAACTGGCCGTTCTTTCTTCATATATGATTTATCCAGAGAAATACAGACCTATGCAGATACCACCATGGAGATATTTTCTCACAGTTCTGCCAACTCAGAGATCCTCTCCCTGTCGAGACTCTCTTTGGAATCTTTTAATGTATAAATGAGGTAGAAGTTTCTAGACACCAAGAATTCCAGAGCTCAGCGAGTTATTCTGACACTTCAAGTTGCTTTTCAAAACAGGATTAATCCATGTTCAAGGGTTAAATTAACATGTTGGTGTTGGATCTACCTGAGTAGAAAGTCCTCTTTTCTTGTGTCTCAGATATAACCCAATGCCTACTTCCCTTACAGCAGGACCCAAAACATTTCCCCTGGAACTGAGTGAAGTCATTCTGACCCTTTGGTCACCTCCTATATAATTAAAATTGCAGTTGATGATCACTTCCTACTGTAAGTCCATTTCCTATCTGAAATGGTCTACCAGGAAGGCCCTCTATCTCTCCTGTAGTTGAAATAATAAACAGTCAAGAAGCCCAATTTTGAGATAAAAATTTCACCCAGAAACTTTGAAAACATTTCATGTTCAAGTTGTTGCAATGACAGGCATTTTACCTTTCTGAGAGAAGTGCACATACATCTAGGGAAGACTTATTTTATAACAATGTTTAACACAGAGACAACTTATGTCTATCTCTTTTCCTAAAGGAGAGGATAGAATAATTATTTATATGGTGAGTGGTAAATGAACTTCTAGTATACAAAGGAAATTTTGACTTGGAACATCCTAGAATATAGTACCTTCAGACCCTTATTTAAGAAAAGACCTTAAAGTCATTTAGGGCAGGTACCTATTTTTAACATCATCCAAAGAGGGTAAGTCATTCATTTTTACAGGTTTTATGCAGTATGAGAGGTGCAGGGTACAAGGTTGAACACCAAAGCTTATGATAGACACAGAAAGTTTAGCTAAGATTGGACACCTCGTGGAAAACACTGAGAAAAGCTTCCTGTTAGGCTGTGGCTCCTCATATGCTCTGAGTTAAGTTTGTTTGTTTGTTTGTTTAAGAAAAGCAGGTAGAATTAACATGATGATTAAATGATTACTGTTTAATTGTTCTTAAGGACTTTTTGAGTCCCCACACAGAGACAGACAATATGACTGCAACACAAAAAGAAACATGTAATGTTTGTATGCCCCTCGCTTATGATACTCTAATCAGAATCATGAAACTTACTTCTTATGATTTTATTTTTATTTTTTTATTTAATATGCAGTGCTGTGGGTCAATCCTCATAGAGTACATGCTAAGCAAGTACTATGTCAAGTTACATTCTTAGCCCCATGATTTTTTTTTTTAAATAATTGAAGGAAAACCTAACGTTCTTGGTATCCTCAGAAAGACAGAAAACATTTATAACTGATGTCATATAGGACTGGAAGTTCTATTGCAGTAGAAGTAACAAAGGAGGATAGAATGCTTCCCATTCCCACCAACCTTTGCAGAACATCGATTCTCTGCAGAGACTTGACTCTTGGCTTCAGGCCAAACCCTAACTTCAGGTTCCATCTCCATCTCCAAGCAAGCCAAATAAGGGAGATGGTCCCTTATTTTGGAAAACCCTCAGAGATAGTACGTACAACATGCAAAACAGTTACAGATGCACACCCACACATGCATGCACACACACACGTGCACAAACCAATCTACAAATAACAGAGTGGTTTTAATATTTCTTCTAATCCATCTTATAAATGGCTAGTTGAAACACGAAGCCAAGTGGAGCTGTCCCAGTTCTGATCCTATGCTGATTCCCCACCACTTCTCCTTGCCTCTTCCTCCTACTTCTTCTTCCTTCATCTCTTCCTTTCCCTCTCCTTCTTCCATTTTCCTCCTCTTCTCCTTATCCTCCTTTTCCTTCCCTTTCTCTCATGCTCCTGGATATCCCACAACAGCCATATGCTGCAGATGGAATCTGCAGCAGCCCACATATTATACATATTTTTTAGCTTCCCAATATGTAGTTTCTCTGAGACAACCCATAAATAAAATCAGCAACCATTTTTCTACAGCTCTAACTGACACTGATACCAATGTACTGGTGTGCAATGCTGCTTCTTCCTACAGTTCAAAAAAATACCTGGCTGCCATATGTAGTACCCTGTACTTTGCCCCAACAACAAAGAGAGCAATTTGTAATTTTATGTTTGCTTGATTTTGAATAATTTTAGTTTCCTCTGCTGACCATAGGCTTCATGTGGGAAAGAAGAGTGTTGAAAGGTTTCTCCCAGGAGCTGCCTTAGAGCAAATGCTCAGTATATTGTGTGCATGTGTGTGTGCATACATGTGTGTATGAATGAATGGGTATTTTCTCTTCCTCTCTCAACTCCAGGGTGGTGGCACAAAGGATCCCCCTCACCACCCACACACACCCTTACATATCCAAGGAAGAACATCTTTCAAGTTGACTGTCCCTGAACCACATCTTATACCCTTTGACTTCCTTGAGACCATTCAAAGTAGCTTATCTGTTCCATGAATTACACAGTTAGGTGCCCCTTCCACTTAACATTTTGCATTCTTAACTGATACTTTTACAATTTATAATAAGTAATCCAAACAAATGACCTTAAACATAAGAATTTTAGGACTAAGGAAGCAGTTTCAATAGGAAACATTTTTGAATGTAACTGCCTGCTTTGCTCAAATACAGATCTCCTGACCACCACAAGCACCTCTGGAAAGTTTCTATAAACCCACTGGGACAGATGTAGATTTGTGACAGGCTTAGAGTCTATGGAAAGAACCAACATTCAACGTTTACAATGTGTCAATCATTTTATGTATTTTATTTCTTTAATAACAACATAACTATGAAAAAATACAATAGTAACTAATTTTGGGGTGAGGAACTTAATTCCATAAGTTAATAACTTGCCGAAACTTAGCTGTTAAAAGGGAGAATTTAGATTCAATCTGGACTTCATGTTGGTTCTCAAATGTCTATCCTCCCTGGAAGAAAGGGAGAAGCTTCAGTCTCCAGGTCCTTGAGTAGGAAGGCACTGAACAAACCATCTTCTCTTGGAAATCACTGTTTATATGAGAAAATCAAATTTCGTAAAGAAATGTAATATGGTAAGATGCCCTCCGACAGTCCAATAATTGTGACGCTAAAGAGATAACTTTAAACCATTGACAAAACTATCCACAGAGGCAATGAATGAAGGCAGACATTGACTACAATAAATACCAAAAATTTCTCACCCATCACCACCAACCTGTCTTTGTTTCTTTTCTCAGTTATGTTTCCTTGATGCCTTAGTTCTATATTTCAAATATTAGTGCACTGGCCAGAGCTTCTGATCTTCCCTTCCCTCGTGCAAAACACATTACTAAGACTCAATAAATGCAGGCCAATAACAACCACCTTAATCTTGCATCAGGGGAAATTTCTTTCCAGCAAGAGCTCATGATTGACTTACCTCCTGACAGCTATGATAACCTCTGGCATTCTTACTTTCACTACACTCTCTGAAAAAACTGTTTTCAACACCATTAACACAGTGTTTCCTTACTGATATGTGCTCTGGTGGTCCTTCTTTTTTTTAATTATGAATTTACTTTAACTGTGAGTTTAATTTAGATGAAATAGAACATATTCAGTAAGCTCATACCAATTAAAAAGTTTTTGAAAAAATCAATGAACAAAGCTTTGTATGGATTTAATCTTTCCTGGTGGCACAGACACTATTTTTATCTGCAAGCTCTACAAGACACCACTCAACTGAGGCAATTTGGAGACAGACTGTGATTTTTTTTTTTCTCAGCTAATTATTCACGGAAGTAAGAAAGATCTTTAAAATTTTTCTTTACATTCATACTAGTAACTAATTACAGCAAATACGAAATTGGGTAAAAGATTTATTTAGCCTAGTAACCCAAAGTTGACCCTCTCATCCCCCCCAAAAAAAATGAATAGGAAAAAAAGAAGTGCTTTTATTCCAATTAAAAACAGGTCAACTTTTAATACCAAGGGACTTCGTTACCTTCTTATTGAAACCTTAGGTAAAGGCCTAATTTATAACTGCTTTTAAATTTTTTTCTACTTAGCTGCACTACCAAATTAAAGTCTAACTGAAAACACACAGCTTTGAAAGCACAAGTAGGACTTAGGACCATCCAAGTGAGGCACACATGGGTACAGTTTTCATTCCTAATCACGTAATCTCTTTAAACCTCCTATTTGAAGACAAAAATGAAGATTGGTACATACAGATAGAAAAAAGGTTGAGCTTATTCATTGTTTCTATAGGACTTTATTCATTTCAGTTATGAAAATTCAGAATCTGATCACAAATAACTGATTAGATAGGGCCTCATTCTACAATTACTGTCTTCTTGACTTGGCGTTGTTATCAACTTCAGCTTTAATGAGATTTCGATAAGATTCCCATTGTATATTTTGATCATAATATGTATGCTTTATTTCAAATAAAAATCAACATGTTTTAACCCAATATATACAATTTTTCTTTGATTTTTTTTTTGTAGTTATGCTTCTAATCTCACAATTTTTTTTACGTTTCACATGGAACTTTTTTTGTGTGTGCCAGAGATTGAACTCAGGGGCACTTAACCAATGAACCACATTTGCTGCCATTTTCATATTTTTATTTAGAGACAGGATCTTGCTAAATTGCTTAGGCCTTGCTAAATTACAGAGGCTGGCTTTGAACTCGCAATCCTCCTGCCTCAGCCTCCAGAGCCACTGGGATTATAGGCAGATGCCTCCATTCCTGGCTTTACATGGAACATTTTGACTTAGAGGAAGGGAAGAAGAATCTGGAGAGAGTAAAAAATTTCTAATGCACACACATATATACACACAAACTGTTATGGTTTGGATCTTAAGTTCCCCCAGAGGCTCATATCTTGAAGACTTGTCCTTACCTGATGGAGTGATGCAAAATAAGCATTTCTACTTCTAAGTTGTTTATCTCATGTGTTTTGTCCCAATGATGGAAAGCAAAGTGACATACATGCACATACACAAAGTTAATTGGATGGTAATTGGCCATTCACTGTGATTCATCCACCAATGGCAGGTTAATCCAAAACCAGTGTTCTCCTTCAGGCTAGCTCTGACACAGGAAGGATGGGGGACTGGACTATTACTGAAACATGTATATAAAAGAACCCATATGCATGGGAAGAAATAAATCGATAATTGAGAAAGTCTTGCTTTCCTAAAGACACCAATGAATCCTAAAGACACCAATGAATGAGGAGGAGGTGGTGGAGGAGCAGAAGAAAGAAGTAGCTACAAAAGAGAAAAAAGAAAGAAATTTTCTGCCTTGTGATTTTTATCCATATGCTTGCTCTGGGACAATTTCTGAAGATTCCCTCTTTATTCTGACATTCCAGGCAGAGAACAGCTAGTGTCGAGTCTCTCAGGAAACTGACCGCATTTTCAAGAAACTGTTGGAAGACCAATGTGACTAGATTGGATTAGTAGAGGAAGAGTAGTGAAGCATGACATCAGAGAAGGGGAAAGGGGACAGAGAGGCAAGGCTCTGCAGCTGGAATGTGACTTGTTCTTTATTGCAAGGGTTCAGGAGCAGTGTGACATGATTTGACCTGCATTTTAATGGGCCCATTGTGGCTTCTGTATTAAGAATAGATTAAAGAGAGGCAAGATGGAAGTTGAGAAATCAGACAAGAGGTGATGGGATGCAGAATGATAGCCGTGAAGGTGGGAAGAAGTGGTGCAATTATAGATACAATTCTGTTGATTGAGCTGACAGGATTGGCTGTTGATGACTTGTACATGAGAAAAGTATAGGAATGAAAGGTGACTTCAACTAAAAGGTGAACCGGAGGTTTTTTTCTTTGTTTTCTTGGCCTGCACAACTGTAAGAATCAGTTATCACCTGAAGTGGAGAAGGCTGCACATCTAGATGTGACATTTGAGATGTCTGCTAAAGATCCATATGAAAAAATGAGTGCATGGTTGGCTACATGAATTTGGTGGTATAAAGATATATTTGACATGAAATTATAAACTTAGGAGTCCTTTGTTTTTTTTAAAGAAATAGTTCATATCCACAAGACTTAATAAAGATCACCAAGTAGGTGATTGTGTGTATACCCACACACAAAAAAAAGAGGACTTAGGACTGAGTTTTGAAATATTTCAAAATTTTAAGGTTGGAAAGGAGAGAATTAGTCCACAAGCAGGATTGAGAAGGAATAACTAGGAAGGTAAGATAAAAACCAGCCAAGTGTGGTATCATCAAGGTCAAGCAAAGAGAATATAAAGATGAGAGTGTCAGTGTTATTAAATAGGTTTTGAGATGGGGACTGAAAATTGACCATTGAATTTAAGAAAATCATTGGCAACCTTGACAAGAGAAATTTTTCTGCAATGGTAGAGTTGAAAAGTTGGTGGAAAAAAAGTTTAAGAGATAATAAAAAAAAAACAAAAAACAGAGATAGCTTGAATTTGAGGAGTTTCCCTGCAAGGTAGGGCAAAGAAATGAGGCTGTAGTAATGTGGGAATAGAAATGGAGTCATATTTCTTTAAGATGAGAAGAATATCATCGCATTTATGTGCTAATGTGAACTCCAGTGGACAATGCAATATTGTTAATAAAGAAAAGAAAAGGCAGGATTTCGGGGGAGGGGTTCCTTAATTAGGCATGAGAGAGTAGGTGTTGGTGCACAAATGGAAAGATTAGTTTTAGATTGGAGCATAGGTAATTCATTTTATGTAACTTGCAGGAAATCAAAAGAACTTAGTATAAATACTTATTGGAAACCAGAGGTGGTAAGCCTATAAAAGTCCATATGAGTCTATGAAATTATTTTTTTTAATCAGACTTAAATTTTTTTATTAGTGCATTATAGTTTTGAATATTAGTGGGATTCATTGTTTTATATTCATATATGCACACAACATAATTTGGTCAATTTCATTCCCTAGTACCTCCCTTTTTATGGAAGTTATTTTCTAATTGTTACAATCTTGGTGAAGCGGAAGTCACCAACTGAGAGTGAGGGGTTTGATGCTTGGGAACGTGAGGAGAATAGAATGAGTTTTGAAACAGTCATCTAAGAGTGTGACAGTTATGATTAGCCATCAATATTTAGGTTCCACTTATGGCTCATTCATGAATTCATAGTGAGTCACTATGGTTGAATTTTAGACAGTTGTATTTATTTGGGGTTGTGTTGTAGGTTTTGTTTTATTTGGGTTTTGTTTGGGTTTGGGTTTTTGTGATGCTGGGGATAGCACCCAGGATTTTGTGCATGTCAGACAAATGCTCCATTACTGAGCTATACTCCCAGCCCCATATAATTTTACCAAATGAATATAAAGCAAGAGAAGGTCAAGGAAGGCTGCATCCAAAGGAGTGCTTGAGTATTTAAACACAGTGAGGAAAGGGAGAACAAGTCAAAGAGACAAAATACATTAAAAGGGATTATCAGTTCCAAACTACAGTATGTTATATTTGGAGCACCGTAATCGGCTGAATTATTCAGGTTGGAGGAGTGTCAGAGATAGCAAGGTGAAATAGAGATTATGGAGGAATTAATTCCTGACAATGACAAGGTCTCAGTTATAACTTTGAAAGTGAGTGGATATAGTTACCACCATTCAAGATAGGAAAGATTATGGAAAGGCCAGGTTTGAGGAAAGGAAGTCAAATTTTTATTTTGGAAACATTAGTTTTGAGACTTCTACCAGAAACCCTGGTGATGAAAGAAATCTGGGTTTCAGAGAGAAGTTTTTAAATTTGGAAAAGAAAATCAATGGTAGATATCACTTGAAGCCATGAGGCTGAATAAGTTCACACAAACTTATTATAAAATATGTCAGTACCTGCTGTTGGCCACATAGAATGGTGTTTTAGAGTGGTCTTATAATCAGAGTGTCTGAGTTCAAATCCTGGCTTCCTCCTTTCTACCTGTAAAACTTTGGAAAAGTTTTAACTTCATTGTGACTCAAAGAAATGACAACTATCATTTAGGGGTGTTTAAGAGCTAAACAAGATCATTTATGTAAAGAACTTTTTTACATTAGATGGCATAGGGTGAGCTCTTAATAAATGTTAGAAAATATGATTAAGACCAAGATACAAGATTCAAGGGGATATGGAATAAGGCTATTGGCTTTCTCAGGTTTCAACACATGAGATAATATCTGAAGTGTGTCTTAGAGGGTGGTAAAGAGTTTTGCAGGAGGGGATAATCAATGGTGATGGAAAGAAACATAAGAGACTATAACAAGTGCTGACTTTCAGCGAAGGATAAGGAAACATATGTATTGAACAGTGCAGATATAGCCTGCGTCCATGCCATGAGTAGAACTCCTTTCAAGGACCTATGATTGTCTAAGAAGAAATGATCTCTAAACTTTCCTCTTCTGGGAAAATGTGCAACTGTTTTTGTCAACTTTTTCACTGTTATGACCAAAAGATCTGAAAAGAATGATTTTAGGAAGGAAAAGTTTATTTGGAGCTCACAATTTCAGAGATGTCAGTGTATAGAGAGCTGACTCCATTCCTTGTGGCCTGAGGTGAGACAGAACATCATGGAGGAAGTGTGTGGTACAGGGAAGCAACTGGGAACATGGCACCAAGGAGTAGAGAGAGAGAATTTCCCTTACCATGACAAAATATAGACCTGAAGGGCCTACGCCCAGTGACCCACCTCCTCAGCCACACCCTACCTGCCTACAGTTACTATCCAATTAATCCCTATCAGTGGATTAATGTGCTGTTCAAGTTAAGGCTCTCATACCCAATCATTTCACCTCTGAACTTTCTTTTTTTAAAAAATTGGTTGTTCAAAACATTACAAAGCTCTTAACATATCATATTTCATACATTAGATTCAATTGGGTTATGAACTCCCATTTTTACCCCAAATACAGATTGCAGAATCACATCGGTTACACATCCACATTTTTGCATGATGCCATATTAGTAACTGTTGTACTCTGCTATCTTTCCTATCCTCTACTATCCCCCCTCCCCTCCCATCTTCTCTCTCTACCCCATCTACTGTAATTCATTTCTCTCCTTGTTTTTTTTCCCATTCCCCTCACAACCTCTTATATGTAATTTTGTATAACAATGAGGGTCTCCTTCCATTTCCATGCAATTTCCCTTTTCTCTCCCTTTCCCTCCCACCTCATGTCTCTGTTTAATGTTAATCTTTTCCTCCTGCTCTTCCTCCCTGCTCTGTTCTTAGTTGCTCTCATTGTATCAAAGAAGACATTTGGCATTTGTTTTTTAGGGATTGGCTAGCTTCACTTAGCATAATCTGCTCTAGTGCCATCCATTTCCCTGCAAATTCCACGATTTTGTCATTTTTTAGTGCTGCTCCATGGTGTAAAAATGCCACATTTTTTTTATCCATTCATCTATTGAAGGGCATCTGGGTTGGTTCCACAGTCTAGCTATTGTGAATTGTGCTGCTGTGAACATCGATGTGGCAGTATCCCTGTAGTACGCTCTTTTAAGGTCTTCAGGGAATAGTTCGAGAAGGGCAATAGCTGGGTCAAATGGTGGTTCCAGTTGCTTAGGGCTCCCTAAGTTGCTGAGGCTGGCTTCAACTCGTGATCCTCTAGCCTCAGCATCCAGAGCTGCTGCAATTACAGGTGTGCGCCAAGGCTCGGCCAGTCTCCCATTTATAAATGAGCAGGGAGGTGGCCTGCTCCGTTCCCTAACCTCCAGTCATATGCCAACATCTGCCCCAGATGGCTGGGCTGACCTGCACGGAGTCCCATATCTGGTAAGGCAGATAGTCGGGGCTGACGCTATCGGGGAAGCCTTGAGGAAGGAAAATGGCCTGCAGACCCGACAAGAGGGGTAAAGTGGCCCCAGGAGACCCCTCTCCGTCCCCTTCTCGTCCTCCGGGTTTCACCGCGAAGGCAGGGAACCTCCACCAGCGCCTTTCCTCCGCTTCCATTGCGGGCTGCTGTCAGGGGCAGCGCAGCAGCCTAAGAGTGCTGCTTTTAGACCTTGTTTAGTTGTCATTAAAATACATATGTGATAAACAGAAGTGGCTTCATTCAAGAGTTGGACCAATGTAGGAATTGGTCACATCTGGACATATGCAATGCCTCCACAAGGCAAGAATTCTAAAAGGTTCCTTCTGCCTCAGATGCTGCCTTTCCTCTCTTGCTTTGAGGTATCACAGCAAATGCAAATGTGTCATATGGTGGGGTCAGGTTTAAGACTATTACCAACCCTCAGCCCTGTAGATTGAACCTGAGGTTTAAAAGGACCCTGAAAGCACAGTGAGCAGGTTTTTATTTTAATGACTGGGAAGAGGGTAAGGGAATGTGTTAAGAAGAAGGGACATCCCATTGGCAGGCCTAAGTCTGGGAGTCACACCTGGTACCTGGGTGAAAGGCCCCTAGGGTGGTCCTGAGCCTCTGCGGAAATGTGGCAGCCTGCTCAGGATCTCCGTGGGAGGATCACATCCCTACTCTGTTGGGTTGACTAGCAACCCAAGCCAACCAATCAACTCTGGGCATCTTATCTCATCTTCCCATGAATTGTTTTTCCAACCATAAAGTGGAAGTGGCAAAATCTGCCTGACCTGTGTGCCAAGAACATTGTAGAGAATAAACATGTTAATATAAACTTGTAAACCTGGAATTCTTTTTCAAGAAGAATGCTACATGAATTCCAGGAATGAGTAGTTAATTATTATTGCAAATTGAGTTACGGTCACTGAAAAGATTACAATCATTTAGCAGTTAATCTTTATCTTGTGTAAAGCACCAAGAAGCTCTCTTATTTTCTACAGGTAAAAGTTGCCTTTGGTTAATGAGAGAATACTTTTTACTTATTTTTTGTACTAAGAGAAGCTTAAGAATAATATTTAAACATGTGAGTTGAGTCATCAAATAAATAACCTATACAAAAATGCTTTACAAGTTGAAAAACACTATATGCAAATGTTATTGGGTAGTGCTATTATTAATTCTTTTGTCTTTCCTTTAAGATAAATGTTACAAGTATTCCTTTAAGATAAATGTTACAAGTATAACAAAAACAAAATTTCAAAATCCAAGAATTAAACAACACTGCATATCTAAGAAATAATATAAAACTAGACAAAATATGTGCTTATTATACTTTTGTTGTAAATGAATATATTTTCAAAATATTCATTTCATAAATATAACACATTGGGATCTACTTTTTGAATTTAATTTCAATTCACATTTTAAAATATTCCATGTCTTGATGTTAAATACATTTCATTCACCAAAAAAGTTCATCCATGTCCTAAGGTTATAGGCAAGAAATGGTTGGATTGCAACTGCCATTTCTCATCATCACAAGATAAAGAGAAACTCTGTTTTCTTCAGCTCATTTAACCAAGGAAAAGTTAAAAACTCAAAAAGCAAACTTGGAAGATCGCAATAGAATAAACTTGAAGGCATCTCAGAGACTACTTGACTTTAATAGACTGTGAAAGTCATTTTGAGTCCTTGAAAAAGTTACCTTGATTATGTTCTAGAAGCATGCTTCTAAGCCAGTAATCCAGAGATTGTGCACCCTTGTTGCCAAGTCCCTCGACCTCTAAGTGGGCTGATGATATTTCCCTGAAGGATCCTAGGGAAACCTCATTACAGCCTAAAAACTTTCCCTAAAGTAAAAAATGTTGGCACTGCAGCAAGGTGAACTTCCCAAGGTCAGAGAAGCAGAAAGTGATCCAAAGAACCAAAATGATCCTGTTCTTGGGAAAACATGTGATTGGACAGCATTGTGCTGGATGATCTTCAAGCCAAGAAGCCTCCAGGTAGACAGTGGTAGGCACCTCTTATGAAAGTCACTCAGGTACTTGGATGGGTTTGCCCACGGGTCACTGAGCAAAGCTCAGCTTTGTCTAGCCAAACACAGATGACCTCTTTGTAGAATCAGACCTTAAACAGAATGGAGAATTCTCACCCCAAAGCCCAGCCAGGAGTTCATAATACTACTGCAGTAATCTCTGATTCAAATGGATTCAGGGCTTTCTCTAGAAGAACAGATGCAAGGTTCCGAACAGGGACCGGCTAATTCCACGTCCAATCTGAGAGAGCACTCTGCATTTGGCAAGGTGACTGTCCAAACCTAAAAATCTGAAAGGACTCCAGGGACCCAAATTCCATTATCTTAGATTTCCATTATGTTATTTTTCCCTTTAGTGGGCAAGAAGACCCAGCTTTTATGTCTTATTGAGATCACTTGCTTTTCAAAGTTCATTCATCCTAAGTAGTTGCTGACAAGGAAAGCTGTTTAGGGCTTTTTTAATTAAAAATCTTCATATATCTTTTTCTTGTCTTTGCAGAAGTGAAATAAAACAGACAAAAAATGAATAAATGAAAAATGAATTACTTTGACCTTTTCTTATGGGACTTACTTTCCATCCCTCTAATCCTTGTCAAAAAAAAAAAGAAGAAGAAAGAAAATGATTATATAGTCAACCACATTTTTGAAACACTGTTTAACCCTATAGTCCTTTCTTGGAAACTCCTGGTGGGTATTAGCAAGCCGGCAACCCATAATGCAACACCACTAACAGATAACAACAAATTGTTAAAATATGCATCCCTTGAATGATTGTTTCACAGATACATTTAATATATAAAGAACAATGAGCTAGGCATGGTGGTGGCCCATGCCCGTAATCCTAGCAGCTCGGGAGGCTGAGATAGGAGAATCAAAAGTTCAAAGCCAGCCTCAGCAAAAATGAGGCACTAAGCAACTCAGGGAGACCCTGTCTGTAAATAAAATACAAAATAGAGCTGGGAATGTGGCTCAGTGGTTGTGTGCCCCTGAGTTCAATCCCCAGAACTAAAAGAAAAATGCCAGCCTCAGTAATTAAGAGAGTTCCTAAGCAACTTAGACCTTGTCTCAAAATAAAAAATAAAAAGTTCTGGGGATAGATAGCTCAGTGTTAAAGCACCCCTAGGTTCAATCCCCACTACCAAAAAAAAAAAAAAAAAAACCTCTGAAAGAAGACTTCATAATTAATCTCCCCAAAATCTGAACAAAATGTAAAAGTATTGGGTATCTTTCTCTTAAACAGTGAGCAAACTTAGTAACAATGTATTGAGATTATTCTAGGGGTTCAAATTTTCATTTATTCCTTCAGAGCCCATTTTTACTAAGATGTAGTTCTGTTTCTGGTCTGTAGCCATCATTTCTTATGTATAACTTTGTGCATGGACTTCTAAGTCTATTAAAACAGTGTGGGTTGTTTCCCGTCCTCTCCCCCGACTCAGGTGGGTTCACCTGAGCTGTCCTGCCATTCTAGCCATATGGAATGGAAGGATGGATGGCATTTCATAGAAGAAGCTGTGGTTTCTGGGAAGTTCCATAAAAGCAAAAGGAAGATGTAGAAAACACTTCTACCAACACCCGCTGCCCCAGAGTCTCTCCTCCCAACCACCCTTGATCCTAATTCCCACACAAGGTAAAGCAGAAGGGAGGCAAGTTTTATACAAAGGACCTCCCTGTTCCAGCCTTGAAAGGGATGTGTGGGTGGGGTGGGAAGGAGGACTCACGCCAGAGGAGCTTCAGTGTCCCCAGAAGACTCTTTACAATGTGCCCCTGCAGTATCCTGGGGTTGATCCAGCAGTGGACAAGCAGCAAGACAATGGGTTAGGGTAGCCCTCCCAGCCCACTTCTTCTTCCTCTGTAGGTTAGAAGGATCCATGGATTTTCCAAGTGGCCCCCAGGGATATCTGGGGTCTGGACGGGGAGCTTAACAAAAGGGACTGCTATGGTAGGTATGAAGTGACCCGTAGCCAAAGGTTCCTACCCCAGTCATGGATGACACAACCTTCTTGTTTGGATTTGAGGCATTCTGCTGTGAAGGTGAGGAACAAAGTAAGCCCAGTAGTCAGGTGAATCTGACAAAGGCAGGAGAACTAAGAGGTTGCTCACCAGCTACACCCCCAGCATCAGATAACCAGAGTTTGCCCAAGAACAGATGGACAAGGGACCCCATGAGAACACCGGAGGATGCAGAATGAAGCACAGGAGCTACAGTGTGTATCTGAGTTCCCTCTAGCCCTTTCTGTCTTTCCCATAACCATGAGATTACAGATGTCATCGCACACAGAAGACTTTGAATGACCAAAAGCCTTCTTGGTCAGTTACAGAGAAGGACAGGAGCAAAGTGAAAACTGAGCGTTGAGAAAAAAGGACTGAACTCTTATATTTACTTTATCCGGACCAGCTGAGTTTAGCAAGTTGGATTAATTTAGTCTGTCCCTCCATGCCTGTAACCCCCTGCTACCTAGTAGAGTACAGTTTATTAGGAGGCTCAATGAGCTATGGGAAATAAGCTACATTTTCTTTGCCCATTTATACATGGAATATGCACAATTATCAGTCCACTGCACACAGAGATGCCCAAGTTGCTAAAATGGGAAGTGAACTCATTGGCCTAAAAAATCTGTTTTACATGATGAGGCTGAAAGAACTATCTGGCTGAGAGCCTTTCACCATTAAAGAGTGTAGGTGATGCTTTGGTCAATTAAAAAAAAACCAAAAACAAAAACAAAAACAAAAAAAACATGGCTTTAGAATGAAACAGACTTGGATTCAAGCCTAAGCCACCACCTCCAACCTCTTTGAGACTCAGTTTCCTATTCTCAGTTTGAGATCCTGAGGCTCATCTTACTATAAAGGGTAAGTAATCATTTGTTTTCAGAATTAAATAGATATTGTATAAACTACTTGGTCCTTTGGAAAACCTCAAAAAAACTTGGAAACACAGAATTCACGGATTGGATTTCCAGAGCTAAGGACTTTAAGATTTACACCCCACCCTCCATGCCTCGTTATGGGTTAAGTTGGCTAATAATCTCTATCTTTTGGTGGGTCGGAGTTACTGCTTTAGGAAGACTGTATTTCCTTTTTCCATGGATATGGAGTCCTTTAGATAACTTTAAATCTGCCAACTCAAAATAGCTACCTTTGAGCATTAAATGATTTAATTGTTGTTGTTGTTGTCATTGTTGTTTACTCATAGTGAAAGGAATACATCCTTAAAACCCCAGGAGGACTGAGAGGCTATCAATGTCATAAATGGCTAAGTATTTATGGTCTATAAATATATGTTTTAGCACATCATCTGTCCCAGGTTGCACTTGAAACAGGTTGTTTTTGTTTTTCCTGGCAAATAAAATTTCAGGAGGTTCGGGGCTTCCAGATGCCCAAATGCATTTAGGATTTACTTCACATTAATTTTTCATGGGAAGAAACATATTGATATTCTCTAGAAGCCCTGATGCTGAGAAAAAATTGAGGTCATAGAGTAAAACTAGGAAGATAGAAGGAAAGGAACTTAACCCTCAGTGTTCTCCAGCAAAAAGATAAAATGCTGAAAAGTCTCTGGGCTGAAAATATAGTCTCGAAGGTTAGGCCATTTGAAAGGAGTTGCATCGTCCTTTTCCCCTGAGCCTACCTTCCCCCATCCTCCTTCAGAGCTTCTTCATTCATCTTTCCTTTTTTTTTTTTTTTCTTTTTTTAGTTACCCTGTGTCATTTCCTTTAATCAGCCAACAATACATAATTGGCTGTCACTCATCCAAAGTTGCTAGGGGAAAGATTCACTGGGGAATTCAGACATTTTTAGAAAAAGTATTTGCAATTACTTTATCTATGAATCTTGACAAAAAAAAAAAAAGGTTTAAATTCTTGTAACTGTGAATTGAAAAGATATTTTTTTGTATCACATTGGCCAATACATAATTTTTGAATAGAGACTGTACAGAAAATTTTGTGTTGCAAGTTATTATGTATGGAAACAAGAAACCAGACTTAGGATACTTCCTTGTAGGGAAAATATTTCTAAAACCCAATTCCTTTTGTGTGAGTAATGGCCTCTATTTAGTAAATAATGACATCCATCAGTACATCTTGACATAACATTTTCCTGTCATGAGCAGATAGTATTTTAATATTGCTTATTAGTGTATTTTGTAACTCTAAACAATGACTATTATTTCCCTTTATTGGTTGATGTTTCAATGAACATACATTTTATTTGAATGTATTCCCTTTAGCTATTTCTTACCACCTCTTTTTTTTAAAAACCCATATGCCAAGTAAAAAAAAATTAATTACTCCATTTTAACACAACAAATTCTGCCACCGTGTTCATAAAACTATTTTGTAACATAAAGCCACCAACATTACCAGTCATTTATTTTATTCGGGATTTGATTGCACAGTGCATGGAATCTCATACAATTTACTGGAAATTTGGGTACAAAAACTCTGACTGATAATCAAATATTGCTCTAAGTATTATACTAATTTTCTTGGTAGAGTGCAAACTCACAGTTGTTTGACACAGCCTAACAGCAGGATATTTTACTAATTACAATCAAGTAATGATCTTCTGCTCAGGGAGTTAGCTAAGCAATATTCAGACCACACTACAGACTGCAGGGCTCTTCTAGACCTTTCCTTCTGCTACTCCTGGTTTCTTGGATGCATCCTATATAGGATGCCTATAGAACATCCTCCCCCCAAATCCAGCAATTCCATAGCAGAAATTGTTCATCCTTTTCTTTCTTTGAAATATAATTTTTTCTTTAAATGGACCAAAATTCAAGCAGGTAGTAAACTTGGTGCTTTAACCCACTTTAAAATGCCTAGAAAAATATAATCACTGTTATTTCAAGACATCTTTACTTGGATATTCTCATGTTATTTACAAGTGCTTTTTATGTATCATTTTTGAAACTGGCCAATTATAGGGGGGTTTTTTGTCATCTAAGTTCTGAATTTTTGGTTTTATAAAAAGTAATCAAAACTCTCAAAATGATTTTGAAACAAATAGTTTTACTTATGGACTGCTCTTCCTAGCTCCAGTAATTCTGATATTCTTCCTTCATTTTATTTTCTTTCCATCAGTCAGACAGTGTACTTGTGCTGAACAAATCCAATTTTTTTGGTGTCTTACATGCTATTTAAATTTCTCATCACTTTTGAATGATGGAAACGTGTGTGACAATCCTAGGGCTCACTAATGAGCCTAAAATATTGAGGTTAACCATTCCCTAGATGTATAGTCTGATAATTTAATTTGAGTTTCTGCTAAGATTCCAAATTGTGCCCTAGATATTTTTAAGTTTATTCTATAGCAGATATAAATCACAGCAAGCCAAATCTGTTGATGCATCCAAATAATTGACACACCTACTATCCATGATAATGGAGACCACTGCTGCTACTAATGAAAGAGATAGAAACCTTTGACTTTGTCAAGTCATACTCATTTGGTGGTAGGCAGCAGAGGGTAGCCATTAAGAGCTGAGTTTTGGAAACAGCCTGGCTTGAATCCCACTTTTGCTTCTTGTTAGCCGGCTGGCCTTGGAGAACTAGTTATCATCTCAGGATCACTGCCCTTCTATAAAATGGGGATAATAAAACTGCCTACTCTCAAAGAGCTGTGATGAGAAATAAATAAGATATATGTATAAAACACTTCAATAAGAATCTTGCAAATAGCACATCATCAGTACTCAGTCTCTTTTATTATGATAATGAGCACTCTTTTTTAGCCAAATATTAGGCCACAGCTATGGGTTCAAAGTGTTTCAGTTTATTTGGACTCAAACACTTGAGAAGTCTTCCCATACCACCTGCATCCACTTAGGAAAACAATATTGTTAAGAGCCCTCCATTTGCTAATAGAAAGATTTAAAAATATAATTAGCTTCAGATCTTTCTCTCGACTGGTTTACTCTTGAAGAAGAGGTAGGACATGAGCAGAAATCGGTGGAAAGCAAAGCAAATGGCAGTAAATGCCATAAACAAATGTGCACTAGGACATTGTTATCCAAGTGGGGTTCCCAGATGCCAGCACCAACACCACCTGGGAACTCCTTAGCAATGTAATCTCAGGCCTCTTCCTATCCCTGTGAATCAGAAACTTCAGGGTTGGGTACAGCAAGCTATACTAGTGAGACCTGCAGGTGATTCTGACATGTTATAAAGAGGAGCAGGGCTGCTGGGAGGGAAGCTCTTCTCACTGCAGAAATCTGGAAGGGGGATGTCTGACCTAAGCCCCCAAATAGGTAGGACTTGGACGTGCAGATATGTGGGAGGGATGAGGGGTAAAGCAGATAATTTATGGTGGAAATATCAAGTGTTTCACCCTAGCTTGAATATTGATTATATAAAGTGAAGTACTAGAAAACGACATGAAAATTTTATTGAGGTTAAACAATGGACCTGGATCTGGTTATCACATGAAGGGGGTTCATCTTGAACCTCTTTTCTAGAGGTCTTTTGAATAGAGGAAGATTTTTAGGCAAAGGAGCTTATGATCAGACTAATTTAGCAACAATGTGAAGACTACAACAGGTAATGGTATCTAAATGGGAAGAGTATAAAGACATATTGATGACTATGAAGATTCTTGCAATAACTTATGTCTCCTCTTGGGCTTTCCGGATATCTGGATTCTTATGCCCAAATTATTTCAAGAGTTTCCACTCTGTAAGAATATTATTGAACACTAACTATAAGTCAGGCAAATGCTAATGTTTTATATGTTTCATTTAATTTAATCCTCACCTTCACCCAGTATCACCAGGAAGGTCATTCTATCATCCTTCCATTATAAATGAGGCAACCGAAGGCTCTACAAGGTTATGCTGACATGGCTAGGTCTCAGCTAATGTGCATGGAGTCTCAATTTGAATCCCCATGGTCAAACTCTAGAAGGCACACTCATAACTACTGTCTGTACTCCATGTAACCATTCCTAACAACAAATACAAAGAATCTTTTAAAGTGTAGATATATATAGACTTGCCTGAAGAGAAAAAGTATTTACAGGAGTATATACAACCTGGAATCTGAAAAAGACCCAGGAACCCATGGTGAAGGGCTACATTAGCAGTGAGGACATGAGGCAGCCCTGAGTTTCATTTCCAGTCACTTGTTTTTTTTGTTTTGTGTTTTGTTTTGTTTTGTTTTTGGGTTTTTTTTTTTTTGTTTGTTTGTTTGTTTGTTTGTTTTTAGCCAGGGATTGAACCCAGGGGCACTTAACCACTGAGTCATATCCCCACCCTCTCACTTTTTAATCCCTGAGCCTCTGGGATTACAGATGTGAGCCACTGTACCTGGCTTAATTTCCTGTCAATCTTTCACTCTGTGACTTTGTACAAGATCCTCAAAGTCTTTCAGAACTTCATTATCTTCACGTGAAAAAAGTTATTGTGATGAGATATTTTATAAAAATATCTAAAATGCATAGTACAGACTTTGACACATAGTAAGTGCTCAATAAATTAAAAAAGTAGAAAAGGGAAAGATATTCTGATTTCATTCCTGACTATCTCTGGAAGTTTATAAACAGAGGAAAACAAGTACTTCCTGAATATCCATGCTTAAGCATCAATCCATCTAAATAAAACTAAATAATTAAACTCGAAGAAGTGCTTCATAATGAGGAAAAAACTAGAGGTTCATGCCTTAGCCTGCCTACTGCTAACTAGGTCTGGAACCTTACTGAATATGGTAGTCATGGTTAGAACACAGTTAAGAAACTTCTTTCTGAACTCTCGGTTGCAGATTCATACAAGTGTCCTGGGGATACAAGAGGGGTTGAAGATCACCCCAGCCCCAACCTCACTATACCAAGAATTTTTCACCCATAAAATAGTGGGTGGGAGGTATGAAAAGTTTTAATAAGATAATTTAAATTATTTTGATTTTAAAATTAGAACTGTTAATTTTAATTACTTTGCCAGATGCCTCTACCAGTATATTAATGAAATGCATCAAAATAAAAAGAAATTTTCATAACTAACTTTAAATTTTCTTAGGTCTAGTCCAATTATATCAGAATGATAGGAGGGGCTGTTAGGACAACCTCGTCCACAGGTTTTCATCAGTGGCTCAGAGCCCAAGCTAATCATTTTCTGTCATCATCATCTCATGGACTACAATAAGCAAATACCAACCTATATTCTATTGCTTCCATTTTAGGAGCTAGGCAAAGCTGCCCAGGAACCAGCCTGAACACACCCCTCTCTTCTCACCCTAACATCTTTTAAATATGGTTATTATTTTTATTTTCTGCTTTAAAAAAATTAAAGGGATAGTTCTTTGGAGGACACAGCCTTTGTGGAGAGTTTCACATTCCCTTTGCATCTTCTTCTTAGATTTTAGTAGCAAGACAAGCAAGTTAAGTATGTACAACACTTAGAGGCGTGCATAGAGGCAGTGAGCTGTAAGGTCTTAAGTACAACAGCTGGGTCCACAGTGCTGTTGCCAGCAGCTCAGGTTTTGGAATTAGAGTCGGTTGGACCTTGATTTCAAACTCCTCACTGTGACCTTGTGAAAGTTACTCAACTGTTATGAGACTCAGTTTCCTCCTTTACTAAAAGGAGATGGCAGTATCTGTTTGAAGAATGAACCAGATACCCTTCAGTAGTTTTTGCAGCCCAGGCTCAGCATGCAATAGATTTTATTATGAATAAAAGTTGTCATTTATTTCTTTTTTTTATTTCCTTCCCTATGATACCCAATAAAGTCAAACTCCAATACAAATTATAATGTAGGGCTGCCAAGGTAAGGAGGTAGTCTAATAAATTCTATGTCCATGTTATACTTTAAAACAAAAATTGTACTTCCCTCTCACGTATAGGATAGAAAATGAATGGAAGTGATTAATAGGGAAAGATATTGATATAACGCAAGCTTTAAGTTTTTCCCATCGTGATGAAACATTAACTGGCCCCTCTCTTCTGCCACACCTCTCACTACCCTTTGTCACATGGAGATCAAAATCTCCAGTGTACTTTGAATCTGCCACTCTAATGGTAAGTGAATATACATGACTTTAAAATATGTAAGTATATATGTGTGTGTGTATATTTATATATATATACATATATATATGTATATATATATTTATATATAACTTTAAAACAAACTTACAGGCTGCTTTCCAAAATGGTAGTAAATTCCTACATGCCCATGAGCAACATAAGCAAGTTTTTTTGCTCTACAATATTTCAAGTACTTAGGATAATCAGATTTTTAATAGTGGTCATTCTAGTGGGTGTGCTATGATCTTTCATCATGGTTAAATTTGTATTTCCTTAATGAATAGTGATATTAAGCATTATTTCATGTATTTCTTTTTATGTCATCGGAATACCTACTTTGGTATCAAATCTTTTGCCCATTTTTTAAATCAGGTTATTCATTTCTTTATTGAGTTGTAAGAATTCTTTACATATTGTAGATACCAATCCTTCATTTGGTAATTTTTTCATAAACATTTCCTTTCAATGTGTAGCTGATTTTTTTATTTTCTCAAAAATAATATTTTTCACAAAGCAGAAGGTATTTATTGTGGTGGAGTTTAATTTACCAATTTTTTCTTTTGTGCTTCATATTTTTGTTTCTTAGCTAATAAATTGTTATTGTTCACTGAAAAGATGGAGGTTAAAACAAATGACTCTATTGCACAGATGAGGTTCTGAAGTGTCATTCAATTTATCATGCATGTCTTTGGCTTCACACATACTAAAAGCCTGCATGTGTTTTCCCCCCAAATAGAAGGAAAGTCATTCCAGAGTATTCTATTACCAGAAGAAATATGGCTGCTGATATTATGACTTACTTCAGAAACAAAAGTTATAAGTCACTGCTACATTAAGACAAGCAAGGGGGTTGGGGTTGTGACTCAGAGGTAGCATGCTTGCCTAGCATGTGTGGGGCACTGAGTTCAATCCTCAGCACCACATAAAAATAAAGATATGGTGTCCATTTATAACTATAAAATAAATTTTTAACAAAAAGATAAGCAAGGGATGAAGCCTGAGCCACAGATTTATCTCGAGGATCTCACTGTCATTCAACACAAACTACATTCCTCCAGAAGAAATGCTCATTCTATCAAATAACATGGAAGTCTTCCTTCCTGGCATTATCTGTTCAGATGGTGCGAGAAAGGATTGGCAGAACTTTCTAACTAGAAACTTCCTTGCTTTTCATCAGTTCGGTCACATCTGCAGAGTTTTTATTTCTGTTCTTAAGAGGGCTCCCAAGTAGTAGGCTGTGATGCACACTGCTTCAATGAGTCAAATTACTGAATAAGCCAAGCAGGATGCACAGCCAGATGGATGGCATCTGGCCAGACTGAATTAGGGCTTCAATACCCTTTCTGGGGGTGCCAGTTGATATATGCCTGGCTTAGTCTTTGAGGGGTAATACACACTTCTTGAGAAACTTAACCTTCTTTTTGTAATGGACATGACCTAGAAAATCTTCCAAATTTATCCCTTTAAAGAAGAACTAAAAGCACAGCCAGTTTTAAGAATGATGAAATTATATAATCACACTACAAAGTTTACATAGTGGGAGAGCATAGCACAGTGATGGAACAAGAACCCTCTAAAGTCAGATCCCAAGTTCAAGTCTAGTCTACCTCTTACCAGCAATGTGACCTGACTTCAGGCCTTATTCTGGGTCTATAAAATGATAAGAAGGGAAGCTGCTTGATAAGAATTGTTGTTAAGAATTAAACATGCTTCTGGGCCATGCCCAGAACACAAGGACCCAGTAGATGGTGGCATTGTTATCATTGCCATATATAACATGTGACCTAATATTAGAGCACTTATTTTTCAGATTTGAGTGACAGTCCTCTAAGTCCTAGGCAAGTTCTAACTCTACTATTTTATATAAACAGGCACAAGAAATGCTGTCAAACTTCCTTTTCTACAACTTGACAGAATGCCTGCTCCTGCTTGTCTTGTCAGCCTGGAGACCATCACCTCTGCTGTGACACAGCCTTTCTCAAACATGAACCCCGACATCTCTGAGGCCTTTATCTTTCACTCCTCAGGATCACCTGCTCCTGGACTGCATGGGGCTCTGCTCCACAGCAGCCACTCTCCCCGCTTCCCCCCAGTGCTGCTGCTCCTTCTAGGTCACTGACCTTGAATTGCTCCTTAAAGAACCACATTTCTTTTTGCCCCAATGGAAGATTTCAATTTATTTATTATGGCTCTCTGAAAAAAAAAAAAAATCTTGTGGCTCATAGCTTCTGGTAGCCCAAAGGATTACCTTTCAGGCTTAGGTCTCCCCTCTGGTTAAACTTCAGACAAAATCCAAAGTCGGGCCCAGGAGCTGCATGTATGCTATCACCCCAGCCCTGATGAATGGGTCATTTTTCTGTTTGCCCTCAGATAAGATCACTCATGTGCCCCTCACCTGCCCTGGCCCTGGCATATTCTACTAAGCTCCCTTACAAAACCCTCTGCTGTTAGCCTTGGGCAATAGGAGACATGGCCCAAGTGTGGAAGGAGATAAGAAACCAGGATGATCTTTCCCTCTCTGCGTTAGGCAACATCTTGTAAGAGGCTTGGTCTCTGGTGCTTCCAGCTCCTACCAGACAGTCCTTCCCTCCAGGACCTAACTCCCTTGTGGCTACTCCCTAATGGTTCCAGCTCTGGCCAGGTGGCCCCAGCTCCAGAGCTCAGGTGACCCCACTTTCTCCCTTGGTCTTCCAGCACACAAAAAGCCATTCCTTCCAGCACTTGGTAATATCTAAGTCACCTCACCTTCCTCCCCTTGACTCTTCTAACATTACTGTCACTAATCCTTATATTAAATTGCTTTCATCTGACTAGACCTTGGCAGATCCACATCCTCTCAATCCTCTCACCCTTCTATACTGTCATGAATGCTGAATGCTATCAGACACCTTGTGGCCTTTGTTTCTCTTCTAATTCCTGCAAAATTCCCACTCTTCTGGAAGGCATGCACCTGGTGAAGGAAACTTTAGATCCTTTCACATTCTAAAGAGTTCTCATTCCAGCATCTGAGGAGCTCACCATCTGTCTTCAAGTCATCCCCATGATTCCAGGACACCTACTCCTCCTATGTGGAAAAGAACCCAGGTCAGATGTGGGGAGACAGACATGGAAGAGAATGTAGCAACAATTGTAGCAAAGGTATTGCATCATACAATTTAAAAACCTGTGGCAGTTGGGAGCAGGACATAAAAACCAGGCCTCAGGACAGATTCCCAGTGTTACTTCTGAAAGAACAATCAAGGCTTGTCTTCAGAGAAAAATGCCTGTTTATTGAGGAACAGCTCTGCATATTTATAGGGGGGGAGGGGTTGACAGTTGGCATGGGATGCTTTTTGATTGGTGGATAAGGATCAGGTGAGCCAGCAGGGCTAGTCTGATTGGTGGGTAAGGATCATGTGAGCCAGCAAGGCTCACCATTGGATGGCTCTTCTTAGGGGGATGGGGAAGTTAGTCTTTGGAGCCAGGGCGACTCCCAACAACTTTGGAGAAAGGTCTGAATTTTAAAATAAAATGTGGTATTTAAAAAATACATTTAAGTATACCAATTTACCACCTTCTTTGGTTCTAAAGGCCTTGTGGACCAATTCAGAGAAGGACGAGGTATCCTCAGTTGGCTTCTCTATTGTCCAACCCTGACTAAAGTACAATTACCAAATTAAGGAGGTTCCAATGCTGTGAATCCCATGTTACCTTCACTTGACACTCTTATCTGCAGCCAAATTCCAATTTTAATGAGAGATGCATTTCTTTTCTATTTTAATATACAATTTGTGTTCTAGGTTCTTTCCAACACTGTCATTTCTATGCCTATTTTTTTCCCTGCTACTTTTTAAAAAGCATGCATTAACAAAAATGTTTATTGTATTGTGTTCACTGACCTTCAAGGTAATAAGAACTGTCTCTTTGGTCTTCCGTTTTATTACAAGGTGATACAGTCGACTTTTCCTTTTTGAAGGTCATGAAATGAATCACTGTATAGGTCTCTGTCTGTCCTCAATGGCAAAGATAAATGTTGCTTTAATTTAACAGGAAAAATAAAATTCTTTCAATACTGTGCAGTATTTCCATTTCTAGTGCATTCTTACTCACAAGAGCTAAGTTAAAAATTAAATGTTCAAAAGAAAAACTGCTTTATATCTCTTAATACATATGTCCAGATAGGTTTTCATTTAGAAATCCCACTTTTTGTGTCGATTAATATCTTTATAGAGGAAATAGTGGAGTTTGAAATTATTCTTCAGAGTAGCTCTAAAACTTTAGATTAACTTCTGTAGACAAGGAACAGAGAATTAAAGAGGAATAGAAAAAAAAAAAAGAACAGTAAGGGGAAAAAAAAAGAGAATCTCTGGCTACAAATTGGTACAACTACACTGGAAAGCAGTATGGAGTTTCCTCAGAAAACTTGGAATGAAACTACCATTTGATCCAGTTATCCCACTCCTTGATTTATACCCAAAGGACTTAAAAATCAGTATACTATAGTAATGTAGCCACAACAATGTTTATAGAAACTCAATTCATAATAGCTAAACTTTGGAAACAACCTAGATGCCCTTCAATAGATGAATGGATAAAGAAACTGTGATACACACACACACACACACACACACACACACACACACACACTATGGAACTTTACTCAGCATTCAAAAAGAATAAAATTATGTCATTTGTCAGTAAATGGATGGAATTGGAGACTATCATGCTAAACAAAATAAGCCAATCCCAAAAAAACCAAATGCCAATGCTTTCTCTGAAATGTGGATGCTAACTCACAATAAGGGCAGTGGGGGAGTAGGGAAGAATAAAAGTACTTTGGATTAGACTAAGGGGAAGAAAGGGAAGGGAGCAGGAGTGGGAATAGGAAAGATAGTAGAATTAATCAGACATTACTGTTTATATATGAATATAAGACCAAGAATTGTAATTCCACATCATGTACAACCAGAAGAATGGGAAATTGTACTCCATGTATATATGATATGTTGAAATCCACTCTACTGTCATGTATAACTAAAAAGAACAAACAAAATTGAAATAAAGAAAACAATAAAATGTAAAAAAAAATGAGTATTTAAAACAAAATGTGAATTGAACAGATACTATATTCTTAGAACTCTGATTAACATTTCACTTACAAATGAGTTTAGTCACGTTAAGGCAAGAAGATTAATAACATTAATGACCTTTTTTGTCTACCATAGATATAATAAAGGATAGAAATTGAAAAAGAACTCAGTAAATGTAAGAAAATGGGAAAAATAACTGGAAAATAAAAGGAAGGGGCTCACGGTATTGCCAAGTTGTATTTTATAATTCATTGGCTATTTCTGTTAATAAGAAATTGTGATAAGAAATTTTCAGCTTCCAAATACTCTAAATAACAGCATATACAGTGGGGCACAGCTGCAGTTTTATTATTTCTTCAATGTAAGTACTCAAGAGATAATATAAAGAGAAAATAGCTTTAAATACATATGTTAGTGTTTATGGGCAGAAAGAAATATCTGAAAAAAATACTCTGAAAACTTGATTGCAGATGATTCCCGAATAGTAGAGATTCGGGCAATAGATGCATACACAGATACATATATATATACATAGGAAATGCCTCTGCATTTTATAATTTTTCTAGATTCTCACTGTGATATTTTTGTGATAGAAAAAGCAGATTTAAACTACTTTATGCCTTTTGCCTTTCATTAGAGGTATTTTTAAACTATGCTTATTATCTCTATGAACTCTGTTTAAATGTAGTATGAGAGAAAAATAGCTTGAACTATGAATGGCTCATTCACATTATGCAAAATGCAATCTAGATCTTATGAGAATTTTTATGTGCACTTAGGTATGTGTATGCCTTTGAAAATAAGATGACATATTTCATGCAGAATGTGTACATTATGAAGATATATTCTGTGCAAATCAGAAATAGGCATCACTTTCAACACAGTCTGCTTGAAATCACCATTTCTGTTGCAAAAATGCCTGGTGACCAATATCTGCTAGTCCCTTAGGAAGCAACCTGAATTAGGCAGGTGACTGCAAGAAAGTGATCGTATGTGTGTGTGTGTGTGTGTGTGTGTGTGTGTGTGTGTGAGAGAGAGAGAGAGAGAGAGAGAGAGAGAGAGAGTGTTCATGCGCACATGTGCAAGCATATAACTCTAGGAGGTCCTATATCTTCAAATAATAATCTTAAGCTTATTTGAGTATTGTGTATTAAGTTTTTCTGGTTATAAAAATAATACATAGTAATAATAGTAAAGTGGGAAATTAAAAAATATCTGAACAAAATTCTTCAAACCTAAAATACCACCTCCAGAGATAAAAGTTAATATTTTTCAGATTTTCTTCCAGTAACATTATCTTTAAAAGTCAGGCATAGAAATATAGGAAAAACTAAGATAAATATTTACATTTAGTATGCATTTGCTTATGCACTGATGAGGGAATCCATAAAAACTCTAGGGAATTTGAAATAAAGATAGAAATTTCATACTTGTCAACACATCAACAATTTATTTTAAAAAATAAAATATTTTCAGTCTCAAGAATTATCTTCCATTTTATAAATCATCTTTAGCTTTTTTAAAAACCAAGATTATTGAAATATAATGTACATATAAAATTGGCATTTTTAGGTGTATGGTTCTATGAATTCTGACAAATATTTACGGTTGTATTTACAACACTGCAAACAAGAGATAAAACATTTCTATCCATCCAAAATGTACCCGTTTGTAATCAATTTCCTTCCTCACTGCCAGAGTCAGGCAACTACAGATCTCTTCTCGGTCTCAACAGTTTTCCTTCTATTAAGACATCTTAATAGATTTGTGCAGTATGCAGCCACTTGAGATGGCCTACTTTCTGTTAATACATTTGAGATTCATCAGTGTTGTGATTCTCATCAGTTCTTCATTCCTTTTAGTGCTAAATAGTATTCCATTGAATGGATTACTGCAGTTGACTTCTTTGTGCACCAGTAGATGAACATTTCAGTTGTTCTCAGATTTTGACAACTATGAATAAAGCTACAAACACATTTGCAAGCAAGTCTTTGTGTGGACATGCATTTTCATTTCCTTTGGGTAAATTCTCAGTAGAGAGAGAAGTACATACACATATGTGCAGTTTGGGTATGTGTAGTGTAAATCAAATTGCCAAACTCTTTTTCTAAGTGTCAATAAAATACTGCATTAGCATTGACAAGGTATGATACTTCTGCTTGATCCACATTGTTATAAATGTATTTAGGATCATCAGATTTTTTTAGCCATTTGGATAGATAGATTGTGGTTATGACTTACTTCTTCCTAATGACAAATAATGGTGAGCATCTTTTCATGATTTTTTGTTCCATCTTCTTTGATGAAACATAGGTTCAAATATTTTACCCATTTTCAAAATTAGGTTGTGTGATTTCCTATTACTAAGTTATTTATATATTTTGGATGCCTGTCATTTATCAGAGAGATTAGACAAATCTCTCTGATAAATGAAATTTTATTTCAAAATATGGCATGCTTTTCACTTTCTCAACAAATTTTGTGAAGACCAAAACATAGAATTGTAAAGAAATACAACTTATTGATTTTTTTCCTTTTACCATTCATGCATTTTATGTCCTCTCTAATAATAAGTCCTAGCCTAACTGAAAGTCCCAAAGATTTTTCTGCTTTTTTTTACAGAAATGTTATAGTTTTAGGTTTTATATTTGGGTCTATACTCCATTTTGGATTCATTTTTGTGTTGAGTGTGAAATAAAAATCTAAGTTCTTATGTCCAGTTATTCCAGAATCTTTTATTGGAAAGATGATTTTTCTACATTGAATTACCTTTACCACTTAGTTACCAACCAATTGTATTATGTCTATTTCTTGACTTTCTATTATGTTTCATCTGTCTTTGTGTTTGCTCTTTCACCACCATTACGACATTCTAATTTATAGTGAGCCTTGAATTCAGGTAGGTTTTGGTTTTGTTTTGTTTTGGTTTTTGGTACCATGGATGGAACTCAGGGGAACTCAACCACTGAGTCACATCTCCATCCCTTTTTGTATTTTATTTAGAGACAGGATCTCACTGAGTTGCTTAGAACCTTGCTAAATTACTGAGACTGGCTTTGAACTCTCAATCCTCCTGCCTCATCCTCCCTAGCCACTGGGATTGCAGGTGTGTGCCACCTTGCCTGGCGAATTCAGGTAGTTTGAATGCTCCAACTCTGTTCTTCATTTTCAGAATTGTTTTGGCTCTTTCAAGTCTTGCTTTTCCAAATATCCATTGTGCCAAAGTTGAGAAAATCTGATCTAAAGGTTTATGGATTTTGCTACTTTTTCTCAAGGAATCAGCTTTTTATTTTGACTTTTTTATTTTGCCTTTTCCATTACATTTTCACTGATTTTGCTCTTTATTACTTCTGCTTTTGAAGGGAGTCATTTGCTCTTCTTATTCCACTTCTTAATATATTAAAGTGGTAAATCATAAATTTTAGGCTTTTCTTTATTTCTATTATAAGCTGTCAATTTTTCTCTAAACACCACTTCAGATGTCTCTCAAATTTTTGGTATATTTGAATCAAATTAACATAAATTTTATTCTCTTTCAGTTCTAAAAATCTTCTAATTTTTTTGTGTGACTTTCACTTTTAGTAGTCAGTTATTTAGAAGTATGTTGTTTAATTTCCACACATTTGGGAATTATCCAAATAGAATTCTCATTGATTTTTAATTGAATTCCAATATGGCCAGAGTTTCCATTTTATATGATTCCAGTTCTTTGAAACTAGTCAAGGTTTCTTCAGGGTTCAGGACATGATCTCTCTTGGGTAATGTTCCATGAGTGCTTGAAACAAATATGCATCCTGCTATTGGGGTCAATGTTCTATGTACATCAAGTGGGCTGTCTGTTCAGGTCTTCCTTGTCATTACAGATGTTTTCTCTACTTGTTCTACTGATTACTGAAAGAACAGTATTGAAATTTTTGATAATACCTGTTTGGGTTTAATACCCTTTTCAGTCTTGCTTTTCCAAATAATTGTTTTTGCTTCATGTATTTTTGAAATGTCCTTACAGATACATGTATATTTAAGATTTTTATGCATTTTTTGGTGAATTAATTATTTTATTATCATATACTGCTTCTTCCATCTATGGAAATACTCTTTTTTACAAAGTCAAATGTAATTGATATCAACATATCCTCTCCATATTGGGGGAGTAAATCCTGTCTGCTGCCACCCTGGAATCTGGCAGTCTCTCAATTGAAGTGCTTAGGATTAATGTAATCATTAACATGATTTGATTTAGATCCACCATCTTGCCAGCTGTTTTCTATTTTTCCATCTGTAATTTGTTCTTTCTCACCTCTTTTTCTAATATTGGACTAAATTTTTTTTCAATGATTCCATTTATACGTGTATTTCTAATGGCTTTAGTGGTTCCCCTAAGAAGTATACATCTTTAACTTATCACAATCTACCTTCAAATAATGTAAAACCATTTCAAGAATAATATAAAATCCTATAATCGTATACATCCGATTTCTTTCTTCCACTGTCATTCTACATTTAAGTTTTATGTTATTGATACCACAATATTTTACTATTTTTCTTATAGAAAATAATAGTTTTTTATCTTTTTGTTTACCTTACTTTTTACAGTACCTGGCATTCTTTATTTCTCTTTATTGAAGGATATTTCTCCTGTCTACTCAAGACTTTCTTCAATATTTTTTCTATCAATGGTCTGATGGCAATAACTTGTATCAACTTTAGATTGTCTTAAATTTTTCACAGTTGTTATGGTTTAGATAAGAGGTGTCCCACAAAAACTCATGTGTGAGACAATGCAAGAACATTCAAAAGTGAAATGATAAGATTATGAGAGGTATAACCTCATCAGTGAGGTAATCCTCTGATATGAATTAATTGGGTGGCATCTGAAGGTAGGTAGGGGGTGGCTAGAGGAGGTAAGTCCCTGGGGGCATGCTCTTGGGGTATACATTATGTCCTTGGTGAATGGAACACTCTCTCTGCTTCCTGATTGCCTTATTCTGAGCTGCTTCCTCCACCATGGCCTTCCACCATGATATTTTGCCTCATCTTGTGCCCAGAACAATACAGTTGGCCATCTATGAACTGAGACATCCTAAACCATGAGTCCCAAATAAACATTTACTCTTCTACATTGTTCTTGTCAGGACTTTTGTTCACAGCAACATAAAAGCTGACTAAAACAACATCTAAAAGATGTTTTAATTGGCATAGAATTCTGAATTGACAAAAGCTATTTTTTCCTCCAGAACTTTAATGATGTCAATCTTCCTGTAGCTTATGTAGTTTCTCATGAGAAGTATGCAGTCATTTTTACCTTTGTTCCTCTGTATGTAATGTGTTTTGCCCCATTTGACTCTCTTTAAGATTTTCATTTTATCTTGGTTTCAATAGTTTCAATATGTTGTAGATGATTTAAATATGTGTGAGTGTATATGTGCATTTTAATTCTTATTTGTGATTATTGGAACCTCTTGAATCAATGATTTAATGTGGTCATTTAGGAAAAAAAAGAAACCTAGTCTTGACATTACTTCAGTAATATCATTTCATTTTTTTTCTGCTCTTTTCTCTCTCCTTCATACTTCTTGGATTATAATTATAGATTTAGTAAGCCAGTCTATGGTATTATTAGAAAAAAAATACAGTGAAAATAATATATACTATCAAGATGAGCACAGGTCTTTGGGGCAGTTAGTGAGAGAGAGAGTATATCAATCTAGGCAAGAGTTTACTTGAGTTTGGGTTTTTTGTTGCTGTCTGTACTCCATAAGCATCAAATCATTCTCAGGATGCCCTAAATGTAGCTGGGAGATGGGGTTGCAGTAAGGTTTCTCTCAGTATTTTTGCATTAACCCTCATCTGTCTGCCATCCATTTATGCCTTTGACACAGGGCCGAAGGAGCAGAGTCCTCTGCCAGGCTCTTGCCCTCCTTCAGTGGTGGTTGCATAGCTAGTTGCTGCATGTTAGGTCAGTAGAGAGGGGCCCAGTTGTCCTGGGTGAGTCTCAATCTTAGGGAAGCCCTGTGTGCCTGAGCTTTGAAGGAAGGTTCTATCAACACTTTTCCCTCCTCTTTGGCAACCAAACTGCCTTGGGTCAGTGGTGGTTCATTGTGGGGAGCATGTTTCCTACCCTCTCATGGAGACAGGAGACTTCTACAGGTATCAGGATAGGCTCAGCCCTCTCTCCTTCCCTGAAGCCAGGAATAAAGAAGTTTTTTTCTCTCTCTTTTCCCAGCAATGCTAGTTCTTTACCTGTACCTGGATATAACAGAATTTTCTGAAGCTCCTTCACATCCTATCCCCAATCTTTTTCATGAGCACTCAGTGGAAATGGAAAAGAAGCTGTGAGGCTGCTGCCAATTCTTCATGTCTGTCGCTCCCTTGTGTCTGTCGAACCAACTGAAATATCCCTTTGACAGGTCATTAGAATTTTGGCTAGTTCCCTCTTACCTCTTACACGACAGTTCTTTCTTCACACCATGCCCTTTCCTATGTGAGTAGTCTATATATCCCATCTGTCCTTAGGGGAGTGAGGAATGAAACATCTACCTTCTTTGGATTTGAGGCAACCTGATTCATCTGGGATCTCAGCTTTTTGTAAAGTTCAAAAAATTTGTATTTGTAGTTTATCTGGATTTTTCTCATTGCTGGTAAAGAAGTAATGTTCTTTCCAGCTACAAGCTATGCAAAAACCAACCTTTTGTTTTTATTATAGTTTATTATAGGTCCTATGGGTTGAATGCTTATATGTGCCCCAAAATTCATATGTAGAAACCTTAATTTCAAATGTAATAATGGTGCTTGGAGATAGGGCTTTGGGGAAGTAATTAGGTCATAAGAATAAAGCCCTCATATGGGATTAGTCCCCTTATAAAAAGAGACAAGAAGGATTTCTCTTCCCACCCCATCTCTCTTCACCTCTTTACCATGTGAGGATACAGTAAAATTGTCACTGGTTAGGATGCCAGCCCTCACTAGACATGGGACACTGGATTTGCCTGCACTTTAATCTTGGTCTTGAAGCCTCCAGACTAAAGAGAAACAAATATGTGTAATTTAAGACACTTAATCTCTGGTATTTCTGTTTTAGCAACTCATTCTAACATAATATTTACACATGTCTTTAAAGAATCAGATAACTAAAAATCTCAGCATTTGAAATTAGGTTTTTTGCATAGAAATTAGAAGCAAGACTTTTCGAGATCGGCTTATTCAGTTTGTGCTTTTCCTAGGTAATAAAGCTAGGTGCAAGCTGAGCTCTAGCTAGATTTCCTAGTTCTCAAGTGTAACCCTGCTGAATCCCTGTTCTGCTCTCCTTTCTTCTTGACCCCTTATTTGCAATAAAAGGTTATTTTACTTTATAAAAGGACATGACATTATTTCCTTGGAAAGTAAATTCCCTAGCAGATAAAAATTATACTTTGATGTACTAAAATTCAAGATATAAACAACCAGTGAGGAACAATATTATGAGGTAGAGGAAGGGATTGCTGTTCAGGACACAAATAGACTGATCATATTTACACTGCATTCCTTCTACCATAGGCATCCTCAGCACCCCAGACACCCACTGATAATATAACGAATGGCAAAGGAAACAGAACAGCAAGGAACTGTCACTTGTCAATTAAATGTGTGGTTTCATTACTGACACAATAAAGCAGAATTGTCACTGAGGAGCCTGGCTGATTTTTTTTTATCACATAAAAATGGGAACAATTAATTTGAAATATGTTCCCCTTTGGCTTACCAAGCTGCTGAAGCCTCATGGGAACCTTTTAAACACATTCCTGATAGAAGGTGGTTCATCAGCATGCGGTTGCCACAGTTACCGTATCACTGCAACGGCAATCCAAGTGGTGATACCTTGACATCCTTTCATTTAAAAAGACCAGGGGAAGATTATTTTTTAGTGTCTAGTCACCTTTAAATGTATAACTATTTCAAAGGGGAGGAAGACTATTGAAATGGTCCAAAATTTTCTCAAGTCTAATACCAACAATATCTCATTTGAATTAGGTAGGATTAATTATTCTCTCCCATATGAACAGTTTTAACTGAAAATTTTCATTGAAATTTAAATACAATTACACTAGATATTTTTATTAATTTTGAAAACATATCTGATTTAAAAATCATAAATTCTTTCTTGCTTTTTCACAGAAATTGATTAGTATGCTCTATCTTAATTTCATAATACAAATTATCAGTTTCTCTTTTTTTAAAAATAAATAGCTCATTATATTCATTATATTTCACAATCCTCTAGTTAACACCAAAAAAAAACAATTGCCACTTGAAGAATGTTGATTGAAGTGAAGGAACTTTGTTTAATGTTGGGTTTTTATGATTTATGTCTGTTTTTTTAATTAGTTCCTACCTTTTGGCATCATTCTCAAATTAGTACCCATTTCTAGCCAAATTTCTCAAGTTTCCAAATGAGCATCTGACAAAGAAGATGGATTTGGGACTAACATGAACACTTTCCAAATTGGGATGAATCAAAACAACTCTCTCCTATATTTCCACAGTATTTCAACAAAATCAGAAGCTTAACTATAAGAAATAAAGCAGAGGAACATGTTCAACACCCAAGCTGGCATTTTGGAAAGGGACTCACTACTATAAAAATCACTGCTGAAGGAGAACAAAGAAAGATCAGATATAGAGGATGTGGCATGACTGTGTTTTGCCAATAAGGAACAATATTTTTGGATAGTGTATCTTTTGAGATGAATACAGATATATCTGCAGAAGCAATTCTAGACAACTACAAGAGACACCATCTCTCATTCTCTCAGCAATGCAGTTGATGAACTATTTAATCAACAGATACAAGCAATATGTTTTGGCTACTAAACAGTGTGAAAAAGACAAAATAAGACAGTGGTATGCTTCTCGACACTCAAGAATCTCTAATCTGGTTAGAGTAGAGAAGGTTATAAACTGAAACAAAATTTAAAAACATAAGAATGTATATCATTGACTACTAAATTATGTAGCAAAATATACATATGCTAAAGGACAGAAACACTGAAAATAATGTAAAATGTCTTCATTAGGCAAGTTGGATTTACACTGAGTCTTAAAAGGCATCCACTCATTCACTCATTTACCATTTGATTACTTAGAAATGACTATCTAACCAACTACTGCATTAACTTATGAAGATATATAGTTACTCTATACACCGGCTTCATGGCACACACAGTTATTCTCGGAAAGGGCAGTATATAAACAGAGACATTGATACTGTATTAGGGCAATAATAGAAATAGGGGAGTATTGTGGAAGAAAAGGGGGTCAGGAAAAATCCTTCTGAACCAGATAATGCCAGAACTAAATTTTGAAGAATAACTATTGGCTAGACATGCTTGTTGGAGCAAGGATTTTATTAGACTAATTGTTTAGAATTAACAGGTAGGACCAGGACTGATGGAGAAGATCATGGGACAGCATTTCAAATGCAGGCAACATTATTAAGTCATATAGTGAGAGATGAGCATGGTATCTCTCTAAACCTTCCTGGTCATGTAAAGAGTTTATACTGAAAGAAGGGAGAATTTAAATGGGCTATGGAAAGCAGAATCTATATTTTCTAAGTAATGAAAATCAAGAGGTTTCCATGTGTGTGACCATTAGAGGGGCACTTGTAGAGTCTGACACATTTACTTAGCAATATTAATCTGGCAGGTGAAGGTAAGAATGTCTTAAATTCCAGGATCCTGGCCTTAATGAGATGAATAAGAAGTATGGCTAGAATCCACCTGGGATTCCCAAGTGCTATCTGGGTAGAACATATTTGTTCAGAGGAAGCAAAATCTCAATCTGATTGGTGTTAAGTAAAGGGAGACTTAGTGCAAGAACATGAGCTGCAAATCCACAAGCATCCGAGAACAAGAAAGAAAGAAGGTCAAGCCCCCTAGAACGCCAGCCAGTGAGGCTCCTCCTACTGTCACCCAGGAACCACCTGAGCTTCACCCAAAGCCCTTTCCATTCAGAGGCTTAGTATTCCTCTTCTTCGGGTACCTGTTAACCCTGTCTGTCACCAATCTACACATGGACAAAACAAAAATTTCCAATTCAACTTGACTTTTACTTGATATATCACTTGAGAATTCATCTCCAAATACCTAGCTTGCCTAAATTGCCCCACCATGCCCAGGTCAGTTGTGGGCAGGATATGGTGAGACACAGCTACACAGCACTGCCCCCTTGCTCCAGGATGGGGATAGAGAGATTGATTGCACTAACTAACAGGAGACATTGAGGCCATGACTGAGCTGTGCAGTAAGGTTACCTGGACTTGGACAATAGCAAGGAGAATGGAAGAGACCTTTTTTGAAAGAAACACAAAAAAGATTTAATGACTGACCATATATCAGGAAAGTAAAAGTAAAATATTTCAAAGTTGATGAAAAGTTTACATTTAAGTGTTTGAGAGAATCGTGACATTTTGATATGGTCAGAGGATTTAGAAGGGAGCTTTAATTGGAGCTGAATTGCAATATACTCCATTTGAAAAAACAATAAGTTTGAGACAATGGCAAAACATTTATTTACATGTTTTAAGTACATGGAATTAAGTAGATAGCTAAAATATAAGGCAATAAATAGAATTACATTATGCATTAAATAACAATATATAATGAGAGTTAAAAGTCATTCTAAAAGTAAAAATGGAAAATGAGCATGGTATCTGACTGATAATGTAAATAGAAAAAAGTTAAAAGCTAAAAACTGAGACATTGGGAATAAATAAAAGAAAGGAAGATTTGAGGCCCATAACCAAATGGCTACCAAAGAAAATAAAGACAGAGTGGGCAGAGAAGCTAAGAAAAATAGAAATAGAATTGTATTGTAAAAGAGAAACAGAGCTAGCTTCTCTCTAGCTTTTGTTTTTGTTGTCCCAATTCAAGCTCAGAAAGGGAGCACATGACCAGGTAGGATTTTTACATCTCCGGTTTCTATTTTTCTTGAAAATAAGAATCTGATTTTTTTTTTCTAGTTTTAAACTATTTCCTAAAACATTTATCAGTTCTTTTTTTTTTTTTTCCTAGTGGGAAGTTAGTCAGCTCTACACAGATAGCTAGAAGAAAATAAATGCTTTTCATTTAAACCACTCTTTCTTTCAGTAATCCCCTTACCTGATCAAAGTCTAAATGTATGAACTTTAAGTATAAAAGAGACCCGTTTCAAAACATTTGGAGCTAGAGAAAAGAGACTGAACAATGGCAGTCTATTTTCAATGGTAAAAGCTCTAATGAAAAATTGGCTACAGCTTCCTCCACACTAGAAAAAGAAAAGGGAAGCTCCAGTTAAAAGTTTCCTGCTCTTAAATTACAAAGAAAGAAAATGAAATCTTCCTGAAGTAAAATTAGAATAGTACCAGGTCAAAGACTGTGTGCTTTACAGATAATCTGCTTTGGCACTATAAGAAGGTATTGAGAACATGGACCCAACCTCCTGCGAGGCAATTTTCTTTCCAACACTTCTATTGCAACTGCCGTGACTGTGTTAAATCCAGATACTCTACCTGTATGCATAAGCCCCTTGGTTGTATGAACTGTTCTAGTAGCTATTCTGAACTGCTGATTCATATTGAACCAACAGAGTTAAATCGATCCCCTAAGAATTTTCCACACCAATGCCAACCAAGACTATTGGTCTCTCTTCTACATTTAATCAAATGATTTTTTAATCTGAATTTGAAAATTTACATTTTCTTTAGGATGTCTTTTCTCTTACATTTTGGCCCACAACTTCCAATTTTTTTTTTTTTTTAATTTTTATGTTGTCAAAGACATGCTGTTTTCGTAGCTTTCTGGTACCTACCAAAGTAATTGCCTTGTTATATTTTCTCCCTCATTTTTTCTAAAGTTGAGTTTTTGCTGAATGTCAAACATTTTGCTTAGATGTCAGGAGAATAGAGAGGTATCAAATAGCCTCTGCCCTCGAGAGGCCTATGATCTTGGAGAAGAAAAGGGAAAAAAATAAGTTTAACAAACATTGTGATAAATGCAATGAAAGAGACAGGTGTGGTGTATATGAGATTCAAAACAGCCTGTCTTACAGAGGTGGTAAGACGGGCATATTGGATAGTGCTGTAGGGGGCATAAGACGTATTACTACATCAGGGTGGACTTCCTGGAGAAGGCAATGTTTTCTTATTAACTACCAGACTACTGTTGTGACATGGTAAAGGTTCCTGCAGCAAGCACGAGAGAACTCTCCAAACCAGTGTTTCTCAAAATGGGGTCCTCACACTAGCAGCATCAAATCACCTGAGACATCCAAGTTACAATTTCACATTCTTAGGCCCCAAAATACAAAATCTGAAACTCTGAGATAGGATTCAGAAATCTGTGTTGTTTAATGCCCTTTAGGTGATTCTCATGTTCACTCAAGACTGAGCACTTCTGTTCTCCATAATGTCAGTCCTTTAATCTATGTCTTACAGAAGGATTTTTGCTCCTGTGGTCACTGTGGAAAAGGGGAGATGCCAAAGATGAAGTCAAAGGATCTGCTTGGGAGCATCAGCTCAACCACTCACTACTGCCTGACTTTTGGAAAATTGCTTAACCTTGACATTCAGATTCCCAGTTGATCATATATGCCTCAGAAGATTACTGTAAAAATCAAATGAAAATAAGTGTAAGTTTCTAGCACAGGAACTAGAAGAGGCCCTTTGTTTGATTGCTTGTTTTACAACAGAGTAAGCCATCTATGTTCACTTGCTATGAAATAGCAACATAATGGTCAAAAAACGTTATGTGGAGTGTGGCTGAAGAATACAGAATATTTAAATTTATTCCTCCAGATAAGTAGGAATAAAAGCTGTCTCCGAGTATTTGAAAAAGCAGTACCTTAATCCATTTTAAGATAACTTTTCACTCATTAATCTGAGAAGAAAGTGTTAAGATTCAGACTCGGACCAGTAAGAAATATTCTATCAGAAGACTAAAGAGGAGGGGGTAAGGGGAGTCATTGGAATTTTCCAACAGATAAGAAGATATTTTTACATTTGTGGGAGAATCAACCATTTATCTTCCCAACTAAGCATTGATATCTAGTTCAACATGATTATTGTCTTTAAGAGGTTATTTTGCCTTGTTTCTGAAGATTTCCAAACACTTCACAGAAATGATCACATCAGCTCTCCAACTGAGAATGCTCCAGCCCTCTACAAATACAGTTTTTTGTTTTTTGTTTTTTCTTTTTTTTTTTTTTACAAATGGCCATCACATGTATATTGACTTGACATCATGAATAGAAACACAAAATGTAACTACTCTCTACATATTCATGACACACTATATTGGTGGCATTCTACCAGCCAGAGCTTCAAGTTTACACAAATATTATGCCTTACCTTCATCTAGGTTAATAAAAGAAGAAGCAAATGTGCAAATATATTAACCTTATTAAAATTTATTCATTTCTCTGCTTCATGTTTTAGATGTTGTAGAAATATGCATCATTTTAAAATATTTCCTGTTACTATTCTTTTTCACGATGAGGTATTTGTTCTTCACTAAAATGAGGTAAATCCTTTTTTAAAAAAAATCTAAGAAAGGTCTGAAATCTATAAAAAGGAAGTTTCCAATGAAATTAAATTTCAATGCTCAGAGAACTACATCAAAGCAATTAAGAAAGAGTAAGTTAAATATAGCTTTCCCCTGACAGAGAAGCGGCCCTTAGTAGGACACATTGCTATATTCTGTAACCAAATACACTGGCCCAGTTTACTTTAATTCTAGCTAAATCTACATACCCTCTAGAGTGGTATCCTTAAGAAGCAAAGTGCCATGGTTATTTAAATCAATGATAATGGGAATAGCAATAATGGAGCTTTCCAGGTGCAAGTGATTGGCAGATCTGTACACCAGATTCAACCAGACAACACACACACACACTGACCACACAGGTTACACAAAGCGTTGGTGACATCCAGGGCGACAGCGTGATAGGAAACATTGTTAGGTGACATTGATCCAAAAACAACTCTTCTAAGATTTACTTACTGTGCATGCCCCCAAAGTTAAATAATAGCGTTAAACTTATGATGAAGGTACTTATCACATAAATGAGTTTCTTAAGAGCAAGGAGACGGTCTCAACCATTTTCTGTATCTCACAGGACCTGGCAAATAGTCAATGCTCACTGAGTTATTCACAAATAAGCAAATGGGCTGATGTGTGAGAGATGACATCTTCAGGTTCGTACATTTTCCCTTTGATGCATTTCTTTTCATATGGACTCACCTACTTTAAAAATAACCACCAGGGGTTGCTGTTTTATATTTTATTAACTTTCGCTATCTTTAACATGCCTTTTTTTTTTCTTTTAACTGTAACACAATGCTGCAGATTGTATTTTCCAAAGAAGGCCTCAATAATATATACCATCTCAAACAGTCTTCCCACACATAACATTGATATTTGTCCCATTGAGCAGTAAGGCCTACATTCCTTCTCTAGAGCCTGGATAGATTTTTGTGATTGTCTTGACTATCAGTGTTGTGGAAATGACACTAAATCACTAGGTCATTTAAATGTCATGTATATCTTCTTGTTCTGTTAGTATGCTCACTCTTGGAATCCACCCACTACTTAGTGAGAAAACCAAGCAGCCATATGGAAAGGCCACTTGTCCCATCCCAAAGTCCCCAAGGAGGTTGCAGACAATAGTCAGCACTAACCAACAGACATGTAAGCAGAGTCCTCGACGGTTGCAGTCTTCAAGTCACTCTTAGTTTTCAAGTCACCCCAGGTGATACAGCAAGGAGCATAGATAAGCTGCCCCTGCTAAACTCTACCCAAATTGAGGATTCATAGAAAAAAGAAAATACATTATTCTTGTTTCAAACCACTAAATTTGGAATGGTTAGTTGTGAATCAATAGATAACTATAATAGACACATAGAGAAAAGTGGACAATAAATGTATAGCTCAGTAATTACTAAATGAGACCACCTGGGTAATCACCACCTGGTCCAAGAATTAAAGCATTACTCATGTCCCAGAAGTATGTGCAGATATGTCCCAGTTGCAGTCCCTCAAAGGTAACCATTATCCTGATTTCTAGCATCAGAAATTAGTTTGGACTGTTTTGAAATCTTTGTTAAAGGAATCATACAATAGCTATGCTTTTGTGACTAATTTCTTTTCCTCAATATACGTTTATATATTTAATGCATATGGTTGCATATAACTGTGGTTCATTTGATTTCATTGCTGTGTATTATTCTAGTGTATGATTATACAATATTTTCTCTGTTCTACTTTCAGATATTTGAGGTTGGGACAAATAATGCTGCTATTAATATATATGCATACATCTTTTGGTGTACGTATGAATCATTTGGGGTGTTGTTACATTCATGAGTGGAAACTCTAGGGCATAGAATATACAAGCATTTATCTTTTATTTATGATATGAAGCTCTTTTCCAAAGCCAATATACCAATTTATACTCACAGTATAAATTTCCCCCAATACTTTAATTTGAGCTATTCTGCTATATAATCTCATGTACATTTTCCTGATACCTAATGAAGTTGGACCCTTTGTGCATTTTTTAACTATTTGCATATTTTCCTTTATAAATTATTTGTTAGATTTATAATTTCTGTGAACTTTTTGACTGGGTAGTCTTGCTTTCTCTAATAGTGTTCATAATATGTTCTATGAGAGAATTTTCAACGGCTGGTTTTCCTTAAGGACTACTAGAATAATCTGGTGATCAAGCAAAGCCAACTATATTAACCTACTGCAGTAATGGACAGCACCACTTTGATAGTCTTTAGTCTCAGAAAAAGGAAGTCAGGAATGGATATTGTTGGGATTTGTATCTAAAATCAAGTGATGTAAGAAGAATCCTTCAATATAGACATCTGATTGAAACAGGATGAATTTCCTGATAAAATAATGCAAGGTTAAAGGACACAATAGGGCAAGGATCTTGAAGTGAATCTTTATAAATACAGTTACTTTGTGGGAGGTTTTCTACCAGGCAAACAAACTTACTGCCCTGAGGAAGGGGTTATTTTTCCAGATGAGCAATCTATTGTTTGAACAGTTGTCATGAATTTCCTGGAGCAAGCAGTGAACTTACTTATTAGTTCACAGTCTTATCTTTCTTCTTTGGCAAAAGTTCAGAACAAATTGTAAGTGGTCTATTTTCAGTGCTGAGAACTAACTGTGTGGATGCAGGTGGATTCCACTGTCAAGTCCTCTGTTAGAGAGACAATTTTCAAATATTGTCACTCCTTTGTTGCTTGCCTTTAGAGTGACCATCTGACTGGCTTAGAACTCTCCCAGTTTTAATTCTGAAAAATTTTGCATTTCAAAAACTCCTCAGTCCCAACTGGGATGATTGGTCACCCTACTTACCCTATTTCTCTTAAAGGTAACTTTTGTCAGACAGAAGTTCCTTAATGTAGTCCAATTTCACAACTTTTCTTTAGGGTTACTCCTTTTTTGAATCCTGTGAAGAAATCTTTCTTTGGACAAGTTTTTATGTATAATCTCATCTTAATGAAGATCTAATGAAAAATTTTTTATCAGAACTTGATGGCTCAAATGGATTTCCTGCTTCTAAGAATCCTTGTGTGTATGAATTTAAAACCAATTCATCAGGACCAAAAACTTAAAAAAATTCGGTCATTTCTATATTATTACTTGACACAATGGAACAATATGCATAATTTGATAAAATGATGATTCATGAAAAGATTGCTCTATTAATGTCCAAGCTTTATGATTCATAGTAGATAAAAAATATATATGTATGTATATATAAACTATAAAAATTTTTCCAAATACTGATAGAACTATTGCCTAAAGTTGTAATATTCCAAACTGCTGGGAGTCATTCTTTCTGGTTCTGTAACTGTTCCTTTCCAGTCTCATTCATCCTCACTCTCCTTTTTTATTGAAGTTAATGTCTTCAATAAAATATGTCCAGTTTGTCCTGTCCATTCTAGCCCAGGCACCCTAAAAACTGCCCATCATCTGACTTATACCATTATGACAGGACTCACTCTATCTCTCCATGCCAGCTTAATCACTTCATCTCAGCGGTCATCAGTTGAACATGTCTTGGGACATTCCTGTCACTTCTGCTAACTCTAAGGCACTGTACTTAACATTGATAGGGAGACAAAGATATATAAACAGCAACCTGCCTGACAATTCTCCTCCTTCATACTTCATGGTCAAAGTTTCCAATTTCAACATTCTTTGTGGGTTTTCTCAAGCCCCGTATCACGTTTTGCTGTCTCCACTTTCTTCATGTTGAGGCTTATATATTCTAACCAATGTTCTTTGACGGGAGTTAAATTACTCCCCAAAATAAGATGCCTTGCCCATGCACCAGGTGGAAACTAAAACATTGTTGATTCAGTTATAGAGTGAATTAATATTTCCACATACAACTTTATGCCCTTTTCTGTGGTATCACGTTTCTTATAACTGGCTGATTTTTCACTTTATATGTTAGATATTTAAATATTTTAAACCTGGTTTAGATTTCTAGAGGTGGCCAGGATGGAGAATGCCCATCACTGTTTCTCTCTTCTATGGATCATACCTAAAAACTCTGGTTGAAAGAAGCAAACTTCTGAGGACTCTGGAAAATCAAATTGGAGAGGAAAGCTGTACCCTCAAGAAAGAGTCATGACAAGCATAGTTTTCCTATTTTAATTTTTACTGTTTTATCTTTCAACCCAATGGACCTGTGGTCAGAGTTGCACTGCAGCCCTGGGAATGACAGTGCAGATATCTGAAACCAGTCCTTCTGGCCAGAAGAACTGAGAAGGTGGGCCTGGGGTCCCATGAAAGCAGAGGAATACTCATCACTTTCTTACCTTTTCTCACAACTTTGCCTCAAAGACAGCCCCAGTCAAGCTGAACTCATGGTGAGAGAGGATTTTGAGTGTACCCACCATAAAGGAAAGACAAAAGTTTAAGGTGATGAATATGCTATTACCCTGATTTGATCATTATCCAATGTATAAATGAATCAAAACAGCACATTAGATCCCATAACTATATACATTTATCATGTGTCAATCAAAAAGAAAACAGTAAGACATTCTTTCTTTTTATCCAAATGGCACCGAAAGGGGGAAATTTATAACTGTATTTTCCCTTTTAATCTAGATACATATATTCCTTCTAAAACTTTGAAAAAGATTTTTGTGTTATCATTCAAAAATTCCTCTCTTCTGTTTGTTTATTCTCAGTTTTGAAAACTCTTTTTTACCGCATTTTGAGCTTCCTGAGTTAGGAAGAAAATGTGTATTTTCTCATATATTCCTCAATGGCATAGAGTTTTTATGTTGTTGTTGATGATGATAATGTTTTTGTTTGCTTGTTTTCACTTACTAGAAGATTTCCCTACTTTATTCCCAATCCTTAAGTTGTTTTTCTTTTTTTTTTTTTTCAGCTCTCATATTTTTCTTTCCTAAACTTTTTCTTTTAATTTGTTATCAGTTTGTTTGGGCTTGTTTGGTTGAGTTCTATTCTTGTGTCATCAATGCAATATTCTCAAATAACTCTAGAATACTAATTAGTGTTTGGTTATTGACTATTTTCTGCTATTTTTAGAAAGTTCTTTTCTGTTACTTGAGTTTTCAATTTGTGGTCATTCTTTTTTTTTTTCTGTTTGCCTTTATTTGTCTCACTTTCATGTTTTGGATTTGACTTAACTAGTCTAGAAAAGACCATTTTTATTCTTCAAAACTTTGTATTAAAATACTTGGCCTTCCTAGCATGAAAGTAAGAAACCAGCCCCAGCCACCATGCTGAAGGGGCCAGGCCATCATCTGGAGGTCTGAAACGTCAAATCTCCTAAATTCTGCCCCTACTCTGTGCACATGATTATGTATTTTTTCTGAAAATCTACATGTCTGACTCTATTTAATATACAATAGCTATCTATTGCTGCCATAACAAATCACCAAAAGCTTAACAAGTACACAAATTTATGATCTCACAGTTTCTATAGCTCAGAAGTCCAACTGGGCTCAGCTGGGTCCTCTTTTTATGAGCTCATCAGGCTGCAATTAAGGTATTGACAGGCCTCCGTTCCTTACTGGACACTTTGTGGGGAGAATCTACTTCCAATCTCCCCTGTGTAGTGTGTTGACTGAGTTTTGTTCCCTCCGCTCTAGGAGTGAGACTCCACTTCCTTTCTGGCAGGGGGCTGGGGCAGGTTTTTCTCCTAGATGCTTCTCGAATTTCTCCCCATGCTTTCCCTGTAGCCAGCAGGTTGAGTGTGTTTCATGATTCAAATCTCTCAGACTTTTCCTTCTGCCATATCTTTCTCACTCCAGCAAGAGAAGGGTCTTAGCTTTAAAGTCTCCTGTGATTACATTGGGTCCACCCAGATAATCTAGGATAATTTTCCTATTTTGAGGTCTAGAAGCTTAATTGCATCTGCAAAGTCCCTTTAGCCATATAATGTGACATATTCACAGATCCTAGGGATTAGGGTATGAACATTTTTAAGGGACTGTTCTGATTAGTCATCCTCCTTTTAGTTCCATCTCTTGTTTCCACATTCTATTACAACCGAAATTTCATAGTCCCTGACATTTATAGGATTTTGCCTCAAGTTCAGCCCTCTCCATATGTATTCTAGGTAGCAGTCACAAAAGAACAAGAATCTGAAGAATTAGACTACTTGTCAGCAATACCAGGTGCTAAATGTAATAGAAAAATGACTTTACAATTTTGAAGGCAAATTATTTTCAATTTAGAATTCTAACCCCCAAAGATTGAACCAGTGTGAGTGTAAAATACAAATATTTTTAAGCAACTGAGGACTGAAAATCTAAGTCCCATGAACCCTATTTTTGGATATTGCATAAAAATGTACCTCTGCCAAATAAAGATGTAAACCAAGCAAGAAGAGACATGTGAGACAGAAAAGAGTTTAACCAATGCAAAAAATAGTGAAAAAAAAATCCTATAAAACCGGATGTTCAATGAGCCCAACAAAGCAATCCTTCCCTACTGGAGTTAGAAATGTTAAGAGATTCAATAGAGATATCCAGGAAAAAAATGGATTCTATCAATATGATACTATCCTTGAGATATTTGAGGAATTCAGAAACACAATCAAGACAAAAAAAAATGAAGAAAAATAAGTAAGGCAATTAGTAACTCCAGGAAAAACAAAAAAGTGTCAGAAAAAAATTAATCATAGGTTTGATTCTTGGCAGTGTTGTGAATAATATTTATGATCATAATATAAATATGGCTTATTTGTTTTTTAAAGGCATAGTTATTCTAAATGAAGGCATAAAAGAATTAATTATAATTTGGGAGCTGAATGCAGATAAAATCAGCAACAATGTAAAAGTAAGCAAATAAGCTAAAAGGTGGGGCCAGGAAATGAGATTTTAAAGGAAGGAAAAAGACACCAATGCTCTTATTTTACAAAGCGCAAAGTTCAAAGACACTGCCCGCAACAGAGCAGAAGATAGAGCTCTTGGTATTTTATTTGTCACTGCCAAATTTATTAAGAGAGGAACCAAAAACTAAGTATTAACAAAGAAACTAAAAATTCAAATATGAAGTGAAAGTGAACTACATCCTTCTTTAACAAACAAAAATCAATAAAGTTTAATATTGATAAATCACTTTTTTAAAAAGCATAAAATAGGGGCTGGGGTTGTGGCTCAGCAGTAGAGTGCTCACCTGGCACGTGCTGGGCTCTGGGTTGGATCTTCAGCACCACATAAAAATAAAAAATAAAGTTTTGTGTTCAACTACAACTAAAACAAAATATTTTTTAATATGTTTATTTTTTCATTTTTTAGTTGTGGATGGATAATGCCTTTATATATTTAACAAAATATTTTTTTTTAAAAAAAAGAAACTTTCTCCTGTTAAGAAAAGCCTTTGTATTAATAAAATACTTCTTTTAAAAAAAAAGCATAAATATTGTTAAGAGCAGGGTTCAGAAAACAATGGCCTACAGACCAAATTCAACCGAAGACCTAGTTTTGTTTGCCTGATAAACTAAGAACGCTTTTTATATTTCCAAAGAATGGTCCAAAACAGAACAATGTGTGACACAGACTATACATGACCCACAAAGCTAAGACTATTTGCTATCTAATCTTTTAGAGAAATTTTTGTCAACTGCTGGTTTAAAGATGTGGAAACTACTGAAAAACACTCCTCCTTAGATCTCTCATGCTGAAATACACCTTGCTGGGCATGCTGAGAATACAATGCCTGCCCACTCTTCACCAAACTGTATCTCAAGACTGTTTGCAGTGAGCAACCTTCAAGAATGAGGCAATCTCTTCCCACAGGTCAAAGATTAAGCTTGTTTACTGCTGGTTATAAAAAATGAACTCCCTAAACTCAAGGATCCCGCCCTGTCACACAGTCCACTGCACGTGTAGGCCTTCAACTGGACCTTCTTGGTCAACTCCATGAAACTTGAGGGGCTGAGGGAGCCAAAACAAACACAATTATGCACAGGCTACTAACTGTGCTGTCAGTAGGACATCACTTTTCTCTGACCTAAGAGCATCTATGAAACAATAGCAGATTAATTTACCCAATTTGTCAGTAGTGCAAATTCAAATTCCTGACCTAGATAGAGACCTCCATCAGAATAACTAAAAGCAGAAACAAGTAAATGTTTGCCTTTGTACTGGAGCAGGGGGTGGAGGCCAGGCAAGAAAATCATTACTTTTCATACAAGACCTTTTTACTATTTGATTTTTAAAACTGTATATGTATATTACCTTGACTTAAAAATATATGTTTATACAGTCATGTGTTGCTTAACGACAGGAATATATTCTGAGAAATGTGTTGTTAGATGACTTCATCATTGTGCAAACACAGAGTGTGCTTACACAAACTAGGACAGCTAGCACATCACTAGGGCATATCTCACGGGAATCACTGTCATGTATGTGACCCATTGTCAATCAAAAACACAATCCCAAGCATCACTAATTTTTAATTGAATCAAGTCATATTTGAGATTTGTTTTAACAAACAGAATACAGCAGAAATGATACCATTCAACTTCCAACCCTGCTCTTTAAGGAATCTTTAGTTTCTATTAACTTTTAACCCTTGAACTCAGCCATGGTATTGTGAGGGCCAGGTGGAGGCTTCTTGGTCAACAGCCCCAACTGAACTTCCAAGTCAACATACAGCACCAACAACTAGCCAAATAATGGAGATACTCTAGCCCATTTGAGAGTGCAGTTGAATCCGGCCCCCATCAATTAATCACAAAGAACTGCTTAACTGATCCCAATTAGTGCATACAACATGAAAGGTAATAAATCATTCTTGTTATTTTAAGCTACTAGACTTTGGAGTTGTTTATTATACAGCAAGTGATGGTCAAAATGGTATCTATTTAATTTATTTAATCCATGTAATAGAATAAAGTTATATGAATTAAAAATTTATTCCTTGAATTGTCCACTTATCCAAATATCTTATTTCTAATCTTTTATAACTTCTGGCTATTGATCAGTCATGCATAAATTATTTTCATTTATAAGCAACCATTAGTGAGGCATATGTCTTATCTCTTTTTTAAATAATTCATCATTTTTTCTAGGAATAGATCTGCCACCTGTGCAGCACTATTAGAAAAAAATTTGCTTCTGAGAGACAAAAATAACTACTCACAGTTTACTCTGTGTGTCTTATTAGGAATGTTTACTTCACTATCATTTTACCAAGAACCTGATTTTCATTCTAATTGTTTTGATTAATTTTGAACACACAATTTGTAAAAATTGCTTTTACCTGCAAAGAGTACACATTGAGTTACACAACAAATAATTAAGATGACATACAGATGTATGCCCAATGTCACTCAGTG